>NC_135481.1:154714167-155337778 GCF_052094955.1 Ictidomys tridecemlineatus | reverse complement strand
CTTTTAAAAGTCAACTTATTTTTATTAAATATTAATTTCAGCAGGGTCCCAAGTGATGAGATCAGGATAAACACGTGCTCATTATTCTAGTTGGATACGTCCCTAAGATACCGTAGAACAAATGCAGTGGAAGACAATAGATGTTTATGTGAGATAGAAGAAGTGTAAAGAGTTGTTAATCTACATCCTATTTCTACTGAAATTTGCAGGGATCTCTACATAGGTTTACTTTCATGGAATTGCACACATACACAGACAAAATTAATTTTACTATATGTTAATTTAAAAAGGTAAACTATTAAATCTTCCTTGTATCCTAGAAAAACATGGAAAGATTTTCTCCAAAAATTGTTGCAGGGAGTTAAGAAAAATCACCTGGGCTTATTTCACATAAGATTTAGAGATAAGTTTGCTAATATAAAAACTGCAAATGAAACCATATCAAGTTGGCATTGTGGTTGCTGGGTCTTTGCTGCAGGGCGGTGGGTGGGAAAATGGGTGTGGGAGCCCTCAGGGGACTGCATCCTGTTGGGGCAGTTTTAAAGCCTCCTGGGCCTGGCTGGTTTTCCCCTCCTGTCTTCTCCATATGAGCTTCTGATATTTCTTTTTGAGGACTTTGGTTTTGAGGTCTTGATTTCAAAAAGACAAAACACACACACACACAAACAACTAGATAGTACTCATACAAAGCAAGGCATTTTCTTTTGTAATGTTAAACTGGGAGTTTTCTTTTATCTACAAAACCAGAATCACGTATCTAATGGACTTGTGAATAAAAAGGAATTTTTAAATTAAAGAAGAGCAAATTACTGATGCTGGAGGAAGTCGGGCTACAGCATTCTGTGCACAGTATCTGATGGTTCCATTGCAGGAGCATTTGCTTTCTCTTTGTTTTTCCTTCTTGCGTGCACCTAGGAAGCATTTGGATCACACTCCATGCACAAGATAACCTCCTGGACCTTGTAGCAGATGGAGCTTCCCAGGGGCACTCACTTCTTCAGGCTGAAGGTGGAGGGCTGCTAGTACCAGGAAGTCACTGCCTGGAGGCTTGTGTCTGGGCCACAGAGCCAACCAGAAGCAATGGCAGGAAGTCTGGGGTGAATATCATTCTTGCGTGTGGTCTATGCTGTCTGCCGCAAATCCCCAAAGGGGCTGACCTCCAGTTGCCCACAAGGTTTGATGGAAGACTCTTTATAGATTCCTACCTAGTCTTACAAAATCTTTTTTTTCTGACTAGTGATTTCTGGGGTCATCTACCAACAAAACTTTTTGAACTCGATTCCTGGCCTTGGGATGTGCTTCTTGGGGAATCCACACCAAGTACAGCTATGTATCTTATATACACACAGGCATATGCCCAGGCACACACTCATGCATGCCTCTATGCAGGTGTCCAAGTACATGCATGCAGAGGCATGTGCACACCCATGCCCACACCCCCCCCACACACTTGCTCTCTTGCATACAGTCTTCATGCTCTCTCACTTTCATAGGTCAGCAACAGGCACTTGCCATAGAAAGGCCATCAGAAGTGCTCTAGTCCATCCCTCAATACACCATGTCTGGGATTTATCCTCTTTTCTCTCTGTGTCAATGGTATAGTGCCAATGACAACTGCAAAAAGAAACCTTTATGGTTATAAAGTGACTAAATATCAATCGGTGATTGTGAGCACAATATGTACATGGTTCTGTTTTTCCTTGCAAAATACCTGACCATTTGCTTTCAATAATGATAACCAGCTTTGAATCCAGAATATCTGCATCTTGCAGACTGTGTCCCACAGCCCCCAAAATGACAGCCAGAAAGCATCCCTTGCCACAGGCCTGCTGAAAGATATGGGCTGAGATAAAAGAAGGAACAAAGGGGAGTCAACAGACTTCATACAATGTGGGAAGAGGCATCCCTTTTGATCCACTCTGACTCCTCCAAATCAGGATCTAGCAAAATAAGAATGACAAGTTGGGAACCACACCCCCCCAGATTGGCTCTCCTTTGAACTGTGACGGTAGAACTGCTATCCTTAATCAGAAACATGGCCAGGCAACAGGGGTTTATACTATCTCACTGGTCTTGCATTCTGGCATGATCAGCCTCATCAGGATTTAAGGAGTTGTAACATATAGTATTGACTTTTCCCGATCTTAACCTGATGAGCATTAATTGAAGATTTACTAAGTACCAAGCAGTGCGACACAGTTTTCTGAGGAGAGCTAATTGAAACATTCCTCTCAAGAGCTCTCCAGTGCGGGAAGGAGGTCTGCTCAAATGATCCAATCTCTGGATGAAAAAGTCAAATCTCTTTAAAACAAGGGATTAAGTCATTTAGTCCAAGCAAGGATGAAGTGCTTGGTGGATTTGAAGCCAGGTCTTTCTGAGTCTAGAGATTCTAATTTAAATCATAATGCTAGCTGCCCGCTGAAAAGCAGTGCACCCTTCTCCCTGCCCACCTTCCTGGCTGTGTGGGATATAGCATCTTCAGAAATGGGCATGGTGCCCGTGGGTATGTTATGAGGAACACAAAGCTGTGGTTATAGATAAGACATGTATTCTGGGAAAGTCAAAATTACTTGCTAGTTGAAATGTCTTTTTCATAGTATTTTAAATGCATTGTGGTAACTACTGTTTGGACTCAGGCTTTTTGACTGTGAGTTGGGTGACTTTTCATTACAGCATCTCACTGGCAGGTGGTTCAGTCTCCACTTGCTACTTGCCTCAGCCCTTCTTCCCTTCTGGTTTCTCTCTCTACTCCACCAACTTTTACACATTTTTTTTTTTTTGCCTCTGGTTGCACAGTCAGAAGCCCACAATGATCTGCTATTTGCCTAGACAAAGCGTGGCAAATCCACAGAGTGAATCTGCATCTGTGATGCTCAGGGTAGAGTCACAGCAACATACAGTCATTCTCTCAGTCATTTTCTTAATGTTCACCTTGCTCCAGGCTCTCTGCTAGCCACAAAGAACATCAGCAGCAAACAAGAGGGATGTGGTCCCTGACACATGGACCCCATGGCAAAGTTGGATATTCAGCAACAAATGACAGACATGAAGAAAGAGACTAGGAAATGAATTTGGTTTGTGGGACCACTGAGCAAGGCTGTACTCATTTAGTTGAAGGAAGGATAAGAAAACTGAAGACAGGTATGAGTTCAAGTTTAATCTTAACCCTGGCTGCATTTCCCAATCACCAGGAGGACCTTGATAACAGTCCTGTGCAGTGATACTTGAGACCCATTATATCAGAAGCACTGGGGTGGACTTGGATATCTCTAAAGCTCCCTGTAGACAGACAGTGGACAGACAAACCAGCAGGAGGCTGATCAAGTATTCAAGGAGAACAAGAGCAGAAGTGATGGTAAGGCCAGACAGAGGTCACCCACCCAGGGAAATATTTAGGAGGTGATGGCAACACAGGATCTAGGATAGATTGGCTGAGGCAGGGAGAAGAGAGAGGTTGATGGGTCAGCCATGACTTAGCCTGAGTCATAGGCATGATTTGTGTTCTGGAGGCTAATTGATTTAGCATCATCCATTATGAAAACCAAGAGAGGTTCTCAGCAAGAAGCTCACCTGGAACGGCAATAAATAGTGTTGCTCACATTGAGCCAGCTCTGTGCTGGCCAGGCAGCCCGGGAACAGGACTTGCCTGTAATTACCTCCAATGTGGAAAGAAAAAGAACTTTCACATCCTGACTCTAAAATTCTCTCTTCGCCCCATGAGTCAGTACATAAACTTTAATTCAGACATTGGCAGTACTGTCAACAGCTCATATGTCATGAGCAGGGGCCTCTGAGGTTCCCTGTGCCAAGGGGCAGGCTGCTTCTGCTGCCTTCAGTGGAGGTCAGGATCTCCTTTATTTGTGGAAACCTCAAAGGCGAGGTTTTTTTTTTTTTTCTGGAGGGTGGGAAAAGAACCTGAAATATATCACATCACCTCTGGTCTCTGCTCAGTGGCTGAGCACCTCTGGTCTCTGCTCAGTGGCTGAGCAGTCTAGGCTAAGTCTCTCGCTTTCCCCCTTACTCTTAGCACAACAGAGACGTCTCTCTGCACACCTAGTGAAGTGTGTGACCATGGTCATTTGAAGCCTGGGGCTGGATCTCCTAGCTTCCCCCACTGACAGCCCAGGGGCTCAGCAGGTTAAGCTGGTTGAAACCACAGAATATTAGCCTTGATCATGTGGACACACAGGGCTAATAACAAGTAAAATTGCAGAATTCACTTCCCCTCCTCTTTAGCAATATACTCTCCTAACCCAGTTCTCCCTGTGAGTTATGTCTGAAGGAATGGCTTGAGGGAGAACCAAGGGTTGACAAACACAAAGAGCATTAACCTGTTACCCACTGGTTACACAGCTGGACTCTGAAGCCTACTTTTTCTTCTTTCTCTCCCTCATTTCCTTGAAGTGTGATTCAATCTTGTAGAAGAAATCAAACAAAATATCCAAAGTCTATGAAAGTGTAGTAAAATTCAGCCCAAGCTTTAATTAATTGAATTTGCTTCACGCGATATGGGATTTGTAAACCCAAGTCTGTCCTAATTGACCTTGCCTTATCAGTGAGTGATGGAGTGGGGAGTATGAATTCCAAATTGACAAGGGCACTAAGATACCAACTGAACAAATCATCCAACAAATCTACCCTAAAACATTTTAAAATGTAAGTTGGGAGAGCTATTGTAAAATCCTGCTCTAGAGAAACAATCATGTTTAAGGTTTTGAAATGTCTTATTGCATTTGAAACAGCCTTGGTCTGGTGCTATACAGTTTATGAGCCTAAAAATGAATTTATGATACATAAAATATAAAAAACTTAATCAATATCATGTAGCCAGGAAGCTTGGAAACTTGAAGGACTTTTCAAATCCTACATCTGAGGCAGAAAATACCAGAATACAGCACAGGGAGAGGAAGTCAGAGTTCGTATTACACCCATGTTGCCTTGTCCAAGGGTAACAGCCCTTGTGTTTTATTTAGTCAGGTTTTCACTGCTGTGACCAAAATACCTGACAAAAACAACTGAGGGGAGAGAAAGTTTATTCTGAGCCCACAGTTCCAAGGGTTCAGTCCCTGGTCACTTGCATCCATTGCTCTGGGCTCAAGGTGAGAAAGAAAATCACGGCAGGAGGGCATGGTGAAGGAGTATTGCTCCATTTCCAGGAAGTGGAAAGAGGAAGGGGCCTATACTCTTCCAGGGCACAGCGTCAGTGACCTACCACCTCCAGCTCTGTCCCACTTACCCACCATTACCACCCAGTTAGACCATGAAAACTAAGAGGGACTGGATAGGTCACAGCTCTCAGAGTCTCATTATTTTACCTCCAAACAACTCTGCATTCACAGGTGGACCCTCCTATCTAAACTGGGGAAGATGAGATTACTCTAGCCTCCGATACCCAACAGAGGAAGGCTTTGTATGGCCGGACCTTGAGAGATGAGTGGGATTTTCATGGTGCAGTATGGTGAAGAGGACAAGAGGGAAGGGGGCAATGTCAGGAAGAATAGAAGATAAAGAAAAATCGGTTTAGAGAACAGGAACTTGATCTCACAGTGAAGAAGGCTGATATATAAAATAGAAGAAAATCCTGAAGTATTGGTTGGGCTCAGATTGCCAGGGATCCCAGAGCTCAGCTAGGAATTAGGAAATTGAATCCCTAGGAATTCGGGAACCACAGAAGTGTCGGAGCAGTGGTTTCACATGACAAGAGAGGAGATTTAGTGTTTGGCAAGGAAGGAAGGAGCCTGGTAGACAACAATGAAGAATAAGACATTCAAGGCCTGCACTAGGGTGGTCTTTCTGGGAATGGACAGTAGGAATGATGTGAGAGAGGGTGGTGGACACTACAATGGCACAGTGCACTGCCCAGATGGCCCATTAGGGGAAAATGTGGCTCTAGCTGCTGGGAGACCTGTGAGCTGACACCCTTCAGCCCTCAGGGGGAGAGAAGCTCTTCTCCAAGGGCACCACGATTTCCATCCATCATGCAATGACTGGTCAGTCTGGGAGTATGGAGGGGTGGCCATCGGGGCCTTTCTGGGATCAAGCCTGAAGGGCCCTTGTAGCTCTAGGGCTTCCAGTTCCACTGACTCTCAGTCAACTGTGGAAACTTACCTTCAACCTCCGGACACTCCTTCTTCCTTTCCCCACTCCCCTGGTGTTTGGTTACATGTATACTGAGTTTAACTCCAAAATGTCTAAGCAGGGGCTATGATTCAGCAGCCCCTAATGTAGAGAATTTCTTTTACCCATTTCTGTATACTACACTTTGGCCCACATGGGGTACTGTTCGGGGTACTGTGGCCCTCCTCTGAGCCCATCAGAATCCTTCATTAGAATTTTCTAATCAGAGAGGAAAAGTCATTTTCTTCCCTGGTCCTAAAGTTGCTAATAGCAACTGCAGACTCCAGGGGCCATGTCACTGAGACAAGCCCTTGTGTAGGAGGGAGAAAAGGAGAGTAAGTTTGGGAGAGAAAGAAACAGATAGAGAAAACAGAGAAAGCCCAGGTAACTGCAGGCCCTGCAGCATCCATATGTAACAGGTGGAATTCTAGGTGACTTCCAGGATTCTCACATACTGGTAAATACAACCTATCATGCTCTACCCACCAAGTGTGAGTGCTAATTGGAATTGTGATAGGATATTATTTCTGTATTAGGTTACATTATATAAGACTCTACCTTTGCACACTGCAGAGACAGTTTTCTGTTAGCCTAAAAAATAAAAATAAAAATAAATTTAAAAAAACAACCCTGCTGTGTTGTGGAGAAGCTACCCAAGGATAGCTTCAAGTTTCTGAGAGTGGTCCCCAGCTACCCCCAGCAGGAAAACCACGTGGTGGTAATGGGCTCTCTGTGTTACTAGTCTCTGGATACCTCGGTTTCTCTTCTTTGTTCTCTCAGCCATGCATGCATGTCGTTAAAGAGTCACCTCATTAAATTATCTTCAGTTAAGATATTTGGCATAAAAATTCATTTCTTACCAAGAACTGCACAGACACAAAAACGGAGCACATGTAGATGTGGGGAGAACAGAAATCTTAATAATATTGGAAATGAAATTCAAATCCTGAAACTTATTTATTTTTTCACTTATATCTGACTCCTGGATGCCTGAGATTGGCTGGCAGGAAACCCAATGTCAGGCACTGCTGGGCTCTGGATCTGTATGAGGACTGCTGGGGTCTCGTGGTCTGTAAAGATCCCTCCCTCCTCAGGCTGTGCCGGTTACCTCTGTGATTCCCACCATGACTGCACCTGCCCATTGAAGTCTAGAGGCTCTGCCATGCTGGGACCTCAGCCAGACCCAGCCTCTGGAGATTCCTACATGAATATGATCATGTGCTGGCTCCCTGCTATAGTTTGGATGTTAAATGTCCCCCAAAGTCCCATGTGTTGAAGGCTTTGTCCCCAGCCTGTGTTACTATTGGGAGATGGAGGACTATTTAAGAGGTGGGGTTCAGTTGCAGAAATTTTAGTTTTTGAAGGTGTGGCCTCAAAGGGAATCATAAAACTTTGGTCTTTCTTCTCTCTCTTTTTTTTTGTTTGCTAGCCATCAGCTCAAGAGGTTTCCTCCTCCACATGCCCCTGCCATGATAATCTTCCTCACTACAGGCCCAAAGACATTGGAGCCAAGTGATTATGAACAGAAATATTCAAAACTGTGAGACAAAATAAACCCTTCTTCTTTTAAAATTGATTATCTCAAGTATTTTGTTATAGTAACAGAAAGTTGACTGACATGCCTCCAGAGGTCCCATGGCCCACCCACTCCAGGGCCTGCAAGAGTGAAGACAAGAAGTCCTTCCACTCTTAAAAACCCTAGATGGGTGTGAATTTTCAGTCTCAGTTCAGACACCCACTTTGGGGGCCTGCCTCCACAACCTGTGTGAAGTCAGAACTAAGATCAAGAGTTTGGACTGCTTCCTGGACCAGGAGAAGAGAAAATACAGAAAAAAAAAAAAAAAAAAAGCAAAGTCCAAAGATCAGGCTTTCAATGCATAAAGAAGCTCAGACCACCCAAAATGGACTTCAGCACTTCCTTGGCAACTTCCATGAAACTAGATACTGCTGTCCCTCTCTTAGAAACTGGTGTTGAGGGAGAACAAGTGCTAGGGAAGGACACCTGGGAATCCCTCAGACGCCATGATGGGTAAAATCTGGAAGAGATCACGGGTGAGCCATAAATATTTTCCTCTCTGTCTTCAAGAAAGGATCAATTCAAGATTTGATTTAAGGATCATCTAGTGGCTCCAACGGAAGACATGCTTATTTTACCTAATTCCATTTATTTTTGGCCACACAGTTTATTTAATGTTTCTCTCAAGTGGAAAAAAATAAGAAACAAAAGTAGATTTCCATTTTTTTAAAAGTTACATGATGGTTAAAATTTTCTCTTCTCCGTTGACAAGACTTACGCTAGTAGACGGTCACTCCTGGGGATTTTAATAAGATGTGAAGAAAGCTGTGGGCATAATAAGCATTGTAGACACATGCATCCAGAATCTCCCTGTCCCACGTAGTACAGGTCAGCAGCTTATGTGGCTCAGTCTCCAAAGATAAAGTGCAGTTTAAAAACAATGAAGTAAAATAATGATTGAGTAGGAGTCATGTTGCTTTCAATGGCTGGCTTGTTACACTGAAGTCTCTGTTTTTATTTGTTCCTCTAATACACTTACATTTCTAGGTTTTGAATATGGCTTGTCCCCACCAAAACTCATGGTGAAACTTGGTCCTCAAGATACTATGCTGAGAGCTACTGGGATCTTTAAGAGGCAGTTGGGTCATGAAGAGTGATTAATTCCTTTCCAGCAGGAGTGAGTTCTTAACCTTCAAGAGATTAGATTAGTTACTGCAAGAGTGGGTGGTTATAAAGTGAATTCAGCTTCATCAGTTTTTCTTACATCCTCTCTCTTGCCATGTGCTCTCTTCCACACACGCCCACTTGTCCTTCCACTTTCCACCATGAATTGATGCAGCAGGAGGGCCTTGCCAGGAGCTGAGAAGGTACCAGCTCCATGCTCTTTAAGACTTCCAGAACTGGGAGTCAGAATAAAACTCTTTTCTTTATAAATTAACTAGCCTTGGGTATTTTTGTTATAACAAGCTTACAAAATGTGGAATGATACAGACATCTACCTATTAATTTTCTTGTGTTTAAAGAGTGTCTTAAGATAATAGATAACAAACTCACAAGGGAAATGAAAAGGCATGAATATCCAATACTAAATTTTTTCATTCCTGCTCTTATCCCCTTGCATGGGGCAAGTCCTTTCTTTTGCCTTCACAGAAAGGCCCTAGAGAGACCTTCCCCCCATGAGAGTACTTCCTTTTCTTCTCTTGTTCAATAATAACATCCTGAGGCCAAGGAAGGGGAGATGTGGAGAGAGAAGAATCTTTAATTGCAGAAACTACCCAGACTAGATAAACAGGAGGAGGTGCAATGAAAATAAAACAGGTAAGGACAATTCTAAGACTTGTGACCATGGTCAAGGAAGACTGGTGCAGAATGTGCAGCAGTATACATGCTGATTTAAATACATACATACTGACAGTGGCATGTATACAGTTGCTCAACAGAGTTCTATGACTCATGCACGTGTGTGGCCAAGACAAACCTTAACAGAGTCTATCTGTAGGACAATGAGTACACCCAGCTGTCACTAAGTTACCACTCAGTGGTAGAGACGGTGCCCAGAGTCTTCCATCTGCCTTCTTCATTCTGGTAAATGCCCTTTTGATGAATTGCTGCACTTCCAATTAATTAACCACTCATATGCAGAGATAAAAGCAGCTCAGACAGACTAGATTTACCTGTTTTCTTGTCTTCAGACAAGATTGAGATTGTAATTCATATTTGATTTTAGTTTCCAAAGTCCGAGGTCTTTCTATTGTACTGGGGGTTCTCAAATTGATTACATGCCAGAGATCCTGGGAAAGAATGTTGGGTCACTCAGAAACACTGGAGAAGCCAAGTTTACAATAGCTAAATCTCTAATTGCATATTAAATCATATACAGTATCACCTTATACTGATTCCATTTAGCAAGTGTTAAGTGATTTCAAAACTTTACAGAAGAAAATGGAAAATTGAGAAAAATCTATTGATTTGATTGTTTTGTGACCCAGGAAAAAAGGCCATCTCTAAAGATAAAGAATAAACAAAACCCCATGTCCTGCTTGGAGTCCATTATGTATACAGGAAGTGGAGGATGAGACAGGGCTCTTGCTAGTTCCTGGAAAGAAGTGATCAGGTGATACTTCGTCACTTACCTCCCTCCTATGTCACCCCTCAGGCCTGGCTGATTCTTCTACATATGCCCACCAGAGAAGCAAGGCAGTGGGTTTGTTTTACATATTATTATTTTCTTTTACACAAGTCACCTAAACTTCCTGCTAAAAATATATGAACAACAGATAAGAAAGTGGTTATAAATGAATTATTTGCAAAATTTCTTCCCTAAAGCCCTACCAGAAATAGACATTTGCATCTGCAATTTTTCAGATACTATTCTATGCTCATATAGGCTATGGATTTTTTCTTTTTGCATGTCTACCTTTCTATGTCAATTAGTACATAGCTGCTTTAGTGTTTCTGGAACATGCTTTTCACAGTGTATGCAGTGAGTTGCTCAAGCTGTATTTACAAATTCAGAGTTCCCAGACTTTTCAGTCTATGGAATCAGAATCTTGTATAGTGGGAAGGTGAAAATCTGCTTTTATTCAAACTTTGGGGTGAGTTTTATGAATACACATGTTAACAGACACTGTTTTTGTCTTACCCAGGAGTCTTCCTCTGTATAACAGAACCTGATTCATTTAATCAATGCCCATTAATAAGCATTTAGGTGATTTCTGATATTTTTCTTAAAGATGCTATGTATGCATTAATGCATATGTACCTTTATGCATTTTTAACAGAATTTCTGAAAGTGGAGTCATTGAATTATAGGGTCACTTATGTAATTTGACATCCTGTACTTGTTACCCATTTTCCTCTGGAGTAGGAGTACTGAAGTATAACCACCCCACCCCAGCAGCTGGAAGTTGAAGGCTGCTGAGATGAAGGTATCTGTCTTTACAATAAAAAGATGAAAAGGGACTTAATCCATTCTTACCCTGAATAAATGATAAATGTTTTATAGAATAATTTGTTGATTACTCTGATTTGACCATAACCTAATACAAACATTTCCTGTGTTGAAATATCTCATGGTATCCTATAAAAATATACAATTATTTGTCAATCAAAAATTTAAAATTTTTTTTTAAAAGAACAGTGCCTCATCTTGCCTTGCATGCTGTTCTGTTCACCTATGGCTCCTACACTGCCATGTCCTGGGATTGTTCCAAGTGGGTCACTACCACTCTTGTTCCCATGAATGGAAAGAATAGAGAGACTTCAGAGAGGATTACGGGGGATAGGAGATGTTCCCCCGACAGAGCCATGATTGGCTTACACACCAGAGCTGCAGGGGCTCCTGAACTTCACCCTTCCTGAATTCCACTCCTTCATTCAGTAGACACCACTAAAACAGCCATTAGGACATCCACCCATAATGGCAACTGTGCTGGGGCTGGGACCATAGTAGCGGGCTGGGGCCAGAGTAGGAAGTGGGGACTCAGTCGCTGGCTTTGGATTACTTGTTCTCCAGCTGGGAGACAAAAATAAAGGACAATTAGGATTCCATGGGAGCAGAAGTATAGCAGATATACAACATTATCGAGGGAAATAGAGAAGGGAATTGAGACCACCTGGAGGTCCCAGGAAACTATCAGAAATGTGATATAAGAGAGAAAAAGAAATTTTAATTGTTAAAGGAATACATGGTTATTAAAAACCTAATCTATGTAGAATCATAAAGCAACCTTAAAAACCCATCATAACTGCTTTCTCCTAACGTAATTGCTATTATATTCTGGACTCTAAAGTCCATATTAAAAAGATATTCACATATGCATATACGTGATAAGATTATATAGTACACATGTTTGTTTCAGCTGGTTCTCTCACTCAACAATGTAGCACAGGCCAGGCATCTTTTCATGCTTATACATTTGTGTCCTTTTAAAAAACTGTTTCAGTGGCTATAAGAATAGTCTACATTATAGGGGGTCCACCAGATGTTTAAACAATCACCCTCACCCACATTTTAGATCAGTATTTTATTATGACCTTTAATGGCCAGCCTCCCTTCTCTTACCCTTTCATATATTACGCTTTGAGCTGCCCTTTTGGGAACGGTTTCCTTTATTTGCCTTAATGCTCTCTTAACATAAACTTAATATCTTAATAGATTGTTGGATTCCAAAATATATTGTCAAAGAAGCAAATCTGGAATATAGCTATCAGGAAAGCTCAAATTACTTATAAAAAAAATCTACCACTGCTATAGGCAAGGTCATTAAAACCAGTGATATGCTTTACTGAAGAAAGTTCTAGACTTCAAACTACTGGTACTGCTGGGAGCAGCCTCTCAGCGAGTTGACTACTGCTGACCTCTATTGGCAATCTGGGGTACTGCACCAAAAACCTTTGGTAAACCGGGAACTGATGCTTCGTGGGGCCTCCAAGGGCAGTAGCGAACTCTCAAGGTCACTCCGTGTCTTGATTAGAGGGGACTTAACAGAGTGGATGGCATAGATTCAGTGAGTCATGTTTCAAATGGGATTGCTTCTTTTTTGGCTGGAGCAAATGATGACCATTTTCCTAGATGTAAATTGTATAGAGATAAAGATATACACACATCAAAATGTTCATATTAACTCAACCACACTAGTGTCTGTGTGTGTGTGTGGGGGGGGTGGGTGGGTGGACACACGAGCACAGTTGAACTCTGGAAATACCCACCACCATTCATTGCCTGTCTAATTAATTTTCAGTACTGATAGGGAGGACTGATAGAGGGCTTTAGACCTCCGGTAAATGCCAAGGTCAGAAATTCTCCTGCCATATCTCCAAGTTCAAAACCTTAGGAAGCTCTCAATCCAATCAGGCAGTATCCCTGCTTGAAAGAAACCACCAATAGCTATGGATGCCGAATGAATGCTGAAGTCAGTATCTGAACCACTCAGAAATCAAAGCAGGTGTGTTAGGTGTGTTTGTAGAGAAAAGAATGAGTCTTAGAAAACAATAAAATAGAGGTACAACAGTAAATAGCATGCTAGAATTCTGATGGCGATTGTAAAAAGAAAGAAAGAAAACAACAAAATATCCTTCCTTGGTTCATTTTTCATCAAGAATGATGCAAGTGGTCCGGGTGGTGAGGGAGAGAAAAGAGAAAGGGGGGTCTTTGCTACAAAGTGTCAAATAGGAAGCATCCAGTGACTACATAATAATGTATATTTCAAAATAGTTAAAAGAGGACTTTAACTGATTTCACCACAAAGAAATGATAAATAGTTGAAGTGAAGGAAATGCTAATTAGCCAGATTTGGGCATTCCACTGCATACACATGTATGGGAATATTGCCTTATATACCCCATGACCATTATTTGCCAATTAAAATAAAAGAAAAATTAAAGTATGTTAGAAGTACATAAAAATTATGAAAGATGCAGATAATTTGCCAGATAGGGATCCACATAATGTCTGAAGATGCTCAGCAGGTGGAGATAGGCAAACCAGGAGTATTTATTGGAAGTGGAGAGGAAACCAACAACCAATAAAAAAAAAAAAAAAAAGAAAAGAGCCAGAAATGAGACTGAGGCCACCATGCAAAGTTCAGCCAAGAGAAACTACTTTGGTGGGGAAATGGAGGACTACCATGATACATTTTCATAAAACTCGATGACATTTTAGTGATGTGAGAACTCATTTAAGTTTTCTGCTCCAAAACTTCAGGTTGGGACCCACCTGAATCAGTTTTCTAGGGTTTTTTGGAAGGTTTTTTTTTTAATTATTAGCAGAGGAAGAAAAAATAAGGGGAATGAATTTCACTCTTTTAGCAGTATGTGGCCACATTTAGACACCAGAAAAAGTCTGGTTTTTAATACCCACCAATTTATGGGGCTGAATAAGGTGGGAGACAGACAATGTCGTCATTTTTTCCACCTTCATCAAGTTTCCTAACTCTTCTCCACTCTTTCCTTCCCTGGGATTGGGAGGGCTGGCCTAGAGAGTAACCACATATTTAATGGTGATGTTTAAAAATTTAATAACACAAATCCTTAATGGCTTTGATTTTCATCTTTTTATATGAATTTTTAAAGACATGTATTATGCTGGAACATACCTATTCACTGTAGAAAATTTAGAAGATTCAGAGGAATATGAAAGAACAATCAAACCACTGACTTCTGCTACATGACAAATGACTGCATGCAATATTCTGATATGTATTCCTACAGTTCTATTATTTATGACTATACCTCCATTTCTATATAAATGTTCATAACAGAATCAGAAATAAAATCATCTATAAAGCTTAGCAAAAATGGTTTACCCTGATCTAAAATATGAAGATATTTTTACACATTCTTATAAAATGTCATTTCAAGAATGTATACTATTCTGTCATGTATCAGCCTTAATCTATCATTCTCGTTGACTTATTAGAGAAACAATGCTGTCATGAATGTCCAATGACATTTTCTTTGTCACTTAACTTGTTTTGCAATTTGTTAGTAATTCAGAATGACTAAATTTTTAAAAAATGACTTTCCTGAGATAATAGAAAATGAGTTAATAAATGGTTACCAAAAAAAAAAAAAACATTTCACAGAAGATCCCATAAGATAGTTGATACAGAAAGAGAAAGAACATTTCTCTGGGCCCATTACCTTTATCAGAATGTGTGACCTGCATCCCCGCTGGTTCCTAGGCTCAGAGCACTTGGCAGGGAGGCTGGTGTTAAGTTTTTATTTGACAGACGACAGGCGATCTGAGGATCAGGGGGCATGGAGAGGCTTCCCAAGAGCAGACCAGAGAGGAGGGTCTAGTTTGCAAAGAGTTTATGGAGCAACTTTGGAATCAACCCCTTTGGAAGGAGAGAAGGAGAAGGAAAGAAGAAAAGAAGGAAGAAGAGAAAAGAGAGGAAGTGGGGTAGAGTAAGAGGAAAAGGAGAAGAGGAGCTGAGCTATGTGCAGGACAGACGTCCTTCAGGGTGGCCCTGGAAGGGCAGAGGTGGCTGGGCCTTTGCACTGCTACATGACACATCAAGGGATATGGACCACCTGGAAGGGGCATGACCTTGGCTGCTCTGCATTGAGATGTCCCTGAGGGGTCTGACAGCTGGGATCAGTCCTCACCAGAGCTTCTGCTGGACACACTGAGAAAGGCTTTCTAAGTGACAGAAGGATTGGAACCTTAAGCTGGAATCAGATCACCTATGTTCTCTTCTCATGACTCTTTAAGGATTGCCAAGTGTGGGAAAGATAGCATCCAGTAACCATCTGCAGGCCCCAAGACCCCCACCACACACCACTCTTCCTGTTTATCATGAGCCCACCATAGTGGGGTTTTTTTTCTGGTTATGCCAAATTGTGTTCAGCTCAGAACATTTGCAAAAGATATTTCCCCAGAGTGGAGAATCTGTTCTCCTAGTGGACGATCTAAATACCCAACACCAAGTTTCGAGCAAAGTCATAGGGAGGGAGGGAGGGAGGGAGAGAGAGAGAGAGAGAGAGAGAGAGAGAGAGAGAGAGAGAGAGAGAGAGAGAGAGGGTAAATGCCTGAGAATGATGCATTTTACTCAGCCCCTGTCAAACCCTCTCTCATACCTCCCTTTTCCATTGGCAAATTTCCTTGATCAGTAACATCATTTGCATTTGCATACTTACGTATCTTTTCATCCTCATAGAATAACTCTTTGCTTTGATTCTAATTTAAACTCCAAGATATACATTCATAAATATTCTATTTTGCATTCTACATATGCAAAAGACCTACTTTCATAAAAGTTTCCCTCAGTTCACCCTCTTGCTGTCCTAAAGAGCTGCTTGAAAATCACTGGTAGTGCCCCAGGAGGAGATACATGAGAACCTCAGGGCAAATTGAGCTTAGCATATGAACAGCCCTTGTGCCTCTGGAATCAGCCACATTGACTATGATAGTCAGATTCCCATTGCTGTAACAAAATACCTGAGAAAAACAATTTAAAGGAGGAAAAGTTTATTTTGATTCGTGGTCTTAGAGGGTTTAGTTCATGGTCATTCAGTCGCATTGCTTTGGGTCTATGGAGAAGCAGCACATCATGGCAGGGACTGTGTGATAGAGCAAAGCTGCTCTCAACTCATGAATGCCAAGAGGCACAGAGATGGAGAGAAAAGGACCACGGGAGAAATATACTCTTCAAAGGCATCACCCCAGCTACCTACTCTTCCCACTAGGCCACCTCCTACAGTTCTTCCACCTTCGAGTTGTCCATTCAATTATGAAGCCATCAATGGATTAATCATCTGATGAGATCAGAGGCCTCATGGTCCAATCACTTCCCCAAAGCTACACTTTTGCTGCATTTGAGGACTAAGCCTTTGGGGGACATTCCAGATCCAAACTATAAAATGCACCAGACCTTAGCAAGAAGCTGGCAATGAATTTGTAAGTTTCAAGGCAAGCTGGACTGTGTTTATGAATAAGGAAAGGCAGGAAAAGTTAACTTTTATCCTGGGATAACTTTTACCAGGTACCAGGTACAAATCTTGGAGGGCTACCAAGGGCCCAGAATTGTATTTGATATATTATCAGGTGGAACCATACAAAATTGCTATTCTTATAGGTCAAAAGGGGTTGAATGCTAGTAATTGCATGTGGTACATAGTAAGCTTTTCTTGTCTCTCTCACAACTAGAAGGGGGTCACTGGTTTCTACAAATACATTCTACAGATCAGAGAAATCCAACAACTTCCCAAGGTCACACAGCCAGGAAGTGCCAGAACTAGTTTTAAGCTCTGAGATCTGCTTATCTTTCCTGTCTCCCATGCATATACTTGGGAAGCTTTTCTGCAGGTGTGTCTCTCTGAGCTCTCTTCCTGTGACTTGTCCCCAACATTTCCATGCACTGACATTCAACATGGCCTCACCTACACACACACCAACTACTTCTTCCTGCCCATGAAATAGAACATTAGCAAAAGCAACCATGTGGCACATTACAAAGTACAGAAAAAGGCTGTGGCACTCTTTAAAAGGCAAAAATTCACAGGCCACCCCAGATGCTCCAACCACAGACCAAAAATACCAATAAATAAGCAAAATGAGGGAAAATTCAAAAAGAAAATTGAATACATCTTGGATTTTTAAAACAAAAAGATAATGCTGCTGTAGAGAAATTCTGGGTCCTGCAAGAAACCAAAGGAACCACAAACACCCACCACAAATGGCAGACTTAGGACAGGAGGCCAAGTTCCCTGGCAAATTCACAGAATCATTGAACCTATCACTTAGAAGAGCAAATGCACAAGAAGTTGACTTTTTTAAACGGTTGAAGAAGTCCACTCAGCACATGAGGCATCACAACACACCATGGTAGGTTTCGACAGTGCAGTAAGCAAGAAAATAAAAGCAAACAAAAACTTATATAAAAATCCCAGCAATGATAAAGGCTCTATTTCAGACAGGGTGGGGACACAATTGAAGGAATGAACTTAGTGTCTTTCATTATTGCTAACACTGAAAATTAAAGCAGTATTTTTCTGAAAAAAAAGTTTGTGATGTAAAACATAGAGTTGTTTTCTCTACTTCTTAATGGGTACTGAAATAGTGCAAATTATATTCCATGAACATATGATTATGCCAAAATGAACTCCACTATTACATTTAACTATAATGCACTGGTAAAAATATTAAAAATAATTTTAAATTTAATATTTATATTTATTTATATTTATTAAATCTCTGATCATAAGTATTTGCCAGCGATTAACTGGACTGGAGAAAATTTATTCTTGCAATTTTTTAAAAAAAGGAAGTTAGGTTTTTTTTTTTAACTTTATTTACTTACTTTTTTACATGGTGCTGAGGATCAAACCTAGTGCCTCATAAGTGCTAAGCAAGAGCTCTACCATTGAGCCACAAGCCAGCCCTATTCTTTCCATTTTAATGTTGGAACAATCAAAGGTAGAACCAGTGCAAATATGTTATCTATTACACTTTTACAAAGTTTCTATTTAGTAACATTGCATGGTGGCAGAATCAGGAACAGAAACCAGAATCAGGAACATGAATGAACAGAGATGTGTAAAGGACTGAATCTACAGAGTTCACAAGATGACTAGAGAAATGTGTAGAGTTGAAGAAAGTAGTTATATTTGAGAGCTGATTCTAGAAAACAACAATAAGGGGGAAAAGATTTGAGGCAAGGAAGGGAAATTAAAAGCTGCATGATCAAGGCAGTCTCCTTTGCAGGTAACTGGGGTTCACCATGCTGGGGAAGGCTGGAAGACCATGGAGAACATGCCTTAGGGTTGACCAGCCCTCAGAGCGAGCGAGGTAGGGTATTTATCCACCAATTGTCATTTTGACAGTTCCTTCTAGGAACTGTTAATTCCCTAAAACTCCTGGCCTCCCTCATGGGCTGCAGATCTGGTCTGGCAGTTGAAAGCTGGACTGGAGTTCCCCAAATGATAAGGGCTAGGAGAATATGCGAGAGGCACAAAAGCTGGGGTCTAGCCATGACTCCTCTTTCCCATGCCTGAGTGCCTTCTAGTCATTTTAATCAGCCACCCAGTCTTGCAGATTCTATTCCCTCTATGGCATGTATCTCTTAAATCCTCTCCATATCTGTATCCAACTCCCTGGTTTGAGCCATCTGTATCTTGCTGTAACAGGCTCTTGACTTGTTCCTCAGCTTCCAGCTTCCAGTTATTATCCATAATTCAGCCAGATGCAAATCTCATCATCTCACCGCCTTGCATATAATTTTTGATGTCCCCCCTATTTTCCTTAGAATAAATTCCAGTACCTTTAACAAAATTAATAGGCATTTTCACAACCTACCCCTAGGCAACATTTCCACTCTTGTATCATGTCATAACTCTTGTGACCTTGGTCTTAATAGCCTGGTCACCAGTCCCTGGGAATTCTTTGCTAACCTAACTCATTCCAATCTCAGCTTGAGTACCTTTCCTTCAGGAATCCCTGCTTGTCTCTCAAATTCAAGCTAAGTGACTTCTGCTTTGGACTCCAATAACGTCATTATTTCCCTATCAAAGCCTCTGTCACACTCCATTATAATTTCTTGTTTGTTTAGATGCAAGGATGTTTAGATGCCTAAAAATAGACTTGAAGCTCTAAGAGAACAGAACCTCAGACTGTTTTTCACCATTACAGACTCTCTAGAGTCTAGAGATGAGCGAGAACACCAAATAAATAAACTAACAAATTAATAAACAGAATTACCATCAGACGAGTAATACATCATGAATAAAGAATCTCCCAATAAAATGTTAATTACTTTGAATGAGGATACTCTTTTTCCTGGGTAAGTGTATGTAGTTCATGACAGAGAATGATTCAGAACACTTTGACACTTAGAGTCAAAATTTCACAATAATTAGGCAGCTTCCAATCATTGTTGATAAGCCAATTTCAGACTTGTTTGTATAATTCAAGATTTTTTTCTCAATTAGAGAAATAAAAGAAGTGAATATATGTGTACATGCCTGCCACTCAAAAACATGACAGTATGAAAGGGCAGGACACATTGGAGATCAGGGAGACTTTTTAATTTCTTTTTTTTTTGTGTGTGTGTGACCTATGCTCTTTAGTCATATGCTTGCTTTGATGGCACTTAATAACTATTTTCTAATTGAAATCCAAATTTGAATCTCTGAAACACAAGACTTATTTCAACAAAATTTAAAAAAAAATAAAGTATGATGAGAAAAACACAAAGTTTGAATATAGATGGATTCAATTCCACATTCTAATATTCACCAGTTAGAAGTGTTGGCAAATTATTTGGCTTCCATGAGCTTCAATTTCATGTTAGCAATATGGAAAAATAACACCCACTTTTAGGACTGTTGCAAACGTATTTGGTAAATTGTGCAGACAGAATTTCACATTATAATTATCATTATGCAGTGCATTTTAGTATTGATAATTTGATAGTTAAATATGTAATAACCAAAAGAAGATAACAACATTTTTCTCATTTGCACTGCAAGATTTGGAGCCTACTCCACTCTGGTATTTCCTGGAAGTTCCAGAGCACCTGTTTGGATAATCCAAAACAGGAGTACACTGGTCAACCTGTTAGCTATGTAATAGCAGTGGTCATCTGCAGGATTTTCATGCAAACCTCTAACTCTTGAGGAATATGGGGGTACATTTCTGGCTAGCCCAAGTCCCTGTACATTTTAAAAGTCTCCACAGTGTACTGTATGGAGTTAATCAATCTATGTCTCTTTGGTTACTGTTTTAACCACAAACTCATCTGTATCTTCTACAATTTCCTTCAGTCATAGAAATGTGTACCATCCCTGCTCCAAAGGTTCCTTTCAAGTTGCCTATAGTTTCTCAAAATCAGGAAACATTTTGGAACTGAAGGCAATGAACTCGTGAGATGTTTTCTTATGTTTTAATGGAGAATGAAGGTGAATAGACAAATGGATAGCATTCTGTTAAAAAATAATCCAAACACTTGGCTAAAAATGTGAAGCAGCATCAGTTAACAGCAAAACTCACTCTCACAAGTGATTCTCCTTCTAATTTCTTATAATGACCTTGTTATACAGAATTCCATATCGACAGAAGAGGGGGTGCCTGGAAGGTAATTCTGGTTTTCTCAAAGCATCTCTGAGGATGAGGGCCCTGGTTGAGGGGCTGTCATCTACTGTGAGGAAAAATAAAGGCGAAATAGAATAAATGTCACATTCACACCTTGATCCGGGGATTCACTTTTCATTTGATTTGAACAAGCTATTTGAAAATATTAATCATCTAATTGAAATATGATACAGTTGGCATTTCTGTCAATAAAAAATAATTGCTGTGTAATTATCCATAATACATGTCTGAATACATAAATCATATTAAGCAAACAGTTATTCAATTTTATTAGATGTTAAAGCTGCTTGCTTTCGGAGTACTGCAAATATAATATAAAGTTTCATTTTCTGCTTTCTATACACTAGTTTTACTGATATACATACACCTTTAGCCATATGATTTTCTACTTTTTATTTCTTATTATTAAAAATTTACACTATTCTGCATTATCCAAAATTATAATTTTCTACTGGGTTCTTAGAATATAGCTTAGTATGTATGTATGAACAAAATAATGTCTTTTTCCTCAGTAGTGAAAAGAAGTTTCACTCTTTTTCAGAAAAAGAGCATGTCCCCCCCCACAAAAAAAAAATAGTTTTTCTTACATATGAGACTGTTTACAATCTATGCGTGGCAAACTATAAGCTGGAACAATGCTTTTAAATTTTAGATATTTATTGAAAAGATTTTATTAGAAAACTCAAACTCCTCTCTCTTATCATTTGAAGTAAGGATACCAGTGTATTGCTTTGGGAAAACACAGAAACTTCAGAATGCAAAAACAAACAAAGAAACAAAAAGAACCCACCCATACATAGGGCAAACTACAAAACCTAAACTCTTCCTATCTTATTGCTGAATCTGGAGCTCTACTTTGTAATAACAATTTCAGGAATTGCACGAATCCTCATTTGTCTTCTCATAGCCATAGCAGGCTTAGAACATCCCTACTGGAGGTGGGTTGAGCTGCAACCATGTGACTACAGAGGAAACTGTGACATTATAAAATGAGACCCTCCCAACTCACTCTGGTCACAATGACAGGACCACGTAGAAGAACGACCTAGACTGAGCCAATGAGCCTCTTCCATTTGAAACCATGGAGAATACAGTCCAGGAGAGTCTTGAACTCCCTGAGTCTTTGACTGGAGTGTATGTCAGGTAAGAAGCCAGGAATTTTTTCTCATTGCAAAATGGAAAATCAGTCTTATCAGCAACAAGAAGAAAAATGAGCAGCATCATGGGGACATGAGGGAGGATGAGTGGTGGAGAGACACAGCTCGGGACTGTGGTTTATTACCATCCTGAGACCAAGGAGCACCTTCAAGAGCTACCATCTCCTGAAAATCAATCCCTCCCTCCCTTTATTCCCAAAGCTCTCCTCATGGGGGTCTGTGCTATTTGCGACCAAGGGAGTCCTGACTACAAATCAAAATACTAAATATTTTTTGAAATCCAAAAAGATAGAAAGATGGTTTAAGGCTTAATGATTAGTTACAGCTGGTCTGGGTTTGGGGGGCTAGTGATTGCAATAGTAATAAAGCCAAGAGACTATTTCAGTGCTATTGATCATATTGTCATCCATGCTTTATCTTTGCCCTGTGATGTGTATACCATTCAAAAAATGAGGACATCATCAAAAAAAAATTTTAAATACACTTTCTGTTCCAAAAATGCTTCTTCTTCATATTATGGAAAAGGCAATAGACATTCTTAGCCCTCACAGAGGTCCCAGGATTTCTGGAATATTTTCTTCTTTTCTACAGTTGAAAGAAATGTGAGTTGCATAATTACTTTACTTCAAATCACTCAGTGAGTCAAGGGCAAAAAAGTAATAATAATAAAATAAAAAGGTTTGGACTCAATTCTCACTTTTAAGGAGAGCATTTTCCTTATGATTCATTGCCTTCGTTTTTGTTTGTTTGCTAGACAAGAATTTCAGTCTCATCCCTTCTAAAAGACATCAAAGCATTTAGTGAGTAATTTTATAATTTTAGAGAAGTGTTCAGCTTTTATTTAACTAGCTTTGATTCATATTTTATATTGTGTAAAATTTTTCCAGCATCCATAGAAGCAAAATATTTTGCCTTGATATTGTCTTGAGGATCTCTACCTGGCGGGTACCAAAACAAGATGCACTGAGATATGTTTTCATTGAACGTTTGGAAATATGCACACCCAAATAGACAAACAAAAACTTTGTTTTAAAACAACAATAAGTAACAATTCTTAATATTAGCGCTCACTTCCTATTATTCTTACTGTCACACTGGACTATTGTTTATCTCATCTGATCCTTAAAACAATTGTAAAAGGTAGCAAGGCAACCACCTCAATATTGCACAGATAACAAGAACCAAAGCTGGACCTAAATCTAAGATTCTCTGGCAGCTTCTATACTTATAAGATTTACTCCCCTCCCCCCCCAACTATGTGGACTATGATGTCAAAAAGTGGATTGTAATATATTACATTATGTGCATAGAGAGATGTGTATACAAATACAAAGGAGATTTGCTATTAACGTGGATTGTACAATTAAAAATCAAAAGTCAGATGTTATCATATGACTTAAACTAGAGCCTATGTTTCTTTTAAATATTTTATACATGCATTAAAATATCATTGTGCCCCATAAAAATAAACAATTATTATGTGTCAATTTAAAAATGGCCTTTGAGGCACCCCTTGGGAAAAATAGCTCTGAGTACAAAGATACATATGTTTATTGGAGAGATGTTGACATCAAACTTTATTTCTGATGTTATAGTAGAAGATATCCTGCCATGAGCTAAGGCTATACCTTTGTATATTTGAAGGGCAGTTTCTAAAATCCGGTGGTATAGGAGCTGGCCTATCTTACAAAAGCCATAAGCTCATCTCTCTAGGAGGCAAACATCTATGCATACATTTGGTTAATATATATCTCACTAATAATTTACTAATTCAACATAAAAGAGAGTGTAGATTACTTGAACTAAGGATTTTTTTAAAATAAAAAACCTGGCATGTATCAATGCTATGTTTATGATTAACTTAAAAAGACCTCTTATCTAGGGAATGTATCTTTCTATTTCTCAGGAAATTCTTAACTTAGTGGTATATGTGAATGGTTCTAAAGGAGATATATATATATATATATATATATATATATATATATATATATATATATATATATATAGACTGTTGAGTTGGTTGGCATTTGTACTGCATATTGAAGTTTTGCTCTCATCATTTATGGTGTAGCCAGACTAACAGTAAGACAACAACAACAAAAAAACCTTCAATAATAGAAATGATGTTAACTTGGATTTGGGTGTATATGTGTGTGTTCCCGAGAAATGAATCTTTTTTTCCACTAGATTACTACTTCAGTCCTTTTTTTATTTTTGAGTCAGGATCTGGCTAAGTTGCGAGGTTGACCATAAAGTTGCCATCCTCCTTCCTCAGCCTCCTGAATTGTGGGGATTATAGGTGTGTGACACTGTGCCCAGCATCCCCAGATTTATATTCAAATTCATCTAATAGCAGGTTTTTGAAGACAAAATTTGCAATGCAGTATGATGATTTTATTCTTGAAACTACAAAGTAAGGTGGGCACCCCTCAAATCTCTCTGAATGACACGTGTCCCTGTGTTTTAAGTGGTTTACATGAAATGACACGTGTCTCTGTGTTTTAAGTGGTTTCCTTGTTGAGTCACCTTCACAAGTTGGTGATAGTCACACAGTTTGAGACTCGTAGAAAAGCATATAGTTCAACATCACGCAAAAACATTTCTCTGAAGACTCTACCCCTTGTGCATCTTGCTCTGCCTCTTACTGTTGCTGACCACCCATGTTTGAGTAGTGTTTTGGCTACATTCCCACTGATGAGTTTTCCAAACCCTGTCAGGGGCTGGCAGTTAAATGTTCTGCCACTAGTTTCCAGAAATTGCAAGTTGGACTGCCTTTCTTTTTTTTTTTTTTTTCAACTTGCATGTTTATCCTTCTTCACCTTGATTCCTGGAAGAGTCAAACATCTGATGCTTAGGTCAAGCCTGGAGGAAATGGCCATCCCCGCTGAAAATAGAAAAAAATCCCAATTCGCTTTTCAATACTCTTGTGAAAGATCAATGTTTAATATTTTCTTTGTGTGGTGCAGTACTTCTTAATAAAAACAAAAAGAGATGTTTGATCTGAACTTTAAAAGGTCCAAGAGGCAGTGCTATTCAGCGGAGAGAATATTATTCCATTTACACAGGTCTGATGAAAGGAATAATTCTGACATTGAATGTTCAAGCACAGCTGAGAAGAGAGTGAGAAAAAAAAAGAAATAAAGGAATAAGTAGATGAATCACCCAAGCAAAACAAAATACCATAATGTGCTTAATTCCAGATTATATCTTGCTTTTATTCCCTTCTCTCAACAAAGATGCTTTAAATTATTTAATGGAGAAAGGTAGTACTTTGAACTCCAAAATCAAAATGTTACAGCTCTAAGAATTTTTTCTTTCTTTCTTTCTTTCTTTTTTTTTTTTTTGTTTTTTTGTTTTTTTGGTCTCATGGTATCTTGTGAATAAAACCAGATTTAAAGAAAAAAAACTGAAAAGTGAAGTTGCCTCATCTTTTATGAAAGCAGCACTAACATTTGGTCCAGATGAAGGCTGGTCAAGCATTTAGACGTATAATGTCAGTGCCTGATGGTTATATAACAAAGGGGATTTGATTCAAAATGCTGTGTCCTGCTGCTCAGCAATACACGATTCCACTAAATAACCAAAATACACAAATTGAAATAAAGTGAAACCCTTTTTCCAGAGTTAATGAAAGGTTCCTGTTTGTGAATTTGGGGCTTTGAAGTCCAAACCTTCCAAACAGCACCAGGAATTTACTGGTGATTTATTACTATTTGGACAAGTGGTGAACAGAGCGTTACTCTATGGAAAGTTGACATTCCCTACCTGTCAAAGTGGCTTTTTTGAAACCAGGACGTTGGCTTCTCTGGCCACAACTCTTTCTAAGGGTCTGCCCCAGGTGGATCTGAATAGACAGCGTTTGCTTTGGCCGTTGGCCGTCAACGCTCCTGGTCTGGTGCTCTTCCTCACCCTCTCCCCCTATCATAACTTATTCCCCCATCCCTGTTACCCTCCCTTGTCTTCCCTTCTCTCTCCACAGCCTCTCTGCTCTCCCTCTTGCCCTCTTCACACATCCAAAACCAAAACAAAGCTCATTTCTTCTGATTATCCCTTGATCCTTTCTTTGTGTCCCTCGGTTCATCCAGAGAACTAATTCTAGGTCCTGAAATGCCTGCATTGCTACTGCATAATAACTAGACCCAGAAAGACTCTTTCAGATGCTTCTCAGATGTCCCCCAGGTGGCTTTTTGTACACATAAAGGTGATGGTGGCCATGCTCTCTCCCATTCTTCACGCCAGCCACTCTTGTCCTCTGTAGGGGAGAGAGCAATCACTTCCACCTTCCCCTTAGTTCTCATGTGGGTTCTTAGGCTACAAGAGCTGATTAACAAGAGAAAAGCACATGAGTTTTAATGTGCATATACATGGGGATCTTCACAGGAGAGCAAGAGCCTGAAGAAATGACCAAAGCATGATGCTTTTATATTTGGGGGCAAACAATAATAAATCTGTGAAGGGACAACAGGACTAATGGATATTGAGACCAGGGAAGTAAATCTAGGGATGACACTAAGAGACAAATGGGGGAATGTAGAAGATAAGAACTAGTTCAGAGTTTGTTGATCCAGATTCCTTGCAGTCCAGTGATGAATCTCCAGTGATCAAGAATTTCTAGTCTTGGTATGGGAAGGACATCCCTCCCAAAAGCATCTTTATGGCTTCCAGATGTAAGAAAAAGACAGGCCAAATGGCCCTTTCAGAAGTTGCACTTCTCAAGTGATATCAGCTTCAAATAATCAGTCAACCAGTTTGGCATATGTTGAGATGGCATCTCCTTAACTCTTTCACCATCCTGGGAAAGGACCAGGCACTAGGATTGTCTGTAGACTAAAAGGAATTCCTGAAAACTGAGGCGCCTCACTGGGACAGATGGCCCACATCCTCAGGCCCTAGAGCATTCACAGGGGATGCTGGGTGGGATCCAAAGCAGAGAGTGAGGGGGAGCTGAGACTGTGTTTTGACAAAACTTGATTCGGGGTACCTGAATACTCTCCCCCATATCTTACTCCAGTACAGTCATAAATAAAACTGATTTTATTCACCAAAGCTGATCTGTGTTACTGGGGTGCTTTCTGATTTTGATGATTCTACCCCAGCAATAAGATTTTAACAACCAGTAATATAAACTAGAACTGACAAGCCATAGAGCAATTATCTTTATTTAACCGTCAATTTTTCTGTTATTCAAAGTCTGATTGTATCATACACCTTTGCACGACCTCACATCTCAATCTGTTGACATTTATGATACACTCTTTTGTGTGTATTATTTTCTGAGAAGACAGTCCAGAGGTAAAGAAAGTGCAATATAAGAGCTTTCAGAGGAATCCATGAGTGAGGTTACCAGAGGTCATCAAACACTGGAGAGATTTTAAGAATGGTCTCCACTGTGGATATACTACCTACTAGACTTCATATCCTAAAGCTTTTCAGTTCCTGGCTGTCTTGACACCTGGACAGGTTGTAGAACCTCTAATCTTCTCTTCACACCTCTGACTAGTGAAGGTAACATGGGACCTGCTTCATAGGTTACAGGGAACATTAAATGCCATGACTGTTCTGCAATGTGTGCTGATAGAAACCCACAATTGCCATCCCTAGGATGTCTTGGAGTTCAGAAGAAAAATCTTGCTCAAGGAAAAGGTGGTGCGACTTTAGTTAGGCATTTCACCATGGATAGGATTTGGATCAGAAGGGAAGGATTGTCCGTTTTGAAGAGCAGAGAAGAAGAACAAATGAACAACAGATCTTCCTCTGACGTTGCATCCCACAATGATGCCTCCGTTTTTGAGGTCTGATAGAAAGACCTAGCTCATTTAAAAGAGAAAAAAATTGTCATACTCATATCATCTTTTGATGAGAAACGTAAATTCAAAGACACCATGCACAGCTGGCTGTAGGTACACAAACTTCATGGAGAAAAGGGCCTTAAGAATGTTATAATTGAAGGTGGAGAAAAGAATAATTTTCAAATAGTGCAGAGTCCTGTCATTTGGCTGAAATTCATTTCCAAGTGTAACTCTCCACAGCATTACCCCTGTCCTTGCTTCCTTCCCTTCCTGCCCATACTAACAATTCCCAGAAGAAGAGTCTCCCTTCCCAAGGCAGAAGGAAGCCCAAGGTAGTGCTGACAGAAAACTATACTTTCTTGTTTCTAATGGTTTCCTAACTGAAAACATATGAACCCTCAGAACTGAAGTGTGGGTGAGGATTCCAGGCTCTTAGGGATGTCCTGAAGAGATCATGTTCACTGGTGACTTGTGAATGTGTTGATAAGAACTCTTACCCTAGTGTGGCATCAGAACCTTTGAATATGAAGTTGAACTGTGTATCACCCACCTTTATGCCTCCATGATGCTAAATATCTGGAAGGTCAGAACAGGGAGATATTGTCTTTCCTTCTTGTTAAACAAGTTGGAAAATGGGGATGTTGGTTTGGAATCAGTAGAGTGAACATCTGGGAATCTGGGGAGGCAGGATGTATTGGCAACGTGGTACTAGACTCTTGCTCTTCACCAAATGTTATATCTGGCTTCACTTTGAGTGCAAGCGATGAATGTTTTTCAAAACTCCCACTGCTTGCTGTCCAAATGAGATGTGCTCATGCCTCCAATTCACTGATTACCCAGCTGTTTCCACACGAGGTACCTGGAACTCTGGCCAGAGCATGTTTTTTTTTTTCTCTTTATGCTTCTATGCTTTCACTTTCATTGCTGTTTCGGTGAGCGGAGACAAAAGAAGCGTGGCAAGTTTGAGTAAGAGTCACCTCAAGATATACTAACATTTTCACCAGCATCAACCTCCAGCTCGGTTCCTGGATCAAAAGTTAACTGGAGTGCCATATCTGTGTAGATCATCCATCACCAGTAGCATGCCCGCCCACACTTTCTTTACCAAGATCCTATTACTCTTCATTAGGACAAAGATGACCCGGGGGATGCTCATTGGAAAGTCTGCCATGGTTACCAACCCAAACTTCTACACAGAGAACTTCACAGCTGTCCTTACAGAGAGACATGTTAAGTTTCAGAAGTCTGGGAAAGTTGTGATGTTAGGTTGGCAGGGAGAATAAAATTCAAGAAAGATTCATGTAGCTGGTCATCAGAGCCATAAGAGTATGAATGAGGTCATGAAGGGAGAGAAAGTCCAAGGTCAGCCCTAGGGTTTTCCATCATTCAGAAGGCAAGAAGGTGGTGCACCCAGGCAGGAAATGCAAGAGTTCAAACTTGTCTGATATTGTATCCTATCTCTAATGGGTCAGTGGAATGAGAACTTCAGAAAGACTCCAGTGAGGATGGTGGAGACGCTGAGTGAAGGTGAGGAAGGGTGGGGAGGAAAATGTGAATCGAGATGCCCAGCACCCGTCCATACGTGTTGAGGTGGCTGATGTCCTGCCATCCAGGGTAACATGTATGAAGTTCAACTTGGCCCCCTCCCCAAGTCAAATTAAGAACATCAAGTCACGTTTCACTTCCAGAAGCAGCACATATACATATCACCATCTTTAAAACTTCCTGAATATAGGTGTTTGGAGGCTTTGATAGTCAACACCAGGAGGTTCAAATTCCAGAGTAAAGCACATGACATTCTTAGATTGTGTCAGTGTTACCAAGAGAATGAGCCACAATTTCTTTACCAAGGCTAATTCACATTATGGAACAGGTCAGGTGTTGAAGAGTCACAGTGGATTTTTATTCTAGAACCATGTAGATTTTTTAAAAAGGAGTTTATACACATTGTAACAGCACAAGAAGCTATTACAATCATCTACAGTTCATGTGATTCCAAAGATATCTTTGCCTCCATTTCGTAACTTGGAGCTCCATCTTTCCTAAGGCATTTACCTCTAAAATACTATAATGCCTCATTCAGGTTGGACCTCTGATGGTTAAATTATATGACTCATACCAATCGATATGCCTGCAGAATTACCCTGAAGTTGATGCTCACAATCACAAGTTTTGAAGATTTCATACTAGGTTCTGTCCTTTTATAAATACACCAACCCTTTATCTACCTCTTTATGATGACTAATTGCAAAAAGTCTTCCAATGCATCATCTCATATTGTCTTCTGTCTTCTCTTATAGGGAAGGGGTGGAGGAATAACTTCAATTCTGGATAACTTCAATTCATCTCCCAATATGGGCCACCTGCTTGTAAAAGATGAGATCATTGGATTTGGCTTTCCAAAGCTAGCTGCTGTTTTCTAAGTCATACCTCAAGTGGAACATCTGGGAAAGGTCTTTATTAGTGGTACCCCAGCCTGATTGCACATTATAATCTCATGCAGAAACTTACTTAAAATTACAGCTTTCAAACATTCAGAATACCCAACCTAGAACCCAAGAATCTGTACTTTTAGTCAGTGTTGCTTGTGCATTTGGTATAGAATCCACACTGCATGTATAAAACTTTCTACTCTATAGGATCAGGCCAGAGGAAAAATGTCTGTGGTTTTAGAAAATTCTGTAATAATGCAGTCCTATCACCTGGTTAGAGCTGAAAACTGTCATTGCACTCATGACCATAAAATATAACTTACAGATTCAATTATTACTGCACTTACCCCAGTTGATATATGGATCATGAAGGGGCCTTAGTAGAGTTTTTTCATCATGCCTCACAACCTTCAAACAAATGCTGATCAGAAAAGTTAGCAGAGATACTAAGGGACATCCTCAGTGTCTGTCATCAACCAGCCCCAGGAGTTTGCTCCTTTCTCAGCTCAGCACTTGGACTCCACAAGGGGAGTACATCCCCTGCTAGGTTAATAGCAAGGAGATGTCTCAAGTCTTGCTTCAACCAGCCCTTCTCATCGGGATGAGGCTTTAAAGGTACACTTTAGGGTTGATCCTGCTTATGACTACTCATTGTTCTTTCTTACATGGATCTTGTTGTCTATGGGAACTTTGTCCATTGGAGGTGATCCAGGAGGGTGATTCACCCATGCCACCGCATCAGCCCATGAGAAATATCTTCTTCCAGGGCTGCTTTTGACAACAGCCAAACCCTCAGGTGCATCCTTCACTAGAAGACTTCTCAGGGAGGCTGGGAAGTTGCTGCAATAACATCCCCTGGTGGCTGCCCAAACAACTTGAATTCAGGATCCCCCCCTTGGGGTACCGCATTAAGAATTTCTTCTGCTCTCTGGAATCTGTGCTTCAAACAACTTCTCTGGGAAAATCGAATATACAATAATGTTTTGGAGCAAGTGTCGTCATTACAGAGTCTCAGAGATGGGGAAGAAGTGACTTGCCACTTTTCACTGAGCCTAGCTCTGGAATAACACCAGAGAGGCCTTAGAAAGATTTTCCACTCCAGTGCCAGCTTCACAGTACTATTGCCAAATCCTAAACAACCACACCCTCGGGCTTACTCACCTCAGTACACGGAGCCTCTGCTTCTTGGGACAGTCATCCTTGACCCTTTCACTCGCACAACCCACCCACAAAAGCCAGCAGAAAATTCTGCTTCTTTTACTTGAGTCTAATCACTTCTTACCACTTCTGCTGCCACCAGCCTGTCTTGCCTGGACCCTGGGTGGTGTCTTCCCCTGTTCTTTGTCCTGCCCCTCTTATCTCCTGCGGATTTCCACACATTGGCCAAAGGGCTCCTTTGGAAGTACAAGTGAAGATATGTGACATCCCAGGCCAAACTTTTCAATAACTTGTAGTCTTTTAGAAAGAATAAAATTTAATGTCCACTCTGTGGCTTCTTAGTCCCCAAATATTCAGCCAGACTGACTTCTCAGACCTCGTTTTCTTCCACTTCCCTGAGCCCCTGTCCTTCTTGATGCACCTGAATAACATCAGGCAGATTTCTGCCACAGGGCCTCTGCACATGCTGTTCCCTCTGCCTGGAATGCTCTGTCCTCAGAAATCTCTCAATTCATTCTGGTCTCTGTGCATATAGCTAAATTCTGATATGTGTATATTTTGTTTATTGTTCTTTAACTTTTAGTAGAATTATAAAATCATAGAAAACAGGGAGTTTTTCTATTTCTGTTTGTCTCAGGTCAGGCTGCTATAGGGAGCAGAGACTGAAATTTAGTTCCCACAATTCTGGAGACTGGAAGTCTAGGATTGGGGGTAGGCCAGGTCTTCTTCCAAGTTGCAGGCTGAGGATTATTTATCATATCCTTATGTGGTGAAGATTTAGTTATCTAGCTCTCTGGCACCTTCTTATGAGGGCACTAGTCCCATTTGTGAGGGTTCTGCCCTCGTGACCCAATTAACTCCAAAAGACCCACCTCCAAAAACCATCACACTGGGATTTAGGATTTCAACATATGTCTTGGTGGGGAAGGGACACAAACACTTCGTTCATTTTAATTGTTTCTGCTAATTCTTTTGTGCCCTGAATAGGGCCTGTATATAATGGGCCCTCAATAAGTATTTGCTGAGTGAATACATGAAAAAAAATGAGTATTGGAAGCTGTACTTCAGAGTTCCTGGGGACATTAGGCATTAGACACTGAGCTTGGGGTTTGCCTCAGTCAGGTTGCTGAGTTTTCAGCCCAGTCTTGTGTAGTGGTGGTGGTGGTCTCCACTGAGACCCGTAATCCTGGCTGTAAGCTGCCCCTGAGGCTTCTCCTCCACTATCACTTCCTGGGTGTCCCTGGAACAGTGAGGCGTGAGGATGTGGAGCTGGAGGAGCCCAGTGTATATTTTACGGTTCTAACCAGGGCCACTTCTAGATGGAGGTCTAATTGACCTTCCTCTGCCCTATTTCCACAAACCCCACGGAGGGCGTTTTTCATGAACTCGCCCCTCTCCTCATCTCAGCCTCTCCTAATCTCCCTGGAGTCTCTTCCTCCTGGGATTCACTTCGTCTGCTTCCTGCTCTGCACGCTGACCATTTCAGCATGTACTTTGAGCTCCATGGTCAAGACCACTCCATCTCCCCTCTTCTGTTTGGTAGAGTCCTCTGTGACGGTTACTACTTCTCCACCCTGAGAGCCATCCACTAAGGGTCCCCCAGGAATATTCCAGCACACCCATTCTTGGCCAAGATATCTTTGTCAGCCTGAAGGAGCCGCCATCAGAGTTGGGTGTAGGAGAGCTATTGGTGGAGTAGGGAGCTCTTCCAAAGGTTTGCTTCTGGGAAAGCGTTTTAAATCCAGTAATTTCAAGTGGGCTTGGGGTGGCCTGGGACACATTTTCCCATTTCTAATGTAATTCAAGACCCTATCCAGCACAGATTCCTCTGTAGCTTTTTCCAATAGGCTTTGGGAGCTTTGGGAGCTTTAAGTGGAATGCTGTATTCAGTTAGGTAATTTAGGAAAAAAGAAAGGAAAAAAAAAAAGCATGGGTGTGAAGCAGCTGCCTAGAATTCCATCTGCTCTGGTTTGTCTGAAAGGAGATAAGATCTGCTTCTTTTTCTCCTCTGTTCCTAGTGTTGGGCCCATGTCTGACATCCCCAACATGAAATGCACTTCGTTCTGCCTGCAGCAGCCCAGAACCATGCCAAACAAGAAACACGAACCCAGCCCTGGTGCCTAAGGTCCTGGTCTGTGATCTTTCCTCACAGTCTGTCCATTCCCTTCTGAGGCCCCAGGGAACAGATGCCCCCATTAGCTCAGCAACAAGCGACAGACAGGCATATCAAATTAGAGAGATAAAAGGCCCTTGCTTTTCAAACTGAATGCCAAAGAATAACTGTGGTGCAGAGTGGGGTGTGGGCTCATGGCAGGAGTCAACTTCACATCTCCCCAGGCTATGGCTGCCTTGACCTTGTAGCTGGTCCTGCTGGTTACCCTTGTTCCCTCAGTGGACACGGCCGTGTCGAGTGCTACCCAGCATGGCGGCAACAAGACAACCTGTGCCAGCATAGCTCTGGGCAGGGCTGTGGGCCTGCAGCCCATGCCTGTCGACCCCCACATATCTGTTGTGCTGTGGGATACATGGATGGATTCGCAGTATTGTGACTGTACATGCATCCAGGGATGGTTAGTGTGGGTGGGAATGGAATGTCACCATCAGAGTTTCAATATTGGTCTTCTGACTCAGAAGAATAGTGCAACATTTAACTTCTGTTTGAGGGATGAATATCAAGACAATCTGCCCCTTGAAAGGAGGACTGCACCAGTCCTCCTTGTATTTTTCTACCTGCACAACCCCACATTCATCCATTTCTGAGGTTCAATGTATGCATATGTGGAATGAGTAAAAGCATGAACATGCATTTGTGTATATAGGTATATGCTTATATGTATGTGCATGCAGATATGTGTGCATACATGCTTGTGTGTGTTTATATACAAATGTGCATATATGTGTATATGCGTGCAAATACAACATCTATTGTGCACCAGGCCGTGTTGATCAGATCAGTCTGTTTCTCTTCCAGCATACAGATTTCTCCTGTTTTTAAATTTCCATAACAGAGATTTCATCCTGTCTGGTGCTCAAATTGTTGTGTTCTTAAAAATCTATATTACATTTTTAGTTTTCCACTTCTTCAATTTTGTACAGTTTTATTAGTTTCCCAGTTGGCACTGTTCCAGGCTATGTTAATTATCTTTTCTCTGTTACCAAAATACCTGACAAGAACAACTTAGGGAAGGGAACATTTACTTGGGGCTCACAGTTTCATAGGTTCAGTCCATGGGTAGCTGACTCCAACGCTCTGGGCCCAAGGTGAGGCAGAATATCAGGGCAACAGGGCATGTGGAAGAGAATTGCTCTGCTCATGATGGCCAGAAAGCAGAGAGAGATGGAGAAAGGGACGACAGGAAAGACATGCCATTCCAGGGCATGTCCCCACTGACTTACATCCTCCCGTCATACCTCACCTGCCAACAGTCACCACTCAGTCAGTCCATTCAAAATCAGGTAGAAAAATTGGGTTACAGCTCTCACAATCCAATCATTTCACTTATTGAACATTTGTACATTAACATAGGGGCTTTGGGGAGTTACCTCATGTAACAAGAGAGACATAGCACAGTCCCTCTTGTCTTCTAAAGGAAGCACAACCACAAGGTACAGAAGCAAATGCTTCCTTAGTGATGATACCCTTGATGGCTTTTGATGAGGCAAGTCAGCAGGCCACAGTTTAGTTTGGTGAGCTCCTCTGAAATGCACAAAGCATAAAATCTGTCAATCTCTACCACGAAATTCTCAGAACCCAGTCTAGGACCCTGGAAAGGATGAAGAGGGATACAGACTTCCTTATTATTCTCACTCATTAGTTCATTTATTGAACAGATACTTACTGAGCACCCACCACCTGTAGAGTACTGTCCTGAATGTTGGGAATCCCACAGGGAGCAAAGCAAGGGAGGCCTGCTCTCATGGTACCTACCCACTGCTGCGAACAGAAACAAGGAGGAAACCCCTTGGCGTAGAATATTCCTCACCATCTATAACCAAATGAGATGGGAAGAGCTGTCTGAGGATACTGTTTCCACGATACCAAATATTTACATATTTGGTAAACTTAGTTGTTTTTCCAATCTTATATGGATAATTTTTCTTTTCCTTTCCTATCCAGTATTGAATTCAACAGATGTTTACTTCCATTACAGTTTTTTAAATGTTTATTTTAAAAATCAACAAAATTTCACACTAGCAATTAAAAATAAACCAAAACTAGTTGTCATGGTTTAGATGTGGTTTGTTTCCTAAAGACAAATGTGCTGAGAACTTGGTGCTCTAAGTGATTGATGTTACAGTGTATCTTTAAAGGATAGAGACTAGCAGATGGTGATTGGGTCATGGCAGAAGGGCCCAGCAGAAGAAAGCCATCAGCTCATGATGGGATCGGGAAGCAAAGAGAGAAGGAGGAAGCTGCTATAGAAAATAGGCAACCTTCCAGGGCACAGCAACCCACCCCTCCAGCCACATCCCACCTGCCTACAGTTACCACACCATCAATCCATTCAGACTAGGATGGATTGATAAGGTTACAGCTCTCACAATTGAATCACTTCATCTCTGAATATTCCTATATTAATAGGAGCTGCTTGGAGACACCTCATATCCAAACCGTAATGATCTGCTTGGTAATAACTGTTTCATTTAAAAGATTTATATGTATATCAGAATTTTACATGAAACTGGCTTTTCTTTTAGGCTCTTAAACCAGGTGTAAGGAGGGGATGGAAGTCAATACTCACCCACTTATAACTTCTTTGTAGGCTACCAGAAATTTTTTTGCATAACCAAATCACTTATGATTAGCGCGTAATACCCATAGTGTTAAGTAATAATCACAAAATTACTATCAATAATATTCATGTTAGGAGTCCTCCTTGAACTCCAGATAGAAGAAGTTTCTCCAGTAGGGTTAACTTTTTGGCCAATATTCTGGAGTCTTTCATGTTTTAGTGTCCATGTACTTCAGAAGATGTAGAATTTTCTGGTTTATGTCTATGTTAATTGTGCTGTTTGCTCTTTTCTGATCAGCTTCCATTCTGAGTGAAAACTGCTAGCTGAATGAGCCCTTTGTTTGTTTTAGCATTTGACACTCTGTATCCAAATTTCTGGAGCAGAGGTGTTAATTGAAGAACTGAAAGAGAAAGACAAGAAACCTTCCTATCCTCAATGCTTAGCAAGCTCTAGACCTTCAGAGATGCTCAGTAAATGAAAGAAATATTAAAAGGACAAGAATATCTCTCTTTCTCTTCATGTTCTTCAGTGGTGGCTTACTGATGCCCTAATAACTGTTTGTACCATGGGAGTTTATATGGAACAAACTGGGAACTGATAGGGACTGAAAGGACTCCATCTTGGGCAAATCACTGCTGATGAGTGTTCTCATTTCCAGTTTGGTCTCCACCAGTTCCTGGACAGAATTTCCTTAAGACTTAGCCAGGTCACAAATTTAAGGACTGAATAGAAAGTTTAAAATCTCTGGAAATTATCACATACTTCTTTTTTAAATCAAAATTTTACATCAAAATTATAGACGTGAGCTGCTTAAAATTAAAAATACAATAAAATTGCCTCATTCTACCCAGGTTTGGATGTCAAAGTTTTGCAATCACTTTCTTACTACAATATCAAGTAATTACAAAGTCCATCTCACTGATAAACTCTTACTATTTATTCTCTGGTCCTTTATAGAAAAGTTTTGCTGTCCTCATCCTAAATGTCTGGAAAGACATACCACTAGCCAGGAAGATCCTCTCTATATAATCAAAACAACTAAAATGACAGTACAAGGTATATAACTCAACCCTTCAGCTATAAAAAGGCTGGATATCTTGTTTGTTTGCATTTTGCCTCATTTTCACAAAGGATTTGAGCTGCTATATGAAAACACATACACAATAATGAAAATTAAGGTATTAATAAAATCCTAGCCAGTTAAAATGCAAAATAAAATAGGTCTTGCTCCATTTATGACTTAGGTTTAAATTCTACACTATTTCATATTCATGTTGCAACTCACTGCTTTTCTCTGTTTGCTGTTATATTAAATCTGTTTAGTTCTTTTAGGACTCCTCAGAATTATCAAATATCCTAAATAGTTTGTTGGGAAATATTATAAACACCCAAGTACACACAATCCACCTTTTTTTAATTAATATTTTAAAAATGGTGCCATATTTCTTTAGGACATTTTCTAAAAAGAAATACAATATTAGCTGATATAACCCTTCCCCATTCTACTGGTTTCTTCACTTACCAAAGACAATCTCTATCCCAAGGTTGTTTGCATTCCTCCAGTCCCTATGTTAAAATTTATAATGTATACATGCATGTGCATATGATACATGGTGCTGTTTTGTGTGTTTTCACATTCACATAAATGTGGTATTATTATATATTGCAACTTGGTTTTTTTTATTTCACAACACTGGGTTTTAGAAACTTATCTATGCTGAAATAGATAGATTTAATATATTCATTTTAAAAATTGTGTAGTAGTTACATCAACAATTTATTTATTCATTACTAATGGATGGATACTTCAATTGCTTCCATTTTGGAGTACTTTAAAAAAAATTTACACTCTAGTGGTCTAATGCACAGTAAAGTGACTGTAGTTTACAAACTGTATTATATTTTATAAAGAGCTAAGAAAAGAGGAGTTCGAAGATTCTCAATATAAAGAAGTCATAAATTTTAAGAACATAAAAATCCTAATTATTTTAATTCATTCATGTGTACATGTGTTGAATTATCACACTGTACCCCATAAGCATATACAATTATTATCCATCAATTAACACTTTTAAAAATGTTTCAGTGAGGGGCTGGGGTTGTAGTTCCGTGGTAGAGTGCTTGCCTTGCATGCATAAGGCACTGGGTTTGATCCTCAGTACCACATAAAACTAAATAAAATAAAGATATTGTGTCTATCTACAACTAAAAAAGTATTTTAAAAAAATGTTTCAGTGAGCATCCTTATAGATTTCTCCTTGTACCATGTGGGAATTTTTCCAAGTTTTATGCCTAGAAGAGAAATGAGTGGGTCTTAGAGTGCTTAGTAAAGTTCAGTCTTACTAGAAAACAGCAAATTGCCCTCTGAAGAGCTTATATTATTTTACTTTCAATCATCAACAGAAGGATGTTCTATTTTTCTGCATTCTCAAGAGCAGATCCCCAAACGGACAAAAGGATTGAACAGGAAGTAAATAAAATTTCAAAAGAAGATACAGCTGCAGATGTGCAGGAGTCCCTCTGGGGGACCAATTCTGGGTCCCTCTGAAGAGTTACAAATATAAGTATGGAAAATCATCAAAATCTTGAATATGAGCCATCATTAATAGGTGAATATTTTTCTTGTCCTCTTTCTTGAATCTTAAATGAGTTGATTAGTAGAGACCTCTGAAAACTGACCATACTCTCAATTATTTGTTGATTCAAATCTTGAGACTGCTAGAAGTCAGGTGTTTATGGGCTCATCCTGCCCTTGGTTTCTTGGAGATAATTTTCAGAGTGTTCTCTTCCCACTAACATCTGTCAGTTGGGTAATTTATAAGAAATTCTCATATCCAAGGACATGAATAAAGAAGACTATGTACAACACCTTCTGGGCCCATGGAGCTGACATCATAATAGATTAAAACTCTGTTTAAAATGATAATTTTGATCTTCCAATTCCAATGATCACCTTTCTTAACATTTCAAATAATTGAACATGCTCTGGACTTAATTCTGGTCCAGGTTTTCTTCTTAATGCAAATGCCTAATCCCAATATTATCCAGAGCACTAAAGTCCAAGAGCTTACTGAGGACGTATTGCTACCCTCTCTAGAGATTACTTACACCAATTTTCATGAGCCTCCTTGTCTTGTGGTAGTTTTGGCTAGGATACATGTTTTGTATCCAACAAAATGAAAGGAAAATATGGAGAAAATACTCTTAATTGAGCCACAGCAACAATGGAAAGAGCCTTTCATGAAAATCCAACTGTGCAATCAGAATTACAGCCCCATCCTAGTCTGGGTTCAGTGACTGCTGCTTTCATAGGATAGAGGATTTCTTATGCATTTCACAGAGGGAGAAGGGAAGACTTCATCTCAGGGTAGACTCTCAGTTTACAGATGAGAACCAAGTCCCAGAGCTGTCAGCTGACATGGACACAGCCATGAAGTCCACAAGATCTCTTAATAAACTTCCAGTACACAACATCTATTAAGCACCTGCTGTGTGCATCACTAGGTCTTTTGGGTAAGATAAAGAGCATCAGGGAACCTAAGGCATGGTCCCTGCCTCTGCTTCCATCCCATCTTCCCAACCACATGCATTAAAACTCTAAAATCATTGGAGTACATTTGACATTTTTAATCCTAATAGAGTACCTCACAATTCATTAAATGAATTTCAATTTGTCACCAGCCAGCTATCTTCCATGTAGGTCCTATTGTAAGAACTGAGTAAATTCTTTACAAGATGACACCCATGCCACTTCTTGCATGTTGCTCATTGTGTCTTGGGCTCAGCTCAGCATGTTGCAGCACTGAGTTACGTATTGTGACTGACAGCCCCTCTTGATCATGGATGGTCTGAGATGACTGCAGTAGCCTCTTAAGGGTTAACTGGGGAAAGGAGTGTGGGATTCCAGGGCCTGCAGTTGATTTCCAAGAGTCCCTCCTTGTGGGGCCAGTGCCAATGCAACATCTGGCATGCACCTGAATAAATCCAAGAAATTTCCTTTTCGGTATTGTGTAAATTCTGCACCTTCACTCGTAGCTATTAAACCCACTGTGGAAGAGCTCAGGAAAGTACAGCAGTATTTCCTTCATAAGGGATGACCATTCCAAGGAAAGTATCATGAAGCCATCTCCACTCCCATGCACCCCAAAGCCTCCAGAGACAGCTATCATCTAGACTCCTTCTGCCAATCATTTAACTTAGTTTGCTATTTTTTTAAAGCAAGTTTCCACTTGGATATAGACCCTATCTTTCTCTCTCCTGCCCTCAGATTCTTTCTATACTTCCTCAAGACTCAATTTACCCCTGAGATAAACAACCATGCATACCCCATCTACTGTTTCCTGCATATTTTGGACAGCCAAGCTTTGTCACTCAATGTGGCTTAAATTAAAAGCCAGGCCTAAAATAGAGGATACCATGGACTGATTGCTCTTCTTCTATCTTTGCTCCATCTTGTGCTGTTAAACAGAAATTCTTGCAGAATTTTTGGCAGAGTTAATTGTCTATTCTCCCAGCCTCCATTTGCTCTCCTGAATGAGAGCTGCATCTGGGATTGCAGAGCATTGGGGGTAAATAGGCCCTAATAGATTATTTGGCCCTACATCTTCATTTTGCATTTGGAAAAAAATTATTCCCCCAAAGGATCCTGTTGCTCCCCAAACCAACCAAGGCTTCTTTGCCTTAAGGTCCTGAGTATACTCTGCCCCTTCTTCTGTGTACCCTCTCACCATGGAAATCTTCTGATGAGCTCCACCTCATCATCCTCCACTGAGCTGTAATGGGACCAACTCTGGAAGTTTTTTCTGCTTCCTGCCACACACTCCCCTGAATTCATTATTTTCACTTTTGCATAGCACTGCTATTACAACTTCTCTCGGTGTATCAGACATACAGATTCTGTCTTAATTGGCTCCCTCTCATCAAAAGCAGAAAAAATCAGGAACCAATCTTGGTGAGTGGGATATAAGGAAGGGAGGCATATGTATAAAAAGAAAGTATTGAGCAGATTCTACCTGTGGACAATGCAGACTCAATTCTGCAGTGACCCTCTGAGTAGCTGGAACAGAGCACACCTCAGAACAGAAGACAGCAAGAAACTAGTACATTATCTCATCTCCCAAATTCAGTGCCTTGAACTCTCTGGCTCTTTCAGTCCCCTCAAACTCTGGGTAAAGCACCCTTCTCTTCCAGAGGATGTTCTCAAAGCAGAGAGATACCTCAGGACCTTTAGTGTGGCCCAGTGGGCCAACAATATCTTCTACAGACACTTACTTGCTTGTGTCTCCTGAAGAAGCAGAACCTGGATTGTGTTAATCTCAGTAACCTCCAGATATGGTGCATAACAAGCATTTGATTAAAAGTTCTTATAAATAAATCAAGCCAATTAACAAGCCTGGCACAACTAAGTGGGCAGATGTAGAATTTGAAGCTGGTCTCTCAAATCAATGTTCTTGCAAAGCAATTCCCAGAATTTTCAACCAAATCATTCCACTTCTAACATTAGAGAATTTGAATGTATCTTTCCTGAGTCTTGAGGGACTTAGCTCAAAGTAGCCTTTCATCAATAAAGCAAATTTTTAAAGTACATTTCTTAAATATATATATGAAGTACAATTTATTTCATAATGCATCTACATTGGAATTTTAAATTTTTTAAGTTACAGTGAACTTTTTATACATTTTTGTGAGAAATTGATGTTTCAGTATAATTTCTGTAGCCATAAGAGGACTACATATGTCTCCTAGTTCATTCATCCCCCAGGTTGAGTCATAAGACCCCTTTCCAGATGCAAATTATACAGGACAGAGATTTGGCTCAGTGAACTTTGCCATCCAGAATATTAAGATTCTCCTGTACTTAGCCTTGAGCCCGATACTGATAAGGGGAAGGTTGTCTGAGGCATTGGTCTATTCCATTGCTTCTCTCTCCGTTGTAAGTAAGAATCTGATCCCAGAAATATAGAACTATTGCCCAAACAAGGGAGAATTGAGCTATCACAAGAGTGGGGAGATAGCACAGGTGCATAAGGGGTAAGATTAAAATGCATCTTCTCAAAGGACTAGTTCACATGTGGTCCTAAAAGCCTCCTTCCACATTCAGGGATTGCTCCTGACTTCTCTGTTCTGCCCTGCACCATCCTTCATTCACATTTACTACTCAGAATGTTCTCATCAAATTAGTTGCCAGGGATACAGATCCTCCTGAAGATTTTGTTAGAGGTGAAGGCACTAAAGTGGGTAGATGTCTCCATAAAACAACCTACCACCTTTCCCAGTTTCCCTTCTTGGCCATGAACAAGGTAGATCACTTTTTAAATCTACCTCCTTCTCTTAGCACAGTACTGAACCTTCCAGCTTCCAGTTTGGGTTCTAGCTTCAGGCTTCTGGTTTCCTATTCCTAGTTCACTGTGGGGTTCTTCTTCCTATTTCACAGGCTTGGTTTTCTCATAGACCTAGTTCTATGTTAGTGCCCACCATCATGCATACCACTTTCTTTCACTCCATTGAGGCATAAGGGACCCTTAAATTACATGTACCCAACATCTGTAGAAAGGGTTGGGGATTAGAAATATAGTCATGCGGGCTGGGACTGTAGCTCAGTGGTAGAGCGCTTGCCTAGCATGTGTGAGGCCCTGGGTTTGATCCTCAGCACCACATAAAAATAATTAAAATAAAGGTCCATCAACAACTAAGAAAATTTTTAAAAAAAGAAATATAGTCATGCACAGCATAACAATGTTCAGTCTGTGACAAGTCACATGTACATGGTGGTTCCATGAGATTATAATGGGGCTGAAAATTTCCTATGGCCTAGTGACAATGTAACCAGCATAACATTACAGGCAACACCATACTTACTTGTTTGTGGTCATGCTGGGGTAAACAAATCTAATTCATTTCTGGTCGTATAACAACATAGTATTATAAACATAGCATTATAAACTGTACATAATACTGGATAATGATGACCAACAACTACGTGACTGACTGTGTTAGTGAGTTTTGCATTGCTGTGATCAAAATACCTGAAGAGCAACTTGAAGGAGGGAAATGTTTATTTTTTTGACTCAGGTTTCAACGGTTTATTCCATGGTTGATTCATTCCATTGCTCTGGGCCCAAGGTGAGGCTGAACATGATGGAAAGCTGTGGTGGTGGAGTAGAGCTGATCTAATCATGGTGATCTGGAAGCAGACAGCAAAAGAGAAGGGGCCCTAGGAAGAATCCACCCTCCCAGGCCACATCCTTACTGACTCACCTCCTCTGGCCATGCTCCCCTGCCTACAGTCACCACCCAGTCAGTACATTTAAACCAGGATGGACTGCTTAGTGTATAGCCCTCACAGTCCAACCACTTCACCTCTTGAACACTCCACCATTTACACAAGAGTTTTAGGGAACACATCATATCTAAACCAAGATCCTGGTTTATGTATTTACTATACCTCTCACCTTTATTTGGGGTGTACTACTTCTACTTATAGAATTAATCAAGTTTTCTGCAAAGCAGTCTGCTGTGTTAATTTGGCAAGAGCCTCCTACATCTCATGACTATTTTGTCTCTTCATTGCATCAAAAGGTCACACTGAGGGACTGACCTGTATTATCTAGGTTTTTATTGAGTACACACTATGATTTTTTATTGTTTTTTTAATTATACATGTCAGTAGAATCCATTCTGACATAATTATAAAAACATGAAATATATCTTGTTCTAATTCAGTCTCCAGTACCTCTCCTTCCCGGTTCTTTCTCACCCCCCACTTCCTTCCCTCTACTGATCCCTATCATTAAGTAATGCATGACTGCATACACACTTTTCTTTCTACTTTTCTATAGGTATTGCCTATAACCAAGAATGGAATAGGAGAAGAAAATTTTAAACCTATTTCCCTCTGTCATCTGTCATGAACATACAAAATTCCTTCTTTAGTTTGAATGTATAACAACAGTTAAAATGCAAACATTAACAAATGATGTTAGATAGCTAAAATATCATCAGATGCACACACATATGCACACACAGATATCACTATGTGTATGTGTATAGATATATGTGTGTGTATGTATTACATATATATATAATGTTCGAAGAGGAAGATTATGGCCCCTGCTTCTCTGTTTTATGTGCCTGTCATTTCTCATTTCTACAGTCCCCTGATGACCATTCTTCTCTCAGTTTTAATGTATCAACTCTGGGAAGATTTCCCTGGATTCTTCTCCCTACCCTCTAGGCAGGATTTACTGCCACCTCTTCACCTTTCAAGCATTGTTTGGTACCTGCATAATGATATATTAGAGACAGATGCTACCTTGGATTGTGCTCCTTCAAAATAGATCATGGGACAAGGACTCTAATGCAAGTAGTTTACTTAAGAACTGATTCCAGGTAAATTTAGCTGCCACTTCCATAAATATTGCTCCATTCATAAATATAGCTTCATTGTTTCAGTTGCTCCAAGAAGCAGACTCTATTGCAGGTATTTTACCCTTCAGGGGTTCTCTGCCCATAGCCCACTTCACCCAGCCCCTCTACCTCTGGGTTGGAGTTCTCTGGGGTGCTGCAGGAAACACTTACTTTGAAAATGCACTCTTTTCCTTACTCAGAGCTGCAGGTCACTTGGTTCTAACAGATTTCTTTCAATGTATCATAATCTGTTCTTTATCTTTTGAAATTTCCTCACAGTGCTTGCATGACTGTAGCACCTCCTCCCTTCTTTCTAGAACCACAGTGTATTTTCTGTGTGGTTCTTGAAAGATTCAGGTCGGATATCAGGTGTTTGGGAGAGAAAGGGGTATCAGGGTTGGTTGATGGGAAAATAATGTACTAAGGTAGTCTATTTGGACAAGATGTAGTGCACAGCTCGTGCAGACTCTGGGAATGACAGTGGCTGCTTGAGGAAGAAGGTGATAGGTTTGAGAACTGTTTTGCGTTCCTACAACCCTATGTATTAAGGAAGCCAAGAATCCATTCTTTTGCTGAGTAGAATTAAGATTTTGTCAATGTAAAAACATCACTGCCCCTCTCTGCTTACTACATTATTCTGTCCCTACATTATATTTTTTAAAAAACATGCAGATGGAGAGAAGAGTTGATGGAGGATGCTGCACAGTCCTTCTTTCTACCTTGGAGGAAGGACTACAGGTTTGTCCAAGAAGCAGCAGCAGCACAAAGGGAAAACAATGAAGAATAATATTTTGAATTTTATATGCAAAGAGAGCTATACTTGAAGACTCAGAACTTCTGTGCATATCAGCTGTCCCTGATTTCTCTCTCTGAGTGGTGGTTGCCACGGTAATAAATCAGAGCTGTGAGCACTCACATTATTTCATCTGTTCTAACCCACTTTGCTAAGCACTTATCTAAGGATAAATTCAACACAAAGGAACTCAAGGCCAATTAATGGAGAAGTACATGGTCTTGGCATCATCAGAGAACCTGGATCCTGCTGATGACTCATCATGATCATCCCTTTCCACTTATTGATCTCAGGCTGGGAGTGGAGCTCAGTGGTTGAACATTTGCCTGGCATGCATTCGGCCCTGGGTTCCATCTCCAGTACCACGCATACTAATCATCTCTGTGCTTGGGGATGTTTGGGTTGGGACACCTACTTTTCACTGTTGAAAGTTCCTGTTTAATATATTCTCAATTCAGATGAACCTTTGGAAAGAAGAATGATGATTCTCTAATCAAGAGATTTCAGAAGAATGCAGGGGGGAAGAAAAAAACAGAATTTGAAGTAAAGTGCCCAGCTACTTAATATCAGGAAGTCCCAGTGTTCTTTCAAGTAGAAAGTTCAGGTCATAGGGCTGGTTGAAGACCAAATAAAACAATGCACATACATATGTATGTACCATATGTATTCATGCATATATCACGTATGTGTGTGCGTACCTGAACACAGATGAAAATAATCCATAACCTTACATCATCTACTCTCAATATGAAGTCGATTCAAAGAACCTCAGCCAAATCACTTCAGAGTGTGACTAGACAGGAATTCCAGTTATTGGTTATCTTCCCCATCTCATCATTTCAGGTGATCATATTCATTAACCACAGCTGAACATCTCAAAATTTTGGAATTCCCTCAAGCCACTTTGGATTCCTGCTACAGTTACATTTGGTCTGTGACTTCTCTCCTCCCTTCCTCTACTACCCCTCTCTGGTTTTGAGAGAGATACTTAAGAGAGAGTCGATGTTTATTTGTTAAATGAACAGAGCCTCAAAATATTAGCCTTACTGGGTCAGATTAACCACAACAGAAACTTATGATGTTCTTTACTATATAAATGTCAGAGATCGTCAATATTATTGCCAAAACAGTGTGAGGGGAGTTGCATAATTAGTAAGAATTGCATCAAGAATAGCATTTTTCCAGAGGGAAACAGAAATAATGCAATTAGGGGCCAGTGAGGTTTCAGGAGATGCTGAAAGCCAATCATGGCGATCAGTGCTATGACTGTAAGAAAGGTGTGCATATCTTGCTAATTACATATGGAACCTGCCCTCATGCTTATCTGCAGGGCATATGTCCCAAGATGCCCAGTGGATGCCTAAAACTAAAGATAGCAACAAACCCTACACAAAAATACATGTTAAAGTTTAATTTATAAATTTGGCACAGTAAGAAATTAATAGTAACTGATACTGACACTTATGATATATAATAAAATTTATGTGAGTGTGGTCTCTTTTTCTCTCAAAAAAGACTTTGGCACAAGCACTGCAATACCACACAGTTGATCTGAAAACCAGGAAGGCTACTAAATGACTAATAGGCAGGTAGCCTATCCAACATGGTTACACTGTGTAAGGAGGTTACTTCTGCCCAAGGCAGATTAAAGTATGATGTGAGACTGTAACCACCCTTCTCAGAACAGTACGTGATTTAAATGTTATCAATAGTTTATGGAATTTTCCATTTAGTAATTTTCTGTTAATAATGCAGAGGGAATGCAGATAAGAAGGATTACCATACCTAGTTGTTCCTCAATTCTGATGTAGACTCAATTTTGTCTATAAAATTAATAATATCATCCTTAGAAGGTGTGCTTTCTTCAACACTAGTGAAACATGTGCCAGCATTCCTAAATTCTCTTTAGTGGGAATAGAGAAAAAAATAACAATTCAAATGGAGGAAGTGTTCAACCTCACTCTGTGAATAAAACTCCCCCATGATATGGGAACAGGAGAATAATCGTGATAGTGCTTATGTTGGGCATAGCTACTCTCCAAGACAGCTTGGCTCTCTTGGCTCAGGGAGGTTGGAGGAGAAGAGCTATTTTTCTGGGAAACGCTCAGGTTTCCTGGGACAGAGAACAGATTTTCCTGAAGAGATCTCAGCAGTGAGAGATACAGAAACTCCCACAATTGTTGTACTACAGAGCCCAGTGAGGCATGGGGAAGTGTCTAAGAATATCTCAGAACAGATGCTGGCCAAGAGGCCTGGAAAACCTTTTACTGGTTGCTGTGACTGTGCTATAAAGGCTCTCAGTGCAGCTCATCCTCAGGAATGCCTTGAGCCAGCATCTCAGAGAGCCTCTAAGCTATGTCTGCAGACCTTGCAGTACCCCAGAGCCAGAGATTGGCTGATGCAGGGAATGAATGTACAGCTCACTTGGGCAGGAAAGAATATTCTGTGCAATTTATGCTCCAGAAAACCTCCTTGTTGTATGGGATTCAGGCGGAATTTCATGGGAACTGCCCCCTGGTCAGTTTATGCTTCTCCATCCTCTTCTTGATGTCTTCAGAGGGAACATCTCAGTCAATCACTTCCCCGAGAATCTCCACATCAAACTCTCCTTTCAGGGCTTAACTTCAGACAACCCCCTTGCAACAAAGGGCTGGCTTTCTTTTTTAGATTTAATGGTGGGTCTTTCCATCTTTCTGGGAAAGAAATTGCATTCTGGAATTATTCTAAATCTGTTGAAGATGCTCTTAGTTTGGATATATCAGTTTGGAGGACTCTGAAGAGCCAGATCTTTTGGCAAAGGGGTTAGAGGAAATCAGTGCTTTCTCATCTTTCCTATACTACAGTACAAAATGGGTCCCAATTTGTGCCTAGGTTGAAAGTAGTGTGGAGACACTGTTTATGGGAATCCAGGCTTGGGAGTGTGGCCTGGGTGCAAACTAGAGAAATGACTGGTACAGGAAAATAAAGCAAAGTGAACCAGACCTTCCACTACTGCTCTGGTGAAGCAAACATAGGTAGCTCCCTAAAGGAAGCTGCAGGACCAGAGAACTCTGGGATCCTTTAATAGCCTTTGTTAGAGACATAGGTTTGGGGTACCTATATGTGGATATAGGCAGAGTAAAAATAGGGATCTGAGGTCTACTGGTAAAAATAGGCAGTTCAACCCTTAGCGGATGGACTGCAGAATTAGCAATGACTTCTTATTCTCCATGACTACACCATCCCCTTAATGTTAGTTTGGCTACTTCTCCTAATAGGTAACCAAGGATAGAAATGAAAGACAGTGGAATGAATCTGACATAGCTTACCAATGTACACAATATGAATACACCACAATGAATCTCACCGTCATGTATATCCACAAGACTGGGGTTCTAATTAGAATAAGATATTTTCCATGCTTGTGTAATATCAAAATGGACTCTATTATCATGCATAACTAAAAAGAACCAATAAAAAAGAATATGCCATGGGGGGAAAAAAGATAAAGTGCTGGTTCAGTTGTACATATTCTGTAATAATTGTCTGTTGACCCTGGTCACAGAATGCTTGTTGGTGTGAGCCTTTCTTCTATTCCCAATAGAAGCGATGTTTTTGCTCTCACTTGATGCTTTCAAGATGGATGGCCAGGAATGAAAAAAAATGACCCCATTAGCTTTATTTTCTTTATATGATTCTAAAAATAGCAACTATCATCTTTTATGTTTTATTCAAAACTGGCCCGTGAATTCACAAGGGTGTCTCCCTTTAATGTGTGTTAACTCGGGATCCTAAAAAGAAACAACAACAACAAAAAGATAAGTATTTTGACATGTGTTGTTTTTAAATTCTTAAGATCTGAGACGCTGAGGCAAAATATGCTCAATGAAAACATGTGAAGCCAAAATTCGCCTTCTGGCCTCTGGGTCTTTGTTCAAGCAAATCCTATATCCTGGAAGGCCTTACCTAACCTCATCACCAAATATCTTCCCAGGTCAAGACTTCCAGGAAATACCACTTGGTCATTGAAAACATTCTCTTCTTGTCTGCTCTCCTATTAATTACATTGCAGATTGGGTTTTTTAATAATGTTATATAAGGAATGAGACTGGAATAGCTGGGATTGCTTCATGAAGCTTGGTTCAAACCCTTGCTATAGTGTATACTATGATCCAGGATGCACCCAGGATTTAAATGACCTAAACCGTAGTTCCTTCTTCAGTTGCCTGACTCTGACATTTTCTAGGGCCGTGTAGTAAAACTTAAGTGAAACACCGACTCTCAGGGCCCCAACAGAGCATCTCTCCTTCGGCACGTGAAAAGTGAAAATAAAAATAATGCCTATTTTAAAGCAGTACTACCAAATATATACTTCGTGAATGATAAAAATTATATACCAAAGAGATATAAAATATGCATCTTAGAGCTATCCAGTGCTACCTAGTAGGGTAGCCATTGGCCAACTCTGAACATTAAGCACAGAAAATGTGTCGACTGAGACTAAGAAACTGTTTTAAATTTTATTTCATCTTAATTCATTTAAATTTAAATAGCCACAGGTGACTAGATGCTAGCATATCCATGTAGGGCTGCTTTAAAATGGAATTTGGGGGGTTAAATGGAACTCATTTTTGGATCTAAGTATCTGGCACAGAACAGTGCTCCCTCAGCTTTGGTGCCCCTTGCCCTGTGGGGAGATCTTGGTCTCAGAAGCCAGGTCTCTGTATTCTACACTAATTTAAAATTGCCTCTTCAACAGGAGTGTGTTCAGCTCCAATGTGGCTTGCAGCCAGCAGTCCCCACTGGGAGTCATGACATTCCTGGCATTCTTCCAGCACCATGATCAGCTTGGCCAGCCAAAGACAAAAATTCAAATGTTAGCCACTAAACAGTGTGAAATATCTCAATATCTCAATTTTAACCTAAACTGGGGCAAGAACAGTCTCCTAGTCTGCAGACGCGGGGCTGGGCAGATGATCCAAAAGACAAGAAGAAAAGCCCCTGTTTAAAGAACAACAATCAGTGGCTGAAAGCTATTAAGTTCACTCTTCTAGTTCAAAGGGATTTGAAATGGCAATTTGTCAGGCAACTGTTGTCACTTTAGATGCCCCCAGTTGCTTTCTTTGAAGCTCTTGATTGACTACAGGAGGCTATGCCAGATTCTTCTAAGGACAGGATTTCCACAGTTGAACACATTTATGTCACAGTAATTGTGACTCTTCCCAAATTTAATCAACAAAAGGCAAAAGACTGCAAGTCTGAGAAAATATGGAAGTGCTCTGAGAGGTCTAGGCTATGGTATAGGTGGCTGTGCACAGAGCAGGACAGCCGGGTGGGTGATTTTGGTCACTTTGTCGTACTGATGAGACGTTAGAGAAAGCTCTCCTGTTGGTAAAGGAAAGAGGGAGAGTCAGACACTGAGGACCTTTTCCTCAGTTCTGCTTGTTTGGTCTGATTTCAACTTATTACAGGGGAAAACAGCCAACAGAGAGATAAACTATCTAAGTAACCAATGCAGTTTTATCTTCTTAGCTAGCAGTGGTAGATCTAGAAGGAAATGATGTGCCAAGTAATTTCTGGTAACAGACACAAAGGTAAATGTTGCTCTGTGAATGGCAGCCTGAAAGAAGATGGGTTAAATAAATAGGGAATTAGTGAATATGCTGAGAACTGAGACCACCACTGTGCCCTCAGGCAGACTTTCTGTACAGAAAGGACAGAGAATAAAATTCCTCAGAAAGAGTTTACTTTTGCATTAGGAACAATTATTTGCAATTGAATTTTTTATCTGTGGGGCTGTCAAGAACCTATGTATCAGGAATGGGAAAGGCAACCTTTTTTTTTTTTTTGCAGAGTGTTTGCAGAGGGGTTTGTGTGGCAAAAATCATTCAGAACAGTAGCCCATTCTAAGCATCCAAGAGGAAAGTCAAACCAGAAAAAGTCTGAGGATGAAAGAGATAGAATATGTCAGCAGAGTCCAATCTCTTCCTAAACTTCTTAGCACTTTATAACTCAGGCAGCAAGAGCATCCTAAATAAAATGAGGGAAGTGATACAGATGGTAAAGATGGGAACTGAAGGGCTGTTGGGAGAGGACCAGCGAGGTGGACCTCTGCCCAGCAGCTGTGTGCCAGATGTCCCTGCTATGAATCCTCAGGGACATATCCATGAAAAATAACCAAAGAGAAGTCATGATAGGGGAAAAAAAGTGATATCTGCATATGACATCAGGGATAGGGCCAGGAAAGGGGTCAGGGAGGTCATTAACTAAGGTAAAGGAAAAGAAGGTGATGTTAGAGAAGATTTGAAAAGATAGGATGATGGTAAATCCCACTTTTAGCTGTTTCACAGGCATGTACTTCCAGGTATAGAAAGTAGAGACAACATGTGTGATGCAAAACCACATAACCCATAGTAGGGCATCAAAAGTCAAAACCCAGCAGGGTGCTTGGTCATTCAGGCTATGATGTGTGCATGTGAACTGAACAGGGAGTGCACTTCTACTCCCATGAACATGATGCCACATGGGACATGTGATCAACGTCAGCTCTGGGTTTACCCTCATTGAAGGCTCTCAAGAGAGTGAAAAAGCATTCATTCTTACAAAGTAGAAGCAAAAAACCAAGAGGGAGGGAGGAAGGGAAGACAAGGGAACGAACTGGGGAATAAAGTTGACCAAATTATACTATGGGCAGGTGGGAATACAATACAATGCATTCCAATTATATATATAGCCACCATGTGTCAATCAACCAATCAATCAATAAAATGAATCCCAATAGAGTAGAGGGAGAGAACCAGGAAGAGGCAGGAGAAAAGAGAAGGGGATAGTATTGGGGACTGAATTGGGGAAAACTGTTGTGTTCTTATGAATATGCCCAAATGGACCCCATACTTATGTATAACTAAAATGCACCAAAAATAAACAAATAAATTCACTTTTCTTTGAACAAACCCGGAAGAAATTAACTCCCCACATGAGATTCTGCATAAACCGCTCAGACACCAGAAAATGATTGACCATAAACAGAGGCAGCTGAAATCATGTGACCACAAAATTAAATCCAATTTGCAGGCTGAAAAATTATTTATAAGAAGAGACTTAAACTGCAATGTTGACAAGATTATTGGTCTGAATTCACTTTGGAAAAATACTGTGGCTTCCAAGTAAGAAAACATGGTGGGAAAATATTTTTCCTGGAGTTTCATCATCACTTTTCTAGGCAAGAAAGCTACCAAGAACTCTATTGATGAAGCCAGGGTCAGAGTAGAGAAGAATTTTAAAGGAGGCAATTTTAGAGACTAATGGAATAATAGATGTACCCATCTCCCAAGAGAATCCTGTCAACAAAAAAGTGAAGGCAATGTCTTTTTAAATTATCATCTTTAAATGGTCAGATCCACATAACAAAGTTACTGTCTTAACTCTTTTTCCACATACAATGCAATCGTATCGTATACATTGCTGTGCCATCTTCATCACCATCTTTCCAGAACTATCTTTATCTTGAAAAACTGAAATGTTTTACCTGTTAATGAACTTTCCACTTCTCTATTATCCCCAGCCCTGAAAAACACCATTCTGCTTTCTGTCTCTGTGAATCTGAACTATTCTAAGTATTGCCTAGGAGTAAATTCCAGTGTCTTTTTGCATCTGTCATTTCATTTAGCATAATATGTTAAGGTTCACCCATGTTGTTGCATGTATAATAATCCCCTTCCTTTTCATGGCTGAATTATATCCCTCTGCACATATAAACTGCATTTTGCTTATTCATTCATGCATTTATGAACACTTTGGTCGCTTCTACCTCTTTGCTATGAATTATGCTGCTTTGAATACGGGTGTACAAATATTTTTTTGAGATCCTTGCTTTCAATTCTTTTGAGTTTAAATTAGAATTGGAATTTCTAGGTCATATGGTAGTTCTATTTTCATTTTTTATGAAACTTTTCATATTATTTTCTATAGTGACTACACCACTTTTATATTCCCATCAATATAGGATAATGCAAAACTCTCAAGGAGCAGGGAGAACACTGAATGCCTTTCCTCTATTTAGCAGGGATTTGCAGAATTATTAATATCTTTTCCAGGATTTGCTCTTATTGGGCATTTGTAATTACAGACTTGTGAATCATAAAGAAAGCTCACGCTTAGATTTCTATCTGCATTTACATATATGGGCACACACATATGCTTGTATATATATTCATGTCTTTCTCATGACATGACTAGCTTGGCCTGTTTGACCAGAGTGCTATTGTGAAGAAGCCATAGATCATCCCTATGATGAAGAGCAGGAAGGGCTAACATGCCCTTGAGCTCTATTGCCTGGGTTGATTTCCAGCTAAACCTTGTATTAGCAGTACAGTCTTGGGTAAGGTACTCGCTTTCTCTGGGTCTTGATTTCCACATCTGTAAAGTGTGGATATTAGCACTGCTCTTATAGATTTACCAGGATGATTGCATGAGTGATTGTATATACAAAATGTGTAGTTGTAATGTCTGATGCAGTAAATTCTCTACAAGATTTAGGTAATTTTTATGTGTTTCCCATTGTACTTCTGGGACAACTACTGATAGATATATAAGCACAGGGGAAATAAATAAACCTTAAAGAGTTTGAATCCTGCTTGAATCCCCTCAATCTCATCCCTCAAATGGTCTTTCCGATTTTAACACTCTGAAACAAAAAATAATTTCTTGCAACTTTGTTTCTCAGAATAATTTTTCTTACAGTGAATGAAAGACTATGTCTTTGCAGTTTGTTTTTCCTTATTTAGGTTGTACCTAAATACAACCTAAATTGTATTTAAGTGCCACTGTAAATAAATTTAGTTCTATAGCATTGTTTCAAGAACTTCAAGATGATTGGTAAGGTCCGAGTCTCCTCTTCAATAGGCTAACTGCCCTACAGCCTTTATCAATACTTCCTAAGACATTGCTTTGAGTACTCATCATTTCCTGGTGGGCTTACTCCAAATAAGTTCCCATTAATGCTCATCCCAATTAAAATATGGTGATCATGACTGAGTGTCACTCTGCAAGTGTAATTTTGATCAGTAGAATATAGCAGATCTAGAATTTTCTTCATTAAACATCTAGTGGTCCTGTTAAGCTAACTAAATATGAAAGTCTAATATGTGGTGCTATATTTTGATTTCTGCTGAAGATTTATGATAGACAAGCACCATCAAGAGCTCTTCAAAAATGTGGCTTCTTGGTCACTTCTTCACCATTTTTATTAAGCACCTTTGACATTTGTGTCCCCTGTATAAAAGTAAAAACTATTTTACTCCTGTAAACTCTTTGAAGAACAGCACTTTTGTGAAACTTCATTTTGTTAGACAATTTTATCAATAACCTGTTGCCTCACCATATGATCTGGGAAATGTCCCCATTGAAATTTTCACCTAAATTAACAGTAGAACATGGTAAGCCACAAGGGCCAAGTGGGGAATCATAAAACACACTGTTTTCCATTGAAGTTGATAACTGCACTTGGATAGAATATTTGAGGTCTAGTCTTTTGACTAGTTTATGGATCCAAATAATTGTGACCAGATTCTTTCTGCACTTCCCTCTATTTTCTAAAATGCATCATGAAACACCTGGTCAAATATCTAACTTTAGCCTAGCAGGCCACAGAGTCTCTTGGATATTAGGCAGGTGCAATGCCTTCTTCAAGGGCGGACAAAAGGTAGTTGTTTAATTGCTAAAGAGCACAGGTGAGCATCCCATTGTACAAGGTAAGTTACACAATTATCATGTGATGTCCTTGGAGATTTACTAAAAAGCAGTGAGCTTCAGAAGCCCTGGGGAGGCTTGTTAATGCACAGATTGTGAGGTTCCCTCCACCAGATTTGGGAAGTCTGGGTGGGGCCTAAGAATTTGATTTTCTAACAAGTTCAAAGGTGATGCTGATGCTGCTTGTGTGGGGGGCCATGCTTTCAGAACCACTTCTTAGATGAGCTTATTTTTTTCTGCTAAATGCCCTACAGCCTTTATCAACACTTCCTGAGACATTGCTTTGAGGTGGGCTTCCTCCAAATAAGTTCTCATTAATACTCACAAGGATAAGGGAGGATGGGGGAGAGTCCCAAGTTCTGCTCATTCATTTGAGACTATTCAAATAAGATATTTCTCTGGTCGAGGACTAAGTCGTTTTTTATTTATTTATTGCTTTTAGATATACATGACAGTGGAGTGTATTTTGACATATCATACACACATTGAGTACAACCCATTCCAATTAGGATGCCATTCTTGTGGGTGTACATAATGTGGAGCTACACTGGTCATGTATTCAGATATGAACAAAGGCACATTACGTCTGACTCATTCTACTATCTTTCTTATTCCCATCCCCCCTCCAGGACTAAGTAGGTTTTAATATTATCTTCACATTTTATTCAAAAATCCTTTGACTGTTATCTATTTTTTTATTAGGATTGTGATTTTTTTAAAACTCTCTGCCTCAAAAATAGGACCTATAGATTAATTTAAATTCTGGCAAGAAAACAGGGTCTTCTCTGATCTTTAGCCAAAAATTTCCCTACAACATAATACCCACTACATGGTTTAATCCAGTATTCCTTTTAAAAAAAGAAATGGGGTCTAGTGTGAAATTGCTATTTCTCAGTGAACTCATGCTAGCTTCTTGTGATCACAGATTCTTTTTCAAGAGGGAAACAGAATGAATAATGTATTCCAGAATCATGCACAAAAGAGACATTTTAGGTGTCTGCCAAACAATGTTCACTCTGAAGCCGAGTGAAATTGGAGAAATCCTCTTTCATCCACGATGCCCATCAACTTTACACCATCATTTCCCAACAAGGGGCTCATGCTTCTGGACAAGCCCTTGGCTTCTGTCATGGTTCTCAAGGGCCCCTTCTTGGTGTATGTACATCATGGTCTTTTGCTCATTCAAAACATGTAGGTCCACCGCACCCCCTTGAGGACCTTCCTTCTCTTCTTAGTTCATGTCCAATGGCAGGAAACATCCCATGCCAAAAGAATCTCCGTAGGACTGACTTGTTTTTCCACACTCTCAGGAATCTTGAGCTCTTGACAATGAATAGCTACAAAGGTCCCAATGGTCTCTGATGATGTCCTTGACCACTGTATCCTGGGTGTGTGTAGGGATGTTAAGCAACAGGTCAACAAACACCGATCCCAAGATGAGAAGTGTTGCCAGGTGTTCTGCCATTTGTGGTCCCTCTGGAAAAGGCAGTTCTGGTGAAGTGTCTGATTTGTTCTGTTGTACTAGATCTCACCATGAAAAGATGCTTTGTGATAGTGGATAGTGAACATTGCTTACCCAAAGTGCTTCACTACTTTCAGGTGATCTTCTCTGTTAAAGATCCTTAGTGTCCCCTAAATATGATAGTTTGATTCCCTCTTCCTGGGACACTTACCGCAGAGATATGCAAGACATGCTCCCTTATGTGTCCTTCAGGTTTTGACTGAAATATCCCTCTTCAGTAAAATCTTTCTTGAATGTTTTAGCTAAAATTGCAAATACTCCCACCCTAACTCTTTCAAGTCCTCAGTCTTGCTTTATTTTTATCCTTAGAATATATTTATATTAAAAATGTCATTTATTCCATCTATTTCATATATTTTTATTTTTCTCTCCTCTTACAAACATAGAGATTTATGTCTACTTACTTCACTGTTGCATCCAGAACACTTGAAACAGTGCTAGTGCCTCAGAGATACTTCTCATTAAATACTGAAGAAAAGAAAAAAAGGAAGGAAGGAAGGGAACTGTGAAAGGGAAGGTCATTTGCACCAATTTTTAGCTAAGAGTTTCCATGTAAGTTCAGGGGGATTTGGTTATCATAAAACTTTCTGTGCCTGTGGATCCCATCCATGTTAGTCAGTTTTTCTTAACTCTGACAAAATGCCTGAGAAAATCCACTTAAGGAGGAAAGTTTTGTTTTGGCTCATGGTTTAAGAAGTTCCAGTTCATGGACAGCTGGCTCCATTACTATGAACCTGAAGTAAGGCAGAGCCTCATAGTGGAAAAGCAGGGCAAAACAGAGCCTCTTACCTCAGGTAGCAGGAAGGAAAGAAAAAAGAGGGGGGGATGAAGTGGGTAGGGTTATGATATACCCTTCAAAGACACACTCGCCTACCTACTTCCTCTGATTTGCCCCCACCTATAAAGTTTCCACCACCTCCCAATAATGCCACCAAATTATTAATCCATCAATGCATTAATCCACTGAAGAGGCGAGAGTCCTTTTGATCCTATCACTTCCTAAAAACTGCATTTAGGACCAAGCCTTTAAAATATGAGCCTTGGGGGAATATCCCAAGTCCAAACTCTAAAGCCATCAGCAGTACTCCATCTGGAGTACTGCTGCTCCAGCTTAAGGACATCTAGTCTAGGTAGCCTCAACAGGCCTTCCAGATTTTAAAACGTGTAAGTTGATGGGCACTTACATGGGGCAATATAGCATGAGCTTACCCTCAGACAGACAAAAGGCATTATCTCCCCCTCCCAATTAGATCTTTTCCACCTCACTTAAAAGAGACTCCATAAAATTCTGGATAAGGCTAGAAAACCTCTGCACAACAAACCAGGTGAGTTTGAACAATGTCAGATAGTCAGAAAGAATGTAATTCTATTACACAAGTAATGACTCGGAAAAGCTCTTGCTAAATACTTTTAGTTATCACCTCACTTAATTCTCATAGAAAATTGGTTGTTGGTGTAACACCCATTTTAAAGACAAGGAAACTGATGCTCAGATATACAATATTACTTTCCCAAGTAAGCACAGGAGTAAGTTGGGTGACCGAAAGGAAACCAGGTAAATATGATATCAGAGTCCATGCTGTGTAGCCTCTGGAGCAAATTCAGCTCACTAATCCCCTGGAGGCAAGAAGCTTTGGAGTTTACTGGCATATCATGGTTCTTATAATCCTGGCTTTCACACTGAAGCTAGTTTCAGAAAGATCACTTAGATCCATGTGATCTAACCCTAGGTACTTGGACCTGTCAGGAGCTCATCTAAGGACAACTGGTGGCCACAAAAACCTTCTTCCCCTTTCTTCTTTCCACCAAAATGTGAGGCCTTCATTTTTCACACTCACATGGTCCGGGGGGACTCAGGGCACATCTGTGTTTCTACACAGCCTCCTGTTCATGTGCACAAATAAAAGAAGGCCCAGCCAAGGAGACACCTGTGTATACAGTCACCTGCTTTGACTAGACAGATATTTATTTGCTGTTATATAAATGAGGGAAATTTGCACTCAGCCCTGAAAATTTGGCCACACTGGTTCATCCTTCCTCTTCCCCAGTGATTTCTTCACTGAGAATGGCCACAGTCGGTTGACGCTATGTTGTACTCTGCTTAAAAGACCAGTTCACAGCCCTGGGAAGATCTGTTTTGCACCTGTACCTGGGCCTTGTAAGGTGCTCAAGCTGTCAGGGAAATCCTGTGCACTGATGCTAAATCAAGTAGTACATGACAGGGAGGAAGTGCTTTTAAAGGCAGGTGTCTAATCCTGTCACCCATTATTTTATGGGATGGCCCTTTAAAATAGACCTTGTGTCATGGGGCTTGCTTTAAAGGGATTGGCCTGTCTCCCTGGACTGAGAGTGGAAAAGATGTAAAAACAAGACAAGAACATAAACCAGGAATGTCAAGTTCTACTCTCTTTTTTACCCCACATGCACAGAGAGACACCAAAGAAGAAATGTCAGGTTTCTACCTCAGCAAACCATAAATGCATGATCTATGGAATGCCATTAAAATCATAGGAAAATATGTTATTCATGGCAAAAGGGTAATAACCAGTAGCCATCCAGAAAGGCTAGATTATTCTATCGATTCCCGCGTAGTTGCAGAATTTCTAGAACTCATACAAGCAATAGAATTTTTTAAATATCATTTTAAAAATTTTCTGTTCAGAACAAGCATTCAAAGGTCTTGACATCTGTAGCCCTGGGAATGGCTGAGGGGCTGGGAGGGAGAATTCTACACTGCATGTGTCAGCTTTTCAGGGCCATGACCAAAATACCCTACAAAAATAATTTAGAGGGTGAAGAGATCTCAGTCCGTAGACGCTCAGTCTGTTCTGGGAGCAAAGTGAGGCAGCACGCATTGGTGGAAGGGCAGGAACAGAGAAAGCAAAGAGGAGGTGTCCACAGGAAAGATGCACCTTTCCAGGGCATGACCCCAGTGACCCACCTCCTCCAGCACCATCCCACCTGCCTCCAGTTACCACCAGGCAGTGCATTCAAACTAGGGTGGACTGGTTAGGTGATAGCTCTCACAATCTAGTCATTTCACCTCTGAATATTTCTGAATTAACACTGGAGCCTTGGGGGTGGACGCTTCATGACCAAACAATTCCATTACAGGAAGATGCACCCTTGACATACTGGAAGGAAGAGATTTTTAAAAAATGAGGAGAGCAGAGGACATTAGGATTGGGCCATCCCACCCCTTCTGTGGACGTTGCCCACGACACTGCCTCCTACTCATGGAGACTCTGTTGTGGCTTTGATAAGTGACTCATCCTCCTGAAAAGGCTTCACGCCATTTCCAGAGCTCTGCTAATGCCTTGGATGAACCTGTCTCTTATTCCACATGCTGAAAAGTCCTTTTTTTTTTCCCCCTAATTGGCACAAGAATTCCTATTTGAGGAAGACATCCCATAAACTCCTTATTAAGTTTGTAATCATCCTTTGGCAAATTCTGCACTACTGTTTCCACTCTTGTCCGATCCCCTGCCTCTAAATTCCCTCTCAGGAATTTGCTTTCACCCTCTTTAGACTCTCAGTTGCTCTAGGTGTTTCTGCCAACATCACCACCATCACCCACTGAGCCACACCTTACCCATTCAGGCTGGATTTTTCCATGCTCTGGGGAGTCTGCCGGTGCTGCCCACAGAAGTGTCCTGCGGCAAGGCCAGGATGACAGGGAGGTGGGTGGGACTTTCTGTCCTTACCACCTGGGTAAACAACGCTGACTCAAAGGAGAGAGTCACCCTGTGACTCACTCAGGACCCTCATCTTCTATAGTGTGTCTGTCCCCTGCACTGAAACACAAGAAGGCAACAGGGACCGGTAATGGGGGTAACGGAAGCAGAGTTCCTTGTCCTCGATCATCTACTGTGGATTCCAAAATAAAAACACCTGTGTTTCAGGTAGATTTACCTAGACTGCCATACATAGAGGGTTCACTAGAAACAGCAGAAACCAATATCATAAAATTACTGGGGAAACTGGATTCCATGACGTATGTCTGTTGGGATAAAAACAAGCCAGTAGGGGGCAGGTACTAGCCCAGAAAGGCAGAGCAGTTACAAGTTAAAAATGGTCTTTTTATGTATTTCAGATTTTTATTTTATCTATATACTATCCTTTTAGGATTGTTTCAATTAGATATTAAGCAAATGCAGAAGAAATTTAGAAAAGATATGTGAAAAAATAAAATGAAATGTAGAGGCGTGAGAAAGAACATGGCTGCCAGCGAAGAGGCAGCTCATACAATGCCTCCGTGGTAAGGGGATCAGAGAGACTCATTAATACACCCACATGCGTCCTGCTGGGAAACTTCAAGCAAATTTCCTCTGAAAGGAGATCTTCCTGGAACTAGTAAGTTTAATAGGAGGTGTTAGATTGTCACAAAATACTGAATCTCGGCAACCCAGAGCAGGGGCACAGTCCCGCCGGGGGCCGCCGAATGGCCGCTGCCTACACATTGCAGTGAGCATAGGAGCGGACACTAACCGCCTGGACCCCCGAGGGCGGACTCTGTGAACCCAAGCCGACTGCCGCCCACAAGCGGCAGCGAGTTTAGGAGCAGGAGCGACCTGCCCGGGTCCCGCGAGCTGGCTCTGTGAATCCCAGCCGGCGCAGGCCACGCGCTGCATTGTTCTTGGGAACCATTGCTGCCTGCCTGGATCCCTGCGGGCGGGCCCTGTGAACCCAAGCCCACCGCCACCCACAAGCGGCAGCGAGTTTAGGAGCAGGAGTGACCTGCCCGGGTCCCGCGAGCTGGCTCTCTGAATCGCAGCTGGTGCAGGCCACACGCTGCATTGTTCTTGGGAACCATTGCTGCCCGCTTGGAGGGCGGGCCTTGTGAACCCAAGCCGACCGCCGCCCACAAGCGGCAGCGAGTTTAGGAGCAGGAGTGACCTGCCCGGGTCCCGCGAGCTGGCTCTGTGAATCCCAGCCGGCACAGGCCACACGCTGCATTGTTCTTAGGAACCATTGCTGCCTGCCTGGACCCCCGCGGGTGGGCCCTGTGAACCCAAGCTGACCGCCGCCCACACGCTGCAGCGAGTTTAGGAGCAGGAGCGGCCTGCCTGGGTCCCCGCAGCCCGGCTTTGTGAACCGCCCACATGTAACATCGAACTTGGGAGCAGTTGCTGGCTGTCTGCCTGTTCCCCCTCCCTCCCCCGGGCTGGCTTGGTGAACCTCAACCAGCCGCTGCTCACACGGCGCAGTGAACTTGGGAGCCAACGCTGCCTGCTTGGCTGCTTGGGCCCCCGCAGACCAGCTCTGTGAACCGCCGCTGGCTACCGCCAAGCGGACGCTGCCTACACCCTTGCAGTGAGTGGGGGAGCAGACACTGCCTGCCCGGCCCCGAGGGCCCGACTCTGTGAACCTCCTCTGGCGGTTTGGAGCTGCAGACGACCACCCTCCACCTGCCAACCCAGTGCTGCAAACGACCCCTGACCAGCTCTGCAAAAGGCCCCGCCCACACAGCGAACAGCAGGAAGGGAGACCCGCCCAATCCAGGAGGAAGTATCGCTGCACAGTGATTGACTCCCGCCTACTGAGAGGAGAAACTTGGCCCGGTGGGCATAGCTCCACCCACTGGAAGAGCAGTTAATCGAACTCTAGGACTGCATTTATAAAATTTTTTTTTACTGTCTTTTTAAATGTTTTTTAATCCATCTTATTTTATTTTATTCTATTTTTTAAATCTCATTTTCCATTTCTACTATTATTATTTTTCTTTAAATCCCTTTTAATCTTCTATTCTTTTCTATCCTTCTTTTCTCCTGTCTTTACATCTCTTTTTAATTTTCTTATTCCCCCTTCCTTGAATTCTACCTGCTTACTCTTATTCTCTTTAGTGACTTCTACCCATCCCTTCTAATACCTTTCCTCCCAAGCTTCAAATATATTTATAGGAGTAAACAGTAACTCAGCAGTCAAACAGAACAAGAAACAATATGAACAGCATGAAAAAGCAAGGAAGAAAAGGAGTGCAAACAATGCAGGGCAGCCTAAATATTCAGGAGGATATAGAACCACCAGAAAAATGGTCATATAAAGAACTCATGGAACACCTGAGACAGATGGAACGGAACCTTAAAGAGGATACAAGACAGCAAATTCAAGCAGCGAAAGAACACATTGAGAATGTATTACACAAACAGATAAAGGAAGAAGTTAAGCATCTTTATCAGGAGATAGAGACTATAAAAAAGAATCAAACCATAATCTTAGAAATGAAGGAAACTATAAACCAAATTAAAAACTCAAATGAGAGTATCATTAATAGAGTGGAGCAAGTAGAAGCTAGAACATCAGATAATGAAGACAAAATATATCATCTGGAAAAGAGGCTAGCCATCTCAGATAGGCTGGTTAAAAATCATGAGAGAAGCATACAAGAGATATGTGATAATATAAAAAAACCAAATTTAAGAGTCATTGGGATAGAGGAAGGGATAGAGATTCAAACAAGGGGAATGAGTAATCTACTAGATGAAATAATCACAGAAAACTTTCCAGAATTAAAAAAGGAAACAGATATTCAAATTGTAGATGCATACAGGACACCGAACATACAAAATCACAGTAGACCAATGCCAAGACACATTGTTATGAAGATATCCAATATACAGAACAAAGAGAAAATATTAAAAGCTACAAGAGAAAAGAGAAAGATTACATTCAGGGGTAAACCAATAAGGTTAACAACGGACTTCTCAACTCAGACGCTGAAAGCGAGAAGATCCTGGAATAACGTATTTCAAACACTGAAAGACAATGGATGCCAACCAAGAATTCTGTACCCAGCAAAATTAAGCTTCAGATATGACAACGAAATAAAAATCTTTCACGATAAACAAAAACTAAAAGAATTTGCAGCCAGAAAACCAGCGTTGCAAAGCATCTTGAGCAAAACACTTCACGAGGAAGAAACGGAAAACAATAACCAAAGCCAACAGTGGGAAGTACCTCAGTAAAGACAGACGGAGGGGGGAAAACTAATCATGGTGAAACAAACGCAATTAAAAAAAAAAAACGAGATAAATAATCAAATATGGCTGGAAGTACAAACCATATATCAATAGTAACTCTAAACATTAATGGTTTAAACACTCCAATAAAGCGACATAGGCTGGTAACATGGATCAAAAAAACAAATCCAACAATATGCTGTCTCCAGGAGACTCACCTGACTGGAAAAGACATACACAGGCTAAAGGTGAAAGGTTGGGAAAAAATATACCACGCACACGCTCCTCGCAAGCAAGCAGGGGTGGCCATCCTCATATCGAATAAAATTGACTTCAAGACTAAGTTAATCCAAAGGGATAAGGAAGGACATTATATACTGTTAAAAGGAACCATTAAACAACAAGACATAACAATTATTAATATTTATGCACCAAATAATGGCGCTTCGAAGTTTATAAAACAAATTCTCCTCAAGTTCAAGAATCAAATAGACCACAACACAATAATTATGGGTGACTTCAACACACCTCTCTCACCATTGGACAGATCCTCCAAGCAAAAGTTGAATAAAGAAACTATAGACCTCAATACCACAATCAATAACCTAGACTTAACTGACATATATAGAATATACCAACCATCATCGAATGGATATACTTTTTTCTCAGCAGCACATGGATCCTTCTCAAAAATAGACCATATATTATGCCATAGGGCAACCCTCAATAAATATAAAGGGGTAGAGATTATACCATGCATTTTATCTGATCATAATGGATTGAAACTGGAAATTAATGATAAAAGAAGGAAGGGAAAATCCAATATCACATGGAAAATGAACAATATGTTACTGAATGATCAAAGGGTTACAGAAGACATAAAGGAGGAAATCAAAAAATTCTTAGAGATAAATGAAAATGCAGACACAACCTATCGGAATCTATGGGACACAATGAAAGCAGTTTTAAGAGGGAAATTCATCGCCTGGAGGTCATTCCTCAAAAAAAGGAAAAACCAACAAATAAATGAGCTCACACTTCATCTCAAAGCCCTAGAAAAGGAAGAGCAAAACAATAGCAAATGCAGCAGAAAGCAAGAAATAATTAAAATCAGAGCGGAAATCAATGAAATTGAAACAAAAGAAACTATCGAAAAAATTAACAAAACTAAAAGTTGGTTCTTTGAAAAAATAAACAAGATTGACAAACCTTTAGCCATGCTAACGAAGAGAAGAAGAGAGAGAACTCAAATTACTAACATAAGGGATGAAAAAGGCAATATCACAACAGACGCCACAGAAATACAGAAGACAATTAGAAACTATTTTGAAAACCTATATTCCAATAAAATAGAAGATAGTGAAGACATCAATAAATTTCTTAAGACATATGATTTGCCCAGACTGAGTCAGGAGGACACACACGATTTGAACAGACCAATATCAATGGATGAAATTGAAGAATTAATCAAAAGACTACCAACCAAGAAAAGCCCAGGACCGGATGGGTATACAGCGGAGTTTTACAAAACCTTTAAAGAAGAATTAATAACAATACTTTTCAAGTTATTCCAGGAAATAGAAAAAGAGGGAGTCCTTCCAAATTCATTCTATGAGGCCAACATCACATTGATTCCGAAACCAGACAAAGACACAGCAAAGAAAGAAAACTACAGACCAATATCTCTGATGAACCTAGATGCAAAAATCCTCAATAAAATTCTGGCGAATCGGATACAAAGACACATCAAAAAAATTGTGCACCATGATCAAGTAGGATTCATCCCTGGGATGCAGGGATGGTTCAATATACGGAAATCAATAAATGTAATTCACCATATCAATAGACTTAAAAGATAAGAACCATATGATCATCTCGATAGACGCAGAAAAAGCATTCGACAAAGTACAGCATCCCTTTATGTTCAAAACATTAGAAAAACTAGGGATAACAGGAACTTACCTTGATATTGTAAAAGCTATTTACGCTAAGCCCCAGGCTAGCATCATTCTGAATGGAGAAAAATTGAAGGCATTCCCCTTAAAATCAGGAACAAGACAGGGATACCCTCTATCACCACTTCTATTCAATATAGTTCTCGAAACACTGGCCAGAGCAATTAGACAAACAAAAGAAATTAAAGGCATAAAAATTGGAAAGGAAGAACTTAAATTATCACTATTTGCAGATGACATGATTCTATACCTAGAAGACCCAAAATGGTCTACAAAAAAACTACTAGAACTAATAAATGAATTCAGCAAAGTGGCAGGATATAAAATCAACACGCACAAATCAAAGGCATTTCTGTATATCAGCAACAAAACCTCTGAAATGGAAATAAGGAAAACCACTCCATTCACAATATCCTCAAAAAAAATAAAATACTTGGGAATCAACCTAACAAAAGAGGTGAAAGATTTATACAATGAAAACTACAGATCCCTAAAAAGAGAAGTAGAAGAAGATCTTAGAAGATGGAAAGATATACCCTGTTCATGGATAGGCAGAACTAACATCATCAAAATGGCGATATTACCAAAAGTCCTCTATAGGTTTAATGCAATGCCAATCAAAATTCCAATGGCATCGCTTGTAGAAATAGATAAAGCAATCATGAAATTCATATGGAAAAATAAAAGACCCAGAATAGCAAAAGCAATTCTAAGCAGGAAATGTGAATCAGGTGGTATAGCAATACCAGATTTCAAACTATACTACAGAGCAATAGTAACAAAAACAGCATGGTACTGGTACCAAAACAGGCGGGTAGACCAATGGTACAGAATAGAGGATACAGAGACTAATCCACAAAGTTACAACTATCTTATATTCGATAAAGGGGCTAAAAGCATGCAATGGAGGAAGGATAGCATTTTCAACAAATGGTGTTGGGAAAACTGGAAATCCATATGCAACAAAATGAAACTGAATCCCCTCCTCTCACCATGCACAAAAATTAGCTCAAAATGGATCAAGGACCTTGATATCAAATCAGAGACTCTGCGTATGATAGAAGAAAAAGTTGGCTACGATCTACATATTGTGGGATCAGGCTCCAAATTCCTTAACAGGACACCCATAGCACAAGAGTTAATAGCAAGAATCAACAAATGGGACTTACTTAAACTAAAAAGTTTTTTCACAGCAAGAGAAACAATAAGAGAAGTAAATCGGGAGCCTACATCATGGGAACAAATTTTTACCCCCCACACTTCAGATAGAGCCTTAATATCCAGAGTTTACAAAGAACTCAAAAAATTAGACAATAAGACAACAAATAACCCAATCAACAAATGGGCCAAGGACCTGAACAGACACTTCTCAGAGGAGGACATACAATCAATCAACAGATACATGAAAAAATGCTCACCATCTCTAGCAGTCAGAGAAATGCAAATCAAAACTACCCTAAGATACCATCTCACTCCAGTAAGATTGGCAGCCATTATGAAGTCAAATAATAACAAGTGCTGGCGAGGATGTGGGGAAAAGGGTACTCTTATACATTGCTGGTGGGACTGCAAATTGGTTCGGCCAATTTGGAAAGCAGTATGGAGATTCCTGGGAAAGCTAGGAATGGAACCACCATTTGACCCAGTTATTGCCCTTCTTGGTCTATTCCCTGAAGACCTTAAAAGAGCGTACTACAGGGATACTGCCACATCGATGTTCATAGCAGCACAATTCACAATAGCTAGACTGTGGAACCAACCCAGATGCCCTTCAATGGATGAATTGATTAAAAAAATGTGGCATTTATACACTATGGAGTATTACACAGCACTAAAAAATGACAAAATCATGGAATTTGCAGGGAAATGGATGGCATTAGAGCAGATTATGCTCAGTGAAGCTAGCCAATCCCTAAAAAACAAATACCAAATGTCTTCTTTGATATAATGAGAGCAACTAAGAATAGAGTAGGGAGGAAGAGCAGGAAGAAAAGATTGACATTAAACAGAGGCACGAGATGGGAGGGAAAGAGAGAGAAAAGTGGAATTGCATGGAAACGGAAAGAGACCCTCATTGTTATAAAAAACTACATAAAAGAGGTTGTGAGGGGAATTGGAAGAAAAATAAGGAGAGAAATGAATTACAGTAGATGGGATAGAAAGAGAAGATGGGGGGAGGGGGATAGTAGAGGATAGGAAAGGTAGCAGAATACATCAGTCACTAGTATGGCATTATGTAAAAATGTGAATGTGTAACCTATGTGATTCTGCAATCTGTATTTGGGGTAAAAATGGGAGTTCATAACTCACTTGAAACTATTGTTCGAAGTATGATATGTCAAGAGCTTTGTAATGTTGTGAACAACCAATAAAAAAAAATGTAGAGGCGTGAGCTATAACATAGCAAACATCCTTGATCTATCACCCAGATAAAGTAGAAGGACAGTATTGGATGGTGGAATGTGATGGACATCATTATCCAAAGTACATGTATGAAGACACCAATTGGGTGTCAACCTACTTTATATACAGATATGAAAAATTGTGCTCTATATGTGTAATAAGAATTGTAATGCATTCCGCTGTCAGGTACTTAAAAAAATAAAATCAATTATTTTTTTTTTTAAAGGAGAGTCTTCTTCCCTTTGGGAGGGGTGTGCTAAGGATGGGAGCCAGGACTTCACATATGCCAGAGGAACATCCACTATTGAGCTACAGCCCCAGCCCACCTAACTTGGAGGAGGCCTCTTATGTGCACCACACCCAGAGCTTAGTTCTCTCATTATGAGACTTTTCCATAGTTATACTGCATATAAAGGCATTCCTCAAATACAATTTTGGAATTTATTTAGTTGAGTTTTATATGTAACTGAGCTTTACGCAAGAAAAATCATACTGTGTGTTCTTTGCTGCCACTTGCCCTTTTCATTATGCTCCTGAGAGTTATTCATGATTTTCATGCAACCATCACTCATCCTCTGACACGAGTGGATGATGTCCCCTTTCTCTGGATATGCCACAGTTCATTTTGTCATTTTCTTTTTGTGGAAATTTCACTTTCTTCTGGTTTGTGTGTTTGTGTGTTCTCGTGTGTTCATACTTACTATCACAATCAAAGCTGCTACAAAGGATCACTGCACGGGTACAATAGTATTTTACTGTAAAAGCCACATAGAGGGTGAAATCACTGGGTGATGGGATGTTCATATTTTCAACAGTCTGGGGTAATATCAAATTGTTTCCAAGGAAGTTGTAGTAATTACCAATCTCCCAGTGCTATATTTTAAAATAATTTCTGCATACTCTTGCCACTACTTGTTACTATCAAAGTTTTCTGATGTTTTAGCTCTGTGAATAGGAACTGCTATTTCATTTGATTGCATGCTTTGCAACTCTCTTATTCCCTATTAAGCAGTCTATCTTTTGTATGCATATTAGCTATCCAATTTTTCTCTTGTATAAAACCCCTTCAAACAATATGTCCATCCATCTGTTGGATTGTTTTACTTTTTTCTTTTTCTTTGACACTTTTGGCATAGAGTATATATTCTATATATTAGTATTTTGTCAATCATGCATGCTGCAAGGATTTTCTCCCAGGGTTACAGGTTAAAATGTATTTTTTTGAGAGAGAAAGAGAGAATTTTTAATATTTATTTTTTAGTTTTCAGCAGACACAAACATCTTTATTTGTATGTGGTGCTGAGGATCGAACCCCAGGCAGCACGCATGCCAGGCGAGTGCGCTACCACTTGAGCCACATCCCCAGCCCCCCAGGTTATATTTGTACTCTGTTTCAGTATTTTATCCACATGAATTCTGACCTAAAGTTTAACTGAATTGACTTATTTTTTCCCTCTACATTTAGTGCTTTTTATGAATTGTTTAAGAGCTCTTACCTATCCCAAGATCATAGATATTCTCTTATTTAAAGTACTATGTTTTTCTATTTTCACATTTAAGTTTTTATTTATCTATTTGCTGTTATTGTGGTATGAGGTTGGATTTTGACTTTCATTTTTTTCTACATAGATGATGCTAAGATCTGAAGGTATTTTCTCAGAATCCACATGTTCTGACTTAATCAGCAATACGATTAATTGGTGAGGTCTTTAGAAGGTTGTAAAGTCATGGAGGAGCCCTCAGGAATGGGATTAGTGATGTTTTAAATGAACTGAAAGGAAAAAAAAAAAAGGTCAATCACTTTCCTCTTTCTGTCTCTCACCATGTGAGGACATATCAAGGAGGCACCATGTTGGAAGAAAAGAGCAGCCCTTATCATACACCGAATCTCTGAATCTGCTTGCACCTTGATCTTGGAGCTTCCCAGCCTCCAACTGTGAGAAATGAATTTCTGTTCTTTATAAATTACCCAGTCTAAGGCATTTTGTTATAGCAGCAAGAATATACTAGGACTAATCACTCCTGCATTGTTTGTTGAAAACTCTATTTCCACTGATGTGCAGGATCCACTCTGTATCAAATCAAGTTTACTTATATGTACAGGGGTGCATTTCTAGGACTTGTATTCAATTTTATTTTGTTCTCTGTCCCTACACTAATGCAACATTTTCTTAAAAACTACATCTTTAAATATATATTTTTTAAAATTTTCTGATTGGGTAATTTCTCTCACATAGGAGATACAGGATTTTCCTTTATGGATCAGCATTCAGAATCAGCTTTTGAAGTTCTTATAGTAATTTTGGATAGAATTGCATGAATCTATAGATTAGAGGCATTGAAATGTCTTCCCAACATAAGTTTACCTCCAAATGAAGGCTGTAGTGGAATTTTCCTTTGAAGCAAACAGGGAATGATGGGCCTCATGAGAGCAAGCAGTCACGGTGCCAAGTTGTGTTTATATGCCTCAGATCCCAAATACCTATGGGTGATTGTCCACAACCTCAGGCCTGCCTTGTTTAAAGCTGGAGGAGCAAGGCTTCAACAGTGTCACAGTGTCATGTTTTGGCAGAAAGAGAGAAAGATATGAAGACAAAGCCAACATTCAAAGGGGAATAAGTATCAAGAAAGTAAAATAAAAATATATTATGGAAAAACAATTTATTTAAAAACAGGAACTTTGTTTCATAAGCTACAAATATCAAATAAGATTGCATTAAATAAAACTAAATCAAATATTACTAGATATTTGATTTATTGTACTAAATTGTACTAAAAGCAGCATTGTGTTTTTCAGCTGATCTTATAATCATGTCTGAGGATGTAACTCAGAGGTAGAGTATTAGCCTTGTACCTGTAAGGCCTGGGTTTGAGCCCTGACACAACACATACACAACAAAACAGCATCCAATAATGTCATGTTTTAATTGTATGTTTTCAAAAGATGGAATAATAGGCTACAACTATTCATATTCACTAATCTATTATTATTCATAGGTCATTCTCTTCCTTATTTGCTATGGAGTCTGTATGGTCCCAGCACATCTTGGAAGTTAACGTAAAGAAGAATCAGCATAATAAGAATAGCTCAGAGTAGACCAGAGAACAGAAAAATTATAGAAGTTTATGGCACTAGGTAATTCAAAAGGAAAAAGAGAGTTACTGATTAGAAATAAAAGGATATATCAAAAAATTAAATGAAGGAAAGGAAAAAAGAGAAGAATCCATCTTCTGTCTTTAAGAGGAAAATAGTTCTTATTCAGGCAATAAAAAATGCTCTGGAGCAACTGCTGTCAATGGCAGCCAAAAGAATAGATTTGAAAGAAATTCTAAATGTAAAATACCCTTAGGGTATTTTTTGATAAAGTGAAATAAAGCCTTAAGTTGTCTTATAATTGGATTGGGTTTTCAAAAATTGTTTCTGCTAGAACTGGACCTTAGAGTGGTTGATAATTATAGAAGCTATAAATGAAACTCACAAATTCAAGGTTACTCTTGTGAAATGGTGCATGAGGATTCCAGGCGGGTATCATGAGAAGTTGCTGGAAGTAGCTGGGACTCTTTATGGTACCAGAGCATATACACTTTGGAAACCTGTGGTATACTTGAAAGCATTTGTTGAACTTGAAAGTGGCAAACTCAGGAAACATTATCAATTATGAGAAGTGGCTACTGCTTCTATAAAGTCTTCTTATTAAAGCATGGTCTATGTAACTTTGGATGCTTCTTTAAGTACAGATTCCTGAGCCTATTCATCCTAAATCAATTCTACCAGATTCTCCTTTTGGTAGGTTCCTCATACCATTCTTATGTGTCCCAAAGTTGAAAACCATAGTGGGAATAAAGCAGGGAGTTTCAAAGCTGACAAAAAGATTTGCATGGAATATGGGTCTATACCCAGTAACAAATAGCGATTTTTATTTATGACTTGCATGTCTTGAAATAATAAATGTGAACTTCAGTTAGCTCAAGTGAAAAATATTTTTCCTTGCCCATAGTATTTTTGGAGAATCAGGGAGATATTAATGGAATCTTCAAGTCTATTTGTGCATAGGATATGAAATGACTTTGAATATATGCATACTATAATTTGTCAGATATAAGGGGGTTTATTGTTATAAAATTGAAGCTATTAAAATTGTCATTGTATTTAAAGTAGCAGTACTAAAATACATTTTGCAAAATTATAATTATGTGAGGATTGAAAAAAATATATAACAAAGTATTATTCTAAAGAAGTACTCTCACTTTCTCCAATTTTGGGGCTACCCAGAGTCTCAGACACTCTCAGGGCAGTTTCCAGTTAAAAACCTGAAACACTGCCCTCTAGTGACCCAACAAGCAGATTAAACTAATGTTACTTCAAAGTTGGGTCTCTGAGGTGAACAATCCTTGTCTGTATGAAGTTGTTGAAGCTAGTTTGTGGTTGCTCCTCCATAAATTCTATTCCCCTCTAGAATGCCATTTCAAGGGTGAAGTGGCACACCACAGAAATTTGGGGACCTATTTGTTTATCTACTTAAGTGACTTATATGACCTTAACAGAAATTAGAGATCTAAGCCACCCTCAGAGAAGCCACCTTAGTTTGATCTATTCCTTGATTCCAAGATGAGTTATGTATAGGAGTTTCTAGTACTTATTAAATAGAATAGTGTAATCCCATGGATAGATTTGTACTTGATCGAAAAATACATTCAAGTGTGCTTAAAGGAAAAAATATGCAGAAATCTTACAGGGGTTGGGGATGTGGCTCATTGGTAGAGTGCTTGCTTGGCATGCATGAGAAACCCTGGTTCACTCCCCAGGATTGCAAAAATGAATACAATAATCAATGAACAAATATTTATCTTTAGAAAAGAGTGTCTTACAGTCCACATCAGATGAGAGAAAAAGTTCAGTCTGCTTCTTTAATGTATTAATATTTGGATAGAGTCTCTCTTACCTATAATTCTATTAGAAGTTTGAATATTTTAATTATGTTAAATTTTAGTGTGAACGGGAAAGGAATTTTTAAAAACTATTTTTTCTCCTTTCTTATCTCTCTTTTATGTTCCTCACAGACAGAAAACCTCTCTCTCTCTCCCCTCAACCCCTCTCACTCTTTCACACAGACAGACACACACACCCCAGAAGTATATGCTGCCACCCATGAAATAGGAGTTTTTTTTTTTTTTGCTTTGTATATCTTCCCTCCAAAAATGGCAGAGTCAAGATGTCTCAAAAATAAAGATTTTCAAGATTTGAATATTAGCAAATCTGCTGATTTACTGATATTATTTTCCCTCTCTTTTTAACCATGCACCTAAATGGGTTTCTTAAATTTGGAGCCATAAAATGAGGAAAAGGAAAAGATTTTTTATGGAAAAGAACCCAACCTCAAATCAAATATATATATAAAATAAGATGTTTTCACAAACCAGACATTCTCTTCAAATTCCAGGGAGCTAATTGAGTTGACAAGCAACTAACATTTTCTAGCAGCAAATTTCCCAGTGGGAATCTTATGGATAAAACGACTGGAGCCGGTGCGCCACCTAATGGTCATTGCACACATTGCAAAAACACACACTTAGAAATTCCCTTTAGTAAATGTGCTTCCTTCCATCTTGTTCCCGTAAGATTATCATAGAATATTATCTTAGAATAGTAACATTTGCTGCTTACCTTTCAATTTGTATAAAAGGAAAACCATTTTATGCATGTAACTAAAGCCCAATTCTTTATTAGACTATCTCATTTGATAAGAAATATCAAGCCGATCTAGTTAGCTGTTAATTTTCTTTTCCTTCTTTAGTTACTGGAAAAAATTATTTTCTCTGTTCTTTTTTTTTAATTTATCCTAATTGGTTATACATGACAAAAGAATGTATTTTGATTCATTGTGCACAAACGAAGCACAACTTTTCATTTCTCTGGTTGTATACCATGTAGAGTTGCACCATATGTGCAGTCATACATGTACCTAGGGTAATGATGTTCATCCACCATCTTCCTACCCCTGTACCTCCTCCCTTTCCTCCTTCCCCTTTGCCCAATCAAAATTCCTCCATTCTCCCCAGTGCCCCCATCAGCATCTATTTATCTGAGAGAACATTCGGCCTTTGGTTTTGGGGGATTGGCCTACTTTGCTTAGCATGATATTCTTCAACTCCATCCATTCACCTGCAAATTCCATAATTTTATTCTTTTTTAAAGCTGAGTAATATTCCATCGTGTTTATGTTCCACAGTTTCTTTATCTATTCATCTGTTGAAGGGCATACAGATTGGTTCCACAGTTTAGCTATTATGAATTGAGCTGCTATGAACATTGATGTGGCTGTGTTACTACAGTATGCTGATTCTAAGTCCTTTGGGTATAGACTGAGGGGTGGGATAGCTGGGTCAAATAATGGTTCCATTCCAAGTTTTCTAAGGAATCTCCATACTGCTTTCCAGAGTGTTTGCACCAATTTTCAGCAATGTATGAGTGTAACTTTCTCCCCACATCCTTACCAACACTTATTATTGCTTGTATTCTTGATAATTGCCATTCTGACTGGAGTAGGATGAAATCTTAGAGTAATTTTGGTTTGCATTTTTCTAATTCCTAGAAAAGTTGAACATTTTTTCATATATTTGTTGATCGATTGTATAACTTCTGAGAAGTGTCTCTTTAATCTCTTAGCCCATTTATTGATTGGGTTATTTATTTATTTATTTTTGGTGTTAAGTTTTTTGAGTTCTTTATATATCCTGGAGATTAGTGCTCTCTCTGATGTGTATGTAGTAAAGATCTTCTCTCACTCTGTGGGTACTCTCTTCACGTTATTGATTTTTTTTTCCTTTGCCAAGAAGAAGCTTTTTAGTTTGACTCCATCCCATTTATTAATTCTTGATTTATTTTTCTTGCATTTTAGGAATGTGGTTAAAGAAGTCAGGGCCTAATCGGACATGATGTAGACTTGGGCCTACTTTTTCTTCTGTTAGGCACAAGATCTATGTTCTAGTGCCTAAGTCCTTGATCCATTTTGAGTTGATTGTTGTGCATGGTAAGACATAGTGGCTTAATTTCATTTTGCTGCATATGGATTTCCAGTTTTCCCCACACCATTTGTTGAAGAGCCCATCTTTTCACCAGTGTATGATTTCAGAGCTTTTGTCCAGTATGAGATAACTGTATTTATGTGGGTTTGTCTCTATGGCTTCTATTCTGTATGGTTGGTCGACATGTCTATTTTAGTGCCAATTCCATGACATTTTTGTTACTATAGCTCTGTAGTATAGTTTAAGGTCTGGTATTGTGATGCCTCTTGCTTCACTCTTCTTGCTAAGGTTTGCTTTGGTTATTCTAGGTCTCTTATTTTTCTAAATGAATTTCATGATTGCCTTTTCTATTTCTATGAAGAATGTTGTTGGGATTTTAATTGGAATTGCAGTAAATCTGTATAACACTTTTGGTAGCGTGGCCATTTTGACAATATTAATTCTTTCTATCCAAGAATATGGGAGATTAGTTACTGGTGAAACTTTAGAGATACATAGCAGAGGCAAAGAGGTGTCATCCAACATCATTCCTAACCCTTAGTGTAAACACAGTCTTCAGGTAATCCAGAATCAGCCTTCCAGTGTGGGAGCTGCACAAGGTCATTTCATTCAACACAAATTGTAAATTAACTGAGCTCAAAGTTAACACCATCAAAATTGGGGAAAACAGACATCACGTGTGCCCTAGCAAGATGCACTGAGACTGACATGGCATCATTTCTGTGGTTTCCTGCCCCAAGTGAAAGACTATGAAGAAATCAAACTTGAATGACATTCTACAAAATAACCAGTCTCCACGCTTCAAAAACATCAAGGTCGAGAAACAAAAGGAAAGGCTAAAAACTGTTCCAAAATAAAGAAATCTAAAGAATCATGACATATGAAGCCAAGTGTGATTGGATACTGACTGGGGGGATATAGCTGGAAAGGACATTATTTGGACAAGTGATGACATTTTAAAATGGATTCAACTAGGTAAGAGGATTGTGTCAAGGTTAATTTTCTTTTATTTTGATAATGATATTATGGTTATGTAATAAAATGTCCTTGACTACAGGAAATATATCCCTAGAGAAAAATCTATAAGAGCTGAATTAGCCTTTGAATGTGAAGTGTTGAGATAAGTTTACTTGGATCTGATATAAGAAGGAAAGATCTGGATGAAAATCCTTTGACATCTACTCGTCCCTGCTCCTTGATCTCTGTGGGCTTGGGGTGCAGGCCCCTTGGGCCTCAACTTCTACGTATGTAAAAAAGGAAATAAATTTTTTCTCAAATTTTTCTTCTTTCTTAACCTTCCTTCTAGGGATGCTCTGAATACTAAATTAGACATACTCTAAAAAATGATTAAGTTAATTAAAAGTTAGTTGAATTGGTTAGATCCCTACAGGATAAAAATGGGAGACAGAGATGCAGAATACTCTCTTCTCATAGAGGCTGGAGCAGCCAGGAGGGTGAAGCTGTATATGTTTTCATAAAGTGAAGTCAGATAAGAAGGCAGAGCCAAGTTTCAGATATTCATATCTTGCATATCTACAATGGCCTACAGTCCCCTCCACATTATCCTATCAGAATCGTACAATGACCATAAAAAGTGCATAAAAAGGTGTGGAAATTATATATTTTATCATTGCTATAAAGAAGACTCACACATGTGTAACAACACCTCAATGTAATTTTGTAGGAGTTAGTCCTGAACACAGGATAAAAATTGGGAGAGAGAGAGAGAGAGAGAGAGAGAGAGAGAGAGAGAGAGAGAGAGAGAGAATACTGTGGGAGTTACTTAGCGAAATGTTTTATGGATGTTCACTGCTCCTTGGTTTGATCACTTCATGGAAGCATCATTTGCAGAAAAGGGGTTCATCTTTGGAATATTCCAGAGGTTCCCTCTGCAACTCAAGTTCCTGGATGTGCAAAGAGGGCTTAGAATGCACCTAAAGGGTGTGTTTGAGCTGCTGATCACCTTGCCAAGGGTACAGAATTCTCTCCACCTGTTCCCAGGCTCCTCTTCCTCTCTGCAAGGCATGAAATTGATGATAGAGCAGAGCAGGTCCTGGACATCCAGACAAATGGGCTTCAACTCCAAGGGCACCTAATTGCTGTGTGACTTTGAAAATATTGCTTAGTCAACCCAGAAGCAACTTCCTCACCTGATCCCATCTCTTATAACAACTCAAGGAACTATAGAGTATAAAACACAAATCATAGTTTCTGTCCCCTGTTAGACATCAAAAAGTTATTCCCTTTTTTTATCCTTCTATTCCTATCTTTAACTCTTCTACTGGCCCTATCCTCAGAGTCTCTGTCCATTCCTCTCTTCTTCTCACCCTTTCTTCTTTCCAAAGTAACATGTTCTTAAATCTAGGTGAAAAGTTTTCTGGATATGTGCTACATGTTCCTAAATGGATTTTTCAAACTAAACAGTAAAATGCTGCAAGGTGCAGTGGCACATGCCTGTAATCCCAGAGACTTGGGAGGCTGAGGCAGGAGAATTGAAAGCTTGAGGCCAGCCTTGGCAACTTAGTGAGACCCTTTTCAAAATAAAAAGCATTGGGGAGGTAGCTCAGTGGTAGATTGTCCTTGCATTCCATCCCCAGTACCAAAAAAATGAGAGGTAACTCCTAAAACAATTCCCAGCAACCCCACCCATGAAAAAATAAAGAGAAAGTCTAAAGGCTAACACAAGACAAAGTGGAGCCAAATTTCTGAAGAAGGGACAACCTACGTGTTGTGAAAACTCATAGAGCTTTATTTCCATTATATATTAGGAGTTGAAAGTCATCAGTCAGTCCCACTATCCCAACTGCTAATATTGGGGACAAGTGATTCTGTTTGGTCCAGATTAGGTTAGTAATGCCTGCTTGACTCAGATTGTCCAAGCTGACAGTGACACATACCAGAGGACAGAATGGGGCAAATGCTTGAAGACTTTGGCAATCACAGAGGGAAGAAATGTCCACTGGGCCTGATCATTTGCTTAGATCAGAGAAAAGTGGAGAAGTTACCATGCAGAATTCTAACCAAAAACAAGGTCAGTGTATGGCAGATGTGAAATCCAGAGGCCTGAGAAAGACCATGGTAAGACTCCATCCTCAATTTCCTTCAAGCAAATGAAACTTATGAGATCAGAGTTTCAGAACCAAGTTTGCCTACACCCTTCCCAGAGTGAACCTAAATCCTGGGGCAGCCTTTCCACTCCCCAGACCTCATCATGGGCCTTGACCACATGCCATCAGCTTGTGTCCAGGATACAAACTGACTAGGCATCTGTCTCCTCAAGTCTGAGGTGATGGAAGTCACAGGGAGATTGATTCAAACACAGGGAAACTGCATTTTATTTTCTATACATTGGATTTCCAAAGAAAGACAAATGTAGGTGGTCCCCACATTATGATGGCCTAACTTAACAATGATTTGCTTCTTTAGCAGTACCCATATATTCACTCTGTTTTTCACTTTCAACACAGTATTCGATAAAATGCATAAGATACTTAACACTTTAATACAAAATAAGATTTATGTTAGAAAACTTTGACTAACTGTAAGCTCTTCTAATTGTTCTGAACATGTTTAAGATAGGCTAGACCAAGCTATGATTAAGTGTAGAATTTTCAATTTATGATATGTTCAACTTGCAATTTGTTTATTGGGATAAAACTGCATCGTTAAGTCCAGCAATATCTGCAGTTGGTCATATGTCATCAGGAAAAATATTAAAGCTAAAAGACAGATGTGATTTGAGTTAGTCTATCCCTGATTTTTTTAAAAAAATGGAAAATTTCTTCAGAAGTGTTCTATGGTGTGAAGTTCCAACAGTATTGCAATGCAGATATTTACAGAAAAGCATTGACTTGAACAGGGACCAAGTTCAAGAAGTTGAGAGCTGCAGAAGACATGGGACAGGGAATTTGAAGCACAATCTTGGAGGAAGGAGTAAGAGCATAGTGTTCAGGTCATCTGAATTTGGATTGACTGGGTGGCCACTGTAGGCAGGTAGGGTGTGGCTGGAGGAGACAGGTGACTGGGTGTGTGCCCTGGAAGACTGCATTTTCTCTGCGCTGCTTCTGTTCCTCCTGACCCCACCATGAGCTAAGCAGCCTTCCTTCTCTGGCCCTTCTGCCTTCTGCCATGATGTGCTGCCTCACCATGGACCCAACACGACAGTCAGCCAGCTATGAACCAAGAAGTCTGAAAACATCAGCTCTGAACTTTTCCTCCTCTAACTTGTTTTTATTGGGTGTTTTGGTCACTGCCATGCAAAAGCGGACTGATACAGCATTGTTAACAGAAATATAAGCAACATTTAAATTTTAAAAATATTCATAATTGTTTTTTCATTTTTATCTAAATTTTCTTTGATCCTGATATTATATGAATAAATTTGTGTGCCTTTGCATGATATTGGTGTGAGCAGTGACTATATCCATGAGTAGCAGAAAAGATACATATACCTATATATTTTCAAATGCAATTTTGGGGGGGGCAATAGACTTTTTTTTCCCATTATTCTCCATTTTCCTTTAACTTTTGTTTCTGTGATTACCAAGCCCCTGGTAATGTTCCCAGTATTGGCCCTGGTGCTTTGGGCTAGTAGGAGTAGGGTAACATCTGTTGTGCCCCAACAATTGAAAATGGAACATTACAGTTAGCCACAGTGCCTGGGTGGCTTTCCCTTTATGTGACAATATCTATTCCCTGAGATGAAGCCAAATCTCTTTGAGCATCTCTTCCAATACAGAGAACTGGAGCATTTTAATACTTCTTCTCCTCCCTTTGCCCTCCCTTTTGGGCTTCTTGTGTTCCTATTCTCATATGGTTCTTTGTTTTTTCACCTATTTCAACAAAACTTAAATCTGTCAGCATTTGACTTCTGCTAGAGTGTGGTATTCGGATTTTCGAATGTAGAGAGGATGTTCAACTACAGAGTCAATAAATATATTCCCCGCCAACTCTGCAACTGGATTTGTGTAATTGCATCAGGGGAAAAAATGAGTATGTATATGAGTGTGTGTGTTGAGAGATGGTTTCCACACACACACTGAAAATAATTTTTAAACTCTTTATGGTCTGATAAATGAGAAATTAGAAGAGCCAACTGTTTAGGGAATCAGAACCTCATACTTTAAATCAAGAAACTAAAATCAAGAAGATCCTGTGTGTGTGTGCAAAGGTCTTAAATTGAAGATAGCTTAGATTTGCCCGGGCTTTGTCCACTGAGAGGGCCTCAAGGCAATAAATCCCTAGTAGTAGTAAGCACAGCTAACAGATAAATCTCATTTACTAAGTATCATTCTCCACTCACGGAAATCAAGGATCTTTTGAGAAAGGATTGGGCAAGGAGAGGGAAACTGAACCTGCAACTTCATTTTAAACATAAAGTAAGAAAGTACTCAAAAATAATAGGGACATGCTGTCTCCATCTGTTCAGGCTGCCATGTCAAAACATCACACATCTAGTGGCTTAGATAACAGACACTTATTTTTCATACCTACGGAGGAAAAATAGAACTTTACAGCGGGAAACCCACTTTACCCAAGAGATCAGAGGTAGCTGATCCTGGAACCACTCAGGATCACATGCTTCCTGATATGAGGCACTAAGAACAAAATGTCATTTCTGGAATATTCCTTCAAACCCTGCTTCAACCTGAATGTCATCACAAACATTGGAACAACTTAAACTGAGCAAATTCCACAGAACAACTTATCTGGACATGGCAAAACTGACAAAAATCATAAAAGACAAAGACCAAGATTGAGAAATCCTTTCAGACTTTATGGACTGTGCATTAGACAGTAGTGTCATGTCAACGTTAAATATTCTAATTTTAGTAATCTTACTGTTTATATATATAAGAAAAAAATGTCCTCATCTTGATTCTTATACATGGCAGGATATATTTAGAAATAAAGGAGAGTAATATAGACGACAGTCAAGTGACTTGAGAAAAATGTGTGTGCATGTGAATGTGTTCTGTAATTATGCGTGTGTGTGTGTGTGTGTGTGTGTGTGTGTGAGAGAGAGTATTTGTGACAGGTGGATAAACAGATGGATAGAAGTGTAAATGGAACAAAATATGAATTCTTAGTGAAATAGACTGAAGGATATGAGACATCTCTGTACCATATCTACACTGTTTTATATATTTAAAATTATATTGAAATAAAAAGTTAAAAGAAACTTGAGTGCAAAAAGGCAGAGTGACTTAGAGTCTCATAGCTGCAATGGCAAAACACAGATTGAAAGTGACATGACATGCCCTCCGTTCCCAGCTTGACTCCTCCCTCAGATGAAGGGGGTAGGTATAAATCTGACATTTATTTCCATATCTACCTCAGTTTTACCACCCAATTACTCAGAACATTCTGAAATGTTCTTTGAATGTTAGGTATACCAATAAATAAATACATTCGTTTTGCTGAGAATCTACTTGCAATGTGAAAACTACACTGATCTAAAGGCTTCTGCTAATGCAGCCTTGACCACCCAGGACTCCCAAGGGGATTCAGTACTGGCCCACCTTACACAAAATTCCATTCCAGAGCAACTGGTCCCTGCCACAGCTTTATGTGTATTCAGCTCAGATCTGTTCTCAGTCAGAAATGAAGATTCAGAGAAGTAATTTTCAGTGTGCAGAGTCACATCAAGAGAGACAGTGGGCTTTCTCCAATTTGATTTGTGTAATCCAATGAGCCATTCCTTGTCCTGCATATACCATATCTCACCTTCATAAAATGAATCTTAAAGCCAAAAAGTTAGATGGTTAAGCACCAGTGCCTGTTGTCATGGTACAATTTCAGAGGGGTTTGGTAAGGATTTTTTAATATATCTAAATTACTTATGGTTGCCATTCTGACATTATAGCTTTATTTTTTTTCAGTTCATTGAGTCACAAATGTCTTCTTAAGACTATAATTTCTAAATATCTCCCTCTTCAAAATTAAATACACAATATTTATTCAGTTATTGATTTTATGGTAAGTTGCCATCTAACTAGTATGGACTGTATATGATTAAAAGATGCAGGTAAGAATAGGAAGAAACTGATCTCCAATAGAGGAGATGGGAAGGCTAGATAAACAAAGTCCCTGGATTTTCCTAATTTTATTTGGGCTTATAATTGAAATGGGCTTAAACAAGTAAATGTGTTCTCAGATGTGTACTTTAGTCCAAACTTACTCTTAGAATAGGTGCTTTTTATTCTGTGTGAATTTTGCCCCAAGGAAAATGAAGGGTGAGGAGAAAGAGGAGGAGGAAAGAAGAAGGACAAGGAAGAGAAAGAAGAAAGGAAAACTATTAGAACCTGATCCCTAGTTAATAATGTGAATATTAAAATATTTATTCTGAAGCACATTGATTCCTGTAACTTACTTTGAATGCATCCAAAAACCGATGGGTTGACTGATGGATAGAGAAACGGCTGTGTGCTGAAGTAAGCAAGGAGAGTCAAATGTGAGTATACAGCAAAGATCATTGGGCTACAAACTGACATGTTTTTCTCCTTTTTCCCCCTCTTCCCCTCCCTAATGGGGAGGAAGCAAGATTGACCTTCTTCCTGTCTTAGCTTAAGTTATTTGTCCTTGGACTCTTTGACCTGACCCTAGGAGTGAAGGAATCCAGACTTAGGAGCAGGTACCAGGGAATCTAAGAAATGACTCTCTCTCAAGGCTACCACTCAGATATGAATTGTGACTACTGATAGGGCACACCTGGAGTTTAGCCTTTGTAGCCCTCTTTCAAAGCCCACTGCTCCCCTGGCAGTAAGAATCACAGCCTCGAGGATAGAAATCAACTGTGTATTCTCATTTGCTAGAAAATCAAGAAAAGTTCTTCCTCCTTTTTCTCAAAAGCTTGTCCTTACTATTGGACCAGCATCAGAGACAAGGACCAATCTCTCACTATCAATAGTTACATTGTAAGTATTATTGTTACTAAATTTAAGTTTATTTAATGCAAGTTTTAGTGTTAGCCATTTTGATTATTTAAAACATTTGTGAACACGAGAGCCGATGGAAGCCAACACTCAGACCTGCCCTTGAAAAAATGAATATCAGAAGTACATTTTATTATTTCATATTTTTCAAATCAAATGGATATTTCCTCTGGTTCTCACTTCTTCCATTTTCCTTTCTTCCCTTGGAGGTCATTAATCTCCTATTTTCAGATTGACTTTTTAAAAAGCAAGCCATGACACCCATGCCTGCCCTCATTCCTCTGCTGAAGTGATTTCAGTTTCCTCTAAAATATGAGATTTTCCCTCACTCTTATTTACTATGCACAGATGCAGAAGGAGAATTACTAAAGTTTTGCAATAAAAATAAGCTTGGCTTTGCGAGCACCTGCTTTCCACTGTTTAATAATGCTGAGCTCCCTTCTCCTATGTGCTTCTGTTTACTCTTCTACAAATTATTTTTGTTCTCAGTTGACAAAGATAAATGATGGGATTAATATATATTGAAGAAGTCCCTGTGAACAGTGTGCCAGCCCCAAGGAAGGGTGGGTATTATTTCCCTCAGGTAAGGCAACACAGCAAACTGGATTAAGAGTAATTTGCTGTGGGGCTTATAGATGATCATGATCCATTAGTGGTACAGCATTTATGAAAATTGCTTTTTCTTAAATAAAAATTAGAATGACTTTCATTACCTTGTCAGGACTGAGCCAAGCCAACTGCATTTTCCCCTAAGGAAAATAAAATATCAATGGCAAAGCTTCGATTTTTTTTTTTATTTAACCTGAAAGCAATCTCCAAACTGTTGAAAGTAACAGTGAATAAAATGAGTGACAAGAAATTTTATCCAGTAAGGTTCAGACATGCCTTGGTACAATTAGAGCTAAAAACTATCAAAGAAAATATGTATAACACAATGAGTAAAGTTAACTCAGAGTGTTATTTTTTGGGTGATTGTTTTTAAAATTATGTAAATCTATGCAATGTAAGCAGAGATTTTGCAAAATGTAGTTTGAGTGGAGACTTTCAATATCATGGTATGTTTGCTTTAATATTTCAGAATCTGAGTTATAATAGTAATATTTTCAACCAACTAATTCAAGATTTACTAAGCATCTCCCTTATCTTATTATTCTATCATTAAGTCTAGAGACTCACAGAATTGGTATAATGTAGCATAAATACTTATTTACATTCTTAGGCTATCCTATAACAAAACATTTCTTTTATTATGAAATTATCCATTCATTGCTTTGCTTAAAATAATTAAGACTATTTAATACTTGGATAGCTTCTTAGGGAAGGAATAAGGAGATGGGTATGATCAAAATATGTTATTTGCATGTAGAATGTGCTATAAAGAAACTTATTATCTTGCATAGTTAAAATGCACTAATAAAAATAATAAATATTTTAAGATGCATTGGAGTGGTAGCAAGAGGTATCATATTCATGACTTTGCTTAAAATTCTCTCCTACCCCATGTTAATTTGGATTTTTTGTTGTTGTTTTGGATATAATAGTATTTTTATGTTATATTTCTGATTTGCACATTGGGATGGGAATCACTATCAGACCAGCATCTTCAAAGTGAAACAAAGAATTTGGGGACTTGGGAGTGTAGTTTAGTAGTAGAGCACTTGCTTAGCATGCAGGAAGCCCTGGGTTTGACCCAGCACTACAAAGATAGGAGGAGGAGGAGAAGAAGACAAGGACCAGTTATGCCCCACATTTTGCTCTTGCCAAGATCAAAGACAGCAGTGGATTTGGTACAAGATTATGTCACAGTAATTGCAAAGTCATGTATCTCCTACAGGACAATGGGTTTGGATCCTGTGGATAATTCAGAAAACACAAAGAAAGACTTGTGTCTGCAGGGCCTTTGGGTGAGGTTAGAAAAACACATTTCTGCCTCAAGTTAACCAGTTGGAAGCTAGACTTGTCTTGAAGCTAGGAGAAGCTATCTGCTATCTGCATTAAAATGGGGATTCTAAAGCTTTTCCTGGGCCCTGACACTTTGATGGGTCAGGGGCTGGTCAAGCATCATTTCAGTGGTTCCATTCAGTGGCTGATACTGATCTGCAGAAGCACCCTTAGGAATGGCAATGGGGATTCCTCCTGAAATGTCTCTGTCCATGTGTATCCACAGGTACATTAATCTAGAAATCCAGTCACCCACATCCACACTGACACTTGGATCCAGGTATGTGCACATACATAGACCCTACTTGAGAGATTCAGCCAATAAGGGGAACTGGATGAAAGTATTAAGCAGGTTACACACCTCACAAAACCTTTTATGGTACCCAAATGGACAAAGTCTTAACTGGATCCTTAGAATATCATACTGAGGCATATAGTCCAAGTAAGCTTCTTTGAAATCAATTCTCTCATACTTGGTTGTCCACAAGTGAAGTTTCAAATCTGTCCTGGGTACTCTGTTGGATGTTCAAGAGAATCATAGAACTTGCTTAGCATGTTCAAGATCCTGGTACTGAAGAAAAAAAATTGTATGTTCCATCTGAGAAGCTAGAAGTCTCCTGATATGCTCAACTGTGAAAGTGGGATTCCAAATGGGAAAAATGAGATTCACAGTTGACAATCTTAATATTTCTAAGATTCCTAAGATCCCAATGGCCAATACGGTCTTAGAAATACATGTTTCCTGGATACAACTTTATTATTGATATACTTTAAAATATCAAAGTTAAATTTTATAGTGAAAGTCATCTCCTGGAGCCCTGTAGATATTGTTGAAGGATTGAGTGATTAATCATGAGATTCAGACCAATCCAGGGGCAAGACTTGGGGGTGTAAACACAGAAAGAGGCTTATCAAAAGAAATGTACACTTATTTAAAGGAAGATGGCAGAGACTATCTGAGATCATCCTCTTCACTCTAGGAGAAAAAAACTACATTTTTTTTTAACAACTCCTTTCCTGGGTGCATTATTCATATGTCTATTGCTGTAACAAGTATCTGAGATAGTCAAGGTTTTTTTTTAATTATTGATTTTTTAAAAAATAAATGACAGCAGAATGCATTACAATTCTTATTACACTTATACAGCACAATTTTTCATATCTCTGGTTGTATATAAAGTACGTTGACACCAATTCATGTTTTCATACATGTACTTTGGATAATGATGTCCATCACATTCCATCAAGGTTTAAAGACAATAGACGTTTTAGTGCCAATCCATATTTGTCTGACTTCTTTGCATCTTGAGCCTGTTGTGGGGCAGAACATCAAGGCCAGGAGCATGTGGCACAGCAAAATCCTTACCTCAACGTGTCCAGGAAGCAAAGAGAGAGAGGAAAGGCCACAAATGCAGTAACCTAACTTCCTTCCACTAGGCCCCACCTCCTAAAAGTTCCTCCACCTCCCAATAGTGCCACAGGTTGGTGACCAAGCCTTTAGCACATGAGCCTTTGGAGGACATTAAAGATCAAACAATAACTCCAGGACATCATAATAAATAGTTGAATATCTTGTAGTTTTAATTATAATATCATTTTCAGTCTTTGCATATTTTATAAATGCTCATACCAATTGATATTCTGAACCAAACAATGAAACAAAAAAGTAATTTTGCTCAGGACAGAGAAATTCCCACTGGCCATCCCCTTTTCTCTCTCGTTCTTTTCTTTTCTTTTAATTTATATACCTATAACCTCTGTTTTAATGTTTTGCTCATAAAAGTTTATCATTAAAAAAAGCAAAGAATGGGATGTGTAATGATCAAATCAGGGTAATTAGCATTTCAATCTCCTTAAACATTTATCATTTCTTTGATTCGTGTGTGTGTGTGTGTGTGTGTGTGTGTGTGTGTGTGTGAGATTCATGATTATTCTTGGGTTTGGGAGATTTTTAATTTTTTTTTAGTTTTGTTAGACACATACTAATCATATAGTTTTATGTGGTACACTGTAACTCTTTGATACATGAATGTATTGTATAATGATCAAATCAGGGTAATTAGCAATAAAATTTAAGATAAAAATAAATTGTCAGAGACATGGAATTAAGAAAAATGCAAAGGATGCTATTGTTTTCTTTCTGCTGTTTCTTTGGTACTTGCCTTCCTCTTCGAGGACTGTCCTTCTCCACTCTCTAGTCTCCTTGTAGTAATGCCTGTTGGCCTGGCAGACAGCGCTGAGCTGTGTTCTGCACTGTCCCTTCCTTCAGTACAACGGGGCAGAGGTCCTACCCCGTGGTGTTTCCTAGTGCCTGATGACCAGGTAATGAAGTTGTTCTTGCTAAGATGTGCAAGAAAGGACTGACCTTGTATGATGGTGATAAACTAATATAAGTGTATTTAGACTACTTACCTTTTAAAAGTGCTTTCATACGTTGGAATCCACAGAAGTTGTGCTGCCTAAGCTACATCCCTTCTTCTGCTAACAGAATTATTTCATTCTTCAGGAGAGGCACATGGGGCTGGCTTATCTTCCAAGACTTAGCACTTGACCAAGGCTGAAGAAGGTCAGGGTGTTTTGGGGAAAAGAGATGTAGTGTTCTGGGGAAATCAAGACTCAGGCTACTTGTATGCAACTCTGCTACAGTGTGAAAACTCGGCCTAATGAAGTCGACAGAGTAGAGCAGAAGTGACGACTGGGGAGAGGCAGCATTGAGCTGCTGGATTCTTCTATGCCTGGTTCCCCATGTATGTGAGACAAATAATTCCCCTTTCTGCTTCCATAAATTGAGTTCTTCTCCCTTCCTGGAAAGAATCCTAATCAATGCATAATTTGATAACCATTTACAAAGTCCTTACTCGGTGTCACATGGTTCTCAATGTATTGGTACTAGAATTGCCAAATTTACATTTCCTTAAAGGTAGATACTGTGATCATCAACAGTCCTTTGAAGATCAGCCACCTGAGACTCCAGGGAATAATTGTCTTTCTTTTATAGAAAAGAAAATTGAGGCTCGGAGCTCAGTATCACATAGTTCACAAGTGGTAGAGCTGGGGCTCAGATTCCAAGTCTGATACTCTTGATACTGCATAGCCAAATACATGTATAAAACACCTACCTATTTTTTAAAATAAGAATCTCTCATTCTCCTTATAGAACAATAACTTGATGTGTGGCACCTTTAGAAAAATGGATACCTCCCCACGACTTACAATACAATGCTGAGTGGTGTGCTGGAGACTCTGACGGGGAGCTTGACAAAGCCACAGCAGCTGAGCATTTCACCAGGCCTGGAAGGGTGGACACCATGGTAAGGGAGATGCCAAGAGGACACAGGGGAAGGCTAGCTATAGCAGGTTGGGACCTTAGAAGGTACCAGGCAACTTGTAAAGGCAACAACTCAAAATAGCTCAGCACCCCAGACCCCTCACATGTCTAGAAGTAGGACTTCTTCAGAACCATTCACATTCTCCAAGAATCTGGTTTCTAATGCTCAGAACAGGAAAAATGACCCTCCTCTACTCTCTTCCTGCCCCCTCCTCTCCATCTCTCCCCCACCTTCTTCCTTCTCCTCTCATCTCCCTGACTTTTCTTTTCCCTCTGCCCATCCTCTCTTTTTCTTTCACTATCCCCACCCCTCTCTTCTCTTCTATGTCCTCCCCTGTCTCCTAGTTTCTCTGTCTCTTAGGGTTGGCAGCTGCATCAGAGTAGAAAGAACCAGGATACTCAGTTCCCAACGCTCTCTCTACTTGTAACTATAAGTGACGTGTATCCGGGCTGTTGATTTCTCTTAGCCTCAGTTTCCCTGTCTGTAGAAAGGAGAGCATTCCTTCCTGGGTCATGTTGATGAGGACTACAACTGCCCCCCACATCAACTCTTGGCTGATTTAGCCCACCTTCTGCTTTGCTTCCAGAGTGAGGAATTCTGAACATAGTCCAGTCATTCAATCCCACCGTCAAATGAGGCCAGTCCTTCCCACTGATCTTGATATCAGGATTGGAAACTGTTTCACGGATCACAGGTTCTCTTCTCTTCCCTTCCTAAAGTGCACATGCTTTTTAGAGTCCCTCAAGGTTCAGACTCTCCCTGACCAGCAGCATTTCAGAGTTTGTTAGAAATACAGATTCTCAGACCTTCCCCTCCCCAGACTTCCTAACTCAGAGACTGCATTTTAACTGGACCTTAGGAAACAGATTTGTGCAAAAAAGTTGAAGAAACTCTGCCATGAGACTCTAGATTTCTCCCCACATCAGATCCCACAAACCCACAGCTCAGCCAGCTGTCCTTTTCCCAGCTATTTCTATTCATCGTTTTAATGGATTGCAAACCTCCCTCCCTTAGAGAGCCTCCACTGCCCTCACGCTGATCCAGGTTTCCCTATTCCTGCCCCTGTGGCAATTTGCTGTTCTCTTGCTAACACCAGAGTTGTATTGAATAATTATTCATGTATGTTTGTAAGCCATGTCCAGAGGGGGATCTTACCTACAGAATTCATCTCTCAATGTCTCTACATCATAGCCTGTCAATAAATATTAGTTTAATAAACTAATGATAAATACATGAATGAATCAGCATGTGGATAAAGATTACTGTAGGTGTAAATATCTGACATGTAAGAGCTGAATAAAGGTATATTTTCAATTCTCTAAAGATGCCACCATAGGTGAGGCTCTATGGTGCATACCTGTTATCCCAGAGACTCTGGAGGCTGAGGCAGGAGGATTGCAGGTTCAAGGCCAGCCTCAGAAACTTGGCAAGACCCTGTCTCAAAAAAATAAAAAGGGCTGAGGAGGTAGCTCAGTGGTAATGAGACCCTGAGTTCAATTTCCAGTACCAATAAATAAATAAATGAATAAATATATAAGCAAGCCACAGTAGATGAGAGAGCACATATTCTCTTTACATACATATTGTAAGCTAGACTTAGTTGGGTGCTATGTAACAAAACTATATGGCTCAGGTGCTACTGCTCTCTGGAACTCATAGAAGAGTTTCAACTTGCCTTTCAGTCAATCCAATGATGAACCTCAGTCTCAACACTCAACATCTGTTGGCATATGATCAAGGGCAAGTTTATGCAGTTGTTCTCCACCTGGGGACTCTCCATCAAGACTGTAATAAACATGCACATGCATTGACGAGACAGTAAACGTGGATCTGCTGCTGTCACTAGGCACAATTCCAAGCTGAGACAATTTCATTATGGCCATCAGTTATCACTGAGTCCATCTGAGAATCTTCTCTGGATTGGAACCAGGAATGAGATCTCCATAGATCATCTCATAAAATTCCTTTTAGAGAAAGATCCAGATAAATTGGAAATATTTTGGAAAATTTCTACTGCTTCTCATCAGCAGAATAGAACGTGCTGTACTGTTCTTGAGGTGCCCTTAAGGAAATCATAATTACACATAAGGTAATTTTATTAAGTATTTTTTTACAATAAGACTACATTTAAATCGTGACAGATAAATTATGAATTACTTCATATCAGTGGAAGCTCTGTTCTACCTAACTCTACCACCAAGACCATTTCACCTTACATGTGATCCAAAGCTTCTGCCATATAGTTGCATCTTGATCCCTGACCGCATAGAAAACGTCTCACTGGTGGTGACATTCCTGGCAACATTGCAGGTGCTCCCTAACTGAATATTTTTGTTTGGTTTGGTTTGGTTTGGTCATGGTTCCATTCTATTCCTAGAATTTTTGGATCATGTTCCATATTGAATTCTCAATCTTAGGTCATATTGGACCTTTAAATTTCCATGCTTATTTTGGATTCTATGAAAATCTCACAAAATTTATGGGTACCTTAAATATTTGATAACTTTTTAAGCTTTTGGTACAATTCTACTTAGTTTCATGATGGCAATAACTAACTTAGTGTTGAGGTTTCCTTGCCTAAAAAGGTAGAAAAGGGATGGACAGTCAACTGTGAGCTACGGTCTCGCTCTCCGTTCCTCCCTCTGTGATCATCACCACATGACCATCTGCTTCCCCTTCTCTTCATTTAGAAAAGGAAGGCATGCCCTAGCCCTGAGGTTTTCAACACCTGCACATCATCAGAAGCACCTGGGTATGAATTATATCACAGACTCATGGACCCACACCAGAGATTGGGTTGGTTCATTCAGTCCCTTGGGGCCCAGAAAGATGGGATGGGATTTAAGGGCCCCTGCAACAGTTCAAGATGTAGGAAGAGGATACACGTCACAGCTAAGAGGGTGGCTGAAGCTGACTTAAACTGAACTGTCAAATGTAGGTGAAGATGTCCATAAGTAAAAATGGCGTGAAGGTCTTTGGAGAAAATTAAGACAATGAGCAAACGTGAGGATAAGAAGTTTGAAGTGGGTTGACCAAGTTCCTAGCTTTTATGAAGCAGAATGCTTCTGAGGAATAAGGGATGTATTAGGAAGGCCCAACTGATCTAGCTGCTCATCTACATTGGTTTCATCATTCCCCAAGAAGGTAGGGTCTTACCTCATGCAGGTCTGCAGCTCCCTATAGTCTGATTCAATCTCCATTCTTTCTTTGCTCAGATTTCTTCTTTATTTTACCAAATTATACATTTTATAAGCCACCTCATGAATATTTTTTTGCAAGGAGAGCTATGAGAGCAAACCAATCAATTTTAAAAATCTGTAGGCCATAAAATATTTGGGTTTCCTAAATCTGGCTGGGACATTTAGTTAAGAGCATGAGAAATTTAAGAAGGTGAGGATCAGAGTCAATTTTGCAGAAGAGGTTGACTTCAACTGCATCTTGTGAATCTGGTAAAATTTAAGTAGACAGAGTTAATTTTAATTCATTTGTTGACCATTGCACTGACCCTGAGTCCCTGAGGACAGAGAATTATATTCATCCACAATTTGCCACAACCGAGCAATACTGAGCACCTAGCCACACCTCACAAATTCAGGCCAGCTTTTGAGTTTGTGTACAGGAATTTTTACTGAGGTGGAGATTAGTCTTCATTTATGGTGATGGTATTGTTAAATCAGAACTCAGGAAACTATTCACTTCTCTTGGGTGCATTTTTGTAGTTGATTTTTGACCCAATTAAGTGGATTTAAAAAGTGAACACTCACATTTATTGTCGCTTATTTGCTCCTGGGGGCAAGAAGGAGTCTATCCTCATTAAAGACAGAGATAATATGAGCACATTTTTAAATGTAGGTGAGTTGATAAAAGATGAAGGGTCTCTTGCTGTGATTGATTGACCTTTGGAAGCTAAGAATCATTGGTTAAGATATAAATAAAAATATTTTAAGGGTCTGAATCTGACGAAGGGGTGTTGGAAGAAGGGGCTTCAGTGTATAGAATGGGCTGAAGCAGCCATGCACGAGGGTCAGGAAGGCCTGTGGAACCACTGTGGGCATCCAGAGAGACAGCACAGGCCCCTGGCCTGGGGAGAAGTAGCAGGAAAAATAAAGCAAGGGTTGACCTTGTCTCCATTTAACTCTTCCTCCAGATGTTCTCTGTCCCTCATCTCCTTGACACTGGAATATCCCCGCTGTGGTTGGTCTGCTTAGACTAATTCAAGTCCATTTTCTCCGAGGCCCATTCTTTTCTCATTTTACAGTGGTTTGAATCTGAGTGACAGCAGCTAAGTGGCTGTTTTTGTCTCTGTGTCTGGCTTACTTCACTTGGCATGTCCTCCGGGTTCTTCCACATTGTCACAAATGACGGAATTTCTTGCTTTTCTGTGGTTGCACAGTAGTCCATTGCATTTATAACCCACATTTCCACAGTCTGTTTGTGCATGAACGATCATTTCACTTGTTTCCATACCTTGGCTACTGGGAGTGATGCCGCAGTGAACGTGGGAGGGCCGCAGACTCTTCAACACACTGTTTCCAGTTCCTCTGAATATGCACCTATCAGGGGACTGCTAAATCATATGATAAATCTAGTTTGGGTTCTTTGAGGAAGCTTTAGATTGGTTACCAAGGTGGCTGAGCTAATTTTCATTCCTACCAATAGTAGTACTTTTTTTCTAAGGCTCCTCATTTTCTTTCCCGTGTGTCCCTGAAAACTTCCATGTGCATAGAGCATCCTAGAGGACAATCAAGTATAGAACCATTCAGGTTGAGCTACAAAGAAAAGAGCCGAAATCAAATAGATGTCCCTCGATATGAGTCCAAGATGAATACTTAAGTATCTTTCACTGTCCTGTGTCTCCTCTGACCCAGTGACCCTCTCCATTCAGTCAAGCAGAAGCAGTTTTCTTGGGCTTCCTCTGTTTTTTTTTTTTTGTTTGTTTGTTTGTTTTTGTTTTTCCCTTGATAAACCATCCTCCCAAATCTCAGCTGAGAGGAGCAGCGAGGTACAGAGAATGAGCAAAGCTAAGTAGGTCAGAAGGGTCTCACCATCCAGAGAAACAGCACCTCTGGGAAGGGACGGAAGCTTCTCCCCCAGGAAGGAGACCAGCAGGAAAGCCGTTATGGATGCAGAATGTGGAGCAGAAGTCAGCTGCCCTGATGCAGCCCCTAGTGACTTAGCCTGAACCCCCCTGTGGCAGGCGGAGCTCTGGGGCCCCCACCGACATTATACTTCATCTTGGAGCTGATTTGTCCTAAGTGGACTTTTCAAAGACTACAATTAACATGCTGTAAAGGATTTCACTCAGAGACAACATGTTAATCTCTGTCCCAACAGGGCACAAAGCTTTGGGCACAGCATGAGCCCCTGACCTCCCAGGCCTGATTCCCATGCTCTGTTTTGAGCCAAGGGGAGGCTTCCCAGACTCAACTAGATCCCAGACACAGGCTTCAGCAGGCAGGATTAGACCAAGGAGGAAGCTACTTTGGGGCTCTTTCAGACTCTGTTCAAGATCATTTCATGTTTAAGGGAAAAAGCCTGTTTACGTTTTAGAAACGAGAGTCATAATGAAATGAAGCCACAACATTATTAGGCCCACCTCAAGAGCAAACTGAGGGAGTGGAGAGTGGCGCTAAACTACATTTTGAGAAATCATCTAGAAATAGGTTGTGTTTCCAACGGGCACCCAAGATACTGGCCAGCCCCGTGGCACCTTTGCCTAATATCAGTGGTCCTCAGCCCTGCCTACGTGTTAGCATTGTCAGTGTTGAAAACATGCAAAAGCTTAGGCAACTCTCCCAGATCTCCAAGTTAGCTCTTCTCAGATAGGGTCAGGAATCTGGTAAACCTTTAAGCTTCCAGGATAATTCTAGTGGACATACCAACATGGACCTTTGTTCTGTGTTCTTAGATTCAGGTAGTGGGAGGCTTAAGGGAGAGGAAACCGAGGGCCAGAGTGGTTAAGCCATTTACCCGAGGTGACACAGTTTAATGAGCCGTGATCCAGGGCTGGAGCCCACAGTGCTAAATCCTGATCCAGGTACCTCAGTCTAGGGGCTCCCTCTGCCCCTCTTCTCTCCCTTTTATTGGCTATTTTATGCCTTTTATAGGTATTTTATTTTTATATACCTATGTGACAGTAAGGACCTTCTGTCCTTGGAGCTTCTGAGCCACACATTAGAATTTTTTTTTTTTTTTTTGGCAAGGGGTTATAGGGGATCAAACTCAGGGACACTTGACCACTGAGCCACATCCACAACCTTATTTTGTATTTTATTTAGAGACGGGATCTCATTGAGTTCCTTAGCACCTCGCTTTTGCCGAAGCTGGCTTTGAACTCTAAATCCTCCTGCCTCAGCCTTCTGAGCTGCTGGGATTACAGTGACCCCACCATACCTAGCCACAGGCTAGAATTTTATCTCTGAAGAATCAAGTCCAAGGCTTCATGATTGTTAGTTAGCCACAGGTTGGTGGGAGAGGAGTCAGTGACCTCATAACAGCAAAATCAGAGTCTACTCAGGGTGATCCTGAAGCACCCCAAAATGCATCCAGGACTCCCTCGGATCTGAAATTTGATTAAATTTTGAGACTGCAAATTAAGAAAAAAAAATAAGCTTCTAGTCTCTGCACAGTGAATCTCCTAAACCTCTCTGCAGACTGCCTTCTTGCCGTCTGTTCACCACCTCCAGGACTAAAGCTGAACTCTCAGCCAAAGGTCCCTTGCTCTTCTTGGGCCACCCCTGAATCAGTACTTGTCATCACACATTCTCACATGACACAGACTCTGGTGCCCACCAAGCCAGGCCATTCACTGTTTCCCAAATTACTTCCCCAGGATCCTACACCTCTGCTCAGACCACTTCCCAGAATTTAGAAAACTTAGCTCTCCAGGCAGCATTTTTTGGTCCTTCTTCTTTTAGTCCCCTGACAGGAGCTGCCCTCCCCCCATCTCCACACAACACCCTTCTCTTGGTAGTACTGCCTTATCTAAATTCTTGTATTATTATTATTTATTTGCAAGTTCCTGCCTCAGGACCTTTGCTGCTCCTCACACTTCCTAACTCTTTCTCATAACCTGCTCTTTCTAAAGCCTTCCATACACAATCCTATTTGGAATCATCTTAGTTACTGTCTACTTGTACTTTACCTGCCTTTCTTATTTAACTGTAGATTCCCTGGGCTTTCTCTTTCTTGATCATAGATCTACTTCCAGACCCTTTCCCAGGACAAGAATATAGTATTCCCAAGCAATGTGAGTTCAGTGAACCAATACATGAATGCAATATCTGTGGGCCACAGTGTGCTAGATACAGTTCCAGTCCTCCAGGGCACAGTACCTAGAGCTTGTAGTCCAGCCCATGTTGGGTCTCTGCTCTCCATCTGTGATAATATCTTTTAGTTCATCTTCTCAGATAAGGTCCCTCATTTCCCCCAGTTAAATGGTCATTGCTTTCAGTCCTGGGGCCTTATTTTACTAGTGAACGGCAGATGCTCAGGAACCAGGCTGAGCCTGAGTAAGCAGACCTCCTTCCTATGTACGGTCCAGGATACTGAGCTCTGTGGTTTAGGGAGTAAAGGACAGCCCTTGTCTTTGCCCAGCGTGAGGATGGACTATTTTAAAAACAAAAGAGGTACTGTGTGTGCGATAACATTGCATCCCCAAACTTACACATTAATCTGAGAACAATAAACCATCAACTAGTGTAAGAGATCAGAATACAAGCAATCATAGCTCAAACCCAGCCAGCCACCTCTTCTCTATGCTTTGGAAGCTCAGAATATTTCTCTATCTTTAAATAGCCACATTTTGGGCCTTGAAAATTAAAGGGCCTTGGAAATATTCTGGAATTTTCCTTCTTGACCTACAAGTCTAAAATATTCGCTCTGCGGTTCCTTGCCAATGCCAGATTTAGAGAAAAGTTGAATGTCTTCCGAAAATCTCACAAAATGCGTGGATGTTTTATGCCATTGGTCAGAAGATCAAACATGCACAGGATAGTGTGTGTGTGAAATTTACTTTCACTTGTAAAGATAGATAGCTACACTTGACCTAAGGGTCACGTGGAGGAAAAGATGTGACGCAATGTGAACCATGGCTAGGAAGTAAGATGACCACTCAGAACACAACCAGGTAGGGATATAGGACTGGATAAGGAATTGGCTAACATAAGAATGCGTTTGGTCCTACAGGAACTTGCTGCTGAAAATAACAACTCGACCTTGTTTCAGCCCATTTCTCCCCAGGAGATTAACTTGATCCTTGAGATCTGGCTTTTAAACACGACAGCAGCATTACAATATGTTTTACAGACAACTCAGATGCAGACAAGAGCTTTACCTTCAGGAGCCCAGGGGCATTATGCAGAGTGGCGATACCTACATGTGTCCACTTGGGGGCTCCATAGAACAGTACACTTGAAAAAGCACAGAAAGGAGAGACGTCAGAAATTTCCACGGCCAGTTCAGTGTAATGCAATAAGTGTTCGCATTGCCCACCCAAATTTGTTATTTTGCAAATACAAAAATAAAAGTCATCTAATAATTTTGTGGTTGAGACAAAATAAATTTGGGGGTATGATTCCTCTAGCCAGAGAAGCCAATATAGGAATTAAACTTAAATTTGTTATACCCATTCAGGGAAGGGAATTTGGAGGACTGACTCAGAGGCAGGCCCTAGCCTGACTTGGAAGTTTGGGGGGCACCAGTTCACTACCTCTGAAAGGCATTATGCACCAAGCATTTTATACCAGAGCAGGGCTAAATTAATTAATTAATTAATTCTCTCTTTCTCTCTCTCCCTCTCTCTCAAGGGATTGAACCCAGGGGTGCTTAACCACAGAGCCACATCTCAAGCTCCACCCCCTTTTAAAATTCATTATTATTATTATTTGAGTCAGGGTCCTGCTAAGTAGCTTAGGGCCTTGTTAAGTTGCTCAGTGTGGCTTTTGAACTATAGATCCTCCTGTCTCAACCTCCCAAGCAGCTGGGAATAACAGGTGTGTATCATGGCACCTGGGAGGACTAAATTTCTTTAAAAATAAAAAATTTAAAACAATAAAAGAAAGAAAGAAAAGGATACCTGATCTAAAATCCAAGAACATTCTTAGAGGCTCTAATTTCACTGCAAATATGTAAAAGCATGTAAATGAAATATTTTTGACAAGCAGATTATTTGTGACCTCTTTATGGGCTGGAAAACATTTTGAAATGATTGTAGCCTTAATCACAGCTCTTTATAAGCTTCCCACAGACCTTTCACTTGCATATTTCATTCTCCCTTATAAAATGTACCTGGGAGAGTATTTCATGTAAAATAATTTCTCACAACAAAATGACTAATTTTGCAATACCTGGCCTTATCCTCAGTGTTCCTTGTCCATCTTCCAGAAATCTAAATTAGTTTGCTTTAAGCATCCTTAAGCTCTCCTTTCAACAGTATTGTCTTTCTGTAATATATGAAGCGTAAGCTCTATGATGTCAACAGATGTGTTTGAGCTATTACAAGCCATCCATCATCCAGTCCCTACCTTTGTACACATCTTTCCCCCATGCACCTGGCTCTGAGAATTACCCAAGAGCTAAGGTGGAGCCCTCTCCTTGGGGGTCTTCATCCATTTTTCTCAAATAAAAACAAATATCATAAGACTCCACTTAAACTATATCCTGTGTAAAATGCATATATCCCCTGTCATGGTCTTATATTTCTCCTCCTCAGTTTGAACAAATGTTGCCATTTTGGAGCTTTTGGAATTATTACCAGATAATAATTTCACCAGCCCTCTGGGTTTAGAAAACAATACTTGAGGTAAGCCATTGCTGATCTCCTGCTAATCCAAGATAATTGCTTTTGGGTTTCATGGGGAATCTGGAATTCTGGATGCTGGATGCGCTGAATGGGTCTACTGGAAAAAGGCTTTAGTCGGGACATATTTCATCTCTACTAACAAACCTGTTTTTAGAAGATGTTTTATTATTGGAGCACCTTTTGTTTCTGTGACTGCCAACTGCCAGCACTCCAGAAGACTCAGATATCCTAATTGAGGAATCGTGAGATAGTCTTTTAAAGTCCCTGGCTTCCGTCATTCCTTAGTTCCTGCCTTTATTCCTCCTTCCTTCTTACCTTTTCTTTTCTTTTCCCCTCTTTTTCTTTCTCTTTCCTTCTTCCTTTCTTTTTATCTTCCTGATTCCTGCTCTTTAAAAAAAATTGACAACCTTTGATAAATCCCCAGAAAATGGCTTTCTTGTTCAGAAGTTTTAGAGTGGGTTTAAATGGCAAAAGATGTCTCTGGACTTGACTTTGCAGTTCCTGAGAGATAATGTTGGGATTGATCCCACTGAGACTATTTGCTAAGGCTTGAGTTGCATGTCCTGGAGTTAAAGGTTTGGTCCTCAGTGTAGTGTTATTAGGATGTGGTGGAACCTCTAGGAAATGGGGCCTAGTGGGAAGTCTTTAGGTTACTGGGGCTGTGCCCTTCGAAATTGTTGGACTCTGGTTTCTTCCTCTTTGCTTTCTGGCTGATAACATGAGCAGTTTGCACCACCATAACCTTCCCTCTTGATGGTCTACCTTATCAGAGGTTCAGAGCAACTCACTCCCCTCTTGAGTGGAATCTCAAAAACCATGAATCAAAATAATCCTTTTCTCTTTAAAATTATCTCATGTATTTTGTTATAGTAACACAAAGCTGACTAATATACTACTGAGACTTGGGTAAAAATCTTGAGATCCTTTGCCAGTTTTGTCTCTATCCTCTAACTTGCCACTTGAAAGTTGGTTCTTACAATATATGTTAAGCTTCAACCTCATAGTTTTAAACCAAAAATGCCAGGGGCCAAGCCTTCTTGCCCATTCATCCATAAACTGTGCTTTCAAGAATTAGAAAGGAGGGCCTCAAGTTCAGAAGTACAAGTCTTGTTGTAGAGAAGGCAGCCTCTCTTGGGGTTGTGTGTTCATTTTCAAAGAGGAAACCCAGCTGTTCTGAAGTCCCAGAATTCTCCAGGGTACAGATGATTGCACATTCTTGAGTGGCTTCTCAAACCTCCTTTTTATAAGAGAACTGAATTCTACTGCCAAGGACTCTTTTGGCCAAGTGGTAGACCTTCATCCTGTAGGCTTTATTTGCCTGGGCAAATTCAGATTCATAACTACTCCTCAGAGTGTTTCCACCTCTTTGAGTTTATTGTTGTCTGTCTGGGCAATGTCAAGTTCCAGGTGAACATTTGTCCCCAGGTCAGCTATAAACTAACTTGGAGATAGATTTTGGTCTATATATGTCTCTTCATAATGAAACTTCAGAGATATCTAAGGAAGCCGAAGGTCATCGAAATAGCTACAGCTCCTCTGCTGTCCCTGAGGTCATGTAGTCCAGTGCATCAAAGCCATTTTGAGGTATAATACCCATAACTGAGACTCTAAAATTTTAATCCTTAAAAAATCAAACTATTACAACCATAAAGCACAATAATAGTTGCCAAGGGTTGGGGAAGGAAGAAATGGGGAGATGTTGGTCTAAGGGTAGAAAGTTCCACTTATTCAAGATGTCCTGGAGATCCAACGTACAGCAATGTGACTACATTTAGGAACCCTGTATTATTATATGCTTAGAATGTTCTAAATGGGTGGATCTTATGGTGAGTGTCCTTAACATAATGATAAAAACATTAATAAGGGCAGGAAGAAATTTGAGAGGATAAATACATTCAGTATGTACAGAAGTGCAAGTATTCATTATAGTGTAATTTATTTTTTGATTGATACATAATAGTTGTAAGTCTTTTCAAAGTACATATGCTAATTCAATGCATGTATACAATGTATAATAACTAAATAAGGGTAACAAGTGTTTCTAACTTTTCAACTATTAACCAGTTTATATGCAGGGAATTTCATATTCTTCTAGCCATTTTGAAATACATCATAGACCATCTTAATGTATATTTACCCTATTAAGCTAAAGAAGAATCTTCCACTGGGGTGCCCTTATTGAACTTCTTTCCACCTGCTTCCTCTCTCCTCTCCCAGTCTCTAATGATCACTGTTCCATTGTGTTCTACAAAATTTACTTATTGGTTTCCACAAATGAGTGCAAACACATGATATTTGTCTTCCAATGTCTGGCTTATTTCATTTAACATAATGTCCTATAGTGTCATCCATGTTGCTGCAAATAACCAGATTTCACTCTTCTTAAGGTCAAAAAACATTCGATTGGATATTATACCATATTTTCTCAATAAATTGATTTTTTTAAAAAATGATTTTTTGTGGAAATTTACTCAGAGGATGATTCCAGGGAATCCAGAGGATGATTCTGGAATAATCTGAGAATACAAGTTCATCTCTCATGCTCATTTAACCTGTGGGAAATTTAATGGGCTTTATCAGACAGTAGATCACAGAATTTTAATCTTTTTCCATGATTTATAAAACATAACTTGGGAGAAGAAAATAAGTAGGATGTATCAAACAATCAAGAACATTGATTTAATTAAACCACAGTTTGCCATCTGTCTTTCATTTTACCTTTGTAACTTAGGGGTGAATCCTAAATGACCTTCTTTATAACTTGCATCAGCAGCCAAAATTATAATGGCAACAGCAAAATAGTACAAAACACATTCTGGAAGCTGAGGCATTAATGAAAACTTCCAGAATATGTGAATAATCACTAAAAAAATAAAGTTACACGACCTGACATTTTAGCTAGAGACCTGCTTGTATTCCTTCAAATGATGCTACAAATTTTTTCCAGTAATTTTAATTTTTGACTTCATCTTTCCTTTTTTAAAAAAAAAAAAAAATCCTTATGACAGCAGGGTTGTTCAGTACCTATAAGACCTTTGGCGGTTTTCACCACCAGGGGGCGTGTCAGACCAGCAAATTGATCCAAGGCAATTCCCAAGGGTCAATTTAGTATATCCCAACATTTTGAAGGATTAGTAAACTGCTTTTTTAGGATGGATTAAAAGTTGTTTTTTTTTTTAAAGAATATTGAGGTGATCTTGTTTGAGTTGACTGAAGGAAGATAAAGAGAGGGGAGAATACTTGAAAAGGAGCCCTGGGATCTTTTTTTTTTTTTTTTAATTCAACTCTGCCAGGACAGTGACCAACTTTCCTCTTTTTCTTAACTGTACGACATACACTGTGAACTTTGTGTGGAGGCTGAAGTGCGGGTGCCTGTCCTAAAACTGCAGAGAGGAGCCTTGAGTCCCTCCCTTTCTGTACAAAATGGGGAAAACAATTTCAATTAGATGAAGCTGCTCAAGGTTGGTGAGTGACTGCTCCTTCCAGACATCCACCTTCCTCCAGGCCCAGCCTCTTCAGGGTTATTCAAGGAAGACCCGAGTGGGAGGACAAAATGTTCTGTCACCTCTATTCTGTATCTAGTGGGGAGGCGATCTTGAATCAGAGAAGTACCTGACCTGTAAAAACCAGGTCTAGCGAGAATGCCTCACACAGTGTCTTTACTTCATTGCTGAAATGAGATTGGGACTTACCACAGCCAGGTTTGGAGTGATTTCATTAAACCCAAATCTCTTGGCTCCAAACGCCTTTCCATGTCTGCCCTGCAATCCCTACTTGGGACCACAATGGGTTTTGGCCAGCTGCTCACTACTGGGTTCTGCCAGGAGGGTGTGTGTGTGCATCAAAGGAAGAGAGAGAGAGAGAAGAGAAAGGGGGAGAGAGAGAGAGAGAGACTGCAAGGGAGATTCAGTTGCCCCTTGCTTGGGAAAACTCGCTCTCTCTATCACCATCTCCCCAGAAGCACAATCGTTCCTTCCAGCCCCATCATGCCTCCTTAAAAACTCCAGCTTCCTCCTCCTCAGAGCTCCAAGTCTCAGCCCCATGCAAAAGAGTACAACTGCCTTGGAAGAGAGTTTTCTTACAAAACTTAACATATTCCCACCCTAAGATCCAGCAGTTTTTCTCTTCAGTATTTGACCAAATGAGTTGAAACTTAGATACACACAAAAACCTACCTATAAATGTTTAAAGCAACTTTATTTAACTTAATTACTAAAATCAAGAACAACCAAGATTTCCTTCAACTGTGAGTGGATAAGCAGACTGTGGAACATCCACTCAATGGAAAAATCACATATTAATAAAAAGGAATGGCCTACAAAGCCACAAAAAGACATGGAAGAAAGAAGCCAATCTGAAAAGGCTACAGACGTCAGACATAGTGGCACGCATCTGTCATCCCAGCAACTTGGAAGGCTGAGGCAGGATGATCACAAGTTTGAGGACAGCCTCATCTACTGAGCAAGGCTCTAAGTAACTGAGTAGAATCCCATCTCAAAATAAAAAATAAAAAAGGGCTGGGAATGTTGTTCAGTGGTTAAGCACCCCTGGACTCAATCTCTGGTACCAAAGAAATAAAAGACAAGGCTACATCCTGTGTTATTTGAACTATATCACATTCTGGAAAACAAGGGAAATAGTAAAAAAAGGTGAGTGTTTGCCTGAGACTTGAGTAGAGGAAGGTTGGGGGCAGATGGAAGGAGGAGAGGTAAATAGATGGAAAATAGAGAATTTTCAGAACAGAGGAAGGATTCTGTATGACACTGTAGTGGTGGGTGCATGCCATTACGTATTTGTTAAAACTCATAGAACATGTAATAGAAAAAGTGAATCCTAATGTGAACTATGGACCTTAGTTGGTAATAGTGTATCCCACCTGGTACTGTGGGTCCATGCCTGTAATCCCAGTGGCTCCAGAGGCTGAGGCAAGAGGATTGCAGGCTTGAAGCCAGCCTCAACAAGATAGTGAAGACGTAAGCAACTTATCGAGAGCCTGTCTCAGTTGAAATAATAAAAAGAGCTGGGCGTGTGGCTCAGTAATTAGGCACCCCTGGGTTCAATCCCCAATACCAAACCTAAATAGATAACAGGGCATCCCATATTGGCTCATCAGCTGTGATAGAGGTACCACTTTAAGGCAGGTTGTTAATAATAAGGGAAACCATGAGTTGGGGTAAGAGGAGGCTAAGATAACTCCCTGTACTCTCTGCTCCATTTTCTGGAAACCAAAAACTGCTCTAAAAAATCAGAGTCTATTAATTTCTTTACAACTCAAAGAAATCGACAGTGTTCTTTGGCTCTATCCCAGTGTGTGCCCCAGCAGCTGGTCCAGGGCTGGGTGGTGATGGGTGTCCTGCTCAGCTCTTAGCGTCACTGTGCTGATGAAGTCGGACCCACCTCACTCTGGCTAAGCTTTGGCATCCCCCTCTTCTCCCTCGTCAGCATGGGGGAAGGTTTGTCCAGGTCTGTGGGGTAGAACTTTAAGTGCTGCAGTTGTATTTGTTGTTTTGGATGTTAAGGGCAGAGGCATACTGAAGTTCCTGAATCTAAGGTTTAAAGCAATTATCCATTCCTCTCAGATCCATTCATGGTCATTAATTTCTAAGAAATAGGAATTAAACAATAGGAATATTATAAAAATGTGCTCATATTCTGGGAAGTCTCCTCTGACCTCCTGAGAGCTAACTGATGAAAACTCATCCTACAGGCTCTGAGCCAGGACCACAATAGATACAAAAATCCACTCCCTCCTTCCTCAGAACTGTGGGTAAGATTAGTCTATTTCAAGCTGAGAAAACTCAACATTAGAAGAAGCTAAATAATTTCTAGAGCACAGGAGAGCTGGATTTGAATAGAGATCAGTCTTGTTCCAAACCTGGGATCTGAGACCAACCAGGGTGCAAAAGGAACGAGAGAGGGGTGCCTGGGCCTCACGCCAGGATGGCAAGAGGCATCAAACAGATTGTGGATCTGGGTCCCCTTCTTCCCAGGGATCCTCTTTCCAGTGTGAGAAGGAGGGAAAAAAATGGCTTGGGTTAGATAAACTTGAATTTAAATTATGCTTTGAGTCTGAGTAAGTCAACTAATTACTCTGAGCCTTAGTTTCCTCTTCAGTAAAATGGGCTAATAATAATGTCATGGGGTGGATAGCTGAGAGGGTATAGTGCTATATGGGAATCTAAAGCACCTTACTTAGTGTCCAGCCCTTGGTAAATGCTGAATATAAGGTGACCATAATTTCTCAATGATTTTATTAGTTCATGAGAGTTTTTTTTTATAATAGTGGGATTCATTTTGACATATTCATACCTGTGTGGAATATATTTTGCTCCATTTCAGTGCCTGATACTTCTCCATTCCTTCCCTTCCTCCATCCCCCTGTTTCCCTTCCTCTGTTCTACTGGTCTTTCTTCTATTTATTTATTTATTGTTTGTTTGTTTAAATTGGTGCTTTACAGATAAACCTAAAGGTGGAATTCACTGTAGTGTACTCATATTTGTACATAGCATAACTTGGCCAATTAGATTCTGTAGTTCCTCCCTTTTCCCACCCCTCCTCCCTCCCCCTCAATACCCGCCCTCTTCTCCATTGATCCCTCTTCTGTCTCTATGGGATCCCTCTTTTTTTGTGGTTACCACCCTTGAATGTATTCAGAATAGCTGCCAATACTCAAAAAAATATATCATTTTAGTGGGGAAAGAACACAGTTGGATACTGACAGTTCCATGGGATGTTTGTATTCTAAGGAGCTCCATGACATTCATTGTCACATTGTATTTTACTCAACCCAGGCAAGAAATGTGGTTAGCACCCTCAAGTATATTCAGAATAGCTGTGGATGATATTGTTTTGACAATGGGAAGATGTCTTTAAAAGAATCATAGCCCTTGCTTTTTGGTCTTATTTCAGGTACCTAGTTGCATGGTGTCCTACTGTATGATTGAACTTGGTAGCAAACCTAGGTCTACTGATTCCCAAGTCTGTGTTCTTGGACCACAGTGGCCACATTGGATTGACCAGCACCTGGCCCATCTCCATACTCCAATATAGTAATCTCTAGGTCTAATATAAGTCACTGCAGATCCTTAGAACAATTTCTCATGTCTAGGGAAATTTAGCTTATGTCCCTATGACTTTGTATTACATTATAAATTAGCAATCTCTATTATCTTACTCAAATGTTGAATTCAAAATTTCACACTATAAATTTTGTTATCTGAAAAATGCAGATGATAGAGTCTACTTCAAATATGTGCTCATTGGGTGCAAGAATTTAGGTGAAAAAAGCATGCCCCGTACATTGCTGATGGGACTGCGAATTGATGCAGCCAATATGGAAAGCAGTATGGAGAATCCTTGGAAAACTGGGAATGGCACCATCATTTGACCCAGCTATTCCACTCCTTGGTCTATACCCAAGGGACTTAAAAACAGCATACTACAGGGACACAGCCACATCAATGTTTATAGCAGCACAATTCACAATAGCTAAACTGTGGAGCCAACCTAGATGCCCTTCAGTAGATGAATGGATAAAGAAAATGTGATATATATATATATATATATATACACACACACACACACACACACACACACACACACACACACACACACACTAGAATATTATTCAGCATTAAAAGAGAATAAAATCATGGCATTTGCAGGTAAATGGGTGGAGCTGGAGAATATAATGCTAAATGAAATTAGCTAATTCCAAAAAAAAAAAAACAAATGCAAAATGGTTTCTCTGACTTAAGGATGCTGATCCATAATATGCTGTGGGGTGAGGGAGGGGTGGGAGGATTAAATGAACTCTAGATAGGGGAAAGGGGAAAAGGGAAGGAAGGGGAAGGGGGTTGGAAAGATGGTGGAATGCAAAGGTCTTCATTATCCTAAGTAAAAGCATGAAGATGTGAAGGATGTGACTCTACTTTGTGTACAACCAGAGTATGAAAAATTGTGCTGTATGTGTGCAATATGAATTATAATGCATTGTGTTGTCATATATAACAAGTTAAAATTTAAAAAACAAGAAAAGAACTTAAGTGAAGTTCTTGGCTCTGTATTACCATTATTAGAACAGCAATGAACTATAGCTCATTTCAAATTCTGCTTCCTCTTCTATTACAATGAGTTTTGCCAGCCTGTGGTTTTTCATGAGGATTAAATAAAATATAGGAACACACATAGCCACACTATGAGGCTCTGTGACCTCAGCTGTGCTTAGCACGATGGATAACATCACACATGGTGTGTACTAGAACAGGAGCACTGGGTCACATGGGTCATAGAACCATGGTCCCTGGACTCACTGAATTTTAGCAGAACCCAGGTGATCTATATGCACACTAGAGTTGGAGTCCAGCATCTTGGAAAGTATTGCCAGAATCACTAGGAATAAATACCATTTTCTCTTTCTCTCTACCCAAAACACAAATACACCCACACAAATGCACAAACTCATATACATGCACACTCATGTGCAAGAACACCCTTGCACACAGATGTGCACTCACATGTAGTATCTCATACACACTCACACAGTGCTAGTATGCATGAATATTTGTGTACACCAGGGACAAAGACAAATGAGAGTGGTAGACTATTATACTCCTATGTATACGTGGATACTTCAGAGACTGGGCTGTAGAACAGAACACAAATTCAGTAGTCAAAAAAGTGCCTCTCATTCTGCAGTGTTGCTCTTTGATGTTTTATGTTCATTGCAAAATCCTTATACTCTAGACCAAGTTTCCTCTTCTGCAAAATGAAGGCATGGAAGACAACCTAGCCTCCTGCAACCCAAAAGGCGTCCTTTGATAAATTTGAGCAACAGCTTCAGAGCCTGAGAGGCACAAAGTTATACCCCAGCTTCATCCCACGGTAGTTCATTCATTTCAAATCCTGCCTCCTCCTCTATTGCAGTGAGCACGGACAGCCCCTGTATTTTCATAAGAATTAAATGTAATACAGGAACACACATAGCCCCCCTGTGAGGGCCAGTGAACTTGGCTTTGTCCAACAGGAAGGATGGCACTCTGCCCACCAGGGGACTTGATCCTGTCTCCCCCACCACACTTCTGTCTCTCAGATTCTTAGGCATAACCTAAGCAGGAAACCTTCTTGCCTCCTCTGAATGAACTTAGCACTACATGAAAACATCACATAAGAAGAAAAAAATGGAGAAGGAAACCCCTCACACCTACTCTGGTACACCTTGGTGTTTGCCATTATTAGAACAGCAAACGAAATACTATTGATTCACAGGGTTTGTGGTTTACCGACCTAGAGCAGTTAAGTTCCTCTTCCTATCCCTATGACTCATGAATACACATCAAATCCTAAATAGTTTATTTTCTGTTTGAACAGTTTTTTTTTTCTCCTTGTCCCATTTCCCTTTGGACAGATAACCCAGGATGCTTTCTTTAACCACAAAGTCAATATGAAAACAAGAAATACTCTTTTAGGAATAAGGAAAGATGTAAGACCAGAGATTTTATGGAAATGAAAAAAAAAATCTCAGTAGAAGTCTTTATATGAAATAGAAAAATCTCAGTTCCAATTTAAGGCCCTGCATAATAATGCCTCCTTTCATGCATTTTCTGTAAAAACTTACTTAGTTCAATTTACTTAGAACACTTAACATAGGTGTGGTCAAGGCAAAAACTGGAAAGACTAAGGCTAGTAAAGGCTGCTGGTTTCCAGGTGAGGAATAAAGGAGATTGCTTATTAACCCTTTTACATCTTGTAAAACCTTACTGCTTGAGGTGTGTTCTGGACCAGGAGCCTGGGTCACCTGGGTCAGAGAACCATAATCCCCACACCTCCTGAATTTTAGCAGAACCCAGGTGATCCGTGTGCATGCTCAAGCTGGAATCCAGTGCCTTTGGAAAGCTCTGCCAGGTCATGGGGATTATCCATGGTCCATGGGAGTTCACAGGGAAACCTTCCCAAAGTCTTAGAGGAATGCAGTTGAAAAAACTATCCTCAGTGGGAGCACTCTTCCCTCAGGCAAGCATTCCTCTGAGCAGCCCCCCAGACTCTGGGTAATGTTCTGGTGCACTTCCAGAATTCTGCCCACTGGATAGAGCTTTTCAAAAGGTTTCCTTAGGGTAGGTTGGAATTTGCTTCCCTAGAAACTCATCTGTCCATTGTACACTTAGAGAAAAGATTAAGTCCCTTTTCCTAAAAAGTATTATTTTTTAACACCAGGGTGGCTTCCATGTCTGATCCTATGTCCAGTTCCTTTTTGAGGAACTCTTTCTGGGAGATTCAAAATCACTCCCCTAAGAAACAATATTGATAGAGTAGCCCTGGACCCTCCCTTCTACTGCTGGGATCACGTGGAACTGCATCATTAGGATGAGGAGTGGGTCCCTTCTCATTTTCCTGATGAACTAGTATGTTATTAAGGTCATGGTCATCTGCTCATTTCCCAGGCAGTCATTGGAGAGCTGTGGCTGGTGGAGACTGGCACTGGTTGGTCTCACCATCTGTTCTCTCTGACAGCCAGAGCTGAAAACAAGGCTTTGAATCTTGATCAATAGCAACAATAAATCCCCATGGATCAATAGAGGTACAACAGATACCAACTGAAGCAGAAAATGTACCAACCATAGCCACTGACTTTCAAGAAGACACAATCTAATCCAGAAGATAGGCCCCAGGGGTGCAAATAGTGTATCACTTGAACTTGCTTGACTTCCTTGGTAGTACCTATAAAATGACTCTGAAGTAAGTCTGAATTGTCTCCAGGCAGCCACATTAAAGAGCATCCTCAATAATCTAATAATGTCATAATAATAACCATCTCGAAATGCTCCCTATGTGCTTTATTCAATCCCAATATCTTATTCCATTCAAGTCTATTACTAACCCCACTGAGCAGGTGAGGCATTTGAGCTCACATAGGCTGTTACTTTCCTGAGTTTGCACTGCTAATATGTCATATTGAAGATTCAAATTCTTCTAAGCTACTACAAGACTTACTTTAATAGCTATGATGCAGAATCATCCTGAAAAGCTTAATGTATGTTCACTATGATCTAATTGAAAAAGTTTTATAAATATGCCCACTAGAAGAGCTAATCAAAGAAGTCATTCTTTAATATTCCCCAGTGATGCAAAGTACATGAAGTTCTTTAGGAGGCAACTGGAAGTAACTCTGGTCTAGCTTTAAATTCTGGCTCTGCTACTGGCTAGCATTAGAAACTTGAACAACTTCTCAGAATCTCAGTCTGTCATGTGTAGAGTGAGCTTTATAATATAAACTTGTATGCACTGTTAGGGAATTGAATGGTAAACTGTATTGAGAACATGAGGTATGCCACCATTCACATAGCCAATAGCAAAATAGGAAATTAAATTTATGAGGTAAAAATTAAAGGATACATCTATATGGAAAAGACATTCCAAGTCACACAAACATATTTTAATGATCTTTGTGGAAGAGAATATGGCAAGTGGGAGGGTCAGAACAGCAGGTTACTCAAATTACTTCCTCCACCACTGATTCATCAAGAGGTTGAATCTGAAGCCTGGAACAGAATGTCAGTCATCATTTTGGGAAAGGTGGGAGGTTCTGTGTTTAGAATTTCACAGACCAAAGCTAGGGGAAGCATAAGAAGGAATCATTGGAAAGAACAGCAAACCTGTGTTGAACTTAGAGTGAGAACCAGGGCAGGGCATGGACAGGCTGGAGAGATTGGCTCTCAGGCTATGTGAAGGGGTCAGCAAACATTTTCTGTAAAAAGCCAAATAAAAACTATTTTTAGATTTTTGGGCCATACAGTCTCTGTTCCAACTACTCAATTGTGCTCCTTTAGTGGAAAAGCAGACATAGACAATCCATAATTGACCATGTGGCCGTGTTCCAATAAAACTTTATTTACAAAAAAACAGGTGGAAGGCAGGACTTGGCCAAGAGTCATAGCCTTTCAACTGCTAATAAATTTAAAAAATAACTTGGGAATATCATCATCAAAAACACCTATTAAGGGCTTGGGGATATAGCTCAGTTGGTAGAGTGCTAGCCTCACATGCTACAAGGCCATGGGTTCAATCCCCAGAACCACAAGAAAAAAAAAAACTATTAAAAAAGGATTTCAAGAAATCTATTAACATCCTGAAACCTAGTACAAGAAAATTCATAGGAAAAAAATATTTTTGCCATAAAAAAAACAATTGTTTTACTGTCTTAGAAATGACTCTCAGAAAAATATATCAGGCAGGGGAGATTTTTTCCCTGTTCTCTGTCTGAAAATGTCCTTGCACAGAAGATTCAAGTGTGTTAAAATTCTTTTCTATTCAAACAGTGGTGGCAGTTTGGAGAAATACAGACTCAAGTGCCAGAAGCTGCTGCTGAACAGAGAAGTTTATGTTTCAGGGAGTCAGAACCAGGCTGTGCTGTTTCTTGGCTGGACCTGGCAACAGATGGCCCAATCACTAAAAGGAGGGCTTCCCAAAGCAGGAAGAAGCACAAGGAAACCTTCTGTCCCTCTGAGAAGGAAGAAACTGATGCCCGAAAGTTTTCATGATTCCATGACTAGTTTATTGAGGATGTGTTGGATGAATTTCACCCATAGAGTTTCTCTCAAGAAACCCTGAGAGATTTCCTGGCACGGATTGCTATCTAAAGGTCAAGGGGAGTAAATGGTTCAGCTTCCAGAGGAGCCCAAAGTAAAGAGTGACTGGAAGGACATGGGTGTCTATTAAGAAAGGACTCTCTCACTCACGTCTCCATCATGAGTCTCAGGGGCACGAGCAGCCCTCACTCAGTAATGTTTGCTAAATATGCACAAGTTGTTTTTTCTCTCTTCAGTAATATTTTTGTCCCTATGCATAGCCCACAAAATGGTGGTAGTTTTGATTGAAAAAAAAATGGGTAAGCATTACAAATCTGATCATTTCTACCCACTTCGTCCTCAGAAAAGACCTGCTTTCCTATGGGACCTGCTCAGTCTTGAAGACTGAGTCAACCCCAGAACTGGCATTGAAGCCACTTGAAAACTTTCTCATGAGGTCCTCTTTTGAAAGAGGGTACATACAGTCTTGATTTTGCCTATAAATTTCAGAAGTTTCAGAAGTAAAATCTACAGTAGCTGATTGACCGGATGCACGGTCTCACCTACTTTCAAGGATAAATAGTAAGTCCTCTGTTAAAGTTGGGGAGAAGAATAAACTTGATTTCCAAAGTCCAAACCTAGTTCTTGTTTTAATCCAATTGCCTTTTATTCTTCAAAATAGTTTATTCTGCAGTATATTTTTAAAGAGAGTTAAAAGATGCTCTATGTATTAATTTAGAAGGTATCTAAACTTTGAACTATTGATTTGATTTTCATTTAAATGTTTGTTTTTCACAAACATATGGTTTTCTTTTGGAATCAAGTTATTTCTTAGTTCTACCATAAAATGCTATAAATTGGCATTTTTTAACTGAATCATCTAAGTATTTATTATTTCCTTTTTTATTGGTACCTTTTTCTATATCAGTTGACTTTTGCATTCTTCAATTGAAGAAGTAAAAACTATTTTATCCTATATCTACAATTACCATATTTTTCAAACAGAATGAAGGGATTTTAAAAATCACTAAGGAGCTTGATTAGTAACCATATAATGTATTTTCTGTATATTTTGACTACGAGTCAATTTGAAAGAAGCAATTTAAAGCCCTCTTGAATGCTTAGTTTAGGCTAAACAACATCTACAACCTAAGAACAATTCTACAATCAAATTAGTAGTCAAATAACCAACGGCGAGTGGAAAAATTGGTCAATATTTTATTTCTCCTATAACCTAATTCAAACTACTACATTTAAAAATGTAAATCTCTCTTTTCAATGTTACAGAAGCATCGATGAATATTTCTATGAGTAGGAAAATATTTATTAAAATAATGGCCACCTACTGGACCTGATCTTAATCTTTGAACCGTCAACTCTTGGAAGAGACATCTGGGCCAGATGGAGCGCAAGGGCAATGGAAAATAAAACGCAAAATACCATATGGCTATGATTCTCCTACACAAAGTGGGAAAACCACAGTTCCAATGCTTTCCACCTATACACCTAGAAAACAGAGCAATAAATCCATTATTTCATTGGAGAAAAATGGCCACAAATACATAAATTGAATGAGGAAAGATTTCCCTAGTATGAAAATTTGGTCTTCCTCCTCCTCTTCTTTCTTCTTTATTCTTCCTCTTCTTATTTTAAATGAGCTTGGTCTTGTTAAGGTACTAGCGCTTTCTTTCTTTTTAATGAGAAATGGCTACAAGTTAAACTAACTTGTCTTACCAGCTCTGCACCTTCTCTTCTTTTTTTTTTTTCCCTGCAGCTCATCTTTACTCCTAGAATTCTTCCCATTTGTACCTGTGTCGTTTTGTACACACTTTCCATGGTAGCATCAATTCTGCAGGTGAATTAATGACTAGGGAATTTAGAGAAGCCTTGCAACATAAAGCAGGTGAGCTTATGGTGCCTCTGGGATTTCTCTGTAAGGCCATCCTTGGGCTCATGGCCAGGAATGAACCAGCTCACAATGTGACCCTTTAATAATCTAATAAAACTAACTCCCAGAAACAAGTTCCAATCATCAGTAGGAAAAGAATTATATTCAGAAGTCCTGCTTCTGAAACAGCATCTATTGCATTAAAATTTATAAGCCTGAACAAGTTGTGTGATTTCCATGGGACACAAATCCCTCCCTGCTGCAAGAGAGTTTAACATCTCTTAGGTCACCATTAATTAAAAAAAAAAAAATTCTATGATTCTAAAGCTTATTCCCAACTGAGATCAAGATGAAGGGTGCTCTACTGAGATTTCACCCAATTCCAGAGAGAATATTGATTCCTTTGTAAAGTGGTGTGTCTGCTGTGTTAACTATGATATCCATTCATTTCCTCCACCACCTACTTCAATAACTGAATTTGCTTGTAACTTGAGAAGAAGTTTTCCACTGAAAATTCATTCCTGAAGAGCTAGAGATAATTGAGGAGTAGTCCTCTGGGATTTTGAGTCCCTTTAGCCAAATAGCAACCTTTCCATGAGGTGTACTTACTTAAACTTAATGTACCTTCCTGTTTGCTCAAAGCACATATGTCTAATTTGCAAATGTTCGAAATCACGTTTCGGATGATTGTCTCCAAAAAGAGAGTTACAACATATGAAAAGAATCCCTATTTCTAAGTCAGATTGGAGAAGAAGAGTGGAAAACAATGATTGCCAAATATACTCATTTCAGAATAATATATATTCTTAGCCTTCATGTTCCTGTCTATATTAAAATAATCATCTTACTTTTCTTCATGGTTTGTGGAATACGAAATGAGCAAATACATGTGTAATTCACGTAAAAGACTTAAAACTGTCAGGGAACAGAAATTTCTAATTGTTAACATGTAGTGACCCCAGAGCTAAGGTCCTGGACGGCAGTTCTTATTCTAATATTTTTGGCGGCTCTGGGACTGCAGCAAATCATCTGTAATACATTTATAAGTTTTCAAACTGACAAAATTATATCTAGCAGTATATGATACTGTGAAATATAAAAGAGCTATTATAATCTCCATTTAACAAGTTTGACCTCTGCTTGATAGTGGAAACTCAAAGAGTTTACTACTTGGCCTGAAGTCACAAATCTGGTAGCAGTGTAGCAAGTTGTAGATTCTAGAATTAAGCTTTTCATTAGACTCTCCACCCCACCCCCCATTTTCTGTATTTCTTCACAAGGACTTCAGAAAACTTTTATTAGAGTTTTGAAACAAGGGCTCTCAATATTTCCCAAGTAAGAGCCCCACTGATCCTCTCCTTGAAGGTTAAGCCAGAGGAAAAAATTTTATCAACCCTCATTTGTTTTCAAATACACCATATTTAAATGCATGAGGGTAGTTTTAGCTACTATTCTTCTTGTTTGTGGTACTGGGAATAGAATCCAGGGCCTCACCCAAGTTTAGCATGTGTAAGCACTGAGTTATCACCCCAGCCCTAGTGTAAGAATTTTAATCTTCACCATGGATTGGTTTGTGCGCAAGTAAATGCTCATCTCTAGAGGCACACTCCAGGCCTGGTTAGTTAGCTCATGAAAGGGTTCAGCCAAAAAATTGATACTCCAGATACGAGAGCCTTGTCTCTCTCAGTGAACATTAAAATCAGTGCTTATCAACTACAGATATTGTTAAAATGAAGACTATGGCCCAGTAGGTTCAGATGAGGCCTGAAATTTGTGTTTCTAACAAGTCCTGGTGCCATGGATCTTGCATGGATTACATCTTGAGTTTCAGGGAACTTAATTTATTTCTCATAGGGATATCGTAAAGTGTTTCTTTGATGTGATAAGTGGTGTTCAGTGGATAATTTCTTGCGCTACTTGACTGGAATGCAAGTTTGCAGCAAGACTTTAGAACCAAATTCTCTTCCCAATAGACCTGGGACCTCAGTATTCTATAGAATACTGTGTTCAGTCATAAAGTGTAGGATTAGAGAAGTGTAGGAAAATGTGGAGGAAAGATAGTCTCCTTAGTGAGACACACTTGTTATTACTGGTGATCACATAATAATAGCTTCAGTTTACCAAGAACTTGCCAAAGTTCTTCTCTGGCAGGATGCAGAGAGGCTTCATAATATGTTACCTGTGACAACCAGTGTGGAAGTCATGATTTCCCATGGTTCCTGACACACACAGCCTGTATAACACAATTTCCTAAGTGGTAAGAGTGCTAGGAGCATCTTTTGTTTCTGGTATTTGTCCTTCAGCTTCAGTTCCTGACATGGAGCTTCTAAATCCCTTGGAATTTCCTGGATGATAGGAGTCTTTTGTTCTAATGAATGTCCCCTCTTAGTGGACTCCTTGGATAGGGGCTGGTCACCAGAAAAACCAAGCCATGATTAGAATCTTGAAACTCTCAGTTCTATCCCACAATCTCCAAGGAAGGAAGGAGGGCTGGAAAGTGAGTTAATAATCAATCATCCCTGTGTGAGAACGTCCCCATAAAATTCCCTAAAAGACTGAGTCCTAAAAGATTGTGGAGGGTGGCACACCTCAGCTCCATGGAGATTGAAGTTTCTGTGCTGGGGATCCTTTTAGACCTCACCTTATGTACCTTTTTTTTATCGGGCTATTAATCTGTATCTTTTATCATAACCTTCACTTTATTATATAATAAACAGGTAAGTGTAAATGTTTCCTTGAGTTTTCTGAGCCCTTCTAGCAAATGATTGAACATAAGGAGGGAGTTGTCAGAACCTCTGATGTGTAGCTAACTCAGAAAGAAGTTGTGGGTAACTTGAGGATTCACCATTTACAAATGAAGAGGGGGTCAGTCACTCTTTGAGGACTGAGCTCTTAACCCATGGGTCTGTGTTGATACTGGGTAGCTAGTGCACAGTCGAATTCTATAAGACTCAGTTGGTGTCCACAGAGAATTGGAGAATGCTTGGTGTGAAGAAACATCCACACATCTGGTCCCAGAAGTGTTCAATACATCAAGAAAAATATTTGATTTTTCCTACACATCCAGTAATCTTTCAATATGTTGTAGAGTGGCCATGTGACTCTGTCCTGTCCACTGGCATATAAGTGCAAGTTATTGAACTTGTAGGCTATTACTTTGTAAGAAAGGTGTCTGCCCCCTTCTACCTTCTCTACTTAACATAGAATGGAATGAGGGCATTGTGGAGGGAATTTCTATCCCCATAGAAGCTGCATTTTGAGCATTGTAGCGCGTTCTGGGACCCGAGGAAGCATGAATAGGGCAATGACTACTATTGCAATGTATGTAATGATAATAAATGTTTTAAAGGGTAAAAATATTTTCTGCTTTTGTTTGGACCTTACCATGAGCTGAAGTTCTGTAAGATAAATTCCAGTTTCACAGATTAAAGAAATTGAGAGGGGCTGGGGATGTGGCTCAAGCGGTATCGCGCTCGCCTGGCATGCGTGCAGCCCGGGTTCGATCCTCAGCACCACATACAAACAAAGATGTTGTGTCCACCGAAAAACTAAAATAAATAAATAAATATTTTTTAAAAAAGAAAGAAATTGAGACTCAGAAAGCTCAAGAAGATTCTGGACTTGAACTTGAATGCTCTGTTCTGGTTCTAAATCCTGGTTTTTGTTTGTTTTGGGGGGCAGTTTTTACTTCCTCCTCTTAACTTGAGTGTATGAGAACTTTAAAAGTGCCTTACAGAAAAAAGATTGGAAAAGGTTTGCTGCAAGTCAGAGTCCCAGGATCACAATGTTAAAATACAAGAAGAAAGAACCTTTCCCTTTTGGGTGCAGGTTTAGACAAAATTAGTACTAGATAGGATTGGGAAGGTTTCCACTCAAGGATGTTTTGGGGTTTGGCTGGGGGAAGAAATAAAATGGTATAAATCCCAAATTTGAAAAAAGACATGGATTTATAGAGACCCACATTAAACAGAAGAAAAATGTCAAGAGCCACAGACAAGGTACCTTCAGGTACAAGATATCCTCCACACAATTATCAGTGAATTTCTCAGCAGAAGCCTTGAGGGAAGGAAGGAAGTGAGCTGATACAGTTGAAGTACTGAAAGAAGGCCTGCTGCAGGGGCCGGTGTCTGTAATCCCAGATACTCAGGTGGCTTAGGCAGGAGGATTGCAAGTTCAAGGCCAGCCACAGCAACTTAGCAAGACCACATCTCAAAATGAAATAAAAAAGATGGGAATGTAGCTTAGTGTTACAGCAACCTGGGATATCAGTCCCCACTAACACACACACACACACACACACACACACACACACACACACACAAGACCAAACAAGTGTCAGTCATAAATTCTATATCTGGAAAATTGTCCTTCAAAAATGAGGAAGAAATTAAGTCATTCTAAGACTAACAAAACCTGAGGGACTTCATTACCACTTGATCTGCTCTGAAAGAAATGATAATGAGTCTTTTAAGTTGATGTGAAAGGATGGTAGAAAACAACTAAAATATGAAAACATGAAGAATTCCAGTAAAGTTAATACCTGGACAAATATAAAAGCCAATACTATTGTTCTTTTAGTTTATAACTCCATTTTTTATATCCTACCAGTCTTAAGGAAAAAACTACACAAGAATACTTACAACTTAATGTGCACAAAATATATAAAAATGTAATTTGTGACATCAATAACATAAAGGATGTAGGTGTAAAAGAGTAGTTTTTATTTTATTTAAATTAATTTGATATAAATTTAAAATATATTGCTATAGTTGTGCAATCCTCAAGACAACCAAAAAGAAACTGTCTGTAGAATAAACTTAAAAAAGAAATGACAAGGAAAAAAATTTGCTATGACACAAAACAACTAAACAAAAAAGAAAGTAGTAATGGAGGAAATGAGAGGAGAAAAGCTATAAGACACATAGGAAAAATTAAACAAATGGAAAAAAATAATAGATTCACTTTACAAAATCATACAGGCATAAAATTTGACTTACTCCATTTCAGTTCCAATTCCCCCAGCCATTGCTTTTCTTCCCCTTCTATCTCCCCCATTCTCCTTCTTTTACTCTACTGATCTTCCTTTCACTTGTTTATTTATTTACTTTGATTGACACTTCATACATATGCATAAAGGAGGAATTCACTGTGGTTGTGTTTATATATGTTCATAGTGAGACTTTGTTAAATTAAGTCTGCATTTCTTCCCCTTTCCCATACCTCTCCCTTCCCTCTCAGTATCCTTCCTCAACTTCACTTGTCTTTCCTCTAAGGAAATTCATTTAAAATCTACACAGATGCATTGGTTGAAAGTGAGAGTATAGAAAAAATATACTTCATGCAAATAGGAACTAGAAGAGAGCAGGAGTGGCCAAACTATTATTAGACAAAACAAGCTGTAAGTCAAAATTCATGGCAAAAGATGAAAGGACATCATATAATGATAAAACGATCAATTATTCTAATACTTATAAAGATATAAACACCAGAGTTCCAATGTATTTGAAGCAAACAGAATTAAAAGGATAAATAAGAAGTTATATTACCACAGTAGAAGATATAAATACCCCACTGTCAATAATGGATAGGAAATCAAATAGAAAGTCAATTGAAAACAGAGACTATGAATAACATTATAGACCTATGGGACCTAACAAACTTACATAAAATACTTCACCCAGGGCTGGGGTTGTGGCTCAGTGACAAAGTGCTTGCCTAGCATGTGTGAGGCATTGGGTTTAATCCTCAGCACCACATAAAAATAAATAAATAAAAGTATTTAAAAAAAATACTTCATCCAATGGTAAAAGAATACAAACTTTTCTCTGTTCCATAGACATAGACTATATGCTAAGCTACAAATCAACTCTTACTGATTTTAGGAAGGCTAGAAATAATTCAAATTATACTCTCTGATGTTAACTCCATGAAACCAGAAACTGATAGCAGAAGGAAAACTGGAAAAATCATAAAAACAAGAAAATTAAACAATATACTTAAAAACTCATGGTTCAACAAAGAACTCAAAAAGGAAATTATAGAATATCTCAAGGTAAATGAAAGCAGTAATAAAACATGCCAAATTTATGAGATGCAAAAAAGAAATTCTAAGAGAAAAATTTGCAGCTATAAAAACTTTAAAAAAGAAGAAAGAAGGCTGAAGTTGTGGCTCAGCAGTACAGCACTCACCTAGCCCATGAGAGGCACTGGGTTGATCCTTGGCACCACATAAAAATAAATAAAATAAAAGTATAAAAAATTAGTTTATAAAAAAGAAGAAAGACCCCAAAACAATAAACGAACTTTATACCTGAAGAGAAAAATAAAAACTAAAGTGAAGAGAAACAAGCAAGTAATAAAAGCAACACGGAGATATATAAAAGAAGAAAAAAAAAACACAGATCAATGAAACTAAGAATTAGTTATTCCAAGTGATCAGCAAAGTTGATAAATCTTTAACTAGAGTGCCTAAGAAAAAAGGAGAGAAGACTCAAAATGAGAAGTGTTAGTGAGCTGAGTTCAACAGCACATTAAGAGGATCAAAAACAATAACCATGTAGAATTTATTCCTGTAATACATGGATGGATCAACAGAAGAAAATCAATCAATGTAATGTACCAAATTGACGGAATGAAGGAAAAAAACCTCAAAGGATCATTTCAATTAGTACAGAAAAATATTTAAAAGAAATTCAACATCCTTTCACAATTTAAGAAAAGGGCAGGTGGGGGTGTTGCTGGTAGGTGTAACTCAGTGACAGAGCACTGTCAGAGCCTGCATCGGAGCCTGAGTTGGATCACCAACACTCACTACCTCAACATAATGAAGACCATGCATGGAAAACCCACAGCTAACCTCAGGTTCTATGAAGAAAGACTGAAAGATTTTCCTCTGTGATCAGGAACAAAAAAAGAAATGTCCACTTTAATTCAAGCTATACAGGAAGTTCTAGCCAGACCAATTTTATTAAAAAAAAAAAAAAAGAAGAAGAAAGAAAGAAAGAAAGAAAGAAGAGAAAGTAATCTAAAATAAAAAGGAAGAAATAATATTATCCGTGTTCAAAAATCTGAAGTTTGCTTACAAAAACAACCAAAGCTACTAACTTACATCAAAAAGCCCGCAAGGCACAAAATCAACATACAGAAGTTGTATACCTAATATTAATGTTAAACTATCTGAAGAAGAGAATTAGAAAACAATTCCAATTATACCATCAAAAAATAAAGATAAGATTAAAATAGAAATAAGCTTAACCAAGAAAGACTTGTAACTGAAAACTACAAATTATTGCTGAAAAAAATTAAAAATATAAATAAACAGAAAGACTTCCCACATTCATGAATTCACAGATAGATGTTTTTCAAAGCAATCCATAGGCTCAATGTTATCCTTTTCAATTTTCCAGTGTTTTTCTGTATAAATAGAAAAATTCATACTAAAATAAACATGGAATCTCAAGGGATCCTAAATAACCAAAAATACTGAAAATAATCAGAATTGGACACTCATACTTCCTAATTTCAGTATTAGTACAAAGATATAAAAATCAAAACAATACAGCAGTGACATAAAGTCAGACATGTATACCAATTAGAATAAAATAGAGACCCCAGAAATTAACATGTGCAAATATAGCCCTTCAACAAGTATTCCAGGGCTATTCTGTTGAGAAATGATAGCCTTTCAACAAATATTGTAGAGAGAATGGGATATCGGTATGCAAAAGAATTAAGTTGGAACCTTGCTTTATAACATAGTCAAAAATTTAAATGGATCAAAGACCAAAATGTTAGGACTTGAAATGATAAAACATTTAGAAGAAAACACAGGGGAAATTTTCAGGACTTTATGTTTGGCAAAGATAGATTGATAGACACCCAAATCACTGGCAACAAAATAAAAAAGAGATAAACTGAACTTCATGACAATTTAAACTAGAGTGCATTAAACAACATTTCAACAAAGTGATAGGCAATCATTGTATGGAAGGAAATGCTTGTGAATAATATGTCTTATAATTAATTAATATTCAGAATACATAAAGAATTCTTACAACATAACAACACTCTGCAGCTTAAAATTGGGCAAAGCAATGGCATTGTACTATATTTACATTAGCCAAAAAACTCCTCTAGAAGATTCTAGAGTTGATAAATGAATTCAGCAAAGTAGTAGGATACAAGATCAATGCTCATAAATTTAAATCGTGTTTCTATGTGCCAATAATGGATATGCTTAAAAGGAAATTAGGAAAATTCTACCATTCACGGTAACCTCAAAAAAAAAAAAAAAAAGAGCAACGTGGGAATCAATCTAACAAAAGAGGTGAAAACCCCCTACAATGAAAAACTACAGAAGGCTTAAAGAAAGACATTGAAGAAGAACTTACAAGATAGAACATCTCCCAGTTACTAGTTAGGCAGGATTAATATTGTCAAAATGGTCATATTACCAAAAGCACAATATAGATTCAACACAATTTTCATCAAAATACCAATGACAATCTTCACAGGAGTAGAAATAAGTACTGCTGAAATTCATTTGGAAGAATAAGAAACCCAGAATAGTCAAAGCAATTCTTAATGAGAGAAGAGAAGCTAAAGGCATTATAATACTGGATCTCAAATTATTTAGTATAAATACAGCTCTAGTAACAAAAGTAGCATTTTTGTTACTGGCACCAAAACAGACATAAAGAGGAATGGAATAAAATAGAAGACACAGAGACAAACCCACATACTTATAACTATCTGATACTTGACCAAACTGCCAAAAATATGTGTTGGAGAAAGGACAGTTTTTTTGACAATGGTTCTGGGAAAACTGGAAACCCATACTTAAAAGAATAAAATTGAACCCTATCTCACTCTGTACAAAAGTCAACTGAAAGTGAATCAAAGACCTAGAAATCAGACCATAAACCTTACAACTGCTAGAATGTAATTGTGAATATAAGCTCAGCACTCTAGCATATTAGCATAAGAACCCACCTCCTTAACAATAATCCTAAAGCACAAGAAATAACATTTTAAAAAATAGTAAGTAGGATGTCCTTAAATTAAATGCTTTTGCACAGCAAATGAAACAATTAAGATAGAAGAGAGAGCCTATAAAATTGGAGAAGATGTTTACTACTTGCTCCTCAGATAAGGCATTTATATCCTGAATACATAAAGAATTAAAAAAGAAAAACTTAACACCAAAAAACAAAACTCACAAACAAATAACTCAATAAATGGGCAAAAGAACTAAGCAAGACACTTCTCAAAAGAAGAAGTATAAAGAATCAACAAATAATTGAAAAAAAAGTGTTCAACATTTCTAGCAATAAGGGAAATGCAAATCAAAACTACACTGAGATTTTATCTCACTCCAGTCAGAATGGCAATTATTAAGAATACAAAAAATAATAAATGTTGTCGAGGATGTGGGGGAAAAGATACATTCAGACATTGTTGATAGGACTGCAAATTAGTGCAACCACTCTGGAAAGCAGTATGGGGATTACTCAAAAAACTAGGAATGGAATCACCATGACCCAGATAAAACTAGGAATGGAATCACCATATGACCCAGCTATACCACTCCTACATATATATCCAAAATATTTAAAATCAACATTCTACAGTATCACAGCCACATCAATGTTTATAGCAACACAATTCACAGTAGCCAAGCTATGGAACCAACCTAGGTGCCCTTCAACAGATTAATAGATAAGGAAAATGTGATTTCTATGCACAAAGGAGTCTTACTCAGCCTGAAAGAATAAAATGATGGCATTTGCCAGTAAACAAATGGAACTGGAGTCTATCATGCTAAGTGAAACAAGCCAGTCCCTAAAAGACAAAGGTCTAATATTTTCTCTGATACATAGAAGCTAATCCAAAATAAGTGGGGAAAGAAAAAAAGAGACATAAAAGGGAGAAAGAATTTCATCAAAATAGAAGAAAGATCAGTAGAGCAGATGAAGGGAGGAAGGAGGAACCGGAAAAGGAAAGAACAATGGAATGATTCAGACTGAGCTTTCATATGTACATACATGAATATAGCACAGGGAATGCCAACATTGAGTATACCCACAGGCACTGATTTAAACAAAAAATATAAAACATTGCAGGAAGATCAGTAGAGTAGAGGGTAGCAGGGAGAAGGGCGAAAGGAGGAAGTGCTAGGGACTGAATTAGAGCCAATCATATTCCATGCTTTTGTGATTATATCAAAATATAGCCTAATGTTTTACAGAACTAAAAAGAATCAATAAATTTCAAAATAAAAAATAAAATTGGGTCAATGATTTAAATAGATACATTTTTTTCCAAAGAAGACATAGAGATGATCAATAACTACATGACAATATGGTCAACATAATTAATCATTTGGGAAATGCAAATCAAAACCACAATGAGATACCACTTCACACCCCTTAGGATGCCCATCATTTTAAAAACAAAAATAAAATAATAATCATTTTCAAGGATGTGGAATAAGTAGACCCCTTGCACACTGCTGGTGGGAATGTAAACCGGGCCACCATTGTGGGAAACCTGAAGGACAAGAATTCTGGCAAACAGAATTACCCTGTGATCCAGAAATTCTACTTCTGAGTATTCACCCAAGTGAACCAAAAAGAGGGACTCAAATATTTCACAGCAGCATATTTCATAATAGACAAAAGTTAGAAGCAACCCAATGTCATCAATGAATAAATGAATAAACAAAACGTGGTACTCTCATGCAATAGAATAGAATGCTACTCAGCCTTAAAAAAAAAGAAAATTCGCAGGCCCTTTTGGAAGGCTGGAGAGTATTTAGAAAATGAGACCCTATGGAGGTATTTAGGTCATTAGAGGCTTGTCTTTGAAAGAGACTCTGGTATTTTCCCCTTTTGCTTTCGGTCCATGAGCTAAGAAGTCTCACTCCACTGTGCACTCCTGCCACAATGTGCTGCCTCACCACAGGCCCAAAGTGACAGGGTCATTCAATCTTGGCTTGGAGACTCTAAAACTGTGAGCCAAAATAAATGTGATCTCTTTATAAATTTATACGTGTATTACCTTAGGTATTATGTTATAGTGACAGAAAACTGACTAACATATCATGTGATGGTTTCATTACCCATAGCACACTCCATGTCCCTGAAATTGTATTTCTATGCCCATTCTTACATGTACATTTTGTGTGTGTTCTATTTACAGCCAAAAAAACTAAGATTTTCTTAGATCTGACTACTGACTATATGCAAAAGACTACACATGTTCATGTTTCTGAGATGTCTTGAGGAATCCTCTTATAACCCCCATGAAATCTTGATTGTCACGCTCACTTTGCAGCCAAGGAGCTCAGAAATCCTTATAGCTGTTTCTTCCCCTGGAATGGATCACAGCCCCTGTATGCTGCCATTACAATGAAACTCCAGACACATACAAAAATGAAATCCTGATTTGAGGCAAAAAGGTCTCAATCCTTGTTTTTAATTTTCTGGGATTTAATTGTTTTTTTTTTTTTTTTTTTCAAGATCTATTGACAGAGTCGCTCAGACTTTCTACACAGAGAAATAACAAACTTTGGATTCCAAACTATCATTGCAAATAATATGCTGTCTGGAATTCAGCCTTCAAGAAAATACAACTGATAGAGACTCACTAGGAGGGAAAAAAAAAATCACATTTTGGAATCAGACCTATGAAGAATACCTTGTTCTTTGGCATAAATTTAACAAAAAGTTAACCCTGAGCTTCATTTTGCAGCAGGAAACAGCCTGTTTGGTATTGGTTTTTCCAAAGGCCTCTTGCCCCTTCCTTTGTGTGCAGAGGGTCGCACAGGCAGGTGCAAGCAGGGAGCCAGAAGAGCAGACAAAACTGACCTTTAGCGTTTTGTGGCAGGCCAGTGTGTACGGTCCCTAAAGCACACTGACAAACACAAATAACTTTCGACCTCTGCCCTCCTCACTTGTGTCCTCCCATCGTGGGCGAGGCATTCATCTTCCTCCTGACACATCTTTTGAAGACAGAGAGACTGTGTATTGAGTTATGATGATTATTGTGACCTTCCTCGGTGATCTATTATTTTTCCTACACAATGAACAGACTCACTGATGCAGATGTTAAATAATACGGATGATTATTTACTTTTCTGAAGTCTTTAAGACTGTCTTCTCACTTTAGTTCTTGTGTTTTTACCAAGTTGTTTTGTTTTACCTTTTATTTTGTTTTCTTTCTTAGAACCCAGATTGGGGGGGCGGGTGGGAATGGGGGTATTTGATTCCTGTTCAAGTCAGTATTTGTTGGTCATTAACAACACACTTTGCTCCAGTGACAAAAACAAAACCTAAATTCCAGTTGTTTCCAGCAGCAAACACGTATTTCTGTGAAGAGCTGTGGCTCTGCTCCGTGAACCTCTTATTCCAGAACGGTAGCAGCACCTTCCAAGGAGAATGCAATATTTTCTTGACAAACAGCAGACTTAAAGAGAGCTGGTAGAATTTCAGAGATTCTCCTTTAAAAACCTCTGCTCCAACAAAGCAGACATCATATATTCTCTTTATATCTCATTGGTCCATCATGTCACCAGGTCGAAGAACCCCAAATCAAAGAACAGTGATGCATATAGCACACATGGGAAGGAGGTTGGAGTATATAATCTCTTATAGGGAAAGGGGAGGCAAAACAATGTAAATAATATAATCCTTTACACTGAAAAAATGTCCATAACTTACATGAACTGTGGCTAGTGGCCCTGATAAGAAGCATTCCACAGGTAGAGATTCACAAGGGCAGATGGAAACAGCGGCCCAGAATGGCAACTAAAGCTCAAGACAAGAAAAGTAGAGAGAGCCACGAAACTTGGATTTTCTTTAGCCTCGCACAAAAAAAAAAAAAAAAAAAAAAATGGGCTGAGAGATGAAGAAACCTATGTGGACATCCGTCATTTTCTGGCTGCCCAGCATCTCTTCTCCCTTTCTAAGGACGCCTCAAATTGCTCTGGTGGAAATATTTCTTCTCCACTTGTGAAACTATAAGAAATGGCTTCCTTGGGCTGAATGAAGCAGGCCAGAGACTCCCACTCAAAAGACCCTGGCCATAATTAAGCTTCTCCTCTTGTCAGATCAGAAGGATATCTGCAGATATTGTGTTTGGTAGTTTCCTCTTTCTTGTAAATGCCAGGTTTGCACCCGAAAAGTGTGATGAAGAGTTCTGTAAGCTTGTGGTACAAAAGATATTATCTTTGTTTTCTTGGTAAAAAAAAACTTGTGAAACCTGTGTTTGGTCTGGGGGATGGAACAGAGAGCACTTGTCATGTGAATCTCCAAGCTTCACCCCATCCCACCCCTGCCCACCGCACACACTGGGTGTAAAATTCAAAGAATCTGAATCTTTCCTAGGACATTAAACATTGAGTAGGTTGTTTCCAGGATGTAAGATGGGCTGCCACATGAAGGAACATCTTTCCCTCCAATTTGCGACCTATTTCCTGTTCTGGTCCCCTTACCTTTCTCCTAGGGCTTGTGAGGGTCCCTTTTACACTCAAGTTAACTGTAGTGAATTCTACAGCATGTGATCCAAAAGTGATGCCTGGTCCAGGGCCACAGAGATTTATTGTTTTTCTGCAAAAGTGAGGCTTGGCATTGGGAATCAGAAAACATTGGTTGCTGTAACAAAACAATAAGTGAGTAAAAAGGTTCTGCAGCTGTCATACATAGCTTAATTGGTAGCAAAACTGCACCTGGGATGTGAATGTCCCTCACCAGCAGAGCTGCTTCCCTAGCAAGCATGAGTGGGCGGCAACCCTAAGAATAAAGCAGGCAGCTTGAAAGGTGAGGGAATTCTAGACTATCACAGATGGCTTTAGACAGAACCATGATTATTTTAATCAGAATGGGGAAAGGAGTTAAGCAGAGGATAAAAAAATGACATCAGCCAGAGAAATTCAGGTAAAAATTTGAGTGACGCTTACAAAAGAACTATAATAACATAGATGATGATTATGCTAAAATGATAAATGAAGGGGAAAAAGACGCACATTTTCTCTGACATGTCTTCTTCTAATACAATGAAAAATTATGTACACAAGCATTTGGAGTGACTTCAGATAAAAGTATAAGTGACTCTTTTTTGTTTGTTCTACTTTTATGTGGTATCCTATTCTTCTACAATGAACATGAATCACTCTTTTAAGGAGGATAAAGTCTTTGAAAATTAAAGTCGTCCAAGAATAAACAGCAGAAAGCTAGGGAAGGTACAATTTTATAAACAAAATGATTTGTGTGGTTAACCTTTAGATAATTTGTGAGTCTTGTTGTGTTTCTCAAGGAGAAGAATATTCTATATATACCTAGAACCTGGCTCCTCCTCCACTTGGTTCATAGAGCTTCAGTTAATCTCTGGTAGAGTTGAAATGAGTGAAGAAATTAATCTGGTTCAAAACATATCACCTGGATTTCTTCGGTTCTCTCTCTCTCTCTCTCTCTCTCTCTCTCTCTCTCTCTCTCTCCTCCCACCCCCTCAGCATCAGCTCACAGCATCTTTATAATAGCCAGTGAGAGATACAACTCTTCCTAAATTTAGAAACAAAGGGATACAAAAGCTTCCAAAGCCTTTCTAAATAGAAAGAATACCCGAGAACAATACATGTGCTGGCAACGAGAGGTCCTCAGAACAGCTGCTGGCAGGCTGAGTCTCGGTAGCCTTCCCTTTCTCCTCTTGCTTGCGGGAATATCTATAAGAGTCTCTGTATAAAAGGAGGCAGAGCCATTGAGGATGGCAACCAAACACCTGTAGATCTTTGAAATTATCCTGTATTTGTGTTTGTGGATAAAACTTTGGCTGCTTTGTTTTCATTTCAATGTAACTAATGAATTCTGTTTTTCGAGAGTGTTTTTGATGTCTACTCACTTGCATGTGAGTATCTTCAACACTAGAGATCAACACTGCATATATCTGACAGCTACAGGTTTTCTTCTCCAAGGAACTTTATATTCCTTGGAAGGTGATGAGTTACACCAAGGAAAGCAACGTAAGGATACAAACGTAGAGGAACATTAACATGTAGAGAGTGACCACATTTATCATAGCCCCTGTGAAGGCAAGATGCTCTGCTACAGGATCTCTAAACCCTACAATGGCCATTATCTAATATTACTGTGTGCATTACTCCACTCCAGGTCTACACTCATGGCCATGACAACTCTCCTTGTTACGAAGCCAAAACTGGTCTCACAATGAAACATCACTAAGTGGTTACTGTCGAGAGTTCAGGGACCTCAGAAGTTAAACCTCCTCAGCATGCCTCCCTCCCCTGAGTTTGCTGAAACTACAAGACACAAGAGAGACTCTTAAAAGGCAAAAGCTGTTAGTTGTTTGTCATTATTGGTTATCGTGGTCATGTGACTAAACTCTGTCCAATGGGAGGTGAGCAGAGAGAATATGAATGTTCTTCTGGCAGCCTAAGGAGAGGAGTCCTCTTCTTCCTTTTCACAGGCCATGAGATAAAAGGACTAAAGCAGCCACCTTGGACCCAGAGACAGAAGCCAATCTTAGAGAACAAAAAGTTGTCTATCTGAGGAAGAAGTAAGCTTCCATCTTGTAGCAGTCATTGCATTTAAGATATCCTGATGCAATAACATACCTGTACATCTTCAGATACTGAGGACCAGCAGGAGAACCCCCTTTCTAGCTTCCCTGAGACCTCACCATCTTTTGCAACTCTCTCAACATCTCTCCATGAGAAAACAAAGTACTCATTTCTTACAAAAATATTGAAAATTGCTGCAATAAAAAGCTGGAAATATGCGATTGTAAACAAACAATGAACCATGTAAAAAAGAAAATGTGTACCACATGTGTAGTCCAGAAGGTTTCAGCCATCGATGACCAAGGAGTAAATAGTCCAGATGTCCCAAGTGCCAAAATTTTATATTTTACACATGGTTGTCCAGTTAACTTATTTGTTCTGATAAAATGGGGTATCTAGCCATTTAAGTTACTTTTGTAATAGAACAATGTTTTCATTCCTACCCTAGAAATTCTATTTATTGTCTCTTGCAACAACTGACTTTGGTATAGAGAATGTAACTTTCTCTAAGTCCTCATTCAAATAAATAACAAAATGTAAAGATAGACTGAATTCTTTGCTTATTAAAAAAAGAACATCTTTAAAACAAACAAACAAAAGGTTCACATTTGTATCCCACTCTGGTTTGCATGTTACTTTTCTTAAAAGGAAGTAAGCTCAGTATGCAGAGACTAGAATGAGACCATTCTACCCAATCACAGAAAGAAAGTGACCCTTTGTCTAAATGCCTTCCTTTGTTACAAGCAATTCCTTAGTGACAGAGGCAACTGTCAATATAAATTTGCCATGTTTTCTAGCACCTGCTCTTTGGACAACAATGAATTGCCAATTTTTTTTTAAGCCCAGGTGGGAGAGAAACAATAAGGAGTGAGCCAGAAACAATCCCATTGCTTCTCAAAATAGCATGTGTGCCCCTTTCCAGCTGTGGCCACTCCATGTAGCCAGAGGCTTGAATCTTTTTCTGCTTCAGATGAACCAATGTTGATTCATGGAGAAGTTCATGCTGTCCAGCATAGTTCTTATTGAATGAGAAGAAACTTGTTGGTTTGGACCTTCTCTGCATATCATTTTTGCTAAATATGTCAGAAGCTAGAAAGTCTTAGCCAGGGTTTGACATCTGAGTCCAGAGCACCAAAGTCAATAATGAAACCTATACTTGACCTTTCCAAAGAGCTTCCAAAGCCCTGCTGAGAAAAAAAGGACAGGTGTGATATTTGATTGCATTTCTCTCTGCCACAAAAGATTCTGGATGTTTGAAGTTACTTTTCCTGTTGTTTTAATTTGCTTGAAAGTGGAAAACTGTTGAGAACAGGATTCCATTGGACTAACTTTGGATGAATCCCTCTCCCCACCCTTGCTTCTGAGGTCTTCATTGCTTCCCACCTTTTCTTTCTCCTTCTCTGTCTTGGGGATTCTTTGACATGGGATTGTCTCACAGATGAATGATCTGCACATCTACTTTGGGGCCAAACCCAAACTAAGATATCACACACACACACACACACACACACACACACACACACTCACACACACAGATTCAGTGTGTAAGAGTAAGCAAGTGAAAATAGCAATTCTTTTTATTTTTACAGCCAACTGATTACTTTCAGCCCTCATTCTATTTGACATCTAAAGGAAAATAAAGTTAATTGCAAATCTCACCCATTCTCCCCCAAGGGGTATGTACACTTTGGGAGCACCTATCTCTGAGTCAGAAGAGGGTAAGGGGGATGTAGGTCAAAGCCATCATTTATGCACACTGCTGAAGCATCCTTTCTCCTATGGAGTCTCCAGGAATTCATCCTTACCTGGAGTCCAAATGCTCAGCATGCAACATCTTGGGGGTGTTATATTGCTCCTGTGCCATGTTGGGTGGATTTTTATAGGCATTTAAAGTTTGTGACTGTTGAACATATACCTTTGAGATCGGTCCTAGAGGTTATATTTTATGTGTTTTTTAATTATGTTTTATTGACCCATTTTAATTACACATAAAAGTGTGATTCATTGTGACTTATTTATACACACTCATAATTTGATCAATTTTATGCCTTGATACATCCCCTTTCTCTCCCTTCCTCCTTCCCATTGTTCCCTTTCCTCTACTCTATTAAATAATCTCCCTTCTGTTTTCCTGAGATACCCCACCCTGTTTTTTCCTTTTTCCTCTCTAGCTTCAACATGTGAGAAAAACATACAACCCTTGGCTTTCTGAATTTGGTTTATTTCACTTAGCATAATGTTCCCAAGTTTCATCCATTTTCCTGCATAATTTCATCCTTCTTTATGGCTGAATAAAACTCCATTGTGTATATAAACCACACTTTCTTTATCCACTCATCTGTCTATGGACTCCTATACTGGTACCATAATTTAGCTGTTGTGAATTATGCTGCTATAAACATGGGACCGCTGTGGTTTTATCCCAGTGCAGGTAATTTATCACTCTTGGGGAGTGCAACAAAGATGATTTCCCAACATTTGTTAAACCATACGGAACTTGGTATGCTTTCTTGGGCTTGTGTTAAACAGTACAGCGAAAAGGAAAAATAACTGCCTACTTGGAGAAGTTTCTGCTTCTGGAAGACTCTGGATTAAGCAAACAGCTTATTAATCAAGACTAATGCTTGCTCATCAAGAATCACTTCAAGACCCTCACCTTTCTATGTCTACCAATCCAAAGATCTTACATCATAAGCTACCCAGAACCTAAATCTTTGCAGATACCCTCCGGTGATTTCCTCATTCTTAGACATGGTGAACACTTGCATGGTCAAGACCTCCCAGACTCCAGCAGGCCTAATAGACTTGACATTGCTGACCCACAGTTGTTCCCTGGTCTTCTGGGACAGGTTGAGAACAGGTCACCCTTTTCACACATAGTAGTAAATCAGTTTGCAGCCCTGTCCCTTTTGAACAACCATTCTGGTACAGAAGACGGTGGTTATTAGAAGAAAAAAAGAGAGGAATAAGAGGGGAAAGACCATAGATTGAGGACTAGGATCATAATGGACAAGAAAAAAAAAATCAATGACACCAAAAGCAACCTGAACTTTAGAAGAGATGAGGATGCATTTGAGTGTTCTTGTGACTGAAGTGAGTCCATCAAAATACAAAGCTACTTAATAGTTAGCAAGGTCAGAGGGTCTGAAATCAGCTTGCACAAAGATTGCTTTGCTGGCACTTGCTAATAGGCTCTCTGTATAGAAATCCATGAGGGAGACTATTGTTGGGCAGCTAGCTGGTAGAGCTTACTGAGGAAGTGAGTTACTTCCCCCAAAATCCAACAACATAGCCCTGTGCACACAGTCCTTCAGGTATTCTGTACGATTAACACTGTGACACCAAGCATCAATTATAGCCTTGTTCAGTAATTGTAGATATCTGCTTTTCTAAGTGTTTTTGTTTTTGTTTTGGTGCCAGAGATTGAACCCAGGGGTTCTTAACCACTGAGCCATGTCCCCAGCCCTTTTTATTTACTTATTTATTTTTAATTTTGAAACAGGGTCTCACTAAATTGTTTAGGGCCTTGCTAATTGCTGAGGCTGGCGTTGAACTTGCGATCCTTCTTCCCCTGGCTTCCAAGCTACTGCAATTACGTGTGTGCCACCACACCTGGCCAAGTTTAGATATCTTATATTTTAAAAAATCAGATAATTTCATTCCAAAATAACAGCAATTAGAATATCATTTTAGACTACCTAATTTTCTTCTCTATTTCTTAAATGCTGATGGGGAGGAAAAACCACTTGGCTTTTTTTTTTTTAAATTGATTTTTTTTTTTCAAATTGCACTGTAGGACCTCTGGAATCAGGTCTGGGAATCTATACATTAAACGGTCAAGAAGCTCATGGAGGGAGCACAACACAGACGAATGCAGCAATTCGATGATGAGAACTACCTCATATCCCAGTCCTGACCTTTGGTGGGCTATGGGACCTTGACCTCAACTTAATCCTATACCACTCAGTTCTTTCATCAGTAAAGTGGAGACAGGAGAGCTTTTTAAGTTTATTTTGAGGAGATGCTGAATAGCAACAGTGAAACACTTAGAGAATTTATGGATTGGTTCAGTGCCTACTGTCCTCTGGAGGTTCCGAAACAGACTCTGAGCAGAGTTGTGGCTACAAGGAGTAAATAGGAAAGCAAAGTCCTCATAGACATGTGGTTTAACATATAGCAAGTCCTCATGGCTTTGGGAGAAGAGCTAAGTAGAGGCTAGCCTTGAGGACCCCTGCCTTGAGGGCCAGCCTCACTTCCCAGAAAAGGCATCTGGGATTTGGAATTTTTGATGAACAACCAAGTACCAGCATTGCATTTAGATCTTTTATGTGACCAGCATCATCCAGGTACTACCTTGTGCCAAGGGCTCAGATGGAAGTCATTTATAATGGATGTGCTCCCAGGGAAGTGGCAAGGGACCAGAGAGCAAGACAGGGAAAGGAAGGAAGCAGAGCTAGAGTGTGGTTTCAGGTAGAGGCCCAATCTCTTTCTGATTTCCTGGAGCTCTCTGAACAGTAAACTATACTTGAGTTTTTAGCCATGGGGATGAGGTGGTTTTTTTTTTTTCTATATTCTTGAGAATGTTCCAGGAAGCAGGGAATCTCTGAAAACTGAAGATGAATCTTATCAGCACAGCCTTAAGCAGATGGAGAATGGTTGCACAGAACTGGCTAAAGGATACAAGGAACTCTGGCCAGGTACCAGGACCAATCACCATAACAGATGTTGGCCCAGGTGTTCTGTAGCCATACCTGGGGCTTCTGCCCCAACACGAGCCTTGATTTGTGGCTATCTGAGAGAATGACCCAGCTTCAAGCCTTGAGCTTTAGTGTCCCCAGGATGGAAAGGGGGCCATAATGGGGACCCAAACTTTGTGGTTCATGCAAACAATTAAAAAAAAAACCCTTGAAGTGTAGGAATCATTATGAATCATCATATTACTATACCCATTTTTTACCTGTGTAAACAGACTCAGCAAGTTTCACCTGTCCAAGATTGCACAGCTGTTACATTGTGGTGACAGCTGCCATATGTCAAAGGATTGCCTATGTGCTTGGCAATCTTCCAGCGCTTTTCATCAATTAACACATTTAATCCTCAAGCAACCAATAAATTAAAATTGTCATTAGCCCTGCTAGGGAGACATTCTTAATAATAATCAGTATCCTGCCTGCAGTTACAAAACTAGTGAGCACAGAATTGGGATTTGAACCTAACTCTGTCTCGATAACTTGTTCAACTCTACCATGCTACCTCTAATATGTGGTTTCTTTATGTGAGTCTGGGATCCTCCGGAATGAGGGCTCTTTCTTATTCAGCCTACTATCACCATGGTCTGGCAAAGAAATTAGACATTCATTATACCTTGGGAGGGGGAAAATGTTTTTAAGCCCTTTGGAAACCCTTGGGTCTATAATTTAACTTGGACTAGAATGAGCCCAACAACAACAAAACTGTGTAAACCACACTTAACTCATTCGATAAAAATTTAGTGTTTAGTTCATTCTTGGCATCATGTTAGGGCTGGAGGAACAATGGTGAAATCAGATACATTTTTTTTTCCCCAGCCCAGATCAGGTTCCTTGAGCCCAGCAGGGCTGTCCATTCAGAAGGCTACCATCAACGTGCTGTCTGACAACCAGATCTAAGGTGGGTTCCAGGAGGTCCTGATGCTGAGTGAGAGGGAACCCACATCCAACCTTCTGTTCCCAGTTATTAACAACTAAATTTTATTTTTTCTTTTTTCCCCCTTTCCCACTCACTTCCTTGATAGAGGTAATTATCTCAGAGTTATGATCAGGAGAACTTGATCTCTGAAGGCAGAGGAAGAGGAACTCAGAGATCTGAGATCAGATTTCTAAAAGTTGAACACACTATAAAACTCTCTCTTGCCACTGAGAATTAGAGTCACTTCCTGAAACCCTTGTGTGTCTAAACAATGAGTAACTAACTACCAACCGTGTCTAATGGAGGGCATTTTATCAGAATTGGTTTCCTTTGCCTGCATCCACATTGTCCAGTTTATTGGCAGGGACATGTTTTTCTTTCTAATGAAAGAAAAAAATATATATAAACATGCTCTCTTCTGTCCCCTTCCCAGTTTGGGGAGTAATGTGTCATTGTATGGTGAGGACGAAAGAACTCTTTCTTTGATTTTCCATCTGTGCTCCCATAATGGAGGGTGGGGTGCCTCTGAAGACAGCAGAATGGGATTCCTGCCTCCCCAGGAATGACCACAGTTTTCTGGGTCAGAGAGAATCTGCATCCCTGGCACCACCTTCCAAATGGAGTACTTTTGAGTGTGAAAAGGACACATTAAAATCACTCTGACGTAGCTAGAATGGGGATTGTATTGCGCAAACCTAGCTGTGAGGTTACCAAGTTCTGGGTGACTCTAAAGTCCCTCCTGGCTGAACACCCTAAATTCTGGGAACTTGATCCCCTGTTCTGTAGCCCACATGAGCCCAGGGAAGCTCTGTGAGCTGTCACAAGCTGCCAACCTTAAGCTACAAAAGACAAATGAACTCTACAGGGGACATATCCAATTCCGATTTAAATTTAATCTGTGTGGTCAATTATTTGTATAATAATGGAGAAAAATAAAGACTATTTCACAAAAGTCAACTCTGTAATTTTAGAGCCTTTAAGACATTTGAAAATGCCTTGTGCAATTATGTGGCGCTTAATACTCAGATAATGGAACAATGAAAGATGTGTGTTTGCATTTTGTAAAATTAAACTGTATGCAGTTATTTATCTTTTACCTTAATTGTTTGAGCTTGTTTCTAATGTAAACTGTTGTAATTTTAAATAAATATAATAGAAAAAACTTTCATAGGTATCAAGAATCCAGAGTAAATTTACTTTGCAAATAGGCTTTGTAGGTATGTTTTATGCTGAGGATCTTAAACTGACACTTTCATTCAAAAATATTTTGAATTACTCACTGTTTGCCTCTCTGAGGTCAGATGGGTTTTGAGGAGACTAGATTTCACAATGGAGTTTGGTTGCCTTCATTTTATTCCGAAGGCTGGAGTATGACAAATGTACAAAATCAATATGCTAGAAGGTTGGAAGTACATTTTCAACTGATTTTTGTTAAGTATATTAAACTTCATACTTTCATTATTATATTCTTCATTCTTGATTCCATTTAACAAGCCCAATTTGTTCATGCTTCTACTCATATTGCTCATTGTCTTAGAATTTATTGGCTTATCACAGTATGAAGGTTTGAGATTTTGGAGGGGATAAAGCAAGTTAGGCTATATACATACATTTGATAATATATAAAATCACCAATACAAGACAAATACCAATGTTTTAATTCCAATATTGTGAATCTTTCTGCTTTCATAGCCACACCATGACTGCAAACACTTGCACACTAAATAAACAAACAGAGTAACATGATTCTCCATGGGCTTCAGTGCTCAATCATATTCACCTTGTTCTCTGGCACAATTATCATTATATCACTTCAGGACCACTGAGTAACTATGGCACAGTATAAAGTAGTGTGAACTCTGAAGCTGAATTTGAATCCCAGCTTTGAAGCTTATTAGCTATGTGACTTCTAGTATGTCACCCGAAATCTCTATGCCTCAGTTTCCTTATTTGCAGAAAAAGAATCATAAAGGGGGGGGTTATTCATTTATTTATAAAGAATTAAATATTCTAATATATTTAAATACTTTAAAGGGTATATGGCCTCTAGTAAGCCATATAGATAACAATAAGCTATTAGATAACATTTTATTTTGAATGATTTTTTTTTTATTTACTGCAAAGCCCCCCACATGTACAGAAAATTCCCTGAAGTTGTTCTCCAGAAGTCCCCAGTTGTTCATATTTTCTTTAGAGGTCATGTAGGTTTTCTTTTGCTATGTAACCAATTACTACACACTTAGCAGCTTAGAAAAATACACTAGTACCTCTTGATTTCCAGGTACTGGTTAGCAGGGTCTTCCACTCAAGGTCTTCCCAGGCTGGAATTGAGGTGATGGTTGATACTATAATCTCACTCAAGGCTCACTAATTATTGATAGAATTTGGTTCATAGTGGTTGTAGGACTAAGGTTCCCCATTTTCTTGCCCCATATCAGCCAGGATCATGTTTAGCACCTACAGACCTCCTGTCATTCCAGCCATGTGGTCCTTTCCACAACATGTCAGTCGTGCTTCAGCAGGAAAACATTTCTCTGATGCTTCTTCACCCTTATAGTAGTGCCCCCTTTATCTAAGTTTTGCTTTCTGCGGTTTCAATTACCCATGGTCAACTGCAGACCAAAAACATTAAATGGAAAATTCCAGAAATCATTCACAAGTTTTAAATTGAGCACCATTCTAAGTAGGATGTTGAAATTTTATGCCATTCTGTTCTGCTCCATTGGGAACATAATCATCCCTTGGGGCCTCTTGGTGTTTTAAATATTCCCTGTGGGGGGCCACTGAGCTGACCTGGCTCTGCTCCACATTGCCTCTCATCTTCCAGAAGGCTGGCCCAGGCACCTTCCCCTGGTGGAAACTGGGTTCCCAAACGGTGGTTAACATGCATGGTTTCTAAACACCCAGGCTTGCTCTGCCTCCAGCAAGCTGTCATATTCTGTTGTTTAAAGTGAAGCCCTAATTCAAGGGGAAAGGGAATAGATTTCACATCTTGAGGGAAAGAGTTGAGAAGTCACACTGCAGAAAATGTAAATACATGGAATTGTAACAAATTTAGGCAATTCTTGCAATTAATCTGTCTGCGCTTAGTCCACCAAAAAGACCCCTTGAAGAGAAATGTGTCAGTTGCCTTACCTACCTGTATTTTTGGTCAGATATAGATAGTTCCATGGTTCCTGCAGCTTTTGACACAGTCTCAGATTCTTCCAAGGCCTTCTTTTAAAAAACTTGGATTTCCCCACTTCTTCTGGTGCTGAACTCCACTGATTTCCCTTTTTGCCAGTCCTTCATCACACCAGGTCCTAAGGTCATCAGACGATAGGAGGAGCAAACTGAGATAGAGGAGCCACCTTGTAGGCATCCAGCAGAACAGGATCATAACAGAGTTCAGCTTCATCTGAATTTGAATTTTATTTCTAACTTCATCCAACTCAAGTCAATCACTATTTCTGTCATTCAATGGTTCCCAAGGGAAAATCTGGGATGTTTTTCCTTTGGTTAAGGAATCATCTGCCCCTCTATTATTTTGATTTTTTTGTGTTCCATTTCTAAGTGATTCCCTGCCCAAGAGACATGCATATTTATAAATCAAATAGAATTATAAATAAAGATTGTTTTCATCAAAGTTGTACCTTTAGTATAACCAAACGGTACAAAGATTTGAGAAGGGCTACACATCACACTCTTCCTATTTATAGTGCACCCAGCATCCCTTCAACCATGTTTCTTCTTGGAGATCATTGGAATTGCCTGGGAAAATTAGAAATACTTATGCTCAGTAGCTCTTAGGGATTTTGGCAAACATAATAATGGGTCTTAATAGAGCCCTGAGAATCTGCACTTTTTAAAAGCTCTGCAGCCCCAGGGATTCTGATGAAAAACAGGCCTTAGCAAGTGTTTCTTGATTTTTTTCTACAAACAAGAAGCCACCATAAGTGCTGAGCAGCTGAAATAGTTAGCTCCCTGTTCCCCCTAAGTCAGTCAGAAACTGATGTCCTGACGAACCCCACAAGCCTAGAGCCATCAGGTAAAGGTACCAAGATTTTGCAACATTTTTAGGACCTGGTATTCTCCATGTAATCTTTAGCCTAACTCATCTGGTCAAACTTAGAGCATGAACTCTGACCCCATGGATGCCCGGCCTTCCTCATCATACTGGAAATTAAGAGGTAAGCAACTCTGTAGGTTCTGAAATTCAAGATGATAAGGTACCTTGTCATTTCAATGGAGACAAAGGAGGATGCCTATCCTTTAAAGAGAGATAGAAGACATATGATGGAGCCTCAGTCTCCTGCATTACCAGAAGCATTCTAGGGGTATTGAGGAAGGAGGGGAGGTAGAGTGAGATATAGAACATAAGATCAGCTTATCTAATCATGGTGTGAAGTCCAAGAAGCTTTTGGCACTTACTACAAGGTGTCTGAGGGTAAAGAAATCTATTTCAATATCGATGATATATGGCAATGTGGTGGTACCAGACCTATAGGGTAAAGCCTAGCATGTAAAATATGCTATCCATTTTGTAAAAATAGGGCAAAGTAAAGCCCTACATTTGAATGTGTTCATGTGTGCTGGATAAAACAGGAAAGATTTTAAAATAAACTAAGAAAAAAATTATTCCACTAAAGCCATAGCGTCTTAGCAGATGGGGGGTTAAGAATGAGAGGGAAGTATTTTTATTCCCTGTTAACACTTCCTGGTTTTTTAAATTCAAAGTTTTTTTTTAAACTTTGGGGATTATCTAAAACATATCTCAACAGTTAACTCGAGTTATCTATTGAGAAAATACCTAAATGCTATGAATTCAGCAAACTGTTTAGATTAATGATATTTTATTAATTATAGCAGCATTTATGTTTGAAACAGAATAGTATGAATTGGTGCAAGAAATATTAATTACCCAGGTTGTCAATGATGTTTGGAGTACATTTGGATTTATAGACACGGACAATGACTCTTCTCTGCTACTCCTCTGAGAAGGCCTGGCCTCATGCAAAGAGGGCTCTTTCCCTCTAAGTACCTGCATGGCACTGAAAATCACCTGACATTCTTGAGTCACGTCCCTCTTCTATAAGCCAAGGGGGGAAAATACTAGTATATCTTAAAGTTCCAATATTTAAACCTTATAATAATTGTAAAGGAGTCAGTGTGATGCTTAAAAAGAGCTCAAAAAGTTAATTCCATCTCCTACTCCAGGGAATGGTGGCCACCTGGTTTCTCTTTCACTTGGGAGAAAGATTTTTTCATTCTTTACTGTCAGTATTTTCTATGCTATGTAATTAGTATTTCCATTAAAAGTGTTCCATTATTACAATGCTTTTTCTTGGAAATATGGTCCCATATGTAGCTCCAGGTCCCTATACAGCCTTCTCAGTCCTTTTGCCTCATGAGTCTGCTTCTTAGGATCTAAACCCTGCAGAGCTCTGCATAAAATGTTTTAAAGTCATTCTCTCTCTCTCTCTCTCTCTCTCTCTCTCTCTCTCTCTCTCTCTCTCGTTCTAATTAGTTTATAAATGACAGCAGAATATATTTGATTCATTGTACACAAATGGAGCACAACTTTTCATTTCTCTGGTAGTACATGATGTAGTGTCACACCATATGAGCAGTCATACATGTACTTAGGGTAATGATGTCCATCTCATTCCACCATCCTTCCTGTCCCCATACCTCTTCCTTCCTTCCCTCCTTTCCCTCCTCTTTGCCCAATCAAAGTTCTTCCATTCTCCCCACATGCCCACCCCCATTATGGATTAGCATCCACTTATCAGAGAGAACATTCAGCCTTTGTTTTTTTGGGGGGGCGGGTTGGTTTACTTCACTTTACGTAATATTCTCCAACTCCATCCATTTATCTGAAAATGCCATATTTTTATTCCCTTTTAATGCTAAGTAATATTCCATTGTGTGTATGTTCCAGTTTCTTTATTCATTCATCTGTTGAAGGGCATCCAGGTTGGTTCCACAGTTTAGTTATTGTGAATTGAGCTGCTATGAACATTGATGTGGCTTGTCACTACAGTATGCTGATTTTAAGTCCTTTTGGTGTAGACTAAAGAGGGGGATAGCTGGATCAAATGGTGGTTCCATTCCAAGTTTTCTAAGGAATATCCATACTGCTTTCCAGAGTATTTGCACCAATTTTCAGTGCCACCAGCAATGTATGAATGTACCTTTTCCCCCACATCCTTTTCAACACTTATTATTGCTTATATTCTTGATAATTGCCATTCTGACTGAAGTGAGAAGAAATATTAGACTAGTTTTGAATTGTATTTTTCTAATTACTAGAGAAGTTGAACATTTTTTCATATATTTGTTGATGGATTGTATCGTTTCTTCTGAGAAATGTCTGTTTGGTTCCTTAACCCATTTATTGATTGTGTTAATTATCTATGGTGTTAAATTTTTTGAGTTCTGTAAATGTCCTGGAAATTAGTGCTCTCTCTGATGTGCGTGTAGTAAAAATGTTCTCCTACTTTGTGGGCACTTTCTTCACTTTGTTGATTGTTTCCTTTGCTGAGAAGAAGCTTTTTAGTTTGAATCTAGCCCCTTAATTAAGTCTTGATTTTATTTCTTGTGCTTTAGGGGTCTGGTTAAAGAAGTCAGTACCTAATCTGACATGATGTAGATTTGGGCCTACTTTTTCTTCTATTAGGTGCAGAGTCTCTGGTCCTTGATTTACTTTTGAGTTGAGTTTTGTGCATGGTGAGAGATAGGGGTTTATCTTTACTCAGCCTTTGATCGGCCCCACTTGGAATGTCGCAAGTATGTTAGCATATTCAAAGGTCTGAAAAGTCCTATAACAGAAAAACCTGCCTTTGTCTTAACCAGCTGCCTCCCATATTCACTTGACTGATAAATAGTTTTTCAAAGAACACCTGTATGTATTCTGAAAAGTTCTGATCTAAATAATGTCCAACTCATCAAAGGACACAGGGTGAGGTCTCCTTATCCTGCATGTGCCTTCCAATCCCAGGAACCTCAGACATTTTCCACAATTAAAAAAAAAAATGTATTCACAACACGTCTATTGTTCTCTTCCACTGTCTTCTCTGATTTCTTTGTATGATGTGTAGCTGATGATCATATTTGAATTAGATAGAAGCAGATTTTTAAAGTTAAAAATTCCCTTTGAAAATCAGTGAGAAAAAAATGGAAATCTCACTCTGTTTGCCTGTAATTTAATGGAAATGGCTTCAAGTAGTCCCCCCCCCAAGAAACGTTCAAGCCCCGCTAAGAATCTACGACATGAAAACGCACCTGTTAAAGAGACTATTTTGCTTCTCCATCCTAGACCATGAGAAAGCTGAAATGCTATATCTTCTTTCTTTTAAACCAACAGGGAGACACAGTGGCTGGACTAGGCCATCCCAAGAGACTGACCATGTTAAATCTAGTTCCAGTGACCAATAGCTGTCATCCATTATTTTACCTGATTGCATCAGAGACCTCAGTTTTGTGCAGCCTGTGTGGGTCCAGATGATATGACACAAGCAATATTTCAGACCGTACTAGCAAAATAATTGTGCCCTTTTGCCAGGCATAATGACATACACCTGTAACCCCAGTAACTCGAGAGGCTGAGGCAGGAGGATCATAAATTCAAGGTTGGCTTGGACAACTTAGGGAGACACTGTCTCAAAATGAAAGGATTGGGGATGCAGCTTGGAGGTAGAGCACTCCTGGGCTCAATCCCCAGTAGTGCTAAATAAATAAATTGCTGTACTTTCCTTCACCTGAGCATTTGTGGTGCGTCAACTGGGTTATTAAAATGACTAAAATTATTCCATGGGCCCTGTTCCAGTGGTATAAAAATGCCCTCCATTCATGGAATGTTCTTGTGGTTCGCCACATTTGGAATTCTCAGCTACTTTGGAAATGCTATATTTAGCCTGAAACCTCATGTCCATTCAACCTTATTAACCAACTCTCCAGGGTGTAGACAACAGGTCAATTCCACGTATTTTCGGATCTATTAATACCCCTTGGTCACCAAGTGACATTTGTTTCCCATATATTACCATGAGACAGAACAGTAAGATCCAAGCTGTCTCTGGTTTATAAAAAGGACTTCATTTCATTGGGAGGGTTTGTCAAAGTTAAAGTCCCAGTAGTATTTTCTCAGTCCTGTGGTCCTCCATGAATTTTTGATACATTGGGATATCAGACTTCAAAGGCACGAAAGTGAGGTGAAGCAAGTATTTTAACCAGAACTCTGTGAGGGTGAGGGAAACTCTATGTGCACTGTAAGGGGGTGTGTGTGTTTTGCTCTCCAAGTCTGTTTAATGGGAAGGTTTGTCTTTGAACTTATATGTGAGAATATTCACACAAATGCAATAAACATGTTTCTGTCTGAGAATGGGTACCAGGTTATTTCATTGGTTACCCCATGCTGGTAGAAATGTCAGATCCTAGAATTAGAAAGGATAGATAGCCTTGTAGTTTGCCAACCAAATCACTTGGGGGTAATTTATGGTAGTTCTGTGTTTCCTTTTCTTTATGTACAAATTTAACAGCTTGTGAAGACTAAAAGCTAATTTTTATATAGTGTATCTAAAAGAAAAGTATCAGGTACAAAATAACCTTGTACTCCTCTTTTATTTCTTCTCTTTTCCCCCCTCTTTTCATCTCCATCCCCTCTCTCCTCTCACTTTTTCCCATTCCCTTTTCTCTTATTCCTTGTTCCTGTCTCTCTCTCTCCTAGGGCGTGCATAATCAGTGGTGCCTAATCATTGATCCTGATGAGAAGTCTGCTATCTGAAGCTGGATTTCAGAGCAACTGGCAGCATTTGCCCCATCCCAGACACCACCCTCATAAACAACCATGTTAGCGTCACAACAGAATTCAGTTTGTGCTCAGTCAAAAACCCAAATGCAGAAATCCAGCTGACCAGGCTAGAAGAAGATACTCTGTTTCCCTGGCAAATCGCCGCTCCTGTGGCTTGCTCTCTTCTCCTTTAGGTGGCACCCTTTTACTGCAGTGAGACCACACGGATTCTCCTTTCTCCCACTTTAATTAGTATTCATTGTGCAAAAATAGGAAAATTCCTTCATTATGCTGGTGCCTGGTGGCAATCTGATAATTAAGGCAGAAAGACGGCATTTCTATCATAAACCCCATTTCTCACGTAGGTTGCAATAAAAACTTGCTGGCAAGGTCTTAACCTTCGGACATTTAAAAATAAACATTGCATTTAGCTTTTAGAAGGTCTGTCTTCTTCATAATCAGATATGTCATGTGATGATTTTTTTTTTCTCCATGTGACCCAAAAGAGGATTAGGACTTTATGTAGATTTTTTTGGTAATTTCAATGAGGTATCTGTTTGCATTTCATCAAAAGAAACTATGAATGTTTTTGGTGATGGCTATCCTAATTACCCTGATTTGATCATTGTACAACATATACATGAATGGAAACATCACATGGTACCATATAAATTTGTATGATTATTATATGTCAGCTACAATTAAAATAAAAATAAAATAAATGCAAAATGTGAAACTATGTCAATAAAAATGAAGTTGAAAGGAATATAATCTTTTTGCTGTTTTTGAATTTTGTTTTCCCAAAGGTGTGAGTTTTAAATAGAACTTCCTATCACTACCTCCAGCCCTTTTAACCCCAGCTCTGGTGAAGTCTTCCACCATTAGGTAAAGCCTCATTCTGAGACAATTAAGCTGAACATAATCCCACTGCCTTTCTTTAGGAGTTACCTAAATAATCATTGCATTTCCTTACTCCATTTTTTCAAGAGACACTTGGTCTCAGAACTAATGCAGAGATGAGGTCTACACTGTGTATGGTCTCAACCCACCATGTTGGAGGTGTCTGGGAATCACCATCTACATGTCCCCACATTAAGACACATGGGTATTTCAAAACAATCTCCATTTCAAGAGTTCTGTCCTGTACCAGGCATTTTGTTAACTCATGACTCCTACTTGGTTATAAACATAGCTAGTCAGAGTGAATTTTTCAGTATACTAAAAAATACCTGCACATTTTCATACCATATTTCCATATGAACCAACTGGAATAAAATTTAATCTATTGGTGATTTTCTATTATCTGTATGGATGCCTCTTTCTTTAAAAATCATTGACAATTGATAATGACCATGTTTGGTTTTATGTGGCTATAACAAAATATCTGAAGCTAGGTATTTTGTAAAGAAAAATGGATTTATTTAGCTTGTGATTTGGAGGCTAAATGTCCAAGATTGGGTGACTCCATCTGTTGTCTACTGGGGACTAAGTTTCTAAACATGAACTTTTGAGAGACAAATTCAAACCATACCCAAACTACTCCTTTATTAAATAATTTTGTTTACTCTCCAGGAGAATGTCATTAAATTTGTAGCTGGGCATAGTACTGCATATCTATAATTACAGTAACTCAGGAGATTGAGACAGGAGGAATACAAGTTGGAATTCAATCTGGGAAAACTTAGTGGGACCCTGTCTTAAAATTAAAAATAAGAAAAAAAGCTGGGGATTTAGCTCAGTGGTAGAGCACCACTGGATTCAAACCTCAGGACCACACACATGCAAAAAAAAATTAGAATTTGTAAATTATATAAAGTAGCAAAATTGTAAGTTTATGATATTTCTCTGCTCTATACTTACTTTGTGTTGTCAAAATAAAATGTTTACAGGTACACCTTTGAACTGATCCACATACAAGGGTGTCATTTGATTTTGTATTATTAACTTCCTGTGTCTGCATCTAGTTTTATTTATGTTTAATGACACCGCATTTGATCAGATTTGAGATTAGAACTCAAGCAGGACACAATTATAACCAGAAAATGTGAAACTCTGGAGAGCCTTACTTGGGTTAAAAGAGAGGTCATGCATCCTGGATTTGGAGGGGAGACCATAAGACACACATATCTGGGATGACATTGAGAACCTTTCATGATGCTATGACAGAAAGAACCTGAAAAAGGAGAATAGTCAATACAAAAATCCTAAGTAAAAGAGTAAATTAAGATTTTTCTGCTGAGGAGGACAGAGCTATACAACAATATTTTCACTGCTCATCAAATATTAAGTTTGAACTTCAAAAAAAAGTTTTGAGTCTCAGTTTTGGCCCGGATTTGAATTGCAGATGACCCATAGAAAAAGACAAGGACCAGGCATGAAGGTGACCACTCTGAATGGCTTTTGTGGCTCAGACCACAAGCCCGGTTTCCTAAAATTTGGAAATAAATGCTCATTTAATTGTGAATTAAGAGGTATCACCAGGAAATTTCAGCTTGGAAGGACCCAACTTGAGGAGGGAGGGATAGAGTTGGAGTAGAGTAGTAGAGACAAGTTGCCCAGAGGAGGCAAGGGTGGTAAGGTGGATAAAAACAAAACAGTCAAGTCTAGTTTTCTGCACCACAGAAATGTCTAGGATAGAGTTATCAATGGATAGGTCAGTTCATAGGGTGCTGAGGGAAAGCTCTTGGCTAGGAGTGCCTGCAGTCAGCTGCTGTTATTCAATGAAGAAAGTAGGAGAAAACAACAGGAGACCTACTGATGTTTCTGGGTTGAATGGTTGCAGAAAGGGCAGCTTTACATAGAAATATCAACATGAAAAAGTGGAACTACTGTTCAAGTTTGTACAGAATGACTTTATAACAAAACAATGTCTGTAGCTATGTTTATCACTATCTTTTTAAGGAAATTGAGCCTCCTGCCAAAACTTACTATGAGGAAGAGAAGAGTAACAAGAGTATGTGACCCTCTAAGCCAGAAATGAACTCTGACCCCTTCCTTGTCAGACAAATTTTTTTCACCTTGAAGACCTAATTCCCAGGTCACCTCATATCTAGTAGGATGGCTATTGTCAGAAATACAAGGGATTTTAAGTGTTGACAGGAGAGTGGACAAAAGGGAGCCCTTGTACACTGTTGGTGTACACTGTGCAAGCCTTATGGAAAAGAGTTCGGAGATTCCTACAGAGATGCAAAATAGAGCTACTTGTGACCCAACAATTCCTTTTCTGGGTATACACCCAAAGGATAAGAAATACCACTTATAAAAATATCTGCACTTCCATGTTCATTGCTGAAGCATTCAAAGTAAGGACCATATGGAAACAACCTAAGTGTTCATTAATAGATGGCTGGATAAGGAATATGGGACCTATGTATATACATTTACCCACAAATACATATAAACACACTTCTGTGTGTACATATATAGATGTGCATTTACACAAACATGCAGACAAATGTGTGCTGGTAGGCACACCTGTATGTGCATGCAAGAGCACACACGAGTGTGGATAAGTGTGCAAGTGTTTGTATGTGTATGCATTTGTGTGGGTGTGTGTAGGATTGTGTATATATGGGAACATACACCTGTGTGCATATGTTGATGTGTACATGGGTTGTGTGTCTGTTCATACATGTGCTAGGTGTGTGTGTATGTATGTTTAGGTGTGGGTATGTGTATATACAAACATGTGATTGTGTGTACACATACATGTGTGATAGTGTATAGACATGTGTGTACATGTGTGTTTGTGAGTGCATTACAAATGCATACATGTGTGTACATATGTATGCATACCTGTATACACATACATTTGCATGTATGTGTGTATGCTCATATATAACTGTGATGTACATTTACAGAAATGTGCATACATATTCATGTGTATACACATGCGTATACATATGCATATGTGCGTTTGTGTGTATACATATGTGTATGTGGGTATGCAGATGTGTTGTTCATGTGTCTTTGCATGTTCATGTATCTGTGCATACACATGTGTTACTGTGTGTATATATATATATATATTACTCTGTGTATATATATGTGTTTATATACCACATGAATGTGAGTATGCACAAGTACTCATGTGTATATATGTCTCATGTATGTAAATACACATGTATGCACATGCATATATATGCACACATGTTTGTATATGTACATGTGTGGTGCACAAACAGGCATATATATATATATATATATAATATAATGTCACTTTATTTATTTATTTACTTATTCATTCATTCATTCATTCAGTATTGGGCATTGAACTCAGGGACCCATGTATGCTAGGCATGCACTTTATTAGTGAACTAGATCCCAGTCCTGTTATTTAGTCTTTAAAATGGAGATCCTGCAATTTGCCATAACATGAATAAAACTAGAGGAATTTCTGCTAAGTGAAGTCAGCCAGAAAAGGAAAATATCCCATGATCTCACTTACATGTGGAATAAAAAAAAAGTGAAATTCAGATGTAGAGAATAAAACAGTGGTTACCAGGAATGAGGTTGGTTATGGGAAGACCCACAAATGAGCAATCACCTTACTTTGAGTGTAGCAGGGTTGGCTTGAATCCTGGGGCAAATGATGGGATAAAATTTCCACCAGGTTGGTCTTCCCTTAAAGGAGTCTCAGGTTGGTTTCTGGACTTTGTCTTCAGAGTGAGTTATGGTGTAGAAGTAGCCCACACAGAAAGATACCAAGTAGCAGATTCATAGGATGAACAAGTTTAGAACTGTGATGTACAACTGGGGGCTGCTAATTACAATTATAGTACTGTGTTGTATTGGGTGTTTTTAATAAGTTAATAGATTTTAGCTAGTTATGCCATATAAAAAGTGGAAAACTCTGTGAAATGATGAAAATATTAATTTTATTTATTACAATAATCATTTTACTACCTATATGTATCCCATAACATGTGTTCTTTAAATAGACACAATAAAATTTATTAAAAGAAAAAGCAGAACACCCAACTCCACATGTCTCACTCCTCTGTGGAAGCTTTTGCAATTGTCTCCTTGTTCTCAAGCTTTCTTCCATAGTATTTTCTTCACATGGCTATGTGAAGAACTATGTGAGAAAGCCATTCTCCCCACTAGGCTGAGTTCTTGAAGATTAGATTCGATTCACCTTTGCATCCTAGATGCTTAATGTAAAACCAGGTAACATGACTAGTTGCTGGCTAATGGATGGATAGATACATCCGTGGGTGTTGGAAAAGTCTTGCTTTATGGTTAGTCTTTAATAGTTGAGTGGCTATGAAGAAATAAACAGTGGCAAAAAGCCAGAGAGTTTTCATTGTCCCTATGGCACACATTTTTTGGCCTGTTTCCACACCTTAACCAAGTATGAAAACAATGTCTAGAGATCAACCTGTGTTTCAGAATGAATGCCTGAGACATCTTGAGGTGGGAGACCAACCTGGTTGAGGATTTTATTCCATCATTAGCCCCAAGACTCAAGTCAACCCTGTTACTCTCAGAGAAGGACAAGCCGCTCATTTGTGGGAAGCATTTGTTGGCTGGAGATGTGGTCAGTCGGCAGCAAATTGTTCAGATGCTTAGTAGTTGTTTCCTAAGAGACCACACGTCACGTACCTGCTGAATCATGAGCTTCCGTTGGATAACAATGGACTGCTTTGACAGGCTGTAGGAGGGCTGTGCTGGAGCAGATACCTGGCACACACCTGAGCTGCCCACTCTGAGGTGAGAGGAGGAAAAGGGAAATGTGAAGCTTGACTCACCGAGAATGTATTTTCATGGGAGTTGCTTCCAAAGGAATAGTGTGTACTAAGGTCAGAAAGAGTCAAACTTTTACTTCACTCATTTTTAATAGAGATTATCCAACTTTTCTATGTTTCTACTGGTTATCATAGGAAACTAATGCCCATTTAGTTCTCACTATATAGGCACTAATGGTCTACTTAAAAGTGGATTATTTAACTCCACATCTCTCAAATGAGGGGAAACTGTAGTTTTCTATGTTAAAGAGGAAGCTATAGGTCAATATGTGGCCAAAGCAAATCATGGCTGGTTCCACTTAGACTCAAGGGATCATTTTCAACATGGCAGAGGAAAAAATTAGAAAATTTGGAAAGGATAATAAGACGTCATGGTTAAAACAAAAATAGAAAACTATATTTTTAGACACACTTCCCTCTCCCCTTAAATAACCATGATAATCTCCTTTGATGTTTGATATCACTAAAGCACCAAGATCTTGCAAAGTCTTAGAGTTAAGAAGCAAGAACTTTGGATCTCTTGCTGCAATTCTGCCAAGTATAATGTTCAAACCCCTCTTTTGAAATTCCACATTTCTGCACCCTAAAAATCTCAAAAGATTAGATTGGTAGAAGAAATTTTAATGACAGTTGGGCTAGTTGGCCAATCAAAGGGGATAAAGTATGAAAGATGGGACTGAAGCTTTGATTTTATTGATAGAACTTCACCTGGTGCAGGATGAGTGGGTTGGCACTAATTTCACTCAGAAAAATATAACTAGTTGGAAATTATAAAATAATGGTGTCATTAAAAAATATCTTCACATACCTTTTCATTGAGGAGCTATTTGCTTTTCATCTTACATCTTCCTTCTTCTCATATATGAAAATTTAATGTCATTAGAATAATCTAGAGCATAATTCTCTGTTCTTCTCATTCTATCCCCAGTTTTTTGCCTCTTTGCATGTTGTGTTAGTCATTTTTGTTGTTATAATATCTGAGACTGGGTCATTTAGAAAGAAAAGAGGTTTACTTTGACTCATGGTTCTGGAGACTGAGTGGGTGACTGTGTGCGATAAAGGCCTTGAAGTACTTCACTTCTTGGAAGAAAGTAAAAGGGCTTGCAAGTCATGCAAACAAGAAAGGGGATGAAGGAGATTAGACAAATTACTCTCGTTATAACAAACCCGATCTTGTGAGGGCTTCGTTAATTTCTCATGATCCAAATTCTCTTAAAGGCCAACTCACCGCTCAACACCATTCATCAGTAATTTAGATTTCAACATGAGTTTACATGGGAACAAATCCCATTTAAAACATAGCATATATGAATTCTGTTTAAAATAAAATGTGGTGAACCGTTGAAACCCAAAGAGAAAAAGGACCTTGAGGTCCCCAGATCTATTGCAGCAATATATTATACAACAATAGTTGAAAAGCCAAACGATTAATCAACTTGTATAGTTAAGAGCCAAGCAGGGGAGGGAGCTGGGTGCATAGATGACCCATCCAGTAATTTGGGTGTTTGCTTCTGTACATCATCCTCTCAACTTGTCCCATTCAAATTTGTCCCTCTTCAAAATCCAGTACATACTATATATATTTTTTCCCTACCAAATTGGCTGATTTCATGACATTTATCTATTTTTTTTGTACCAAATTGACTTGGCACTGTTGTGTATTGTAATATACATGAAGATATCATATGTAGGGCACTCTAGATGCATTAAAGGGCATGTTTTCCAAGAATAGTCAATGCCATGGAGAAATGCTGACGATACTTCATTAAAGGAACAAAGGAGAAAATAAAACTCTCTATATAATATGATTCTGGCTGGGTGTGGTGGTGCATGTTTATAATCTCAGCTATTTGGGAAGTTGAGGCAAGATAAGTTGGAGGCAAGTCTGAGTGAGTCTTAGTGAGACTCTGTCTCAAAATTTTAAAAATGAAATAAAGAGGGCTGGGGATGTAGTGCAGTGGTAGAACACCCTTGAGTTCAATCCCCAATAGTGCAATAAATAAATAATTCCTAAATCTGTCAAAATACATGTGTACATTTATACTTACATATCAAAATGCTAACAATGCTGACATCTGAATTGTATTTTCAAATGATCACATATTGTATAAAGTGAGAAAATAAAAAATAATGTTTTCTCATTTTAAAGAACTAAAAAGAAATTTATGACATTTAACTTTCTGAAGCTCTGTTTGTAAGGAGAACACTTGTTCATTGCATAACAATATCCAGTCATAATATTTAACCTATTAAAGTGCATATAAGCTCTACCTATGTTTAACATAAAAAATAATTTGTTTTCACACATCCAGGTATGAAATGAGATCATCTACACAAAAATACAAGAATAAAATTTAAAATAAATACTAGACATTTCACAAAAATTTAAAACAGTCGGAAGTTCCCCTCCTTTCCTTTAGAATGTGAAATTTCAGACAGGATTTGTGAATAAGAAACTGCTTGGTTTATAAAGAAAGAAAGACACCAACTTAAATATTTCAACTTGTTATCTTTGTTAGATCAAATTCATGTTAAGGTTACAAAATCACTATCACAGTCTACCAATATAATAAATCACACCATGGCATTTAAAAGTTGAAGTTTTAATTGAGAATATATCAGTTTTCCTATGAATAAGATGGTGGAACGATTTCTTTTTAAATAAATCTTCCAGGAGCCATAACCTGCATGACCCCATTTCTGTGGAAGATGATTTCATCTTCTCTGGCCACTGAGTCCTACCTAGGAAACTGCGACCTTCTCTTTGGTGAATAAAACCTCATTCAGATGGGTGCTCACTCTCCCTCACATTTTGAAATATGTTTGCATATGAATGTATTTATAGCTGAAATGTCCAGGACTGGTCCCCCTACCTCCTTTTACTCTCTAAGGGATTTGTAATATGGTTTCTCCTGATTCTATCAAATGAGCTCTTTCTTATGAGTATGCAAATATCCTCTGCCTTTACATCCCCATGTGCAAGCTGGTCACTCTGATCCCCTCCCCTTCCCAAGAGAAATGGGGATAATGCGGCAAGAATCTTGCAATTTATGGAAACATTTTATAAGATTGGCCTGGTATTTGCAGATTTAACATTTACAAGTGGCCATGCATTAATTGCTCATTTTGCAGAGAGACAAATTTGAATAGGACAAGTTGAGAGGATGGTGTACAGAAGCAAACATCCAAACTACTGGATGGAGCTATCTATGCACCCAGCTCCCCCACCCCCTGTGTAGCTCTTTCAGAAACTCCCCAGATTCTGAGTGCTGATAGCATGAAGCAAAACACAGAAAACAGGGGGCTCTTAAAGAAGTGACAATCAAAAGATTTTTTATTTTATTTATTGCCATGTCCTGCTTACAGAATGGTTAAGGGATAGATAGGAGTCATCTTGTATTTTGAGTTACACAGCACTTGCCTGTAATGAAGTAGGTGACACTGTTTTCCATAGTGGTGCTTTTAAATTTACGGATGTGAGACCATGTTGAGACACATTTATGTCTGGTGCAATGACATCATTATTAGGATTCCTCGCTCCCTGAAAACTGCTCCTGGTGCAGAGTTCTAGCTTGAAGTAACTATCTACAACTTAAAGTAATCCCTTCTTTTGTGGCCTTTCAAAACTTCTATCAATTTAGGCTGCTAATCTTTGCAAAATTCACTCAGTCTGATGCCACAATGAATCTGACATCCATCTCATAAGATGGAGTATCTGCCAGTTTAACAGACGTGACACAAGATGGTCAGGGCAGGCAACAGGGTGTGCTGCTAGAAGCCAGGAACACAGTCATTTCCTCAGGTTTCTTGCAACTCTCATAGCAAGAATCATTTAGGAGACTCATCATTGGAATTTGCTACATGGTCATACATAAGAGAGCTTAAGGGAAGAAATGATTCAGGGGGAAAAAAAATAATCTTGAAGTATTTTTAGCTACTTTTTAGTCTCAGGAGGAAAAGCCCATTCCAAGACAAACCCTCATCCTGAAGGTGTGCACCACATTTGATATCTTCCTACATGAGCTGCATTTAGCATCCTGATTCTATCAAATGAGTTCTTTCATGCTTCTTAGTATGGCTTCTTAGTATGCTCCTGGAGGTCTGTGCTGGCCTTGGTTATGTTTGATTAGTGCACCTGCCCCTAATCTTCTGGCTTCCACTTCTTGACAAATGAAGGCAGGATAATCTCATTTCATCAAAAGACAACTCTAATGAATGGACTTGTCTCCTGCTCTGCCCCACCCTTTTGTCACCTACTCCCAATTCCTAGCCAGAGCCCAGGTGCAAAGAAGATGGCACTCAGAGCAAAAGAAGAAAACTTCTGCCAGTGGACAGACAGCTCAGCCACCTGTCTAAACGGAATGCTTTCTGCCACACTGAGGTGAAGGGACAATGCCTTCAGCTCCCTTGGTGGAAACCTCATCCTGGTTCAAGGGAAACAGTTCCTATTGGGGGTGGGGCTGAGGCTACCCTTCATCACCATGATGTTGCCCCTGGAAAAGGAGGTGTTGGCCTTGAAGTGTGGCCTCCCAGGTTGGTACCCTGCTGGCAGAATAAACAAGGAGGGGATATTGTTTTTGTGGACAAATATGGGCCAGCTGGAGGCCTGCCTGTGGGAGGAGCCCCATCCTCTTTTATCCCCCGGGGTGGGATGGAAGACTTGAAACTGGCTGAGCAGTGGTAGCAAGAAACAGGATTCTGATACTTCTTGGAAAGGGTAAACAGCTTTCAGGTTCCTCTCCTGATGTGGACCACCTGTGCTGTTTCTCATCCATTCAAATCCACCTATTCATTCATTCACTAAACATTCACATGAAAGGTGCTAGATGCTGGGGGAGAAAGATAACACAGCATGGTGTCTGCCCTCACAGCACTCCCACTCCCACTCTGCTTAATGGACCTCCATCCACTCCACCTGCCCCTCTCTTCATGCAACATGGGTGGGCTGCTAGTGGGCACCGCTGCTATGAGACCCCAGGGAATTAGATGAAGATTCTTACCAAACCACAGGAGGCCCGTATGGATTTAGGCAACACTCTTGTTCAAACCAGGACAGAGGCCAGATCTAACTAAAGACACATAGGAGGTCAGATGTAAGGTGACCATTGATCTCCTAGCTCTCAATTCCCTGCCCAGTGCTCCGTGCCCTTGCCTGGTGCATTCCACTCTTTCCCCCTCCTGCCCAATTTTGCTTTCTGTGGGCTGAGAGTTTTTAATCCAAATGTGAACACAGAGGAAGTATTCATTTGGACACTTTTTATTGCTACTATGACCCATAAATTATTTTTGGAAGATACAGCCTTTCCCCTGAAATAACCTGGTAGGTAGTGAATCACCTAAATGGTAGTAGCTCAGCTCATGTAGGAAGATGTCAAATGTGGTGCACATCTTCAGGATGAGGGTTTGTCTTGGACTGGGCTTTTCCTCCTGAAACCAAAAAATAGCTAAAGATACTTCAAGATTATTATTTTTCCCCCCTGAATCGTCTCTTTCTCTAAGCTCTCTTTTGTATGGCCATGTAGCAAGTTCCAACGATGAGTCTCCTAAATGATTACTTAGTGTAGAAAACTAAACCTACAATTCCTTCCATGCCCTATTTCAAACCAGAGCTACTCATATATTTTTTTTTTTAATTTCAAAATCTGAGCTTTCAACTGCTGTATCAGACAAAGAAAATCGTTTGATTCTGGGAGAGTTAGATGAGATTGGCCAGAGAAATGATATAACCTCAGTTTTATGCATATAGTATCTAACTTTTAAAAAATATATATTTTAGTTGTTGATGGACCTTTATTTTATTTGCTTATTTATAGGTGGTGCTAGGAATCGAACCCAGTGCCTCACATGTATGATACTGCTGAGCTACAACTCCAGCTCAGCACCTAACTTTTCATTTTTATTTATTTAATAATTTTTTTAGTCATAGATGGACATGATACCTTTATTTTATTTATTTTTATGTGTTGCTGAGGATCGAACCCAGTGCCTCACTTGTGCCAGGGAAGCGCTCTACCACTGAGCCACAACTCCCCAGCATCTAACTTTTGAAATGAAGAAATATATTTAAAATTGCAGGGGTCTCAAGCAATATTGCCCAGACAACCAGTGGTGAAGCCTAAATTAGAACTTGAGTCTTTTGTTGCTTGGCTCCCAGATTTTGCTGCTAACCCACATTAAATTTATTGCCATTGTCTTGCTGTTCCTTTCTTCTGATGTTTACTGCTGATTAAAGTTGATGTATCATTACAGTAGTGTGATATTGATGGAAACATAGATGAGTTAATGGAACAGAATAGAAATCCAGATTCTACAGCAAGTATAAAAGTCCAGTTTGTGATAACAGGAGCTTTCAAGACAACAGGAAAAGTAAAGAATTATACTAATGAGAAAATTTATTAAAATTTAAAATTAATTAAATCACTGGGAAAAAAATCAAAATTAGAGCCCTATATAATATTATATATACAGTCACATGCAGTACTGATATGTTTTGATTTTTTTAAAAAATTAAAAGATGACTGTTTTCAGAGAATAGAATAAATATCAAGGGAATAGACAAATATGTAATTTCAGAATAAGAGAGTCATGTAAGCATAACAGAAAGTAAAAGAAACACCCAAGTAATTATATCCAAGCATTATATTTTATTATATAAAATATCAAATTTCAGGGATGGCTTCATACCTCATGGAAATAACATGTGCTTGTTTAGCATGAGTGAAGCACTGGGTTGGATCCTCAGCACTACCAAAAACAAAACAAAACAAAAATTAAATTTCTTTTTTTTGTGGGGGAGTACTGGGGATTGAATTCACGGGCACTTGGCTGACCACTTAGCCACATCCCCAGTCCTATTTTGTATTTTATTTATAGACAGGTCTCACTGAGTTGCTTAGGACCTTGCTTTTGCTGAGGCTGGCTTTGAACTGATGATCCTCCTGCCTCAGCCTCCTGAGCAACTATGCCTGGCAAAAAAAAAAAAAAAAAATCTAATTTCTAAATACACACATCCATACACATACACGCCTACGTCCTAATATACATGTCAAATAAAAGACTAATGTCTCGGGACTGGGGTTGTACCTGCTGCATGCTTCACATGTGTGAGGCACTGGGTTCGAACCTCAGCACCACATAAAGAATAAATAAATAAAATAAAGGTATTGCGTCCATCTACAACTAAAAGAATCATTTTAAAAAAACTTATGTCTTTATATAAAGATTTTAGGAATAAATATAAAAGAAATGTCAATAAATCAATAGAAAAAATGGACAATATATAAACAGGTATCTCACTCAAGAAACAAAATGGATGGTAAATGCCTAAAATAATTTTTATAACTTCATTTGTAATCAAATAAAAATTTCAATGCATGCATATATTTCACATTTATCCCCTAAAACTGGTTTTGAATTTTTCTTTTTAAGAATATCCCAGAACTTATTAAGAAGTGCAAAAAAAAAAATACCATTTATGCCAACTCATAAAAATGTAAAATGGAATAACCATTCTAAGGGAAAATTTGACAATCAAATGCAAGGGTATTAAAAAATGAATTCTCTAAAACAAGCCATGGTGGTGCACACCTGTAATCCTAGCTACTCAGAAGGTTGAGGCAGGAAGATCACAAATTTGAAGCCATATGGGCAATTTAGCCAATTCTATTTCGGAATAAAAGATAAAAAGACTTAAGGACATGACATAGCTTGGTAGTAAAGCATCCCTAGATTCAATCCTTAATACTGCCAAATTAATAATAATAATAATAATTTCTATGAAGTAGAATATATAGTATTAAAATATCAGATTATCTGATGAAACAAAAAGAAATAATTGAGGAAATGATATTTAACATAGTATTTTATATATAACTACAAAACAAAGGAGGAAACAATCTAAGTTTCCTATAGAAAATCTAAAGAAGTTATTATAGTACTACACAGGTTTGGAATAATACACAGATTATATAAATTATATAATAGAAAAACACATTTAACTATGGGAAAAATTTGCAATGAATTTCTAAGGGAAAAATTTCCAAAATGTAGAAGCATTCATTTGTTCAACACACTGAGGGTTGAACTTAATTATTTAAATAATGATAAGTGATGTGCATATGGAAAGAAAATATAAGAAAAACAAAAGATAAGAGCAACACTTTTTTAAGTGTTGAAAATTATAATGAAGAAAATGAAAATCATTCACACATCTCACCACTGTTCACCTTAACAAACACGTAGGACTTTGGAAATCAGAGAGTAGTAATAAAGTCACAACATGTCATGCTTTAACATGTCATGCTTTTTAAAAAATGTCACGCTCTTTCAACATGTCATGTTTTATCCTCATGCTTTCTTTCCCCTAAGTTATAACATGTTATGCTTTTTATTTTGCAAACCCCTTAAGAGTTTAATAATAATGATACAATGGGGCAGCAAAATAGTTCCAGCTGCTTTTTTTTTTTTTTTTTTGCCAATTGCCCAGAGCCAATTTAAGAGCTCTGATGCGTGACTGAGGTTTCGGGCCCCAACTTCCTGGATACTTCAGAGACAGAAGGAGGAAGAGTTGGAGGCACGGGGTGTGGCTCCAAGACATGCCTTGGCCTCTGGATTTCCAAGTTGCTCTGGGCCCTCCAAATAAAAACCCTCCCAAGTTTCTCAGCCACATGGTACATTTGAAAGAGATTTAAAAGTGGAACTCACTAAGACCAAAGCTACACCATGAAACCATGTGATATGAGCTGCTTGTAAGCATTCCTACCCCCGACTTGAGTGTTCTTAAATCTTGTAAAGACTTGCCGAAGCATGTGTGTTCAATACTGCAAGTAAAGAATCATTCTTACAAGCCACTTAAGATGAAATATATAGATTTCTTTTCTCCGAGAAAAGATGTCTTGTTACTTTAAGAGATTCTTACTAAGAATTATAGGACATGACCATTCAGTGCCAAATTTGCGTTAGATATTGCAAATTTGTATAATGTATGGCTCCTGTTTATAAATGATTTATCATCTTTGTCATGTCTTCCCAATCTCCCCCACCACCAAAATCTTTTCCTCTCCTTCTTCCCTCTCAAACCAGAGCATCATGGATTTGCTCTTCAATGCCATCCTTCTGCTCACACTATTTTTCACTTTCTGCAGCCATTAAACCATAATCTATCAGTCTGGTTCTGTCTTGTTCTCTATCAACTATCCATTGAAAGTGGACTCCTCAATATCCTAAATATCTAAGTTCATTACATCCATCAACTTCTCCATTTTTCTCTTACTGTTATGGTTTAGATATGAGGTGTCCCCCCAAAACTCATGTGTGGGGCAATGCAAGAAGTTTAGAAGTGAGATGATTGAGTTATGGGAGCCTTAAATTAATTAGTGTATTAATTCACTTGAATGGATTAACTGGGTGGTAACTGTATGCAGGTAAAGTGTACCTGAAAGTGGTAGGTCACTAAAGGTATACCTTTGGGGGTTATAATTTATCCATGGTGAGAGAGAGCAGAACTTTCTCTGCTTCCTTGTTTCTGTGTTCTGAGTTGCTTTCCTCCTACACACTCTTTTGCCATGATATTCTGCCTCACCTTGGGCCCAAGGCAATGGAGTTGACTGCCCATGGATTAAAACCATGAGCCCCAAATAATCTTTTCCTCCTCTATGTTCTTGTCAGGTCTTTTTGGTCACAGTGGTGGAAAAGTTAACCAAATTACCTGTCTTCTCTGAAGATCACCTACTACCTGAAAAACACTGTCTCTTGTTTTCCTTACCATCTCATTAAATTTGCCTGCTGCTCAGGGTTATGTTTCAATGCCTTTTCTTTTCTTGCTCCTCACTTAAAGTTACCAGTTCTTACAGCTTCAACTACCCTGTTATGTTTGCAATTCCTGAATATAGGTATCTAGCCTACCTGTCTCCTAAACTGACTCACATTTGAAATAGTTCCCTAACTCCCACCATAACACAATCTCCATTTTCTTCCCTCACTTTCTGTTATGGAAGTGGTTTTCATCTTTGTATATCTGGTCTTATGACCCTCCATCCTTTCTCTACAATTATCTTTCTAAATCAGACAACAGTCAAGACTTCTAAGGAATAAAATGAAAACTTATAGCATACAAAGAATAGCTTCTCTCCCTTAAAACTTTTTTACTAAGATCTTTAGGGAAACTATCATCAGCAGTCAAATCTTCAAAGACTATGAATACGAAGCATCCCCTACCCGTCCTGGATTTGTTTTATGTATAACCTGTATGACCACATATAGAGGCTCTGGTTCTTTTCATAGGATAGCACAATAACATTGTCATAATCAGTAGGGTAACAGAACACACGAAGAGCATTGGATACCAATACTTTGCACCATCTATATTTCCAATAAATGACCCTTTAGTTCCAACATGAACATCGTCAGTGACTTGGAACACACTCTGAAAATACATATCTATTCTTCTTTGTAGAGTTTAGAGACAAGCTGCTGCCATCTTGAAGTTTCTATTTATTGGCAAATTTTACATACTGTGAGTCTATTCAGGGCAAGAAAGCAAAATAACACAGCGATTAAAAATGTAATCCTGAATGGTCAATGGAGCTATGTTGGAGTCACTTTGCTCTTTACCCATTGACCTTAGATAAATTCCTTAATATCTCTATCCTTTGTTTTCTCATCTGTAAAATGGGGAGAATGACATTCCTTGTCACTGATTCCACTTAGGTTATGAGGATTAAATGCTGTGATGCTTGTAGTGAGGTCAAACTCCTAATCCATAGCAAAGATTGGTGAAGTTTGACATCTGCCCCTACCTACCTGGGATTTTCCCATTCTCTCTCACCCTTCTGGATGCTATATAATTGGTAGCTCCTCCAGAATCTTTGCCCTACTCCTCTAAATGTGCTCCTTTTAAACTAGAGTGTGGCATTGAACACTGACCTTTGGCTGTAATCTCCAGGTCTCCGAGTGATAAACTCTACTTTGTATGAGAGACTCTGTGCTGTTTATGTATTAAAGAATTTGGTTAGGTGTTTGGAGGACACCTGATACTTTCAACCTCTAAAAAGCTCACAAATGAGGAACTAAGGGTTCCTGGAAGTATTATATCTACATATTCCATTTCCAAGTAGTAGCAAGACACCTGAAAGCTTCACTAAATCAAGTTCCTGGGCCCTGCATTCATGTTTGTACTGAGATCCAACACGGAGACTGGCACTGGGCTTTGCAAAATATTTTGTCACTTTCCTTTCAAAACAACAACAAAACACAACAAAAAAACACTTTTCAATCTCCTCATTACCACCACAACAAAAACTTAGAAACTTTGTCATTTGAGGTATCTTCTTCTCAGGGAAGATTCCTGGAGGGATCTGCCTATTCCTTGCACTTCTAAGCCCACTATTAATACCATGCACTGTTGTCTGGCTTGTGGTCAAGGGAATCATATCTATATTCTCCTCTGTCCTTCTAGACTGGGAGTTCCACAGTGAATTTTATTCTCCCACATGGCCTACCACACCAGGAGCAGCATAAATAACCAACAAATATTTATCATATTTTAAGTTAGGGTCTGAACCTGACAAACACTCCCTTCATCCAGATGGAAACAGCCCAAGATGATCAATGGCCTGGTTTGAGTTAATGCTCATGTGCCTTCCATTTGTGTCTCAAAGACCTACACAATTCTCTCTCTTTGGTAGCTCATCTTTGGTTCTATAGTAACCCTAGCTGCCAGGTTGTTTTTTTTGTTTTGTTTTGTTTTTTTGTTTTTTTTTTTAGTAGTGGGAATTTATGAAGCCAATAAAATGTTGCTTTATTTTATATCCTTCATAACTACTTGACTTACACATTATATTTAATTTTTTAAATTTGTTTTAATTAGTTCTACATGACAGTAGACTGCATCCCTACACATCACACATAATGGTGTATAATTTCTCATTCTTCTGATTGTACATGATATAGAATCACACTGGCCATATAGTCATACATGCACACAGAGTAACAATGTCTAATTCATTCTACTATCCTTCCTATGCCCTTACCCCTGCCCCTCCCTTCACTCCCCTCTACCTAAAGTAACTCTACTGTTCCCTAGGCACTCCTGCATTGTGAATTCGCATCTGTATATCAGAGAAAACAATCAGCTTTTGGTTGGGGGGACTGGCTTATTTCGCTTAGCATGATAGTCTCCAGATTCATCCATTTACCAGCAAATATCATAATTTCATTCTTCTTTAAGTCTGAGTAATATTCCATTATATATATATTTGTGTGTGTGTGTGTGTGTGTGTGTGTGTAAATTGGGGCTCTTCTGCCAGAGGCATTCCTGTAGCTTGAGGTGGCACTGGAGCTGCAGAAGAAAAAACCCCCAAATGATTGCCTTTCCCAATTCATAAGAACCCTGCCTGAGAATAAACCAGCTCCTGTTCCCACAACAGACTAGGGTCCACCAGGCTTGTCTGGCTTGGGACCAAATGTAAATTCCTGGTGGGGCCAGTACAAGTCTTCCTCACATACTTGGCCAACCACCCCAGGTCTCCTCATAACAGTTCTCAGACTCACTAGGATCTGGGTCCTCCAGCTGTGTAAAGATTCTGTGGATATGGTATATATATATACACATCATATGTTTTTATCCATTCATCTGTTGAAGGACAACCAGGTTAGCTCCATAGTTTAGCTATTGTGAATTGAACTACTATAAACATTGATGTGGCTGCATCATTGTAATATGCAGATTTTAAGTCCTCTGAATATAAACCAAGAAGCTGGAGAGCTGGTTTGGTTTTGTCTTTTTCTTCCTGTTTCTTCAACAGTGTTAATGAGCTGTCTTTCCCATACCATAAAGTTTACCTATTTAAAATGTGCAGTTCAGCTGGGTGTCCTGGTGTGCTCCTGGAATTCCAGTGATTCAGGAGATTGAGGCATGAGGACCACCATATTCAGGACTAGTCTCAGCAACTTAGTGAGGCTCTAAGCATGGATGAGATTCTGTCACAAAATTTAAAAAATAATAAAATAAAAGGGCTGGGAATGTAGCTCAGTGGAAAATTGTCCCTGTATTAATTTCTCAATATCCCCCTCCCCACACACACACACAAAAATGTAAAATGTACAATTCGATGGCTTTCCTATATTCAAAGAATTATGTAACATTTACTGCAATCTAATTTTAGAGTATTTTAATCACTCCCCAAAGAAATCCCATACCCCTTAGTAATCACTCCCAATTCCCACCCCTGTGAAAAACTGAATCTCCAAGAGACTGAGTAAAATTCAAAATGGAACCTGACAGTCATTTTCTAGTTGTGGGGTCATATGCAGAATTCTGTGCTTCTGGAAGAACCACAAACTAAACTTCATGACCTTGCCAGGGTGTTCCTGCTTCAACTGCCAAGCTAACTGACCCCTAGCAGCTCCATGTGATACCCAGATCTGACCAATAAACTATAAGCTACTGTTATTTGTAAATGTAAACCAATCAGCATTGGGCATGATTGCATCCCTCATCTACATAAAACCCACCAATTAGCTTGAGCACTCTGTTATCCCTCATTTGCATAAGCGGACAGTAGTGGGAACCTGAACAGGTACTTCTATGTAATCTAGTCCCTTTCTCTCTTCATTCCTTCCCCAACCCACTTAAAATTTACACGGAAGGCTGCATCTGCCCCGTTTGCAAACTGCTTTTTTTAAAATCATACCTTCCTTTCATCTGGAATTCTTTCCTAGGGAATTTTTGTTAACACCCTCCATTCCAAGTGTTTAGCAACAAGTGTTTAGATTCACCTGTTGGGGACATTTCATATGAATGGAATCTTACAATATGTAATCTTTTGTGACTGGGTTTTTACTGAACATAATGTTCTTTTTTTATATATATATTTATTTTTCAGTTTTCGGCAGACACAACATTTTTGTTTGTATGTGGTGCTGAGGATTGAACCCAGGCCACATCCCTGCCAGGCGAGCGCGCTACCGCTTGAGCCACATCCCCTACCCCAGCATAATGTTCTTGAAAATCATCCTTGTTGTCATGTATATCAGTGCTCTCCTTCTTTTTATTGCCAAGTAATATTCCCATAGGTGGACATGCTATATTTTGTTTCGATGGATATATAGTTGTTTTTAGCTTTATAGTTATCCCTTTCAGCATTCTATAGATATGATCTAATGGGGTTCACAGGAAAACAAGTAGAAGGTGATTTCTACATGTTGTGCACACACAGGTCCATTTCAGGCAAGGTTTGGTTCATGGTTTGCACGTGTGCCCACTGCCATTCTCTATGCCATTAACCTCATGTAAGTATTTGTAATTAAGAGGCAAACTATACTCAGACTAGAAGTTCCCTTGGAGTTATTTATTTATTTATTTAGGTACCAGGGATTGAACTCAGGGGCACTCAACCACTGAGCCACATCCCCAGCCCTATTTTTGTGTTTTATTTAGAGACAGGGTCTCACTGAGTTGCTTAGCATATCACCATTGCTGAGGCTGGCTTTGGACTCATGATCCTCTTTGGATTTCTTCTGTTAAATCTTTGTCATACTTTGTAGATGTGAATAAATAATTACTTGTTTGAAAAATAATTATTTCGTAGGCTATAGAAGTAAATGCATAAATATTATCCTACAAAAATATTCTTTGATATTCCAATTAAAACTATTTATATCTGCCAAATGTCCTGCACTTTTCCTTTATTCAGGATTACTTTGCTCTAGGGTGGACAAAATAGAATATCTCAAATTTAATACATATCTTTGTATATATATACATTCCCCCTATCGTCTTACTACATTTTTGCCATCAATTTGCCTTCAAAAGAGAATATTATCTCATTTCACTTCTTTTTTTTCCACATTTAACTTTTGGGTGTGCGGAAGTGGAAGTGAAATATCAATCTAGTGATTTCGGAGGCTAAGGCAGGAGGAGCACAAGTTCAAAGCCAGTCTCTTTAACTTAGCAGGGCCCTAAGCAATTTAGCGAGACCCTTTCTCAAAATAAAAAATAAGAAGGGCTGAGGATGTAGCTCAGTGGTACCCCTGGGTTTAATCCCTAGTACCAAAAAATAAAGTATCAATCTAGATGCCTGCAGGTGTTTCAGAATATTTTTCTGCACACTCAAAATCTTCCATTATGAACAAAAGTCTGGTGTTCCTTTACCACAGTGATGAATGTTGACTTAGCTTGAGGAAAAAAACTAATTAAAAATGTTGTGGAAAATGCAAACGTGGTTGATTTAAATAGCCAAAAGGAATTATCCTCCTGCAATGTAAACTACCTATGCAGTGTCGAAGTTCCTCAAATCAATTATAGTTTCTGGAAACCAAACAAATGACGGTCTTACTCTTGTCCCCAAATGATAAAACAAAGGATTGGTTGAAGAATACTAGATATTGCAGTGTTAACATGGATTTTAACAATTTTTTGTTCTTTATTTTTAATTTTTAGATAACTGACATGTAAAATACTAGATAAACAATTTGGTTTAATTCACGGCGATTACATAAAATTCATAAAATGGGAATTTTTTCTTTTTTTTTTTTTTAATCCTTTCTTATTCACCAACTCCTCGCTCCAGAATTCCATTTTGGAGTTTATCAGAACAAAATGCTCCCGCTGCACTCTCCAGTCCTGTTTGCTGAGTTCCGCAGGGTTTGCCGACAAGTTCTACTTGAGTAAATCGTATTTAGACAACCGTATATTTCATTTAGGTCTTTTGCAATGACTGAGCCAAGGTCAGTTTTATATTCTACTGAAATCATAAAGTGACACTTGAGATAAACAGAATGTTTACTTTCTCCATGTGAGCTGAGGCTGATATGTAAATTCATCCTTATTCTTTCATCAAATTTGCATTTACCCTCTTAGCCAAACACTACAGGGTTCCAAATCAAACAGTTTTAATGATGGTCAACTCTTTATGACCGATGGCCATATCAGAGAAAGAGAAACAGCAATTTAGATTAAAATGAAAAGCACAGCACAACATAACTCTCCTCTCCAGGTTGCTGGTAATTGGATGAACTTTCCATATGAGAGGTGTTTTGATGCTTCACTGCTTAACAGTAATTACCACAGTCTTCCAGCTTTGTGTTCCTGGTATGCCCCTTTTATCTGCTGCAAACACACCACACTCACCTGCCATTGTTATTTTATTTTTCTGGTCAAATAAACCAAGCACCTCTAAACAAATTCATATATATATATATATATATATATATATATATATATATATATATATAGCAAACAATAAGCACAATAAGATTTAATCTTCTCACCCAAAGAAGCTGGGCAAAATGTTGACGAAATATGTTAGGTGGAAACCCAAAATCAAACTTTTTTTTTCCTGGATAATTGTCTTCTATGAGATGATTATGTCACCAGTGTGCATTTCTAAAGAGGTGACTTGTCTGTCCTCTGGGGCCAGGGGTATTTCACTCTCTCCAAGGTGAGCTGGAATCTCTTAGGTAAGAAGCCAAGAACATCCAAATTGCCTCAGGCCCCTTGAAAAGCCACAAACCAGCAGCTTAAATCTCTCTGATGCAGTTAAACAAGAGGGAGCCTCAGAACTTGAGGGATAAATTTAGTACCTGTGTTTGTTCTCCATTCTTTTTGAACAAAGGGAGCTATTTCTGTGTTATGAGTTTGCAGAACACAGAGGGGATTAGGCAATGGGACCACACAACTCAGTCCTGTAAGGCTGGGGGGCTGGGTCGGAAGACTTCAGTTCCTTCCCAAGAAGAGTTAGAGCCTACTGTGGTTTTATTCCTAAAAACTTGGGCTCTTTGGGCCCAGCTCAGAGGGAGGAGGGCTGGATGCTTCCTCCACAGCCATCCCTGTGTTGTGCTTTGCAATGCTGTTAGCAAGTTCAAAGCAAAGGGTCTCTGAGACAGGCTGCACAAAGAATAAAAAAAAAAAAAAAAAAGTGACATTCTTTCAGGGACTCCGGGATTCTGCTTCCTGTAAGGAATAAAAAATGAAGACTGTTGGCACTGAGCCTTGCTAGGTTACTGAAGATCTCCCTCTTGGAATGTCAGACACATCAGTAAACGACTTGATCCAGCAACAGAACTAACATAATTCACGCCATTGATACAACAAGACGAGTGTCTCCACCCAACTTCAGTGCTTGTCTTCTGAAGAAGACGAGGAAGAAAAAAGAAAGAAAGGGAAAGAGAAAGCAGAGAGGCGAGGGGCTGCCGGGGAAAGACGGAGGACACAGTTTCCTTTTCAGTGTGGCTGTCAAATGGCGATCTAATGTGGCCGGGCTGCAGGAGAGTAGATAGCTTTTCTGAGGCCCGCAAGTATTTCTGCCATTCACGGGGCCGGAGGATGCCACACACAGTCTGTTTGTTCAACATAAGCAAACAGATTGTAAACTGGCTGATAATTTTTGTACTGACAATGTCATTTACAGCTGTCAGCCTTTCGTCTGCCTTGTTTGCTTTATTCAAATATGAACCGAGTGGACCTCCCTTCCAGCGCTTTCTTCTGCATTAAAATCACATCCATTCCCTTCCAAGCTGTCTTATCTAAAATTCATTGGAGGCCAATCAGTTGGCAGAATGCTTTGTTGTTTCCATGGAGGCAAGAAGTCTAGTGTGCACTTTCGGGGATTAGGAAGTTTCAGATTTACAGCCTTGAAGTGCACATTGCTTTCAGTTGGCTTCCTTTGATTGCTCAGAGGCAGGAAATTTAAATATAATTTTTAGATCTGGAGCTGAGAAGTGGATCTTTAAAAGCGTAATCATCCTACTTTGCAGTTCGGTCATGCCAATAGTTGGCCTCTCCTCTCCTGGTTGAGTTGCTGGAATGTGTCGCTTTCAGGGCACGCAGTGGCATTCCCCTCTCAGCCCCAAGATCGCGACAGCTCCTCTGATGACCGGCTCTGCTAAGCTGCCCTGCTTCTCCAAGGAGCCTGGTTTTGATCCTGTGGGCTGCCAGGGTGTTGCCCACAAATCTTGAGGCCTCCTCTATTGTTAGCGGAGGCCACGGTACTTTCCCGTTAAATAATTCACATCAGACTGGCTGTCTGGCGGCAGGCAGGCAGCTGCAGAGATTTGCCACTTTGTTCAGAGGGTACAAGCACATTCTTCTCAAAAAAAAAAAAAAAAAACCAGCAACAACAAAAAAAGGTAAAGCAGCTCAGCTCAGTCACCTATCTGACTGCATCTGATGCCAGTTAATGGGGTTGTCAAGAGCTCCCAGTTCCAGTATGTGCTCAGCTCTGAGCTTCAGTCTGGTGCTTTCTGAGCAGCAGCAACTCAGAGGCATACATTCCAAAAAGAGGAGTTTGCTGACTTCTTGAGGAAGGAATGCTCTTTTGGAAAAAGAGCATTCCTGACCTCATATTCCAACAAGAAATATCCTAAATGCCATCCACCAAGGAGTCTGCATCCAAACTGGAACCTTTAAAGCAAAACTTCCGTGGCTGATGCACTGATTTGATCTATGACCATAGCAATTTGTTAAACTCATTTTCTCAATCCCTAAAAAGGATATAGTATGAACCTACCTGAATAAAAGCATACTGAAGAGAAATGACACGTAACAAATAAATTAATCACAAAAACCAAAGTATCTAGGGTAATTATTAAGCTTCATGTCAATTTAAATTTATCATTCTTCCTTTAGGTTTATTGCAAGCAGACTCAAATATTTGTTTAGTGCCAACTCTTAGCTTAGGAAACATAAATTCTAATGATACGTCAAATGAAAAATACCCATAAAGTCATTTGAGAATAGTTTGAGGTAGTGCTCAGTCTCATGCTGGATAGAGGCTGGGTAAAAATATAATAAAACTAAAACTACAAAGAAAAGAGTTCTCAGTAGAAGTTGCTACATGAAAGAATATTCACTCTATTGATATTTAATAAATATATGATTCATTGGGGAAACTGGTACTTTTTAGGGATAGCCAGTGTGCTATTATAAAATGTATTATTTACCACTATGGGAACTGATTTGTTGAAAAAATGTGCTCTAGTACACAGAACTTTGTGTTCTTTGATACAGACTTGATTAGCAATCCATAGGCCCCATGGTTGCTATGTGTCCTGCTGTTTTGACAGGCCACCACATACTTAACTGCTGAGTTCTAGATTCCCTATAATTTCAAAGAAGCCCATCTTGTTGAGAAAGGAGACATTAGTCTTTGCTTACCATCTTTAAGAATTTAATTCTATCTTGGAGTGTAAGTGGGTTGGAGAAATAGCTGCTAACATACTACTATTGAGATCATCATGATTTTATTATTGAGACAAAATCGATCTGTTTACTAAGTTTTTCATGCAACTTAGATGGGATACTGTTGGTCAAGTTTTTATTTAGCATCTTTTCCCTACCATATTTAAATATTTGGTCATGCCATACATTTTTGTGCATTTCCAAAAAAAAAACAAGAGGCTCTAGCCAGACATGGTGGTGCATACCTTGTAATCCCAGCAACTTGGAAGCCCGAGGCAAGAGGACCACAAGTCTGAGGCTACTTAGTGAGACCCTAAATGACAATGAAACTGTCTCAAAAATAAAAAAAAAAACAAAAATGGCTGGAGATGTGGCTTGGTAGTAGAGTGCCCTTGGTTTCAATCCCTGATCCCCAGCACCAAAAAAAAAAAAAAAAAAAAAAAAAAAAATTAGAGAAGAAGAGGAAGCTCTAAATTCTGAAATTTCAACATCAAAGCTCGGTTGATGACTATATTATTATGAACTGAATTGAGAATATCTAAAATCTCTGTTTATTCTGCATACAAAAATATTAGTGTTTGATGATGGAGCAGTTCCCCTAGATCTCACTGAGGATGCTATTAAATACATAGAACATTCCTTACCTTTCCTTTTAAAATCCTTAAATTGCCAATTCTAAAACCCATTGGACTCAAGGGCTTTGAAAGCATAGCCCATAACGTCCGAGGGGTTCCACAGTGGAATATTCTCCGGGAAGCAGGTTAAAATTTGTGAAAATTTGTGGCTGGTGGTACTCTGCTATCAACAGACAAGGAAGGAAACTGAAATTAGAAAAGGCAAGTGTCACTGTGTTCATGAATGATGATATGGAGGAGAACTGAAGACATAAGTTGTTGCTACATGTCCAATTTAGCCAGAAAGATGACATCATCTTTTTGTGTTAGGTACAGAACAGGCAGAAAGAAGACAGAAAAGGAAGGAAAATAAAGCAAATGAGATAAAAACAGAAACACACCGGTAACCTGAATAAAGCCTTTGTGGTGTTTCTATGTACAGTTAATGCAACTCTTCTTACAAGTCTGAAGTTAGGTCAGAAAATTTTTTACAGTCAATAAAACCCCAAAGGGAGCAGTTAGAAAGTGAAATCCCCAGGAAAATAAGAAGGATGTTATTTGTAGTCTCCTCCTCCCTCCCTTTCAGGTGGCTGGAATCCCAGGGAAGGAACAGAAATACAAGAAAAAGAAAAATTAAGAGACTATGGTGCTGGGTGCTGTGACACGGCCTATAATCCCAGTGCCTTGGGAGGCGGAGGCAGGAGAATCTCAAGTTCAAAACCAGCCTCAGCAACTTGACAAGGCCCTAAGCAACTCAGCAAAACCCTGTCTCTAAAAAATAACAATAATAATAAAAAGGCCTGGGGATGTGGCTCAGTGGTCAAGCAGGCCTGGTTTCAAGGCCCAGTAAAAAAAAAAAAAAGAAAAATAAAGAAAAGAAAAGAGATTATAAAAGAACCAAGAAACACAGATGAAGGAAAAGGGAGAAGAAAAATGTATCTGAAACCCACCTTTTAATGTTATCTCTTTCATAGTATCTACTGAGCACCCCCAGTGGTGGGCCCCTGGGCACATGGCTTACTCTATGTTTTCCTCTGGTTCTTCATCTGGAAAATGGAAGCGATGCAGAACCCCCTTCACTGGATTTCCATGAAGAGCCAACAGACAGGCCTGATGAGTGTAAATACAATCTAGCAGCACTCCACCTTGGCCACATTCATGGTGGTGGTGTTAATCGCTGCTCTTACACTTGTGTGCCAGGATCTTGACATGCATTACCCACTTCTCCCCTTCTAAAACATAGATACCTAGAAGAAAACACAGGTTTTAACAAAAACCTCCCTGACATGAGCCTTGCTGTTGATTGTTTTTTAGTATGACACCAAAAGTGAAGTCAACGAAAACCAAAACAAACAAGTAGGTCTGCATCAAACTAAAAAGCTTCTGCACTGCAGAGGAAATCATCAGCAGAACGGAGATGCCTACAAAATGGGAGAACACCTTTGCAAACCATACATCTGAAAAAGGGCTCATATTAGAAATGTATAAGGAGCCCACACAACTGAACAGCAAAAAGCTAACCCTATTATTAAAATGTATAAAGGACTTGAATAGATATTTCTTCAAAGAAGGACATATAAATGTCTGAGATATCTATGTATCTATCTAATCTAATCTATCTGTCTGTCTATCTATCTATCTATCTATCTATCTATCTATCTATCTATCTATCTATCTATCTTTAGGTAGGTGTTCAACACCAGTGATCATCAGGGAAGTTCAAGTAAAAACCACTGAGATATCACCTCAACCCTCTGAGGACGATCATTACCAGGTAAACTAGAAACAGCCAGAGTTGGTAAGGCTGAGCAGAAAAGAGATTCTTTGTACAGTTAATGCAATTGTTGGTTGCAATGTAGACTGATGCAGCCACTACGGAAAACAGTGTGAAGGTTCCTTAAAAACTCGAAAATAGAATAACCACAGGATCTGATTTGGGATATATGATCAAAGGAAATATGATGAAAATCTTGAAGAGATATCCCTATCTCCATGTTCACTACAGCACTAGTCACAACAAGCAAGATATGAAAACAACTTAGTGGTTTTTGAAAACAGATAAATTGATGGAGAAAATCTGGTATATCTTCAACCATACAATAGTATATTAATCAGCCATGAAAAAGAGGAGAATTTTGCCACTTCTGACAGCATATGTGACAACGTATATGTGTATTAAAATATCACACTGTATTCCTTGAATATATTTTTGTGAACAAAATATTTACTAAAATATTCTTTATTATAAATTAACTATAACTGCTTGATTCTCACAGAAAGGTTTTGTTGATTTTACTGAACTTTTTTATTCATAGCCAATTTGTGTTCGTATTTCAAGTATGATTTTTGAACATCAGATTGCATATCAATGATTACTACCAGATTCAGCAAAAGTTGCTCACCTCATTGATGAGCGAGTATAGTTCCAACTTGAATATTGAATGATATTTTTGTAGATGGTAACTGGCCAAATGTAAGTGAAATAAAATGAAGACATATCGGAACTTCATTGTCCATCAGTAGTGTGGATGGCTTCTTTGTTAAACTGGAGAATAGTTTTTCAAATACAGGAAAACTCTTGCCTGAAATGCATTGCTTTCACAACATAATAGCTATAGGCACAGCACACTTAAGTTTAATCTGCTCTGTTAACATTTCATCTACCAATTTCTTAAGACTAGATAGTTAATAAAACAATAAATCAATCTCTGACTTATGGCATTAACCATTTTCCTGGCGTAAATAATGTTGTTACAACTAAATCCAAGCTCCAAGAGTGGTGTCACTGGACATGGATTTGAGAAGAGACGTCAGTAGCCTATAGGTTCCATGAAGGAAGAGCATTTGAACTTGGCTCTTGAAAAATGAATAAATTTATGGGCAGAGATAGAAGGGAAGGACACTTTGGGCAAAAGATATACTTAAATAAAGGTAACATAAAAAAAAAAACACAACATTTTGACATAGGAAGACATTAACAGGCCTACAGAGGATACCAAGAAAGACCATGTGGGTCCTTGAGAAAGAAATTGGAGAGTTGGATTTGAAGGACTCTGGGTTCGTTTCTTATCCTAAGGTCTCCCCTTTATCTTATTAAAGATTTTGTTTTTATTTGGTAGAGGAAATTTGCATGTTTATTCTGTTTGATTTTATCATTTTGTGCCAGGGAGGATAGAGAGAAGGCATGAGGGATGGTATGAAATGCTCAGATCTAATCTTGCAGGGCCTCACTCTCATTTTCAGAGTCCTGGAAGTATTGGAAACTGACAGGCCAGAGGTGCAGAGAGGTGGGAGAAAGTTCCCAAAGCTAGTGTCAGGGGAATGAGTGTCCGCACCAGGTCATAGCCATAAGAATGTCATTATATAGGTTTGGGTCAGCCCAAACTTACTGCTGCTTCTACCCCAGCACCCTAAACAAGACCTGGTACGTAGACCCCACCTAACAACACTCGCTGACGGAATGAACAGCTGAAATGGAAGGCAGGGGTGAGGGAGAGAGATCTCAATTATGTTCGTAACAGTGACACAGCTTGGAGTAACATCCGGTTCTTTGCACAAGCAAAAATGCAGTCTCTGTCAAAGGGGAAAAAGCAAATATGTTGTTCTGATAGGAAGTTGAAAGTGTTGATTGTGACACACAATTTTTATAAGCAATTAATTGTATACTGGTTTTGTATCCCTAATCTAAAAGGGTTGAAACTAAAATTTCAGATTTCACATTTCTTATTTCAGATTTTGGAATGTTGGCATATGCATGATTCAATATCTTGGGAATGAGACACAAATCTGAATATGAAATTCACTTATGTTTCATGTGTACCTTCTACAAGGAGGCTGAAAGGAATTTTAATCAACATCCTCAGTGCATTTTGACTGTGACCCATCACATATGGGCAGGTATGGTATTTTTCACTGTAGTGTCATATCAGTGCTCAAAAATTTCAGATTTTGAAGCACTTCATGTTTAGGATTTTCACATGAGGGATATTCAACCTATATGTAGTATTGAAATAATGTGACTAACTTAAGGGTATATTTTACATTCTATGTTGTCATTCCACTTTTGTTCTTTGTCCCAGATCTTTTTACACGTAGTTAATAATTTATAAATAATCTTAAAAAAAACACACTTATGAAAATTCCAAATTGAGAAATGCTCCTTTTCCTAAGAAGCTCCTTAAGAATGCTCTTTAGAAAAAGGAGCATTCCACATTAGGAAATAATTTGGGATTTTTAAAAAATTTGCTAGAAATAAATCTTCCTCCAGATGGGAAGCAGCTGTGAAAAGGTTTACTGAATGAACTACTGGAATTAACACTGTACTCAAATTTGGAGGTATATTAATGGCTACAAACTTCCTTGTCTGAACCTGGAGCATGACTAAGTGTAAAGTACTGAGCTCCCAGATGATAAGAAGTCTGTCTGTGAGCACTGGGTGGACAGGCCTGGTTAATCATTACCGGCTTCTCTGCCAAGCTCTGCAGTGGGGCTGACTACAGGGCAGGAGGAAGGAATAAATGGATTTCTAATTCTCATCCGGATCCAAGCTCCATTGGTTCTACTCTGAAGCTGCTAAGAGATGACCCCTCCCCACCATCCTTTCCCTTATCACTTTTGATTCTCCTGGTTCCGTAAAATTGATGACACAATGACTTGGTTCTGGTGACAGTGTCTGGGCCTGTGGATGCAACTTAGTGTTCCATGCCTGGCTGAGGGGTGGGGAGGACAGGAGGTGGGAGATGTCAGGTGTCACTGCATGATGCAATGATTTAACTCGCTGAATCACAGTTCCTAATTTTCCTGGAATCCAGGAAACCATGGCCTGTTTGTATTTACATTCAAGGGTTGAACATTTAAAGACTATTTGATAGATAACCCCCTCCTTAAACCAAAATCTCCAAAACAAAGTGTGCCATTTTGTGAAGAATTTTCAGTTTAACATATAGAAAGGGGGCATACCTTAGATTAGGTAGATGGGAGTGAAGGGAAGGGAGAGGATATGGAGATAGGAAGGATAGTAGAATGAGACAGATATCATTACCTTATGTACATTTATGACTGAATGACTGATGTGATTCTACAACATATACAACCAGAAAAAATGAAAAATTATACCCTACTATGTCTGATTTATTAAAATGCATAAATGCATTCTACTGTCATGTGTCACCCATTAGAACAAATTTTAAAAATCAAAACAAAGAAACAGAATGTGACCAGCCTCTTGGACACCTCCAACTGTGTTCTCTTTCAATCATTTCACAATTCTCAAGAATCTCCAATATCTATCTAGTTGCAGAGATTAATTTTCAAATTTTAAATAAATGTCCTCAACCACATTTAGCGTTTTGTGCCTGGCTTCTTTTTGCTAAGACTCATCTTTAAAAGATTTAACCATGTTTTTATACTTAATTATAATCCACTCTTTTCCATTGATATGTGATATTCCTTTGTGTGAATGAATATATTACCATGCATTCCAAAGGAAATTTTTACCTACAAAATATTTGAAAAAGGAGTTTCCCCCATTCTTCCTCACATTCAGACTTCCGATCTCTGTTTTAATCTTCTTTTCATTATCTTTGCCTCTCTTAAATCTAACTATTAACTTCCAGTGAATTCCTGACTTCATTTGCCTCTCCGTAAGATTCATCTCACAAACATCATCAAAGAATAATCTGAGCACGTTCTCTTCCAAGTTCCCATTGCTGTCTCCTCACCCAAGCACTCACAGTCTTCTGTGACTTGCTGCCCCTGTCTTACCTCCTGTGTATCCTACTTGGAAAACATAAAATCCACATTTTCATCCTTCAGCTCCATCAGCATCTTCCTGCTTCTGGGCTCTTGGTCAAGGGTCATTCAGTCTGAAGTTACTGTTCTCCACATATGACTGTCGGACAATGCTAACTCCTCCTTGAAGATCTACTTCACTTTGTCCTCCATTCTGATCCCAAGGTTGCCGACTATCAACATCCACTCTGTAAGAATCTGCCTCTGCCACTCCACCATGAGCCACTGGGTGGCTTAGATGCTCAGGTTTGTAGCCTTGGTCAATGGCAATATCCTGGATGGTCTACTCCCGCCCCCAAACACATCCTGGCTCTTTTTCTTTCTTTTTTTTCTTTTTTACATTTATTTTATTTTATTTTCATTTTTATGTGGTGCTGAGGATCGAACCCAAGGCCTCACACATGCTAGGCAAGCCCTCTAACCTGGGCTCTTTTTCACACCATCTGATTACCCTCTGTCTCTTTTTTCCAAAACAATACTCATGGGACCTGCCTTTCAGAAGCTGTGGGTCATAGTGAGATGAGTGAAAAGCAGAGAGGTATTCTAAAGATAAGTCAGAGGAGACTCATGTCTAGGCTTGTTCTCTGGAAGCTCTCACTGTGCTTCCGTAGGGGTGTTCTCCAGGAAGAGTGAAGGTCAGAACACTGCAAGAATGAACAGTTACAACCCTCCAGGCCCCAGAAAATCCTGCAAACTTGATATGCTTGGAGGTGGCTAAAGGGCAGGAGAGGAAGGCTGTGTGTAAGAGAGAAGGGACTATAAAGCGAATTAGAACAAACCCTGAAGCCTCTTTGCTCTACTTACGCATTATAGACCTTGGTCTGAAAATTGTATCACCATTTATGCTGAAATATTAGTTTCCTCATTTTCTTATATTTCTAGCCCTTCATGTAACAGAAAGCCTTTTCTGACTTGTGAATTTATGTAAAAAGTATTTGAATGGTACAAATTTTAAATTATATTTAATTATATATTCACTGAAATTAATATGGTTATATAAAACCAGAACTATGCAGGGAAAATGTACTCTTTTATCATTATTACCAATTATAGAATCCACATTTTATATCTGTTGATTGGACTTTCTCCATGATCCTGAAGGAAAAAAAAAAACATTTAACAGGACTTTCCCAAGCTGTGTTCAGAAGAAATTAAATTGAATTCATTCAAAAATCCAAGAGTTTGCTGGAACAATTTCTTTCAGAAGGGAGAGAAAAAGTAGTGAATCCAAGTAAGAATGTTAAAAAGTGGACTTATACCAATAATATTGGCTTTCAATCCGTCCCTTCTTCTCTTGGCATGTGACCACAACACAGTCATCTCAAAACCCTCCTTGTTCTGCGGAGTGTAGTGGCACACACCTGTAATCCCAGCCGCTCGGGAGGCTGAGGCAGGAGGATTACAAGCTCAAGAGCAGCCTCAGCAACTTAGTGAGGCCCTAGAAACTTAGTGAGACCCTTTTCTAAAAATAAAAAATAAAAAGGGCTGGGGATATGGCTCAGTACATAAGAACTCCTGGGTCCAATCTCTGGTACCAAAAAAAAAAAATAATAATAAGTTCTATGAAAATAGAAGTAGTCAAGAGTTGGCTAGGATTTCTACTGCATTTTAAACAGCTCATTTGTATTCTCCTTGTGCCCTCAAAGACCAGCTCAAAAGCAGTGAAGAGCATAAAGCAAAAGACAGCTGGAAAAAACAAGTCGTCAAATGATAAATGTAATGTTTCATGTCAGCAACTGGAATTTTTTGCAGTGTTACTGTCTTGGCCTGCTGACAGCATGATTTAATGACCTGGTTGCTGCATGGGTTGACATGGCAACCATGGAAAATGCCATAAATATCTTAGTTGTGGACATGAATGGTATGTTTACATTGTGTGTGGTGTATTGTAGGACATGTGGTGGCTGTTGTCCCATCCAGTTGGAAACGTCTGGAATTGACAGCCATTTTTTAGAACCATTTGGGCTAAATGACTCTCATGACAGATACTTTACTGCAAGTCCAGAGCTGTGCATTTTTGTGTATATTTAAGAAATTAAACTCAGCATTTAATGGACCATAGAGCCTGAACCCTGTTTGCCAGGCAGCACAAGCAACTTTCTACTTCAGAGTCAAGACAATGCTAGATTTCTTCTATTCCAACACAAGAACACACAATTATGACATTTATGCAAAATTGTATATAGTAAGCACTTCCATAGGTGGAATTACACCCCAATCCTAGAATTAGGAAGATTTTTTTTAATATGCCAGTGATTGTACCCAGGGGTGCTTAACAACTGAGTCATATCCCAGCCCTTTTTATTTTTCTGTTTTGAGATAGGATCTCACTAAGTTGTTTAGGGCCTTGCTAAGTTGCTGCTATCCTCCTGTCTCAAGACTCCTGAGCTGCTCTGATTATAGGCATGCACCCCTGTTCCTGCCAAGATTTTTGAAATAACTTCAGTCCAATTATTTGGTTCCTTAGAAATAGTACCAAAGAGAATGGACTGTTCTTTTTTGTATTGCAAACCCTCTAAGGAAAGCAATGAAATCCACACTTTTCCTTGTGCTTAAAGATTTTTATATTTTCAAAGAAATGTGACATTATATTCTAAAAAGAAGAAAAGAAGCACTAAAAACTAGTTGTGTTATATTGAAAACCACCAAAGAAAATTATTTATTAAGCAAAAGTATTTTTTAAGACCCAGGATGAAGAAGGAAAATATTGCTTTACTGGGTCTTCATAGTGCTAAAAATGAAAATTAGAGTAGGGTATTAATAGTGTCCTAGGACCTAGACAACATGATTTTTAAGGTAATTCTCATCAGGCAGGGAACTGGCTTGGACTAAACAAAATTTATGGCATTATAAGTTTAGATTCATGGATGCAGCAGAGCAAGGGTTTGAAGGGTTTGCTGAGGAAGCTATTAGTCTTAATAAGTAAATTGTTTAGTTGCTTTATGGTATTATCTTCTGGGAACAGGTGTTCCTGGGACATACAGCTAAGATACTTTGCTTCTTTTTAGTATTGATTGACCAAAGGACAGGAAAGAATACCTACTTTCAGAATTGTTTAACACAGGGTCATGAAATCATGTTGGTCTCAATTCTAAGTAGCCTTGAGCAATGCATTTCATCTGTCCATCTTGTTATTCCATTCATTCATCATTCACTCACCTTTGAGTCAATCACATATTGAGTATTGACTGAATGCCCCTACTTAGGGCCAAAGAGAAAATTTGATAACATCCTAGAAGGAATCTACAATATATACTCTCAGTACTTTGAATGTGTTACTATACTATTATGTTAGACCCTTATGTTTAAAGGAACCAACACATGTCCAGGTCATAGATAACTACTTTATTATAAGCGTTCTCTAGGATATTAGAAAATAGAAGAAACTATCTCAGCAGTCAAAAGTCAGGACTCTTGGAGACCAGAGATATTTATGACCCCAGTTCTGGCTATTCTAGGAATTCTAGTGGGATCCATCTTATGTCCAGGAGGTGAGGATTTAATGGGCAGATTATTCATAAGCCAATATGGAGGATCATAATTTTCTCAGGTTTTTTTTTATCAAGCCACCTCATCCCAGCTCAGGAACAATGCTGTTCCTAGATCAGGTATAGGATCTGAGATGTGTCATTATATGCATGGTGAGTCCTGGAACAATCAGCTATGGCCTTATGTATAAGAAATTACTGGGGCCATCCTTGCAGATTTGCAACAAAAGACTCTCAAAGAGACCTGCAAGCCAAGCCTCATGGTGCACGCCTGTTATCCCAGCAACTCAGGAGGCTGAGGAAGGAGGATTGTAAATTTGATGCCAGCCTGGGCAATTTAACCAGACCTGTCTCAAAATAAAAAGGGCTGGAGAAGGGTTGTAGCTGTAGCTCAGTGGTTAAAGTGCTTGCCTAGCACAGGTGAAGCTCTGGGTTCGATCTTCAACACCGCATTAAAAAAGTAAATAAATAAAATAAAGTTATAGAAAATATTTTTTAAAAAAAAAAGGATTGGAGATGTGGTTCAGTGATAGAGCCCCCATGGGGTAGGCTCAATCTCCAGTACTAGCAAAAGGAAAGAAAGAAAAATAAGAAAAATATATATTGAACTGCCCAGGTTATATAGTTGTTAAGTAATAGAATAACAAAGTAGGAAATAATTTTAACCCCTGGCATTTATTTAATTTAAAATATCTCATTAAGCCTCATTTCCTTTCATTGAACCTCAAAATTTCACTAGAATCAAACATAACTCTCTTTATTAAAATTACATTACTATTTGCATTTTAAAGCATTTTTTGTGGTACAATATCTTATTATTTTCAAAACAATTATGGAGAACATCTAAATTAACAAAGAGTAGAAACAACCAAAGAACTGAAATGGGAAGTTTTTAAAAGCTGAGTCCTTATCTTCCCCCCCACCTCACTTTAATCTTGGTTTTGCAGAAGAAGCAAAATATTGTCAGTGAAGAATAGACAAATTTGTCACATCTTAATTTGATGGTAAAGAATTGCCTTCAATCACTGACCTTTATTTCTTTGTCTTGGGATCAAATTGTAACTATGGAGCCTGTTTTAACATGACGCCTGAGAGAAAAGGGTTTAACCTCGTTGAAGGTAACAAGCATCGTCCTTCTCACGCCCATCAGGTATTGATGTGTTTGGTTTAGAGACCCATTCATCACCCAGCCGTGAGCAGTCATCAGTCACATGGAGATGGGCCTTCGTCTCCCGGACTTCTAATTTACCTAGTTCCAAACTTGGAATTTGTATTGAAAGAGAGAAACTTCTCTGTGTTTTTTTCCGTATGTAACAAGCAAAGACCATTTTTTTTTAACTCTTTGAAGCTACAGTACATAGAAGGTTCTTCTGTTTAAATTGTTCTTGTTCTGTAGAAGATTTTCATTGTGAGAGACCAAGTTTTCGGGTTGCTCAGTCTGTGACTGAGATCTATGACTTCCTAAGTGATACTCTTTATGGGAAAGTTAGAAATAGAAGGAGTCTCAGAGTACTCAGATGTAAAAAGAGAGAGGTCACTAGACGCAATTGTACTTCAGTAGCAATAAGAGCACCTAGCACCTAAATCTTGTTTTCTAATACCCTTTTCCAATAAAAGAAATCCTGAGAGGACTCCTGGGAGAATGACTGATTCTTAGAGGCAGAAAATATACAAAATAAGCCTGATGCAACTTGTAGTGCCTGGAAGTAAGAAAGTTCTCAGGAGGGAGGGAAAAAAACATAGCAATGGAAGAATGACAAAGAGACTGAGCTGCCAACTGAAAGAACTCTCAGTGGCCACAGATGGAACCACCCAAGGAACCAAATTCAGAATATAGTATGATGCTGTAACCCAGAGTATAAAATAAACACTCAGGAGTCCATACTGATAAATGAGTGACTAAATAAATAAATATGGTAGAAGTGACTAGCAAAGGACAGGAAAGAACAACACAGTGCAGAACACATCCAAATAATTATTGCAGAAAGTCTGTCCTTAAACTATAAAATTTAATTGGCCAAATTATGCTATGTCCATGTATGAATACATGGCAAGGAATTCCACTTTTATGTAAAACTATAAGGCACCAATTAGGAAATAAATTAATAGAAGGAAGACAAGTCTACTTTTAGAGGAAGAGGATCCGGGAGATGGAGGAGAAAAGGAAAAGCATAGTCCTGGGGATTTGTAAAACTACAATGCCCTAATAAAAACATAATTTTATTTTGGTACCAGAGATTGAACCCAGAAGTGCTTAACCACTGAGTCACATCCCCAGCCCTTTTTATATTTTATTTAGAGACAGGATCTTGTGAAGTTGCTTAGGCCTTTGCTAAGTCGCTGAGGCTGGTTTTAAACTCATAATTCTCATGCCTCAGCACCCAATCTGCTGGTATTATAGGCATGAAACACACCAGCAAAACAAAAAAAATTTTTTTTAGAAAAGAAAGTCTTCCCTCAAGAAGGTAGAACTTAACTCCCCACTCCTTAAATGTGAGCTGCAAACAGAGACTTTTTTCCCAAGAATACTGTATGGAAAGAGGAAAAAAGAGTTACTTTAGAGTGGAGAAACCTAACAAACACTACTTTAGTCGGGTGACCCAAATTAACATTAACAGCAAACAGTCATGTTTGTAGTTCCTGATGTGATGGGAACAACACTTTACCTCTGTGGTCTTTCTTTCAAGACTTCAGCACCCCAGTATAAGCATATGCAAAACATTAGACAAATCCAAAGTGAATGGCATCTTACAAAATACTGATGAGCACTACTCAGAACTGTCATCATCATCAAAACAAAGAAAGTTGGACAACCTGTCACAGCTAAGAGCAACCAAAGGAGACATGATCGTTAAATGCATACAGTAGCATGAATGGGATCCTAGAATAGGAAAAGGACATTAAGGAAAATATATGAAAATATATTTTAGCAATTAGAGAAATGGAAATCAAAACTGCACTGAGATTTCATCTCACTCTAGTCAGAATGGCAAATATCAAGAAGACAAATAGCAATAAATGTTGTAAGAATGTGGGGAAAAAAGATACACTCATACATTGTTGATGGGACTGCAAATTGTTTCAGTCACCATGGAAGCAATACAGAGATTCCTCAGAAAACCTGGAATGGAACCACCATCTGACCCAGGTATCCCACTCCTCAGTTTACACCCAAAGGACTTAAAATCAGCATACTACAGTGATGCAGCCACACCAATGTTTATAGCAGCTCAATTCACAATAGCTAAACTATGGAACCAACCTAGGTACCCTTCAACAGATGAATGAATAAAGAAAATGTGTTAACTATACACAATGGAATATTACTCAGCCTCAAATAAGAATGAAATTATGGCACTTGCAGGTAAACGGATAAAGCTGGAGAATATTAAGCCAAGTAAAATAAAGCCAAAAAACAAAGGCCAAATGATTTCTCTGATATACGGATGCTAATTCACAATAATGGGGGTGACTAGGGAAGATTAGAGGTACTATGTATTAGACAGAGGGGAGTAAAGGAGAGCAGGGAGTATAAAGGATAGTAGAATGAATCAGACATTATTACCCTATATGCATATATGATTACATGACCTGTGTAATTATATATCACATATAACCAGAAGAATGTTATATCACATTTATGTGTGTGTCAAAATGCATTATATTATCATGTATAAATAATTAGAACAAATAAAAAAGCAAAGAAACCTGAGTGAAATACATACTTTAGTTAATAATACATTAATATTGGTATATTAATTGTGATAAATGTACCATACTATGTAAAAATAGGGGAAACAGAATGGGGGTACCAGGTAAGAATTCTCTATACCATCTTTGAAATTTTTCTGCATTTCCAAAACTATTCTGAGAGCTGGAGATGTGGTTCAAGCGGTAACACACTCGCCTGGCATGCGTAGGGTGCTGGGTTCGATCCTCAGCACCACATAAAAAAAATAAATAAAATAAAAGATGTTATGTCCATCGAAAACTGAAAAATAAATATTAAAAAATTCTCTCTCTTCTCTCTCTCAAAAAAACTATTTGAGGAAACATATATTTTAAAAAGATATAATAATGAAGACTAAAAAAAAGCCACGTTTATTTTTATGACTTATATGGTTCTTCTTGCAATTCTCCAACTTTAGAGTAGGGAGAACTGAAATTAGTATAGTTTGCAGTCTGTGTCTTAAAACTCCACTGGGACCAGTCATTCTTCCCTATGTCTGCATTAAGCAATGTTGGGACTAAGCAAAAGTGCTTTTAGGCTTGCTACAGGAATACTTGATCATATAAAACAAGACTACAAAGTAACTGGAATAGTTTACTGATCAAAGCCAATAACTTACCAAGATTTGTTCCTTGCTGTGTGGAGTTCAGCAATCCAAAGCTGTTAGGGTATAAACTCTCCCAGCCCCAAACCACTCCTACCTTGTAAGACCTGCCCTGCAAATCACCCAGTCCACACCCTGACTTCATCATTCTCAGACACCACTAACATTACCAACATGGCACTCTCTCTTACTCCAGACGCGCTAATAAACTAGTTTTGTTTCATCAACATTTTTTCTGCTTTTTTGAGGGGTGGAGGCAGGGGAGTTGATAATGAACAATAGCGAGTTTGAAGCAAGAGAATTTAATCTTTCAAGAATATCTTAGCATCTTCCACTCCAGCATAATCTCACTTAGGTTAAATATTCAGTTGAACCAAAGTTTCACTTGTCTCAGGATTGTTATAATCAGTTTTTTTTTTTTTTTTTTTTTTTTTTTACTGTGACTAAAGGACCTGACCAGAGCAAATATAAAGGAGAAAAGGTTTATTTAAGGGCTCATGGTTTCATAGGTCTCCATCCATAGACAGCAGGCTCCATTCCTTGGGGCTCGAGGTGAGGCTGAACATCATGGCAGAGTGTGTGGCAGAAGGAAATAACCCACATCATAATCAGGAAGTGGAGAGAGAGGCTCCACTAGCCAAAGCCACACCCCCAAAGAACCACTTCTTCCAACCACACCCTACCCCTTCAGTTACCACTTAGTTATCCCTATCAGGATTGATTCACTGATTGGGTTAGGACTCTTATAACCCAATCATTTCTCCTCTGAACCTTCTTGCGTTGTTTCATACATGAGCTTCTGGGAGGCATCTCATATCCAAACCATAATAAGGATGGTATCTAAGCTTTCCACTTCTACCCAAAATAGAAACTGTGGCTGGTTTTGGCTTAGATACAGTAGAAGGAGGAGGCTGGATCCTACCACTACCTGCAGGGTTTCTGCAGGGGGGTTAACCCCAGGCATCTGTTGGCTGACAAAATCTATAGCTCATGGACATGTATCTGTCTTTTGTTTTGGTAGCTTGGTTTTTCTCCTTCTTTAGCCCCACAGAATGCCCTGATTTCTAACTATCTTGTCAGTTGGTCCATAGTCCAGGCACTAACTTTGGTTGAAAGGTATTTTCCCCCCATCACAGTGGTTCCAGCCAATACTTTCATTAGCCAGCATGGATAGCCCTCCACATTTGCTTTGAAGCAGGTGTGTCCTTCTGCAATGCTTCTTCCCTGCACAGCAGCCAAGATGGGTTCCAGAGGCTAATTACAGCCTAATTTTCTCCTAATCAGGTAATTGTGCCATTATCACTCCACTATGGCTACTCTGTGTAAAGGCCACCTTCTGCATGCTCTCTGACCCAGATTTCAAGTTTTTGGTTTTATCTATTTAATACTTCACCCCTCCTAAGATTTCAGTCCAGACAAGAGGTCAAGTCACAGGTTCCACCTGCAATCCTGACTCCCTTCCTTCCTCGGTGGCTTTTCCCCAGAGGCAGAAGCTGGTTTTCCTCGACTGCCTGTCTGGGACTTCCCCTGTCACGACCTTCTCCATCTGAGGTGACATTCATGATATCTGTGACTGACAAAAGGATGTACCTTCAGATCCCCTTCAAGAAAGGACTGTTTACCCAGCTGAGGGGAATGTGGACCTGTTCACTCCCCTGGGTCTGGCATTGCTTTTGCGCTATAATGTTCTTCCTGGATGTTCCCCAGATATGGCTGAGCCTAAGGGACAGGCCACTTCCTCCAAACATGGACACTCAAAGAACAATCTCTGTGGCAGAGCGCCTTGTTTCTCAGAACTGCACTGTGCTCTGGGATTCCTCCTTTCAAACCTTCCTTTCCTCCCTTCTCATTTCAGTGGTGTCAGAACTTCCTCGTGGTCTGAAGACTCTCCCTGTCAATTGCTGCTCTCTCTCCATTTTGTCATTCATAGGTGTTGAGCACAATCATTGTCTTAACCATTTTACATTTAACCTTTGATTCTCAGAGAAACCAACCAGCTCAACTTCCCCTTAGCAAAGCCATAATGGTGAATGGCTGAGGGTGAACATAGCTTATGAAAGAACAGATAAGAAATCCATTGGGCATGAACTTTTATATTAAATTCACATCAAACTATAAATAGTTAGCCTTCTTGAGAAAAAAATCCATGCTGGACATTTTCCTTTTCTCCCACCTTTTCTCCACCCTACTCAGTCTTTGTAAACTTTATCATCAGCTCTCTTCCCACAGAGCCTCTACTTGGGCTGAGACAGAAGGAGGCTGCACAATGAAGAGAGAGAGAGAGAGAGAGAGAGAGAGAGAGAGAGAGAGAGAGAGAGAGAGATTGATTTATTCTTTCCAGTTCTCTCCCCACAGTCACCAGGGTGTGACCATGTTCCTCTACTGACTTGTCAGTGGGTGGGACTTGCTCAGGGTTCTGGTAACTCCTTCCTCCTTCACCCCATCAGGAGCAGGTTCCATAACAGCTCCCCCTATAGTCGTATCTGAGTACTGCACCGTCGCTGTGGCTTCTCCAGAATCTTTCCACACTTTGTACCTAGTTGAGTATGCTTGGAGGGAATCTGACTAACTAAAACGGAGGTCAAATACAATTTTAGAGTTATACAGAGTCACTTAGAACAAGGTCATTAACTTTATCAATTAAATTATAAATCACTAAGTTTAAAGATCCTAATTTTTACGTAGAAGAAGGACTGGAGATATAACTCCATGGTATATAACACCAACCAAGCATGCATGAGGCCTTGGGTATAATTCCCAGCATCACAAAAAAGATCAAATACATAGAAAGAAAAAATACGAATACAAGCAGATTCTACTTCCATAAATATGTTGAGGTAACTATTGAAATAAAGTCTATTGGAACCTATATTAATGAGATATTTTTTATCATTTGCCATCGAAGTAACCTCTCAAATGAAATAATCAGTCATATTTTAGTTAATTAAAATTCAATATACTACATGAAATAAAAATTCCTATCCAGATCACAAATTTCTCAGGATTCAAGAATGGGATTCTTCTGGTTAATGCCATTGTTTTCCAGGTTGCTTTATTTTTTGGTAAGGGGAATTGAACCCAAGGGTGCCTAACTATGGAGCCACATCCCCATCCCTTTTTATATTTAATTTTGAGACAGGGTCTCACTAAGTTACTCAGGGCCTCACTAAGTTGCTGAGGCTGGCTTTGAACTCAAGTTCCCTCTGCCTCAGCCTCCTAAAATGCTGGGATTATGGGTGTGCACCACCTCATCCAGCTTTGTTTTCTGTTTTTGAACAAGTATTTCCATCTCAAGTGAGATTGCAATTTTTCCTGTTAAATAAAGGGTGAATTGAAATAAATAATTGAAAGAAATAATAATTTGTGTTTATGAAACTAATTTTTATTTGTTTTTTTTTCATGGTTTCTTTGAGAAAGCTATAAACTCTCTCCTCATATACAATATAAACACAAAAATACTCACAAAATAGGCTTTCAATTTCAGAGAGTTTGGGGGAAGTTTGTTTCCCATAGTCCTTAGGTAGGCCTCAAATTATGAACTTAAAGTTCACCAACGTATAAGAAAACAACACAACTCTTGAAGACTCTGTTCAGTGATCCACAAACCTGTGTAGACATCCTCACATACATGCACACATACACATACATACTCACATAAGTGTACATGCAAATACACACAATGCAATGTAAGAAGGTGGAAACACTAAACATGAAAGGTGTTCAGGGAAAAACAATAGACCCAATATATATAAATACCTATGTGAGTGTGTGTGTACATAGTAACAAATATAATTTTAAGAGATTTTGAGTATCAAAAAATGTTATTTCAAGCACTCCTGATTAAAGTTGGTTCCAAATTGTCCAATATTTTTTGAATTGTTCTAATGCTTAGCTAATACATAGAGATTATACCAGGAAATTTGAGTGTTTCTATTAGAATATATTATGTCCCTCTAAGTCAAATGTTTTGATGTAAATTCGTAAGTCTCATTTTTGTCTGGTGTCCATACCTTCATGACCCTGTGCGCAATTTGGGAACAGGAGTGATTTTGATTATTTATTTCCCTTATCGACACATCCTAATAATTATGCCTGAAAGGTGTGTCCTCCCTTCCTGATCATTACCCAGGTCCTGCTTACACCAAGATTCCATCTCCTCACCTCCCTCCCCTTATCATCCTCACTCTGCCACTACTTACCCTTCTGAAATGCACAGCTATTCTTTCCAATGCCTCCTCATCCTTGGAATACCAGATGGCTTTTTCTTCATCTCTTCTAGGAAGAATCCCCAAGCTCTTTACCACTGGGTGTGAGAAGCACATCTGATCACCTCTCAATCCTTCTCCTCTACCTACCTCCTCTGCGCATACCAGTGGATACCACATCACTGTCACCTCTGAACCCCGCACAAGTTTCTTCAAAAAGTAAAACTATTTAAATCTATCTATGTGCACATACACAAAGGTAATTCCCTTTGTAACCATCCTCACATTTATCCCCAAATTATGTTCAAGAAGAAAACAAATGGCCTAATTTTCTAACAAACCTAAGAGAATCCCTTTCTCCTTTTATAAATCAATTATTAGTTGCTTTTCCAAAGAATACCAACTGTTTTAAGTTGAAGCAAATAAGAAGCACAAAACAATTAGACTGTTTTACTCTCTCTGATGACACTAAGCAAGTCCATATTTTGCTGACATTACACATTTGTCCCTAAACCTAATGAGGGGAACAGCACCATTGTGCAATGAGGAGAAATAAAAATTGAGAATGCATTTCTACTCTTGTAAAATAAATAAATAATGCTAAACAAAGCAAAACAAAAGCAAAAACAAAGATAGGGCTCTGAAGGTAAATCCAAAGTCAACTTTGCAATGTGGAAATGTCATGCTGTTTGAAGAATTTAGGAAATGTAGCTAAGTTGACTGTTGATCTAAAATGCTTCTTCTTAAGTTAATCACTGACAGAGTCTTAAGATACTCCACAATGGGTTGTGAATTGCCTTCAAATCCCTTCCTCCACAACAGCCCAGCCTGGCTTGTCCACCCCACTGCCAACTGTCTATCACCAGTGATAAAAGAAAGTATTGGCGAATGAGCTGGAAAATGGGGAGATAGCACAAGGCAGATAGTAAGGAATGCTGTTTAGAAAGGAGGAACATTTAATGCATTTCTTTTATTCCCATCATTTCAAGTTTTGGTTTTTACACAACCTGACATGAGGAGGTAGAAGAAACATTTCTGTTATTGGTGCTGTTCTGAGGCTTAGGAACTACAAAGAGTCCTGGACTGGGAGTCGAGAGAGCCCTTGGTTCCAGATCTGCCTTGGGAGGGAGTAGGTAACTAATTTTCACGTATCAGTGGTCCTCTCTGACATGGATGATTATGTGGCTCTGTTGCCCTATTGTCTTAAAAGTTTTACTCTATAGTCTTCCCCCAACTTCCTCCCTGCATTGCACCATCAGGAAAGAAGTTAAAACACATGTTTTTCAAGCCCTTAATTTTGGATGTCTTTTTTTTTTTTTTTTAGCCTAGGAGTAACATTGACAAACTGAAAGTATCAAATGTCTATTGGGGTCCCAAGGAACAAACATGGAATCAAGAGCTACAACAGATCTTCCACAAATAGAGTTTTGATCTATCAGCCTGTGGAGCCAATTTCAAGAAAACTGAAAAGTGGCCCCTTTCAGGTGATAAGATGGTAAAATTAGAACAAAAAAAAATAACAAGATGGAAATCATTGTAAAGGCTTAGTCACAATTCTGCTTTTTTTAACATAGTATTTTAAATCTGCATTAATTTTTACATGATTTATTTCATTTTATGATCACTTCTATTAAGATATTTTCATTAGACTTCCAGTGTGTTTTCCATTTCATATGTTGAAGTGCTAATTCCCAGAGCAATGGTAGTAGGAAACAGTGACTTTGGAGGTAATTAGGTTTCAAGGAAATAATGAGGGTCAAGCCCTCATGATGCAATTAGTGTTCATACAAGAAGAGGAATAGAGACCAGAATTTCTTTCTCTCATGTGAGGACACAGCAATAAGAAGGTCATATACAATCCAGGAAATGGCCCTCAGCAGAACCCAAATTGCCTAAGAGCTTTATCTTGGACTTAACCCTCAAAACTATGCCTATTGGTTAAAAGCCACCCAATCCATGGTATATTTTTACAACAGCCTGGGCCGACTAGGACAGCGTGTTAATAAACAATCTCCATTACTACATGCAACAGACTCTGCCCACATTTGGAAATGACTATTTTCAATGCAGCCCCCAAAACCAGGCCGCCTGAATTAGGTTAACTATGTATGAAATGGAGACAACATTCCTCAGAGAATGCTCGTTGGCATCTCAGATGAATCAGGTGGATATGCTGAGCTGTGGACATGACATTTCCTTGGCTATCAAGTGGCATTCTCCATATTATTACTGTTTCTTGTCTCTTCAGGTGGACCAAGTCAGTCATCAGGTGTATGCGTGGACAAAGGCATATTATATCCTTGCTCATCCTCAGTGAGGCCAATGAGGAAATCTCATAAGTATTATAGGAGTTCATTTTGTTTGGATAGTTTTAGAATTAGTTTTATCTTCATATAAATAATTTTTTTCAGGCTACGATTAGTGTCATGAATGAGAATGGTTCTCTGTTTTAAGAACTCTTCTCTCTTCAGTTATCTATGGATATGTAATAACCAGCCTAAACTTAGTGTCAACCATTACAAATCATTTATGGTCATTATAGCTCATGTTTCTGGAAGTAAAATGGGCTTAGCACGGTGGATATCACTTGGGTTTTATCTCAGTCCTTTTTCTGTTGCATAAGAAAATACCTATGACCAGGTAATTTATAAAGAATAGATTTTTTGTATCATGATTCTGGAAATGGGGAAGTCTAAGATGATGGTGCAGGAATTCTAAGATGATGAGGCCCTTCTTGTTGCATCACGACATGGGGAGATAGATCAAGTGGGTCAACTCAGATCTCTCTTACTTTTTTAGAGGGGACGGTGCTAGTGCTGTGGTTCATACCCTGGATCTCACACATGCCAGGTGATCTCTTCCTCTTCTTATGAAGCCACTAATGCAATTATGATGCCTCCACCCTCATGACTTCCTCCTAATTACTTCCCAGAGGGCTTACTTCCACATACCACATACCAAAACATTTGATTTTGAGAATTAAGTGCTCCCCCCACACACAAAATTCTGGGGGACAAACAGAATTTTCTCATATAGTAAAAATCAGACTGTGACTGAAGTCAGCTGAAGGAAAACTCAAACAGCTGTCCTCATCAGCTTCCCATCTCCATAGGTTCTATCTCTATACATGGTCTTTTATGTGGGGACTCAGAGCTTCTATGGTGGATTGGGTGAAGATAAAGTACCTTTTGCATTCTAACCTTAGAGATCATACAGCTTCATTCATCCTATTCTGCCCTGTCCTAGTCATGAGAACTGAGTCACTAAGATCAGTCCTGTTCCAGGGGTTCTTCCCGCCCCCCCTTGATGGAAGCCATTTCAAGGAATACAAGGATTTATTTAAACTACTATATAAGTCAAGATTCCAAATCTGGCCTGTGGCCAGGTCTTTGTCACAGTCCTTCCTTTTAGTTCTCTCTCCCATTCTCTTATTCCCTGGGTCACAGAGGGTAGGACAGAATTAAGTCAAGATTATTGTTCACTCATTCAGACTCCAAAATCTTTCCCCATTGCTGTTGCCTTTTTACAGAAGATGAACTGAGGCCAGGTAGTTTGAATCAGTCAACCCATTTCTAGCAGCAGAGCCAGCAGTAGAACCCCAAAGTCCTTCAGTTTTCTAAGGAAAATGGGATAATTGAAGGGATTCTGTTATTTCCAGGGTTGTTTCAAAGGACTGGACCAGAGGCTGTTATGTTCCCTGTGTCTGGTTCTTCTGTGCAGGGGCGAAGTATCCAATCCTTTGTGATATTCTGGAGAGAACTGAAGATCGGGTTGAATGTGGGAAAAGAACATTTTTTTTCCCAGCATAATTCTCCTACATCTGGCTATTGTAGGTAGGGTTCTTGCTAAGGTATCAGTGTGTCCCCTACAAAAGTATGCATTGGAAACTTAATCCTCAAATGTGTATGATAATGATATTTGGTGTAGAACTTTTAGGAGGTAATTAGGGTTGGATGAGGTAACGAGGGTAGGACCCCCAGGATGGCATTAGTGGCTTTATAAGAGGAAGAAATATCCATGCTAGTACCCTATGCTATGCTATGATGCAGCAAGAAGGCCCTCACCAGGCATAAACAGGTGCCAACACCATGTTCTTGAATATCCCAACATCCAGAACTGTAAGAATAAATGTTTTCCTTATAAATTAGCCAGGCTCATGTATTTCATTATAGCAAAAGGAAATGAATTAAGATAGTCTTCCCTCTGAGATGAAGTTTAACTTGTAGGATGTGCATGAAGGACAGGCATTGAAACGAATATCTGAGGAAGGGAGCCACTGTGAATCCTATGGGGAGCTCTAAAATGAAATGCCTTATCAGCATGGTCCTAGGTGTGACGAAGACACTAGACATTTGTGACCAAGAATCCATCAGTCATTTGATGCCCTGCAGAAAGGGGTATGAACTTGAGCTCCAGGTAGCTCTTGACAGCTGTCCCATCATTAAAAGGTCTAACATTGAAGACTGTCTGCCTGCTGGTGACACTCCCAGAAGCTGAGAATCCCTCCTTAATGTTCCTCCTTAAAGCGTGGGGGAGAGGGGTGTCTGGGCCACACATCGCAGTGATTTGCTGTGAATCACAAATGACAGGACCTTGCCCTGGAAGATTCTGATTCAGTGGATAGAAGGTCAGGCCTGGGAATCCACGTTTGTAAAAGACTTTGGGTGATTCTTATTCATAGCCAGGTTTCCCCGTGCTGAGGCAGGATGGCTCTGAGGCCCTCCTGAGGCCAACGGAGGTGCCAGGATGCTGCTCCAAGGCACAGCCTGGGCTGAGTGTCAGAATGTGTGAATATCAGAAAGCCTCGCACAGCAAGAGTGGCTTCTGAATTATCTAAATGCCTCATGTTCGTGGGTGAGTTTTCTGGGTGGGATGTGGGTCGCTTCCTCGAGGCAGAGAGTGGGCAGACTGGAGTCTGTTGCTTGCTCCTTCTGCCAGCAGGCTCCAGTCAGCCTTGTCTTAAGAAGAGCTTGTTCAACAGAACTTTCAGCTCACTAAATTGGCTCATTCCCCTACCAGAGAAAACAGCCCGATTATAAACATACAAAACCAGAGGCGGGGAGGGTGAGAGGGGTTCCAGGCTCTTGCCTAAGTCCATCCTGCAAAATTGACTTTTCTGTCAATGAGAACACAGCTCTGCTTTTACTTCTCCTGTGTGCTTTGGCAGTTTCAGCCTAGCCGTAAAATTTATCCAAGGAAAACTGGCATTTATCTTGGGTTCACTTGCACTCCCGTTAAACTGATAAACAGATGGGGGCTGGCCAGGCCGGCTAATTAGGTTAGCACTTTACAAAATACAAATGTCACCCTTTATTTCTACAGGGATTATTTATTGCTAATTGGGAGGTTATTGGTCTGTTATATTCTATCAGGATCGTTTACACCAGTTAAAGTATCTACTTCCTGATTTTTTTGTGAGTCACTATCCATTATAAAGTAGGGGGAGGGGCATGCCCTGGGTGGGAAGGGACTTTCTGGCTTTGTTGGCAATAAAGGAATAAAATAGCCCTGCTGGGTCTGCATATGCACACAAAGGACACTTATCTGTAAGGTTGTGGAAAAAAATAAAGAGAGAGGGAGAAAGAAGGAAAGAAAGAAATCAACAAGATCTGACGGGGAAGCTTGCAAAGGAGATCAGAATTCAGACCAAATGTCCCTCCCTGGTGTCTCCGGAGTTTTTTTCTTTTGTGTCCCAGCTAAAGGCACTGGGAGGATCAGAGACCTCATCCCAGCTCTGTTTACTTTGGGAACAATCGGTGATGTATGAATAATAATGCCTCCCTCTGACCATGACTAATTGAATTGCAGCATGCAGGGGCGGCGCTGAGCGGGCTTTGCTCTGCCAGTCCATCACCGCGGTTTCTCAAGTAGCCCGGGACAGTGATTGATGCCCGGGTGCTTCCCAGCGAGCATCCTTGAGCACCGAAGAGCAGGGGTATGAACATGCATTCCGAGTTTCTATTAACCAGGGCCTCACAGAAAGGAGGCAAATGGCAAGTCAGGGAGTTGGGTGATTACAAGGGAGATGGGTGGCTCTCGTTCACTCTTCTTCCCCGCCCACACCTGATTTTAAGTGAGCCTTGGTCGTAAATAGGAAACTATACATCCGGTGATCGTACAGTCCACGGTGAGAGTCCACAGCCATCTCTGCTGAGGCCCTGCACATTAAAAATATTGGACTCTAATCCCAGCGGCTCGGGGGTGCTGAGACAGGAGGATGGCGAGTTCAAAGCCAGCCTCAGCAACAGCGAAGCTAGGCCCTCAAGAACTCAGTGAGACCCTGTCTCTAAATAAAATACAAAATAGAGCTGGGGATGTGGCTCAGTGGTCGAGTGCCCCTGAGTTCAATCCCTGGTATCCCCCCCCTGCAAAATATATATATATATATATATATATATATATATATATATATATATCCCAAAAATAGGAACCTTGGTTTTGAAATTACAAAAGAGAAAACAGCTGGAGATGTTTAGAAACAACACATGAGGAAGAAGAGATTCGCACGAGAGATGGGGAGCAGTTGGAAACCAATCTGTAGCCATGCCTGTAATCTGACAATGGATCACACGGGGACCCTAACATTTGGCCGTGCAGGCTGTCTGTGCTGTGTTTACACAGCAGAACCACGCAGCTGGGACCCTGGGCTCAGTAGGACTTTGTTCTCACAGCATGAAAGTGACCTGTGGTGAACTGCGATCAGGGAAGCTTATGCTGGCCACCAGTCTCTGTGGTGGTCTGGATGCAGTGGAAGTCGTCCATTTACAGGGTCACTGCTTTCCATCAAGATGGGTTTAGTTCAGGCCAAGTCCCAGCTTGGCACCTTCTCCTGAGAGCTGTCCATGCCACCCTGGTTATTTTGGGTGGCAGAGGCTGACTTCAACTCTCGGTGGATTTTCTATGTAGATGCAGACTGCAAGGGAGCCGGTGCTAGTACCCCTTTGGTAGCACCCCCCACCAAAGGAGAGGCACCATAGGGTACCCCAGGGATACATATCTGAGATTTGAAAGCCCCCAAATTTTAAAACCCACTCCAAATCGTTTCTTATTAGTTTCTCCATCAACTTTCTATGCTTTAAAATGTTTCCATGGGTGTTACTACCAATAGTTATGTTTACTGCCCATTATTTTCTCAACTCCTTCTCGTTTAAGAATGAGATATGTTTTTCCCATTTTGAACTTTGTAGAATAACTGAGGTTATCTTGTTCTGATAAACAAGATTTTTATTTTTATATGGTGCTGAGGATCGAACCCAGTGCCCCACGCATGCCAGGCAAGCACGTTACCACTTGAGCCACAACCCAGCCCATAAACAAGATTTTTAAAAAACATATTCTGAAACATTTCTATTTCATCTATCATCTACCTATCAGTCTATTTATCAGTGTTTCTCTTAGTCTGCTATCATCTATTTATCAGATTGTCCATCTATGTATCTAGCTAGCTAGCTATTTAGCCCACTGTTTAACAGTCTGTCATGTATTTATCTATCAGTCTGTCTGTTTGGCTATCAGTTTATATACCTGTCAGTCAATCTGTCTAGCATTTATCTACCTACTTATCTATCTATCTGTCTACTTATCTTTGTGAATAAAATAAAAATGAAATAGCAGGGTAGGATGCTAAGGCAGATATGAGATACAGGATACCATGTCTACAAGCAATTGCAGCAGCCTATGCAGAAAAGTGATCTCTTCCTGTACATCTTGCTTCCTAACCCCACTTGACCAAATGGATAAGATATTCAAGGAAAATCATAGTTTCTCAGTGCTGGTACCAAATGTGAAATATTTTCAATCCCTCAAATCCAGGCTGTTATAGCATTTTACCCTCCAATCTCCAATCCCCAGCCCAACCTACTAAACAAACAGTATGACCACCCCAGCAGAGGCCACACTCCTGGGGTTAAGATATTCCACCTAAAATCCCTTCGCTCTTTCTTAGCTGATATTCATGGCCACTATTCTTGTGCTTTGAATACCAAACAAAGGGAGACAGAGCTAGCTTAGCGGCTGCACAAGTGAGAAGGGATGCGTAGGCGAAGCATTTACCCCAGCAATTTGTATTTAGAAAATAAATATTCCAAACCTTCACCCTGGAGCCAAGTTCTTCCCTTGGTTATGAAGCAGCAGAAATTATTAATAAGAGAAGCTCGAAGCCAATCTAATTTCCAGAAAGACTGCAGAGGACATTCTGTCTGGGTCCCTGAGACTGTGCTTAAACCTTAGTAACCTCCCTCTGTTTGTCGCAGATGAATGTAGGCAAGTTGTGCCTAATGACGCAGAGGCTTGAAGGAAGCACCTTGCAGTAACTTCAGCATCCCAACTTCACACTTTCTAACTTCACATATTGGATCTAGATGGCATCTTCACATCATCACTCCACTGCACTAAAATAAAGAGCATTTAAGGAGAGTATTGAAAGAGAATTTAAGGAGAAAATGAACAGGGTACAGGGGAAAGAAAGCTACAGAGAAACAGGCAGGGGTCTCTACCAGTAGAAAAGAAAGCAACTCATAAAGAGGAGAGAATTAGGAATCAAAGGTGCATTCCTATCACTGCAGTTAACACTAGGGCCAGCATGGAGTTCCCAAATCTTTAAAGCTAAGAGCAAAAGCAGGGTTTTTTTTTTTTTACGTCAGCTCTCCAAAGTCTAGCAGGCAAAACTAAGTTGGAAATAGAATGATTTTGTTACATCTAGGTACTTCAGACTACAGAGAAACAATGGCACTTCAATTTTATGAAGTTTCTTATTGCTATATTTTTGGTATTTCCAATCTCCTAAATTCATTTTAATCATCTAAACAATCCAGGAAATAGATATTATCATTCCCAATTTAAGGATGGGGCAACTGAAACACAGAGGATCAAGTACTTTTAATTTCAGCATTTGTCTTCTGTCCACCCATCATCAGTCCTGGAGACCCTTTGAATGCAGCTCTAATAGGGATGTGGTATCCCATGCATGCTTGGACTTTCTGAAAATATTCATCTCTCAAACTGAAGCCACACTCACACTATAGAGCATTCAATGTCTAGCAGAATTTGAAGACAGCAAATTATAAGACATACTAAGGTTTATGAAAAGTCTCTTGCACTCTTGGATGTTGGGCCACACATAACAAGGACAAGACTCAGGAGTTCAAATGACAACCCAGTGTTCATCATCCCAAGATAGGACATTTCTGGCTCCTAAAACAATTGCTTTCCTATCAGCCCCAAGTGCAGTTAGATGTTGACACAACTTTTGAGACATTCCCTATTACAATTTAAATATATGTATCTTCTTAACATAGTAATTCTACTTCTGTATATTTTGAACAGAATAAGAAACTTAATAGTTATTGTTTTTCTTAGAAAATATTCAATCTTCACTATCATCTAATGATCATATTTATAAAATACTTGTGTTGTGAGGCCATCTAAGCTAGGTTCTTATTAGAATTATTTTTACTACTCAAGATCAGTTAGACCTGTTACTACTTCTTCTCTTCCCTATTCCTAAACCCCCCTTTCCCTACTGCTTTAATATCTGTCATTTCCTTAATAAAGCCCATCTTCTTTATTCACATGTAGATATTTAGCCTGTACCCTAAAATTCTTTTGAAACTCCCAAGTCAATATCCAGTGCAATTTGTAGATATGCATGGTGTCATCGAAAGTTTGAGTCCCAAGGAGCCAAATCCCAACTGAAGTTGAACCAGGACCAACAGTACCTTTTTGTAAAGCTCGAATATATTAAATCAGTATCCTTTTCACAATCTACTTAGTGTCAGGGTTCTTATTACATAGTTGTACTTTTTATTGGTTATCTTGCTATTTAAAATGATCCTTGGAAGTGGTTCTAAAGTACTGTCTAGTGTTCCTAAGTGCAAGAAGACTGAGGTGTGCCTTGTAGGGGAAAAAAACTCATAAATTTAGATACAAATTATGTAAATTTACATAGAATTGCTATCATTCATATATTTAAAACCAAATAATGCAATACCATTTAATCACCCTAAAAGGGAAAAACAAGTGCTAGAAAAGTTATTCAAATTTTGATGTAAATGGACATTCAAATTATAATTCTCACTTCTGATGAAAGACTTGAGTAGCCATCTAAACAGAGATGATCACAGATGGTCAACTAAGCTAAGTGGCTCCTTTGCTTTTTCCTCTGTAGCCTAAGTGCAAGAAGACTGAGGTGTACCTTGTAGGGAAAAAAAAGTACATGTTAAATAATTCCATTTAGATATGAACTGTAATATTGGATGCTGTGAGTTCATTGTAAATGTATGTGTAAATGTATGTAAATATAATTTTGTTTTGTGTTTTTTTTTAGTATAACTTATTAACTAAAAAAAAACACAAAACAAAATTATATTTCTATCAATTGTTCTGAGGTTAGCAGAAACCAACTCTGTATATCTCCTAGGAGCAATGGTTAAGTATTTGCTAATTCCACAACACAGCAACTTTACAGAGCGTAACTATCTTGAAAGATGAAAGTTGACTATATAATTGGCCCTCCCTGTGCATAGCTTCTACATCCACAGATATAACCAACATAGAATGCAAAGTGTTGGAGAAAAATTTTGTGTACCCTGAACATATACAGACTTTTTTGTTTTGTTCTTATTCACTAAACAATACAGTATAACAACTATCTACATAGCATTTTCAGTGTATTAGGTATTATAAGTCATGTAGAGGTGATTTAAAGTTTAGAGAAGGATTTCATGGGTGATATGCAAATCTGAGCATCTGAGTATTTGAATGTCTGCATGAAGAGGGTCCTGAAGCCAATTCTCTGAGGATATTGTCTCTCAATATCAATACTTCAGTGTGGTTAAATGTAGGGGTTCAGGGGTTAAGTACCATCCTAGTACATGCAGTGTCCTAATAGTAAATTCATACTGTGGGGGTAACGAGTAGGAATCTAACCACCACATGCAGACCAGAGGAGGCTGCTAAGAGCATCATGATATTGACACCCAGACCAGCAGCAGAGGCTTGGCTAAGTCACATCTGAGATCAGGAAGTGTAAATCTGCTGGTGGCTTCAGGAGTACTCAAAATGCATAGAAATGCAGAGACCCTCTGGCCTCCAGGAATGGTCTGCTAGTTTAGCAAAGTCCACTTTCAAGTTTTTAGGAGTGTCACCTGAATGAGTCAAGGTTGGGAATTGACAAGTGAATTTCTGGATGCCTGGACTGAGTCTTAAGGTCACAGAACCCTCCTAGAACATAGCTGTGTCAACTTTGAGAGCTTTTCCTAGCAGACCAGATACTAAAACACCTAAGAGAGCAGCAAGCCAGGATGTCAGGGAGTTCTCAGAGTGAAGGCATCTAGAATTGTCCTGTGGCTGCTCAGCAAATAAGAGAGGTGGCTCTGTGATTAATTTTCAGTGTAATTTGCAGCTCAACTTCACCACATGCATCTTTTCATCATGCTCAGGAGAGTTAAATGGGAACAAATTGTTTTTACTCATTTAATTCACTCTGTCTAAAGAGTTAAAACATCTCTCCAGTCTCACCACAGTCACTGTGGCTATGTCCCTCTGTCTCCCTGTCCCCTGTGTAACATATTTGAAGTTAGTGAAATAAAAATAAAGTACCAAAATGTCAGTTTCTGGGCTGGGGTTGTGGCTCAGTGGTAGAGTGCTTGCCTGGCATATGTATGATCTTCATCACCACATATAAATAAATAAATAAATAAAGTAAAAAATCCATTGACAAATATATATATATATATATATATATATATATTCATAAAGTCAGTTTCCAAAAGTTCCAAGACTTACATACCAGGAAAAGTAAGGATGAGTGTTCTGGGATAGATAATAGATTTTCTTCATTATTCACATCCTAATGTAATATCAGTGTATACATTCTTCCTTTCACAATGGAAACCCATAAATTTAGATACAAATTATGTAAATTTACATAGAATTGCTATCATTCATATATTTAAAACCAAATAATGCAATACCATTTAATCACCCTAAAAGGGAAAAACAAGTGCTAGAAAAGCTATTCAAATTTTGATGTAAATGGACATTCAAATTATAATTCTCACTTCTGATGAAAGACTTGAGTAGCCATCTAAACAGAGATGATCACAGATGGTCAACTAAGCTAAGTGGCTCCTTTGCTTTTTCCTCTGTAGCCTCCATTACCTCTAGTGAAAAGCCAAGGTTTTTGTATAAGTCCGTCTGTTGGCTGCCACTCCAACGGAGCAGGTTGGAGTGAGGTGATCGCCTATCTTTCATGCTATAATAAACTCCCTCATCCTCCTTGAAGGTAGGACATGTTGCTTTGGCTTCTGGGAGGACCCTTCAGGATGCCTCAGAAGCCCAGAGCTCCTGGCCCCAGATCATGGCCTGGCCATAAAAGACTGTGGTCATGAGAAGCCATAGACCTGATCATTGTGGTCAACCAGAATAACCCTGAAGGGCCCTCCCACCCCAGACCTGCACCTGACTAGTGCCAACATCTGACTAGTGCTAATCTCTCTCCACATTTTCTCTCCCCGATTATTTGCAAAATAGACAATATATTTAAATATTTAACTCTGAAGATGATCACGAGTCTGAGTTATAATGACTTCTTTTCTACATTTGAGGCGATGAAACTCTGATAGCAAACTCTCTGTCCTGTCTTTTGGAAAGCCAGAAAATCTTCCTGAGCCACAGCATCTGTAACATGAAGTGTGTATCCCTTTGTGGGTTATTTGGATCATTCAGTTCCTACCTGATTTGACTAAAAGTACATTTGGCTTAATGAATTCTTTTGGTCTTTGTTTTCTCATTTTCCTAGAAATCCATCAGCTTGGCTGACATGGAAATAGAAGGCAACTGCATACCTTTTACTGTAAGTGAAGGATCTGGTTTAGACTTAAATTTTAAAAAGTAACTCTGCTGCTATAGTATGGGTGGAACTTGGGAACATTATGCTAAGTAAAAGAAGCCAGCTATAAAAAGACACATACTATACAATTTCTCTTATATGAGGTCTCTAGAATAGTCAAATTCTTAGAGACAGTAAAAAGGTGATTTCCAGGGGGAGGGACAATAGGGAGTTCTTGTTTAATTGAACATAGAGTTTTAGTTTTGCAAGACAAAAAGTCTTGCAATCTGGAGTTGTAGTGTATACTTAACAACACTAATCTGTATATTTAAGATGATTAAGATAATATATTTATACTATGTGTATTTTATCACAATTAAAAATTAAAATTAAAATATGACACAGGACATGGTGGTAATTCCAGTGGCTTGAGAGGGTGAGAAAAGGAGAACTATGAGTTCAAAGCCAACCTCAGCAAAAGCAAGATTCTATGCAACTCAGTGAGACCCTGTCTCTAAATAAAATACAAAATAGGGCGGGAGATGTGGCTCAGTGGTCAAGTGTCCCTGAGTTCAATCCCTGGTACCCTCCCCCCCAAAAAAAGTGACCAGAAAGCTGCCCAAAATGTTATTAAGAAAATAAGAAGGACAATAAGACAGAGCACAGTTGGGCATCAGGATGAAAGATAAATAAAACATTTTCAGGTATCGAAAATAAAAGAAATTAAAAAAAAACCACAAATGTTTATAGAGTACCCACTAGATGCCAAGCACTAAGGATACAGCCCACTGTCAGACAGTGAAGACTCACATGTGAATGGAGCATGAAATATGGAGGAGCTCTGATGTCACTCAAGTGACAGCACTCAGAAAAAGCTTTGTAAACAAGGAGGTCACCCAGAGGCTGTGCTTGGCTGCTATGATTGATACAAGTCAACAAACCCTCCTCTCCTCTACCTTAATCTCACCTAAGTAACCCCCTCTTTTCCAATGCTATTGTCTTTAGTGAAGAAGTCACAGGAAGTCAAAGCCAGAAGAGACTCAAGAGAGTGTCTAAGCATCCAGTACAATCCCTGACAGATGAAGGGCCAAAGTCCAGAGAGGGGGAGCTGTTTCCTGGCAGTAACACAGGCAGAAGCAAGGCCTGAAGGAAAGGTGAGCCTCCTGACTCCTTCCAGTGCGGTTACTGCTGATTTCCTTCCAAATCATTCTGGATACTCATGATTCACCACAGATCAGCATCTTGTTCTTTCCTTCTGCTGAAAGTTTATTTTAAAAAGAGAATTTTCTACACAGTTGCAAAGTTTACTGAATGAGAAGATGAAAAATTTGAATTGAATAGCTGAGACAAGTGACTCTGGTTCTCATGGGTTGGACATAAAAATTTCAAGATGGCAAATCTATAAGCAACAGTTTATTTGGGGATTACACTTTCTTAGTGCTCTCCAAATGATAACAGGTAGTCTGGATGCTAAAAAAAAAAAAAATAGGTTTGTTGCTAATGCCATATTCTCAATTCTTGATTTTTTTTTTTTTTTGTGCCAGGGATTGAACCCAGAGGGGCTTGATCACTGATTCACATCCCAAGCCCTTCTTGCTTTTGCTAAGTTATTTAGGGCCTCACTAAATTGCTGAGGCTGGCTTTGAACTTGTGATCCTCCTGCCTCAGCCTCTAAGCCACTGGGATTTCAAGTGTGCACCACCACCCCAAGCTCAGTTCTTGATTCTTAGGCTTACCTGGCTTCATGGACAGCTCTCATATCTCTCTGCCTGAGGTCTTTCCTTGGGTCATGGAGACACTTCTGCCCATGTGGCATAGCAAACTAGAGTTCTCAGAATTGGACATCTACTTGGAGCTTCATCAACCAATGATGGTGGTAGATAAATACCCCTACTCCCTCACTCAAGTGGAATAACTCAGAGGCTCGTGTTATATACTGTCCTTGGAGGTCCTCAGTTGGCCCACGGTCATAATTTACACAATCACACTCCCTGTGCTGGCTGCTTCTCTTTGGTATTCTCCACCCCATGCCTCCTGGAACCACCACCAGCATGAACTCCTTGCCTTGAGGTCTCATCTCAGGACAATCCTGATGAGCTCTGCAGCATTCTCTCCTAAATCATACCCAGACATCCTAAATGATCATTGTTACAGTGGCTTGTAAATTTCTCATTTAAAAATAAAAGCAATCAGAAATGGTAGATGCGCACAGATAAAGAGAGGGCATCTCGATGCTCTACTTTTCCAGTGGCTTTCTTTTAAATATCCATTCCAAGTCCCAGGGTCTCCTTATCTGAACTGGTTTACTCAACCCACGTATAGACACTGAAATCCCTGCCAACTCAGTTTGCATGACAATTTCAGGTCTGTGTACACTCCATAACTTAACTTCCCTGTAAAATTTCCACAGGGAAATCAGCGTCTGCCTGTATATTTATTTGTTTGTTTTCTGAAGTCAGGTGGGCTGTCTGTGTTTATCAACTCAGTCTGGCTTGCATATATATTGCAGATAAGGACAAATCAGGATACTACTTAGAATGCTGTCTCTTCAGATGCCTTTTTGTTTCTTAATATTTCCATGATTGGGAGGGAAGACGAGAAACAAAGGGAGAGAAGAGCAGCGGAATATGTTATTCAAATTTTCAGCAAATCTTTTTACCTTTAAAAGGAAGCTGGCTATTATATAAGGAGAGCAAGGTGGTTGGATTTTTTTTTTCAAAGAGGACAAAGAACCCCTGCCCTTTATTTCAAATAATATAAATGGAATGGAATAATAGAAGATATAGGGTTAGATTGTACACTCCAAGTAAAATGACAAATTTCCATGATGTCAGACTATTAATCAATCTCCAGGATGGGGACACTCAGGCCACCAGGCACATGCCTGCTAGTCTCATGCCAGAGTGAGAGATGGGAATAGAGTGACAAACTCTCCTAATGTCAATTCAACAAGATCTTATTAAATACCTCCTTTGACTCACCTAAAGAGAACAAAATTGATTAAGATATTCTATTTTTATTGAAGAAATATTCACAATCTGATAGGAAAAAAATGTATGTGCAAATAAGAGTTTAAACCATAAAGAATAAACTAAAAAGTAATGATTCAAAAAAAGCAGTGAGTGGTAAGGCTGTGGCTCAGCGGTACAGTGCTCGCCTAGCACTTACAAGGAGCTGGGTTCGATCCTCAGCACCACATAAAGATAAAAACAAATAAAAATTAAGGTAATGAGTCCAACTACAACTAAAAAATATTTTTTTAAAAAATCGGTGAATAAATTTATTGTATAAAGGTAGCATAGAGCTGAGAGTTTGAGTCCATCTGAATAAATGAAGAAAGGTTCTCTGAAAGAATCTCTCCTGTGATGGACTTCAACAGACCATAGGAGTTGGGTTAATGTGGAGAAGGGGTATTTCCAGACAAGGGAACAGTGTGCATGAAACAGTGGTGCAATGTAGGAACTCCATCGAGATGATCGCCAAACAACAGGCTCCAACATCCAAATTCTGCTTCGAATCTTAAAAAAAAAAAAAAAAAAAATAGTTTTTTTTTTGAAAGTCCATAAGAGCGTTGGAAAATAAGCAATGAAATCTTAGTGCCCTGGAAATCTTGAAGAATCTTAATAAGAAGGAAGACAAGTACTAGTGAATAAATAGGTGGAATGCTACCCAAAGTGAAAGCAGAAGGGATCTGTTGAAACAGAAACTGGGTTCTTTTTAGGATTTCAAGCTCTCAGGCAACTGAAAACAGGAATGGAGGAAGTCCCAGGGCTACCCAAGGGTAATAGTTTGGGAACCTGAACAAGATCAACTGCAGTCTGCATGACCTGATGTGTGCTGAGCAATAGTCAGCACAAGTGGCCACTCCGTGGTGGAACCAGTAAGGTGACGGCCACCAGCTCAAGACAAGGGTATGGCAAATTCCTGAAGCAAAGAGGCATCCGGAGTCTCCATTCCTTAAGGGGAGCTCTAGCTCACAATTTGGTCCACAGGATGTCCCATAAACCCTACACCAGCCCTGGAGGCAGATAGGGCAAAAGGGTTTACTAAAACACAGACTAAGGAGGGGAGGGTTAAAATATGAGAAAAACATGCAAACAGCAAGCATCTAACACCTTGTTGTAGTTTGGCTCTTGAATGTTCCCCAAAGGCCCTTGGCTCAGTTGCCAGCCTGTGGTGCTGTCGGCAAGTGCTGGAATCTTTAGGATTTGCAGTCTATTGGATATATTTTATCTCATCAGCATTTGAAACTCTACAATAATACATATCTCACCAAGTATAGTTAAGACAAATGGCATATTTACAAATAATATTTTCAAACTATTGAACAAATTAATTAAGATATAAATAATTCCAAGTTAATCAAAGAAAAAAAACTAATGTATAATTAAGAAAGAGATGCCAACAGAATATTTATAAGCAAGGAAAATTTGTTGTCAGTAAAAGTATTAAAAAAGCTTAATCAAGAAGAAAGCTAAAAATTTAAGACTTTCTTTTTACCCTATTATATTGTACATTTTAACCATTTGAGAATATTCATTCTGCAACCAATGCTTTTGTGTTCCCAATCTATTCTAGCCCTGATTCTTGGCAAACCTGAGAGAAGAGTAGGTTTTCTCTCCTTGAGAAACTTGCATTACTGACCAGGCAATAGTCAATAAATAGATAAACAAATGTAAGATTGATTTAATTTCAGATAATGACATTTCTACAAAGAAACTGTATCCCTTAGTAGATGGCTTGGGGGTCAGAAGAGATATACAGTTCAGATTATGGGTGGAAGAATTATGAGATTATGGTGACAGGAGATTATGGGTGGCCTTCTAGGGATGAAAGTTCACTAAGGCAGTGCTGGCCCTATGCATATCTGGAGGTGGGGATGGTATTGGGCTGCAAAAGGGATGGGCAGAGCTGTCCAGAGTGAAGACCAGAAGAATCTTCATCTGGGAGGAGTAAGAGGCCAGTGCTTCCTGAGCATCGTAAATGGTGCAGAGTAGTTCACATGGCAGCATGTCAGAATTACACAATGTTGAAGAGTGACTTAAGAAATTATTAATTTGACAAATCCAAATAAATAAGCTCCCAATAAGAATTTCAGTGATTTCATAATATGGCTAAATATTGACTGTTGTTCTTCAACTTTTGAGTGTTTCATAACAAGATAAGAAAATACCAACCAAGGATCAAAATCCCAGCATTTTGATCACAGTATGGGTGGGCATGGAAACAGAGCACCAGTCCACCTGATTTGCAGTGCCACTCCTCTCTCCAGCATCCCAGCTGAAATTTTAGTGCTGCTATCCATCATCAATGAATATTCTTTCCCTCTATGTATGTATAACTCTTGGTTTTTACTCTAATTTTTATTTTGTCTACATCTCAAATCAGATGTTATGTTCTTACACATCCCATATAACCCAGAGTGAATTCTTTCCAAACAGTCCCAGAAAAAAAAAAAGGTACATGAGATATTGAAGCACTGCTATCATGACTTTCTATATGACCCACAGTGTTTCAAAGGTGTTGTGTGATATCTTGAACTCACACTTCTGTCTTCTATAGTATTTGGATATGAGATGATTTATATAGCAGTATTTCCCCATGTTTTATCTAACATCATATATAGAATGACATGGATTATTCATTTACTGTAGGACTCACAAGCTCTTTAAATAGGCTGCTGTTCCTTTGACTTTCTGATATTTGGAGTTATAGGTTATAGCATTTCCCAAACCTGACTTGCTTACAGAGGATTTCCAGTGACTAGGATGTATTTTTCTCTAATACCTGACACATCTGGTGAAGCCCACTTTTGCCAACATGAGTGAAATCTCGATAATGAATAGCTGTGTCTTTAATAAGCTTGGCTGACACAAAGAGAAGGGCAAGATTTTTAGACATTTTGCTTCCTAAAATGTCAGAATGAATCGTTAATCAATTGATCCATCAGGAGAGAGACACAAACAGATTCTTACAAGGATGTCATTGCAGGTTCACTGAGGCTCATGATGGATTCTGCCTCCTGAGACAAAGAGAGAATAGAAAGGAGAACCATTTTCCAAAGAAAGGCTATAGGACAGAAACATTGTCAAAGTCGTCTTCCTGAGACAGTAATAAAGACTGCTAGAAAAAGCAAATTAATAGGAAAAATCATATAAAAAGCAAAGTATCCAGAATAAAGCAATTTTTAAAACAGTTTCATCCATCTGTTACTTTAAAGATGTGGGAACTGAGGACAGAAGCAAACAAAACTAGTGAGCTGCATTCCTGGGACTGGAACCCAAGCACAGAGATTGCTAGCTCAATGTATTAATTCCTGTGCAAAAATTGTCCCCATTGGTAGTCTAAGTAAAGCTGACACTGGTTTATAAATAAATCCTTTGGTATTGTTTTAGTCAACTTTTGCATCGCTGTGATCAAAAGACCTGATAAGGACACCGTAGAGGAGAAAGAGTTTATTTTGGCTCAGTTTGAGAGGCTCAGTCCATGGTCGGCTGACTCCACAGATCTAGGCCTAAGGTGAGTCAGAACATTATGACAGAAGGGTGCAGCAGAGGAAAACAGTTCAGGACATGGCAAACAGGAAGCAGAGGAAAAAAAAAATATAAACCCCAAAGGTACAACCCCAATGACCTACTTCCTTTAGCCACACCTTATCTGCCTACAGTTACCACCTAGTTAACCCATATGAGTGGATTAATCCACTGATTTACAACTCTCGTAATCTAATCATTTCACCTCTGAACATTATTGCATTGTCTCACATATAAGCTTCCAGAGGACATCTCATATCAAAGCCATTACAGGTATCAAGACAACGTTATGAATATGACTTCAAAGCAGCCTCATGAGCAAAAGAGGGAAACAAATGACAATAAATCTGATAAGATTTGGCCAACAGTAAATGACAGGTAAGGGTAAAGTTATCTAGTAGTAGTAGATTCAAGGCATCATCAGGGTAATGTATAATGTTCACAAGTTGGTGGCTACCCAAAATGGCAGATAAGTCTCCATGATGCCACCAGGCTTATAGATAATATAGTTATTTTTCAAATAATTGGACTATTTAACTGTCTTGTTGCTTCTTTAGTACCTGGGTATATAATTTAGTTTTGCAATGGGATTTATTCTCCACTGGGAAATAAATCAATTAGATTCCACCATCTAATGGCAGAAGACTGTTTACATAGATATAAATCTAAAAGTTCCTCACTGAAAACAATTGGAAAATGCCCACTCTCTTATACAGAGTCATAGTTTTAGAACTACTTGGAGTACCAGCAGTGGGAGTCAAAAGATTCATGAGTAAATATAATGATTGAGTGAAAGAAAACTTCTTCCACTGTGTATGATGGGAAGGATGGGAAGATGTATCTCCTAGGTCATGTATATGAGCCACGTAAGAGTTGAAAAGATGTCATATAGATATAAGGGTGCCACCATGGCAGGGAGCCTGACTAGTTTTTCGTCAGAGATACTGTGGCTGTCTCTCATCCACCCACACCCTGACCAACTGGGTGAATGCTCCTCAGTCCCAACTGCAGATACTTGTATCCCTTTTCCTTTGGACTTCCTCAGTCTGCTGAAGTCTGCTTTTCGTATAGGTTGCTACAGGCTGGAATCCTAGGGATCAGTCCTTGACCAAGTGCTGCAAGCTATCAGAGAAGCACCCCAACACCCTGACCCTTGGTTAGGATAGCACAGAGACAGACTTTCTACCCTGACTCCTAGAGGGCTCCAGAAAGATGAAGCTGCAGTTGCCCACAAAGGTAAGTGGCCTGATGACCTGCCCTTATTGAATGATTTCCTGTTCCACTCCTCGAATCCCAACCAGCGTTCCCTGACATTACCCTTCCCAAATTAACAACTTTCATCTTGATTCTTTGATATCAATCTGCTTCTAGGAGAATCCAAATAAGACAATATGACCTGGCTCACATTTCTCCTTAATTATCCCTGAGTAGGGTTAGTCAAAGGGACAGGGGTGCACCCTGAAGACCAGATCCTTGCTGAGCACTCACTCTCTACTGAGCTTTCTGAGTTCCAATTGGGTGAATCTGACCCACTTCTGCATCCCTTCCAACTTGGTACATCCGCTGCCAGGAGCAGAGAGCCTTGGGGTAAACATGACATTTTCCTCATGCTCAGTAAGACAGGAAGTTCATTAAATTTGGTATAAATCTTTGCCTTTAAAGTGCCAGTTGGTGATTTATTTTCTCCTTCTGTTTAGATTTTTTAGAGCTTAGGTGCCAACCTCTGGAATCCAATCCAAAACCCCAAGCGAAGTCCTGTTGATAAATCAACAAAAGCCCTGTTTGCACAATGCACGCCAAATGCAAATCCCTTATCCTTGAGAGCGAGTCTAATGATCATTTTTCAATGTTATAAAAGGTGCCATGTCAAAGCATCTTACTAATTCTCACCTTGGCTTCTAAAAAACATCCTCTGGCTGCCTTTCTTCGAAGAAAATCCACAGATAAATAAAACCTCTAAAGGAACACCATGGGCGGCAAACACAACTCAGGGGAAAGAAAATTGCTTCGGGATGCAGTCAGCGGGCATATTCCCTTCTTATCCCTACATTGCATTAGGGTAGCACAGTTCATCAGTGTGAGCTTCTTTGTCTACAAGGGGTTTTAATGTGGACCTTTTGAGAAATCTAAATAGCATTTACTGAGACATTGTTAACTTCTGCTTGTTCTTAGCTGAGGCTTGGGCATGTGACTGAACACATCTCATCCTCTATTTCCTCATTTTTGGATTGTTGAAAGGCTTAAATGCATTCGCTTGTTTGTTTAAATGTTTATTTAGCATCTACTAAATAAGCTACTAAAGAGTGTACTAGCATTGGACTAGGCTCGGGGTTATATAAGCAAACCAAACACGGCCAATGGAAACAGAGAGGGCACAAAGGGGTGAAAACCCAAATATGGAGGAAAAAAATTGAAGCTGCCGATGTTGGCAGAAACCAAACTAAACCAGGCCTCAAAGATTTTTGGACTTTGTACCAAATTCATCCATAAGCCAGGGGATGAGTGGCATGAGAGTAGATCAGGAGGCAGAAGAGAATAGATAAGAGATAATAGATAATAGATAAGGCACCCAAACCAGGGTCTGACATGGCTCAAGCATTAACAAATGTTAAGTCCTTGCCACTCCCAATCAAGCCCATCCCCTCAGAAGCAAGAATTACCATCCTACCCTTAACCACCTCCTCTAAGGGAGAATTGCCTAGTAACTGTGAAGCTGTCCTACCTCCATGATCCAGTTATTCACATGGGGACAAAGATCATTTATTCTTTGGGAGGAGGAAATTGGGAATTAAGTTTTATGAGCTAACGTAGAAGAGGCTTCTGTTTGATAAGGATCATTGTAAAACAGTTACACATTTCATATCAATGCATTTAGGGAAGTACAAAAGAGGTTACAGGATTCTATAATTATAGGATCAAAGACAGCTCAAATGATTGGGCAAGAATGAGAGAGACATACATACAATATAATATAAGCATGTGTCATTAGGAACTTCTTGGAAAGTTAGTTTAATGCATTTTGGCAAATAGAATAAGTATTTGAAATAGCAAGAATGGTTAATTGGTATTGGGGTTTACTCATGAAGATTTGCAACTAAATGAGATATAAGAGTTATTGGTTATATAAGACTTCGGCTTAGAAAATGTGGGAATATATGAATTTGTAATCATAAAAGCAGCTAAACAATTGACTGTGGCTGAACAAAGAGATTTTTGCTGTGCTCATACCTTTAAAATATACAGAAGAAGGGGAGAGACCAATGCCAAACTTTGCTATCATCGGAGAACTCCCAATAAACAAAAAGACTAGATGTTAGCCATGCTTTCCAAAATAAAAAAAAAAACCTAAGGACCACCAGAGGGTTTTATTTTGCAATGTTTAGGTCAAAAACAAGAAGTGATGACCCTGTTGCTGACCATAGATTTAATAATCTATCAAGAAGAATTATCTGGAAATTGGTAATTTGAAAGACAGAGTCAAACTCTAGAATCAGCTAAGTGTTAAGAAATTATTCAACTTTTTAATGGGAAGTGAAAGATTTTGAAGATAAAAAGATAAAATCATACTTGTTCACACAAAACAAAAATCATAAGAATTGTCCAAAGACTAGAGGGAAGCAAATCTTGTCATATTCCTCAAAGAATTACTGGGCTATATTCTAGAAATGATTAACAAGGGAAGTTGTAGTTGATACCTAGAAAATTCGAGAGTAAAACTTCAAACATATTATTTCTGAGCTCTTAGGAAGGAGTGAACATCAGGAACCAAAATAAATGAACACTTCCACATGGCTATTGATTGCATTTTTCATTGTGTTGCCCAAGAGGGAGATCAGGACCACACAATAGAGCCACTGTGTTTATTTCTGTGAAATATGGACAACCATCAACAAGAAGAGAACTCTTTTCTATTCTATTCTAAGTCAGAAGGGTCAATTACCAAAGTAAAATGCAGATGAACTCTTCTTGTGTTCCATCATATCCAGTACTCCATCAACTTTGGATTCAGATTTCCTTCTAGGTTTTCTTTGAACATGGTTGGACAAGTCTACATATAAAGTCCTTCTGACACATTAAATAATGCACAGTCAAAAGTTGCTCACTTGTGAATCACCGGACACGTTATTACATATCATTACTGTCAGTAGTGTTTAATGCTATTCTTTCTAGCGTGTGGACAATAAGTTGACATCATTTTCTGAAAAGTAAAGTTTTAGTGATGTGTAGAAAAGTAATTGCATCTAGAATCAGTTAAGTGACAATCATCCTGCAGTTCTAGATAATGCTGGAGGAATGAAGTTAAGGTTCTGTGGTAAACATTGAAGAGAGCACCCAGCTCTTTGGAAGAGTTTTAGTTTGGTAAGGAAACTGAAAAGTTTTGCTTTAACCTGGGCATTCTCTCCAGAGAGCTTCATTCCAACATGGCCCCGGAGAAGCTCTGTACAGCAGAGCCCTTACATCATCTGTACTATATGTACACTTGGTCAGGCTGTGTAAACTTTGACATGTGGGTGTCAATCTTTCTCATATTTGCAGATGGCTTTATCAGAGCGTGATTAGTTTCCAGAACAAATTTGAGCAAAAGAAAACATTACCTACAGTATGTAAGCCAACAGACCAGCTAGTTTTCAGATTTGTCTATTTACATGGGCACTAGATGTTTTGCTAAGGCTCTCTAAAACTGATGGTAATTGAACAGTGCCAGTGTGTTAGTGGAAGCTGATGAGTTGTAAAGGTTTTATAAACAACCACGGTGGATTTGGCCACAGCCTTTCTAGTAATGTTTGTTAATCTCCCTGAGCAAGTGTGCACCTAACACAATGTAAATACTCCAGAATTTGGAGGTGTCAATAGTGTAACTTTTACTGTTTGTAAAATCATTCTTTGATATCATCAGTAAGTTTACTGAATGTCCCATGGCCAAATATAATAAAACCTTAAGTAAGCGCTTACAGAGAAATAAGGGAAAACATGTGTTTTATTTTTACCCACTGCATGTTTGTTGAAGGATCACTGTAGACTGATAAATACAGTCATGACTGTGCCTGTGTGTAGATTTCTGTCTGGCCTCCAGTTAAAGCTAGTTTTATTCCAGGCAGAAAAGGGAAAGTATCTATTTAAAATTATTAGATGGCTGAGTTTACCTATTTCACTGAGAAGGACTTACTTACTTTAGAACTTCCAGGGAAAATCTTTATTGATTACAAATTATCAGGAAATTCATATGTCTTTAAGATTTATTTTAAGCAGAATTGAGGGTATGGGGGTAGTTAGTAATGGCTGTGTTTAGGTATAGAAATTCCTCTGCACACACCTGTTTGTGGGTGTGGCTGTACTCCCAAGTAGATCAGATAGTATCTAATGAGTCACTAGTTGTTTCTGAGCTCTCCTATCAACCACTAGAGGGCCTATCCATTTCCAAGAGTTTCCTGGGCACTGGGGAAACATTTCAAATATCAGAGAAAAATATTTGAAAGTTTTCTTTTGTCTTTCTTATACTTCTTTTTTTCTTTTCTATTATTCTCTCTCTCTTTCTCTCTTCCTCTCTCTCTCTCTTTCTCTCTGTCTCAATCTTGTGGACCATCCGTTCTTGCATTGCTGATATGGGTGAAAACTTTGAGAATATACAGTACCCCCACCCCCATGCATCTGACAAGACCACAGCCTTCTAGGTTAACAAGCAGCCCCTCTGGCTGCAGTATTGATGGCAGAGGAAATGAAACGGCGGTGACATTTTAAAGAGGAATTTGTGAACCACAGATATGAGCATGGCTGGCGCAGCATGGCGGCACATAAAATCAATACAAATAACCCAAACCTTAATACCTTGATCCAGGGAAGAGGCTTGCTTTATCAGACACTGGGAGGGGAGCGGCCAGCAGGCCACCTGCACTGGGTGTGCTATTGACCTGCTCTGGAGAGGCGTTAAGCCAATCACAATTAGAAGGCCTTTTTTTTTTGTTTGTTTGTTTTTTGTTTAAGACATGCCTTTTGCAAGAAAATTTCCTGGGGAGAAATGTGCCATAGTGAAAGAATTGTTCAAAAACATCCTTCCAGCAGCCTTAATCATGCCATGTTGATAATGTAAAAACTAAGATACTACATTTCTCTCTCCACGTTTTGCAGATTCTTTTTTTGAATTTGTTAAAATAATCTGAAGATATACATTGCCTTCTGCTTGTATGGTTTCTAAAGGCTGAGGATGAGCCTTCCATTTTGTGAGCTCACAATTACTGCTTTTATTGTTCACTGAAAGAAGGAAAAGTCAATGTCTCTTCCTTGTGCCATGAAATTCTTATGTGCATAACTAAGTTTGTGCAGCCAGCCAAAAAAATCAATGGAGTTAAGACCTGGTATTATAAAAGGGTGGGACTCTATTGATTCCAATATTAAATTTTGCCTTTTTGCATAATTGCATTCCAAAGAACAGGCTGGAAAGAACCCTGTGGTCAATTAATACGGAAAAGGTATTTTTGAACAATATCCTTTCTGTTTCTTGTTTCACTTCTTCTTGATATCTTATGGCAGAGAGTGACCTTCTTTTTCAAAAAAATGTGAAAACTCTAAAGGGAGATGATACTGTTTTAGATTTTATAAGGGGTGGGGGTTCAGCACATGAAATCAAAATGGAAAAGCACAGTGATTTTCAAACACATCTTTGTAGCCATATTGCCTGGTAGGTTCTGTTTGGCAGAATTAAGAAGGTCTAGTAAACACTAGTCATTCCAGTATATAGACCACTCTTGATAATTGGGTAGCTGAGTCTCCTCTGAAATCATGTAATTTCATGCTTCTAGAAAAATGTGTAAGAAACCAAGTAGCCTCATTTATAATAAGCAAACACTTGGCTGATTAGGAAAACGACACTCTTTACTTATTTTTAACATTTTAAAAACTTTATTGGTGCATTATCATTATACATAACAGTGAAACTCATTGCTATATATTTGTACATGCATGTAACAAAATTTGATCATTTTCACCCCCCAGTACTTTTCCTTTCTTTTCACTCCACCCCAACCTCTTACCGTACTCTATTGATGTCCCTTCTCTTTTCATGAGATTCCTCTCCCCCTCTTTTTTTCCCCCTTTTTCCTCTCTAATTTCCACATATGAAAGAAAGCATACAGCTTTTGATTTTTTGAATCTGGCTTATTTCACTTAACATGATGTTCTCAAGTTTCACCACTTTGAGGACAATCTTTAAATAGCTAGGAACTAGATCTTTCACATAAGAGAAAAAATGAAAATATTAGGATTGATCATTCAATACTTGAAAGGACAGCAAAAAACACTTTTTTTTTTTGGCTTGTTGAGTAGCAGGACAAGGATAGATGGTGGATTCCTTTCCCATTATTATTTACTTTTTAAAAGGGTAACCTCTGCCTTTTAACTATGTGATATGTAAGAGTATGGGCACAGAGGTGTGTGGCATGGAGCACTTTGGATGAACTGTGAGGAACTGGAAAAGTCCAAAAGCCCTTCCTAGACCCCACAGGAGCATGGCTTAGTCTTAGGGTCAACTGCATCCCAGACCTACCTGAACTTGAGCTTCTCCCCGGCCCTCATTCACCCTGAACAAGTCAGGTGGGAAAGTCCTAATACTGAAAGCTCTTAGGAGATAAAGCCCCTCCTCAGTTCCAGAATCTTCCGAGTCCTGTGCAAACGCATGTTTGAACTCAAGGCTCTGAGAAGGTGAAAGCCACAGCAGCGTGGAGTTGCGTTTGTTAATGTGTGTACAGAGTAACTCTGTTTGTTTGTAGGCCCTTAGTAGAAGGACGTCTAATGTTGACTTTTTGAGGCTAATATTGTTTGAATTTTCTATCCCCGACTCTAAGCCACCTTACAGAGGGCTCTTTTCCCCATGTTGTTTGTACATTCATTACCTTTTAAAATGTCTTGAAGTAGTAAACAGTTAAACAGTTCTCCCCTCCAGCCATCCATTGTCAAGGAGAGTGAAAGCCAGATGGCCAAGTGCAGCATTAGGTGCTGTGGCCTCTGGCTTGCCTGGTCATAAATATGTGGAGCTTTGGGGAGATCACTCACACACACATTGTGCAGCCCAACAAATCTTTAGTTAAAGCTTCATCAGGTACTTGGGGTGGGGGGACAAGTGGATCAAGGTATTTTTATCTGCGTGGATTTCCAGTAATATAAGTGGCATGAGGTCCATATTACTTGATTGATTTTAAATCATGATGGAAGTGAGGGCTAAGGGTAAGAAGCAGAACCTCTCTGAGTCTACATGAGTATTGAACAAAAACCAAAGGCTACATTGCGTTCTTCCTGTATCCAGAGCTACAGGGAAGGGTTTTTATGATTTTTTTCCTCAGGGAGAAAAGAAAATCATCTCATTCTGACCACCTTATTCCAAGTCTTTGTGTATGGAGAAATGAATTTACATCTTTATTTCCTTTTCTTGGGATGGGGGTGGGAGTGACAGGGACCAGGGGGTGTATCCGTGGGGCTCCTTGACATTCTTGCAGGGAGAAATCTCCTTTGTTCTTGCAGGCAAGCAGGAAGAGAAAGCGTGTAATGACTACATTGTCAGGTTAAATTAAAAGCTATGCCCTCCTGGTGGCCTGTCAGCTTTGGAGCATCCCTCTTTTTCAAGACTCTAACAGCCGCTCAGTGAGGCCCTTATTGTGTGGGTTAAAAAGCCAAGAGGGTCTCAGCCTATCCCTGTCCAGAGATATTTAGAACAAGGTCTTGGTGCGTTTCTGCCTTAAGGTTGTGTGAGTGTGTGTGTGTATGTGTGTGTGTGTGTGTGTGTGTGTGTGTGTGTGTGTGAAATTTTTGGACAGTTTTTACTTAGGTTATGAAAGGCAAAGATGTGATTGTTCTTGGGAAGTCATGGACCCTATTACAAACACAGTAGGGCCAGCCTACTGGGGATCAACACATTTCATCAGCAGGAGAGATGTGTGAGTCAATTAATGGCAATCAACAGCGATCTCCAGAAGGAAGATTGAAACCTACATCATCTTGAGACATCCTTTTCTTCATGAAAATTAATTACCTCCTTTGTGAGTTAAGGTGCATTTTTAGGGGGTGGGACAGTTGCATTCTAACCAGAGCTAATTTTTGGTCACCACTGTCAGACCTCAGCTTGAGTTTCCAGTCTTCGGAATAAGTCATCTTCTAGACAAGGTCTTTGGGATTCAGGATTTGGTGTGAAAAGATCTAAACTGAAATCTCCATCTTCAGTTGTCTTTGAGCAAAAACTTGAACAAATCATGTGTGCTCTATGAATCTCTTCCTTGAAGCCTACTAAGAGATGATTTCCTACCTTAACAAGCTATAGTGACTGTCATTGAACTAATGTGAGTGAAAGCTAATGCTAAATTGCCAAGTTCAAGAAAAAAAAAATAATAATTTCACACTTAAAGAAGAGGACAGATTTTTAAATGTGTTACCCATGGATGGGAAGGGTTTTTAAAAAAACAACAATGTCAATCAAACAAAAGAACAAAATAAAAAGTATCCAAGGTATTTTTTCCCCAGAAGTTTTATTGAGTCTCATTAGGGAGTCTCTAACATAGAAAGGTCTCCCTCTGATCAGAACAAACTGCAGGCTTTTAAGGCAGTTTATAAAAAAAGACAGGCAAGTCTCTAAAACCAGTTTATGGTCACAGAAAGGACCACCTGCATCACATTCCTTACAAGAATAATAGGAATATTACTCCCAAGAAATTACTATTACTGGTTCAGTCTTCTGAGAAGCTGACATGGAGGTGAAGTTAGACATTCAAAGTTTATTGGGGGATAACAGCATCAAATAAAAGGAAGGAAGTAAATTGGGAGGGGTAATCTGACCACAGCACAGACCTGGCAAAGTCAATGTCCAACTCACAGGGAGCCTAGTGCAAAGATGGCCCATTGAAAGAATTTCATGCTGGGTAGAGTTGCTCAGCCCTTGCACCACTGCCTTGTTCCAGAATTGGCCAGGGGCCATCCTGGAAAAGTTCAAGAGCTGAGGTACATCTGGAGGTTCTCAGTTCATCCCAATTCTTGCCTTTGGACAGAGAGCCTCACTTAAGGGGGAATCTGAGTGCACATCCCCAAGGCCTCCATACTGATAAACATCCTCTTTAGTACCACTACCCTTTCTGACGTGCTCAGAATGGTAACAGCAGAGAGATCCACACTTTGAAAAAGAAACCTGCCAAAGAATTGATCTGTTATGTTTCACTGTTTTACCTATAAAGTTGTGCACACACACACACACACACACACAAAATCTTAATAATCAAATCAGATCTGAGGAACTCTCTTAAAACTGTTATAATTATTTTTTATCACAGGAGAATTGTATAATCTGTTGTGCAGAGTTGCCCTTTTTGCATTGCCTGTCAGGAGTCTGAAAACTACAGGGAATTTAAGCCGGGACTTTTAATAAAGAGCACCTGTGGCCTTTTTCTGCATGATTCTTAAACTTTTATTTAACCTTCTTATTAATTATATTTAATGTTTAGCCTCCATAAACATTTTGGAATATGGAGATATAATAGATAGATAGATAGATAGATAGATAGATAGATAGATAGATAGATAAAAATCTATTGTTCCAGTTAGTTATCCAGGAAATACTGGTTTTACTTGAATACATATTTTGGTTTGGTCAATTCTGCCTTTTGTTTTTATTTTCCTGATCCCATCCACTCTCTTACACACCTTGACTGGGTGATGCCTGTCTCCCCCTCCTCACCATCACTTCACATCAACTCACTCTGCAAAATTTAGTTCAACTTTTGGATCTACCAAAACACAAAGAGATGGAAGCCATTCTGAGCATTTCCAAATCAGCAGTATCTGTCCATGACTTGCTGTCACAGCATCTCCACCTTGCATCTTATTCCAGTTCCACCCGCCCTGTGCTGGTTGTCTGGGGAAGCATGGAACCACCCTCAACCTCAGTTTCTCACCTGTGAAATAAAGATGAGAAGCTCTTCTTCTCAGTGTGATTCTGAGAATGAAATCAGAGCACACGTGGAGCACACTGGACCCAGGTGACTCTTCCTGACTCATGTCACTTTCTTGGATCCTCTGAAATAATTATGAGTCAACTTATGATCTAAAGCACATAACCAAAATCTCTTCAGGTGTCGTTCCTGGAGAGGGGGGGGGCAAAAAATGTGTTTTTTTTTAATCAAACAGTTCCTTGAAAAGATGAAGCAATGCTTTTTACTTTTTCTCTCACTTTTCCTCTATCTCCCCTACTACAAAACAGTGCTAATAAGAGCTTAATAAATTATTGACTCTAGTGATGACTAAGCCCCCCCAAAAGATATAATTTCATCAAAATCTTGGGGAGAGTAGAAGAGGCAGCATGCTGCTCTTGACTTTCATGAGTCCACCCCACATAGCTTTTGTAAAGGGAGCAAAAATAACAACTATGAATGTTACTTCTTCTTTCCTTTACACAAAGTTAAAATCAGTATGGACCTTGTTCTTCTATGTTCTTACATGCACATATCTATGAACTTTCCTCTTAATTACACCTCATAGTGACTGTGGGGACCCCATCATTGGTGCCCCTGGGAAACATCCTGTTCTTTAGTGATAGAAATAGTGAAGAAGTACAAGATGATTTACTGATTCTCTACCACCAGAAAATGATGTATCCATTCTATGATTAGCCTGGCTGAGGGGTGAACACCTCCCTGGAGGACCTGCAGAAATACTTCCAACATTTTGCAAATAGGTATGCATATCTCAAAATGCTTCACAGGAACATTTAATGACAATACGCAAATGACAACAAAAAGAGATCCTCAACTCTCTGATCTTCGCTTATACCCTTTACCCTCCCTCTGTCCCCTGGCCCAGTCCATATATTCCCTACAACAATCTATGTGTCTGTTCCAAAGACAGGTTCTATTATTCTTTGGTGTATCCCAAGTGATTCTTGGACCCCAGGAAGTACAAAAACAAACCCACTGGAGTGTGAAAAGAAAATATTACATCTTCTTAGGTATTTTTATCACATTATTTGGAAAAAATGAAAAAATTCATGACTTAATGATATCTTATACTTTCAGAGAAGAGGAAGGGGATAGGGGTAAGGGAAGGTAATAGTGAGTGGTTATGATGAAAGTGTGTTATATGAATATATAATATATATATAAATATGAATATGCCACAATGAAACTCATTCTTCATAATTAAAAATGCACTAATAAAAATAATAAATGCATTCATATGTTAGGTCATATGCTATTCATATCAATTATGGGATACTTGGCCATAAAAAACTGGAGATAACTACCATGCCAAAGACCTCCTCCTGACATAAATTTCCATCACTCACTCATGCACGAACTCAGTTATTCTCAAATATGAACTTTGAAAAGAGGCAAATAGTACTGCTGCTTTGCAAAGTGCAAAGCCCGTCTTAAATTACCCACTTGATATAATCAAGGCTGACCTTCGCTTGGCTGTGTGTGCATTTGGTTTTCTCCCCACCTCTGCTTTGCCTGCACAAATAACACCAGTTTGGATGAGGTGGGGATATTGGCTTCGATATCAAAGAACACATTTCACTTTTAATTGAATGCCTCATTCTGAAATGTATGCCATATGCTGCTGCTGCCTACCAGCTGAGCAGCGGAGATCACAAAGTCTAATGTCAGATCTCTCAGACTCTCCAACTCAGGTCGAATCACATTAAATCTCAGTCCCAGATCCCTGTGAATCCATAGTTCTCCCATATATCTGTGAATTCCTGAAGGCTTATGTTCTCAAGGGAAACATTCTCCAGGCTCCAGTTCCACCTCCTATTTGTCTCCAAGTTTCATTCCACTTATTATTACATGTCCCCTACATCTATGTCCATTTTGTGAAATTCACAGGCATAAAGCATTTGATAATGAATTAGACATCAGAGAGTATTTTGGCACCACAGGACAGGGTGACCCAAACTAAGCAATTTAAAATGCTATCTCAGTCATTTCTCATCTCTATATCACTTATTTGCATGGTTCTATACTGCATGAAGTGACCAGCTTCTTTATATCTTATAAGTCCATTTTTTTTTTTTTTTGCCTTCCCTTGTATGTTGTCCTAGAAATCCATCCTTTCATTCTATGGTATGAAAAAGTCCAAAAGTTGGCTCTGCACTTACCCATACCACCATAGTTGGCAAAACAAAGCAAAATTGGAATTTCTACCTAATTCAATAAGTTTAACAGAAGGCATGAAAAATTTTCCTGTTATGGGGATGTAGGACGAGGAAATCACAGTTCTTGTCTTGAAAGCTCTTCTTGCCCGGAAATATGTGCCTTTCTACACAACCAAGGTGCGCATTCAGCAATGGAAGAATATCACCATTTAAGAACTATTTTGATATTTCCTAGTGTTTAAAAACACTGTGGACACTTTCCTAAAAGAGGAAAGTTGAGTTGGACACCTTTGTCCTATTACACAACGGACCCTTTGGATTTGCAAATATCCATTCCCGCATTCCCAGGGTCATTGGAGGCCCCAGAGAGTCCTTGATCCCAGAATGCATGTGGGAAGGGGATGAAGTCCACTGGCTTGTCACTTCTGCCCTAAATCTCTCCCCTACACAGGACTTCTTCACCTGCCCCCTCCTCTGCCCTCAGAAGCTGACCTGTTGTTTCATGCTCTCCTCAACTTTCCCATCAACCCTTAACATGCAGCTCAGAGCAATTTCTTCTGCAAATCTCTTATACTAACAGCTGTTCCTGTCCCCCATTCGACTCTCTACTCAAGTCAGAGGAGAATTCACAACAGGGAGTCTGTACATCTATGCTTTGAAATAGGAGTGGAGCCTTATACTCTTAAAATGATTGTAGTAGTTTTCCTTTAAGAGCAATTTTACAGTGAACTTTTAATCTATTATTCATCTTTCTGTATTTTTTTGCAAGAAAAGTTTTCTATGAGAATAGTAATTATCTTGATCAATAAGAAAATGCAATAGTAAATTACTTTAGTAAGGCCCCAGTAAAGATCCTTCATCAGGTGTTTGGAGGTCATAGGCTAAGAGCTCAGTGACTTGCTTTTTATCATGCATAAGACTTTTAAAAATTGAATTAGAAATCAATTCAGTTAGAAATCAAGATATTTTGCACATTCATCTGACCTCTTCTGTGCAACGTGTCAACACAGCCCACAGTAAATCAACTCTCCAATCCCAGCCTGAGATCCCCTTGTCAAGCCTGGGCATGCTCTGTCCACTGGACACTCTCTCTAGCACTCACTACTGCGTTGGTTACATTGTCATTTGGCGTTGGAAGCATTTCAATTATGCAAGTCTGCACGTCAGAAACTGACTTGCTCGTGTACCTCCTTAGATGGGGGTACCCTGCTGCCCCTTGGAGACCCCTCTTGAAAATTACAGTGCAAAGTTCACAGTGGTTTGCTGGTTTGCAAGTGAGCAGGAGTCTATTTGCAGGGAGGAACTCTCTCCTGCCAGCAAGAGGTGAACTGAGGAGAATGGGTTTCACCAGGTCTTAGAAGAGAAAGGAACAGGGCTGGGTGGGTGGGCCCAACCCTTTTAAATAAGAATCCAACAACTCAGAGCTTATCAAAAGCAAACCAAGCCTGCAGGCCCTTTTCAGGTCTGTGGATCTCCAGTCCACATCCAGGACCTTCCCTCGGGATTAAATGAAACTTAAACCTACTAAATAAACACGGGCACAAAAAAATCATTGGGAGTCGTTCACCTGACATCAATCATTGCTGCCAGAGTGTTCCTTGTCTTGACAGCTTACTGTAGGGAGGGAGCCCTGGGCTCCCAGGAACAAAGACAAGGAGAGAAAGAAAGGAAAAGAGCAACAGAGAAGAAAATCTTTACATGGCAAGCTCAGGAAGGAAATTAAATGAAGGGAGACAGTTATCAACAGGAAGATAAATCTAAAATCAGGCCAGAGGATTTTGTGGTAGACTTTACAATGGGTTCTCCTTCCTCCTTTAATTCAATATAATAGAAAGCTTTGATTCACCAAGACCTCTCTGTGGCAAACATGGTGCTGAACACTTCATTCATTCACTCAATCACTCGTGTGTCCACTCATTCATTCATTATCCCAGGGGCTGGGTATACAATGGTGAAGAAGGCCAAGCCCCTGGCAAATGAAGAAGACAGAAAATAGAAAAGTAACACATAAACATATAACATTACAGAGTGATACATGGTATGGAGAAAATAAAAAATAAGGGGTTGGAAAGGGGGGTTCAAAGTTTTTCTTAGGTCAACAGGTCAGAGGAGATCTGTCTAGGGAGGCAGCACTAGCACTGAGATCTAAAAGCAGGAGTCATTGTTGGATGACCCAGGCAGGATGTTCCAGACAAAAGTTCAAAGGCCCTGTGATAGACTTGCATTGGCCAATTTGAAGTCCAGGTGGAGGGTCAGCAGGCTGACTTGTACATGGAGTTCTGCCCATGAAAATTCAGTAAGCAGGAGCAGGTCAGAGATACCAAAATGGGAAAGCTTAATCTGAAGCCAAGGTACTATTTTGATTGAGACTAAAAGACAACCATTTTTTTTTTTTTAGCTAAGTTCCTGATACTTCTAAAACTCTCATCATTTTTCTCATTTGATGAGAGTTTTAGAAGTATCAGGAATACTTATTTGCCAGATAAGTGTGTGCACCTCAAGAATAATCGACTGAAGATTGATAGGAGTTGGTGGATGAGTACCCCACTTCCTTCCCCTCGGGTGAGACAACTCTGAAGCATGGCATGGCACCTTTCCCCAACGACCCTACCAGGCCCAAGCCCAGGGAACTCATGGTGGTTACTTAACAATAATGAATCCTTCATTGGCAGCCTTCCCTTCTCTTCCCTGACCCCATGCTGGTACTTCCCAAGGTCACCTCCCAAATAACTTTCTTTTCCTTGTGATGTTATTTCAGTTTTTAGCGATATTAACCCTGAGGCACTGCCTAATGCACTAACTGACCTTCATTCTTCAGAATTCAACTCAGAAGTTGCCTCTTCATGGAATCTGTCTGATTTCCTCTCTCTGACATGCAAAGTTTCGATCAGGAATCTTTTCCATGGGCTCTCTGACACGTAGAAGGTGGCCAGTGTTTGTTCATTAATGGATGACGTGTCTCTAGGTGAAAATCACATTCGAGAAGTATGGCATGAGGCCTCACATATATTCAGTTCCCCAACGGTTTCCTGCAGATGCGTTGCTCCAGCTCCAGTCTGACCTCTGGTCAAGGTCCTCCCCCTTCTGAAGGATATATTGATTGGTGCTCTCTGGGGACAGTTCTATTGATAATCTGGCTCTTCTCAGAAACACACAGCATAAACAACCTTTCAGATTTATCCCAGCCTCCCTTGCTCAATGTGAGCTGTTTCTCCTGGAAATATCGGTTTGGGGAGGAGATGTTTATTACCCCTATGTCATTTCTCAAGCCATATTGGACACATGATGTCAAGCAAACAATGGACTGTAACTGCTAAAATATGAGGATCAAGTCTTCTACTTCAGCATCTGGCCTTGTCCAGGAAGCTATTTCTTTTCCTGCAGAGACTTGTGGCAACAAAGTGGACTCCCCAAGTTACAGCATCCAAGCAAATAAGCACTAAGTCACATCTCTCCATTTCAAACAAAAGTACTTAAAATAGACTTTTAGTGTTCTGAACTTGAAGTTACTGTACTTGCAAATGACATCGGATTAATTTCTTGGCCTGCGTCCAAAGTAAATGGACTTGTGTTCATTGCGTTTTAAGGTAAATGTGTCTTCTGCATATCTGCAATAGTCGAGTGGTAGCAAATAGCTGATAAGCCATTGAGGGATTCATTAGTCATTTTCAGAAGGCTTTTCAACCAGGAGGTCCATCTACTGAGCAGCTGCAAGCACGTTCCCTGGAAACTGAAGCTAAATGAACAGGAGATTTGTTTTCTAGAAACCAACCCAAACAAGAAAAACTATTCTACAATGAAAAGTGAGGTATCACCTCTGGGGTCTTTGGATAAAGAAAGATGCCCTGATAGCCATATGGCTCAAGGCCATTGGAAAAAATACTGAGAGGGCTCTGCTAAATATCAAATGTGGCTGACACTCTAGGTGGGGAAAATAATTAGAAAGTCATTTGCCAAGATCTCTCAGTGAGTAGTGATTCTGTACTGAGTTTCCCACATAAATGAAGCCAATAGGACCCTGAGTTTCGTGAGGTTGGCTTGTCTTCTATGGCACACACATGAAATGAGACACAAGTGTACAGGAGTGGGACAGATAACCAGCTAATAAAATTCTTTTCCTTTGGCTTCATGATGTTGCATAAGATAAATCTCAATAGGGGGACTAGTAGCTGAGCTCAGAACCCTGGTGGACACACACATCTATGCATAGTCACAAAGGTAAGGAAACAATAAACCAAAGACAGGAAGGGAAGGAAATGTACCAGAGGGGTATGAGAATATGGTCGGATTCTCCATTATGTGAAGTTAGGTCCAGGCAAAGGCTAGAGACTATAGCAAATGACAGTCCTGAGCAGGTGCTCAGAGAACAGCTGTCTCACACACAAAGCTCATCATATTAAAGCCACTCTGTTTACTGTATAATTATATTTACCTTTAATGTCTACTAGGCATTATTCTTATGTTCCATTGTAACCCAATCAAACATTTCCTTTTGCAGGATGAGAAGCCGATTCTTCACTCTCTCCCTACTAAGCTTCAATACATTCTTTCAAAAGTACAGATAAATCATGTAAAGGGGGACTATCACTGGATTGAGTTCTGACAGAGTTTGCACTGACATTATATAAGCTATCAGGTAAATGAAGTGACAAGGCTAACGAACATTGGGCTCTTTCCTGTCTGACTTCATGTCTCATTTTAATCAATAAAGCCCTTAGCAAAATTCAAGTTTGGTATAGCCTTTGTCTGCCTCTAACAGAGGCAGAAGAAGAGAGAAGATAAAGCTATGGCAGAGGTCCTTCATGTTACAAAGAACCAGACTGAGTGACCCCCTTCCCTTAAAAATATTTAGTGAATTTGTAGGCAAGGGAGATGCTGATCTGGGAGGATTCTGGAAATAAATGTTGGGAACCTGTGAAGATCTGTACTATTACCTGTTGAGGCCTGTTTTAGGCATTCTGGAACAGAAAAGATGACTTGTCTTTTTTTTTTTAATAATCACAATGAAATACCTCTCTTGTTTAATTTTAAAATTTCTAGGTTTTAAATATTTTATATTAATATGTATTAATTATACATATTAATAGAATTCAGTGTGATATTTCTATACATGCATTTAGTGAGCACTGATCAGGTGTTATCAGCATAAAAATATGAAAAGTCTTCTGTAAGTCCCAGTGCAGTTAACCTTTAACTACCACTTGTAGATTTCGGTGTGACATCAACAAATAATTTATAGGAAAAGGGTATGTTAAAACCCCTTCTTTTTCATACAACAATCTATATAAAGTCATCTTTTCTTCATTTACTTCAACCAAAATAAAATAACAACAGATTTAATGCAAAAACAGGTATGAGAATCCAGTTATCAATAATAAAGAGATCTGAAAAAATGTAAAAATATAAAATATGCCTGTCTTCTCCCTAATTGTGTTTGAGTTTGGAAAATTTAGTTATTTTTACTTAAAAATATATTGTTTACATTAATATTTAGTGGGTTTATTACCATTATTTCAACATGAATTAGTAAATTTTTATATTTTCTCAATTTCAAGTTCTAATATGTCAAATATCAAACCCAATATCAAAAGATATGGCCCACATAAATAAAAGCTCTCTAGGATCTTAATTTTTAAGACTCTAAAGAAACACTGAATCCCAAGTTTGAGATCCTCAGATATCCAAATACCTTTATAGTGGGAATTTAGGTCTACCCAAGATCTGTTGGTCACCTCTAATCATAATAATAAATATGAAGAGCTGATGAACATCTTTGGGGAGTCCTAGGAAGAACTTCCACCAGTCTATCAGTCAAGCTGTAAGCTTAGTCCCTTGACTGGAATCAGCCAAGATGGCACAGTGGAGCAAAAGCTTAGTATTTATAAACTATCTCCTGAAAAGTCCCTTCTACTTTTAAGAAAGTGTCCTCTAAGATTAGGTGACTGTATCAGAGACGTTCAGGCACATGACATACCCCAAGGACATCCTTCATGTATAGTCAGTCTCCTTCTACATGATTTCTCTAATACCCGCATGCAGATGACAAAACAAGCCAAACAGTCCCCAGACCTGATCTGCAAAAACTAATCCATGGCAGGATATGCAGCTCAGATTCTATCTGCATCTGTTGGGATTCCCTGGGGTTGGGGAGTTGGAGGATTTGCTTGCAGGCTGTCTTGCCCTCTATCTTGGCCAGGCACAACAGGGAGGAGCACCTCATTTCTTGGCTCATCTATGAAATTTAGAGAACAATGTAGTATAGGCCCCATTCCCACTGATTCTCAAATTTTTGGAGGATCAGAGCTTGCAATTCATCTTTCATTCCCATACCAGTTACTGTTGCTTCCTGGAGTAAAAGAAATTTTCCTAAGTACAGCTCCTATATCTAATGTAGACCAAATGCTGAAAGATTCCCAACTGCAGAAGCTGCATTTAAAGTTGGAGATTCCAGAGGTGTTACTAGTCATAACCTGAATGCTCAGCATTGTCAATAATGGCTGTTGACTTTGGTCAGCTTTGCCAAGACGGATGTTCTGCTCCTCAAATATGCTCATGTCAAGAAGCTGCCTCCCTTAGACAATCTTATGGTTGTGGTTAATCTTCAGAACTCCCCTGGAAAATAGCTAAAAATGACTGTGTCTAGTAGAAGATGACTTCACCCAACTTCTTTCATGATTTTCTACAGAATATCCTGAAGTCTCTTTTGCATTAGATAACAGCATCATTAGAGCACTTTGCTGTTTTAATTATGAGTCAAAGCCAAAATATTCACTACTTATCTACCTGATATTTTATATTTTAGGCTTGCATTTTGAAGCATTTAAATTATATGCTAAACTGTAGAGAAGATTCTCTGGGTTTAAAAGAGAAAAGCAAATTTATAAAAAGCCATCCTCACTGGATGCAGTAGCACACACCTGTAATCCCAGCTACTCTGAAGGTTGAGGCAGAAGGATCACAGTTCAAGGTCAGCCTGGGCAACATAGCAAGACCATGCCTCAATACAAAAAAATTAAAAGATGTAGCTTGGTAGCAGAGCACCCCTGAGTTCAATCCCAGTACCACATATAAAAAGCCATCTTTAACTCCATGAAAAGACAGGAGACTAGATATGTGTTCAGTTCTCTCTCACTTAGGGTCACCACAATGTACCATCCATCAGATCTTTCTCTTCATTTTTCTATTTAGTCATCCATTTATTTATTTTTTAAACAAAATTCAAAGTATCCTCTAAGCAGTGGAGTTGAAGAGTTTAAAAGAAATATTTCAAAATGCAAATCATGGAGACTATGACAAAAAAATCACATCATGAATAAAGTTGGCATCATATGAAGTGGTTGTTTTTTTTTTAAAATCTAATAAAGCCACCATTTAAAAAAAAAAGAGAAAGAGATTCAGCAACTTGTGCAAAGGAACACTCAGTTTTCCAAGGAATAAAATAAAATAAAATAAGATTACAAGATGTTGCCTATTCTACTGATACCAAAATAGATATTTGATAAATATTAATTTCTTTTATTTTACACTTAATTCAGATGCTGGTCATTTTTCTCTAGATTTTTCTTCTTTTTTCTTTGGTCCATGGTTGTCACATGGAATTAAATATTGATGATTAAATAGACCCACTGACTGGGTCACAGAGATAAAAGATGCTGAGTGCCCTGACTGCAAGTGAGCAGTTGACAGATGAATCCCAGTTCCTGGGGATTGTGCTTAAAAAAGATACACCTGCCTACAGGTGGTTAAGCAGAGATCCATTTCTATAGAAGAGACTGCCATAAATCAGAAAGAGATAAAAGCATTTAAAACCAACAAAGCAGGCAACATTTTTTGAGTAATTGAGCCTCGTTTTAGAAAACAAGAAATGTCTGTGTTAGTCCTTGTCTTTCAAACATTATTCTCTGTTTGGTTAAGCTATACAAACACCAGGGCTCTGATGTAAGCAAGACTTTTTCTTTTTGTATGTTGTACATAAATGTCTTTAATCTTTTGAGTTAGGAATTTATTGGTTGAGTTTTCCTGAGTAAATTCAGCAAAGCTCTGAAATGTTTTTTTTTTTTTCTCCCAAAAGACATGAAGCAGGGAGGAGGCAGGGAAGGGTCAATGAAGCTCAAACCAGCAAACTAAACTGAAGAAGAAAGAAAAAAGGGGGAGAGAGAGAGAGAGAGAGAGAGAGAGAGAGAGAGAGAGAGAGAGAGAGAGAGAGAGAGAGAGAGAGAGAAGAAGAAGAAGGAGGAGGAGGAGGAGGAGGAGGAGGAGGAGGAGGAGGAGGAGGAAAGAGAAGAGAAGAGAAGAGAAGAGAAGAGAAGAGAAGAGAAGAGAAGAGAAGAGAAGAGAAGAGAAGAGAAGAGAAGAGAAGAGAATTTTCTGGAAAAAGAGAATAGGAGAGAAATCTAGTTGACTTTTAACCAGCTTGACCCTGGACTCAGGTGAATGTGCCTTGGTTCAGGTAGGGACAAAGCAACTTCAGTTGAGCTTACCAGTTGCAAATCAGTTTCCTCTTGATACTCAACAACCAGCAAAACAAATCAACAACACAGTGGTATAATGTCATGGTTGTGCTCTGGCCACTCACTCTGGTTCTTTCTACCAGTTCTCTGGTCAAGGCCACATCACAGTCTATTGTTTCCCATGGTTAGTCCATAACTTGGGATTCACTCAAGTCTCCTCTTTTGTGAGCTGGTGAAGACAGGCAGGAAGTGCTTCATGAGTTGGTTGGGGCCAAAGAGCAGGTGTCAGAAGCAGAGAGACTGCTTCTGGTTTCATTTTGATCCCCTCTTACACTTGTTCTGCTCCCAGCCTCTGTCCCTGTACCTGTTTTTTCCGGTTCCAAGAAAAAAAAAAATTATACAGAGTATCTGCAGAAGACAATTGACCCTGTGATAGTTCTGCTTGATCATTTTAACCAAGAGTAAAAATTTAATGCTGACAATAGATGAAAAGATCTTACTTCACATGACTTTTGGCATTTTCAATTTTTCTAGGAATTTTCAAAGGATAAGTATCTGTGAGATATAAGTCAAAGGACTCTAGTTGTTGGCTGTAGTAGTTTGCTAGAGCTGCAGTAACAAATACAACAAACTAGAAAGCATATACTAGAGAATTAACTATCTCACAGTTTGGGAGGCTGAAGTCCATGATTTAGGTGTTGACTGGGTTGATACCTTCTGAGGCCACAAGGAAGAAATTCTTCTGTTTTTTTTCCCTAATTTGTGGTCGTTTGCTGGCAATGCCTGGTATTCCCTGGCTTCATGTTCATTGGCATGTTCCCTGTGTGTTATCATATTGGATTGGGGGCCCATCCTACTCCAACATGACCTTAGCTTAATCAGGTAGATTTCCATTAACCGCGTTTCCACATGATGTCACACTCTGCATTACAGGGGGTTAGCAAATCAATCCTTAAATTGAGTTGGGAGAGACACACAATTCATCCAATAACATTGAGTATGTTGGTGTGTTTCTGTTGCATGTAGCAGCCAAGTTTTCTTACCAGACAGCCCAACAGGAAAAACAACTTGGGTATACAATGAATGTATAAGACTAAACACAAACTGTGAGTGTTGAGAGGGACATAGGGTGATCAACTGTTCTGTTTGCCTTAAACTGATAAGATCCCTGGCATATAGAACTTAGGACTGAAACAGTGCAAGTCCTACACAAACCTCATGAGCTGATCACTTTAGCGGGGGATCCTCTGATAACAAAAACATTTGCAAATCATAAATTCATATCATATTCACAATTCTGTTGCCAAACTCACACCTTTGATTAGAGAAAGATTCAGACACTTATGTAATAGAGGTAACTTAAAGGTCTTGTGGAAGAGCTGGAAAGGGTAGGGATGGGTGTCCCTGACAGAGTACAGCAAGTTATGTGCTCATGCCTGGGTAAGATAGTGGTTCATCACCATCACATGCTTCTGAAAGAAATCAGAAAACAAAAATATTTGTTATAAGGAAGCTTAAGAAAAAGTGACAGGAAGGGAAAGGGAGATACTGAGGAATGAAACTTACCAAATTATGCTATGCCCAGGTATGAATATATCGCAATGAATCCCACTTTTATGTACAATTATAATGTACCAATTAAAAATAAATAAGTAGGGCTGGAGTTGTGGCTCAGTGGTAGAGTGTTTGCCCAGCACACATGAGGCACTGGGTTTGAACCTCAGCACCACATTAGAAAAATGAAATAAAGATATTGTGTCCACCTAAAACTAAAAAATAAATATTTTTTAAAAATAAATAAATAAATAAATAAAAGACTAGTAGAGTAAAGGAGGGAGTCAGTGGGTGACAGGAGGGAATGGAAAAGGGAAACACTGGGGACTGAAGTGGTACAAATTATGTTATGTGTGTGTATGACTGTGTCATAACAAACTCCACTATGATGTAAAAATCATAATTCACTAATAAAAATATAATAAAAAAGAAAGAATGTCAAGGAGGTTCTTTCAAGAATTACAATTTGGAAAAAAAATATACTTAGAGTTATATAAAGGTTTATAGAGTGATACAGAAAAGTAGAAAATATGGAGGGAAGTACATATAGGCCTGGATTAAATATCAAGTTCTATGTCAAGTTAGAAAATCATATGGGATTTAAAAAGAAAAAACTATTAAAACTTTTACCAGCTATATAAATGTATCATAGAAACAAATCATATTTGAAAAAAAAATTGAATTATACATAGAGACCAAAAAAAAAGCTGAATAAAGATAAGAGATCTCCAAATCTAGAAAGACTCCAAGGAGAAGATGATGTAAAAGTTTATAAATGTTGAATAGACTGAATAAGAAAGTGAACAAATGAACAAATATATTCACAAGCTTCTTTAGAATGATGGAGTTTAATTTACCCAGACCATGAGCAGCTTTGCTTCTGAAATTAGAAAACTTGAGTCTAAACCTTTCATCATGAGCAACAGAAACTCAGACCCAGCAGAATTGTCCAAATTGCTGTGTAGTATGTGTCTCAGAATTGTCCATCTGAGACTCAGGAGTGAGGCAGGTTTATCTACTGGCTCTCATTCCCCATTGGGCGAGAGCTTTCCCAGTCACAGGTAAGTGACTGTTACATCCTTGCATTCCAGACCATGTCTTCAGGGTGTCTGAAAGTGTCCTAGTTTGGATTTCCCCAAAGCTGAGCCTGAGAAAAGGATTTGGGTACCTAGGATTCTTTAAGAAATGTTCCCAGAGAGGCAGAGTGGAGGAATAAAGAAAATGAGACAAAAGATGAAGAAAAGCAAATGGGTGCCTGTTGATCTGTTTAGTGCTATGGGCCCTGGAATCCATCTCCCTGGGAGCCCTAGGAGGAGCCCTGTGCATCATGCCTCAGATCTGTCCACCAAGGCGCAGAAGGCTGGGGGCACTTCCCACAGATTCCCGTCCTCTGTTGTTGGACAACTGCCCCAAGACGGTCAATTCCCCCCAAGACTTTGGGGCTTTACTGCCAACAGTAGAGTGAACACTTTATCTTCAGAAAAAGCCCTAAGGCAAAACAACAGAAAAACAAAGTCTTAGGGAAATGAGCCTGGTAGCTGCAATGTCCTCCTCCACCCTTGCTGTTCTCCCATCCCTTCAGCCCTGATTCAGGTTTCAAGATCTCTTGAAGGAATGCAACTGTGACTGCTTTCTGGCTCCTTAAGCACCCCAAATTCATTTCTCCAACTGTGTCCAAGCAGACACCTCAACTGGTCTGTATTCAGAAATTTGGCAGCAATCTCTCTCACAGGCAAAGGCCTGTCAAATGAAGCCCCTCACCTTCTGATGCCACCCTTTCCATCTGATTCTCCAATTGCATTCTCCAGCACCTCCCACACTAAGTCCCAGTGTTCACCCTGTGCATGAACACAAACTCAGCCAGTGCTGTGACCCCCCAACCTGGATCACCTCTCTCCACCACCTAATTTCTTGAACAACCTTGTCTGTTTCCAGATACTGTCTCTCCCATTAAGCCTTCTACTATCCTTACCCATCCTACCCCAAATCCACACATGCACCACCCACTTCACACATACTACACCCACCATACATATCACCCCCCCACACACCCTCACACACACCATACACAGCAGATACACACAACACACAGACTGTACCAGCTCCCCTCTGTGTTGATTCTTCCCTTCCATGTATACTAGTGTTTTAGTTACATCTTTATTGTAGGTCACCAAGTTTAACCTTGTGTTACAGTTACACATATTTCTTCCCAACTTTTTCTTATGTGACCTTTAATGCAGGTGTTATATCTGATTAATTTTTGTTCCCCCCAAGCAAATAAGTGTCACATGCATAGCCCCCTCAGTGAACTCCAGGTGAATTAAACTGGATGCAATAGAATTAATTTCACAGGCAGAAGAAACAGAATGAATAATGGCATAGCATTGGGAACCCCAGGGGCCTTTTAAGGAAGATGTGCTGTGCATTTTCTTAACTAACTCCATGATGGCAAAGACTCATTATTTTACAGATTGTGCCTGACTACAACTTACATCCAAACTTCAGAACCATGATAGCAGGAAGCAAAGGTCCCTTCTGATGATAGCATTAAAAGAAAAAGACCCAGAGAAGAAGTTCAGCCAAACTGAGAGAGGCTAAGGCCAACGATGCTGAAGGCCACATGACCTGGCAGAGGGCTGAATTTCTACGGGAAGGTCATGGAGAGTCACCACATATCTGAGCTGATGTGCAATATGATTAAAGCTGCACTTTAATAATGGTCCATTAGGTGTATTTAGAGGGGAAAAAATCTTCACATTTTGCAAATAAGGCAGGTATGCATTGTCTGCCTCATCGGAAATTCCACACACAGCTTGATGTACTCACAAATTCACAATTCAGAATTAATTGGTTTTTAGGCCATGCATTTAGGTCAGATCTCCCAGACACTCCATTTCATGTGGTGAAAAGAAATTAAGTCAATTTTCCCCCTGCCAGACCCTCGGCTCTCATCTCGCAGGCCTGGCGAGCCATCCCTCTGCATGCGCGGGAGGAAGACAACCTTTAAAGGCATTCTCATTATTTCTCAGAGAGATGTCATTAAGTACTGTAAACATGTCCTGAATGAGTCCATGTCACAAAGACGGCAAAGTGTTTATAGAATAAAAGCCTATAAGAGCCAAAGTGAGATAAAATGGGGGAGGGAGCAAAGAAAGAGGGAGAGATTTTTTTTTTTTTTGAAAAAGGAAGAGGAAACGTCTTCTTGACCAATGAGTTCAGTAAAAGGTGTGGACCCTGAGTAAATTTGTCCAGATGAACTTGATCACAGAGGAAAACAGGAATAGGATCTACCTGGGTTCAGGGGCCCACTGCCCTACTGCCAGGCCCCTGAAAGACATCACTAATTGACCACATCCATCTCTCTCTCTGAATTCACACCTGGCAGACATTGCCAATTGATTACCTATATGCTCCTCTGAATTCACACCTAGCCTCAGAATTCTTGGCAAGGAAGTAGTCAAATCAGTCATGCTAAGCTGTAGTTGAAACTTACTAATGTTTCTGTTTGAGAGGAACCTGGGACTGTTTCCTTTTCAAGCCTATGATATTGAGCTATAACAAAGAGAATTATTGCCCAAGATGAGAGGAACACACTATCTTATTTGAACATTTTTTTTTTGATGTTGTTGTTGTTATTTTACTCTGCATTGTTTACAATCAAGTTAAGAAGACAAGCTGCTTGGAGGTCTGCATTGATTTTAATCCCTCAAAGTCTAACAACGTGTGAGCACACAGACCCCAGGACAATGTCTGGAATGCATGGTGCATGGGTTGTAGAGGATCAGTATGTTCATTTCCCAGGAAGAAAAATAGCATTATGACTCTTCTTTAGGGCTCAACAACCAAAAACTCTACTCCTGCTTCATTCAGGTAGCAGAAAGACCTGAAAGGCTACATCCTCCTGGGGCAGGCCTTGGTCAGTGACTGACAGTGTGGAAGTATAAGAACACACCTATCTTGCTTTGGGGTGGACAAGTACCTTGTGTTCTAAAGTTCAATAGGGTCAGGCTGGCACTACCTAAACAATTCTGAATCACATTCTCTCTAGGCTTCCTCCCTTTCTGCTCTGCTTTTCCCATGTCCTTACCTACTTGTCCTGGGAATACTTTCTTAACATAGATTATCACATACACATGACTGCTTATCTTGGGCACAATAAGAGCTGTAGATCATAAGCTCTAATAAGGCAGAGTGCAAGCCTCACCTGTGTTTTGTCAGTCTCAAGAGTCCAGACCTGCGCCTAAGACTCTACTTGCCCTTTTCTCTTGGGGTGTGCTTGGCCACATCTGTAACTTGAAGAAACAAATTGTGGAACACTGAGCGGCTCTGATGAGTTCTACAAATGTTCTTCATTATGCATGTTGTTTGTCCTACAAGCAAATAGCTACATGGAGACTTTGGATCAGGAATCCTAAAAATATAATGCCGATAAATCAGCTGAAATGAAATGATGAAAGGCTATTCAAAATCTAGCAGGAGAAAGTATGAGAAGAAACTGCAATCTTGAGCAGAAATAACTGGAAAAAGTTTTGTGCCTAAAAAAATTTGTTGAAGAAACTGAAAAATCACAGGTAAAAATAACAAAATAAGTCAAGCACACTGTGCACATCCATTATCTTCACCAACTCAGAAGGCTGAGGCAAAAGAGTTATAAATTCCAGGCAAGGCTGGGCAATTTAGTGAAACCCTGTCTTAAAATGAAATAAAAATGGCTGGGGTTGTAACTCAGTGGTAGTGCTACATCCCCAGGATCACAAATGGACAATAAATAATTAATTAATCATACCACTGCTCAGGAATAACTGCTTATAACATTTTGGCATATCTATATACTTACACTTGATATCCTCCATATGTAAATTTGTTGATCTAAAAAAATTACAATTGACTTTTTACAATCAGCTTTCATTTCATCATCAATGCAAACCACAGTTAGAATTTTCTATGCTTTTTCTATTGCTATCAACTTACAAAGTAGTTTTACTTATTGTATTTCACAGGTAAAATAATTTCTTCTGTTTTTATATAAATAGAAATCTTGAACTCAGATGAGTATCAATTCCTTCAAAGCAATGCATTCTTTTTTTTCTGTTGCGAAAGTTGGTTTAGCTTTTAGCAGAATCTGATAGGACTGTATTAGCCTTCTATTACTGCTATAACAAGTTATCACAAAATTAGTGACTTAAAATGCAAATTTCTTTTCCTATATTTCTGCAAGTCAAAAGGCCAATGGTGGTTTCTCTGGGCTAGCATCAAGATATGGATAGAATTGCTTTACCTTCTGGAGGCCCCGGGGAGGATCCATTTCCTTGCTTATTGCAGCTTCTAGAAGCTTACTATATTGTTTCTTATATTCCTATGTTACATCCCTCTTTTTCATCTTCAAAGCCAGTGAGGAGGGCAAGCTTTCATCCTTCCTCTCTTCTCTGTCTTCTGAAGCTGCATCTTCCTCTAAATTCTCCTTGGGTTTTCTTCAAGGACCCTTGTGGTTACATTGGGCCCACTCAGATAATTCAGAACTATTTCCCTATTTAAAGCTTCATTATTTTCAACCTTAATTCCATTTGCAACCTTAACCCCTTGTCATGTAATCTAACATAGTCAGGTTTAGGGTATGGCCATATTTGGGGGGGTGGGCATTATTTTGCCCACCTCAGGGTCTAACAACAAAAAGAAAGCATGTCATAAAATGTCACATGCATTCATTAATCAATTTATCAAGAATTTGTTGAGCATCTACTAAATGCTACTGTGCTGAGATGGTAACATGCGATTACAACCAGGAAATGGGATAACCATCTTGATTTGCCAAGAACTGGAAGAGTTTCCCAGGATGCAAGACTTTCAGTGTTAAAGCTGGGTTGATACCAATATTTCAATGCTAAAGTCTCAGGCAAAGGAAGATTGATCACCCTAGGTGCAGTCTCTGTCATTCAAAAATTTACACACCATCAAGACTTCCAAAGAAACTAGGAGTTGCACAATGAGCAGCTTTAAAGAAAAAAGAATAGGGTTGAGGTATATATGAATGAAAAAAAAAACTCACATCTTCACTGTGAGCAGTCCTTTGGATAATATTGATTGCACTCTAAATGTATGTCATATGCTGGCTACATGCTACACATATTATCTTGTTTAAACCTCAAGACAACTCCATGAAAAGAGAAGAGTCCTTGCCTGCAGTTTTCAGATGAGGACACAGAGAAAGAGAAATCATTTGACTAACACCAGAAGACTAATGTCTATATCCTGTTTCACAGAAACAGACCCAGACACAAAGAACAAGCAGAACAAGCAATTTAGTAAGGATGTGCTCCCAGGGGAAATCATAAGAGAATCAAGAAGAAGGATAAGAAAGGTGAAGAAAATTGCAAGGGTAAGATTTTCAGAAAAGATAACTTAAGGGTAGCTTCATTCTGATCTGGCAGGGGAACTAAGATGTAAGTTACCCTCAGAGTTTCTCCCAACGTGAAGTGGGGTTCATATCCCACAACCCTTTGTTGGCTGGTTTTCACAACTCCAGGGCAGTTCTTTCTACTATATAGGAAAATAATCAGGTATGGATTATTAAAAGCAAAAGCCCATAGAAGTGAGGAGATGTTGAAACAGCATGTAAAACTAGCCCATATGGTCTGCATGAGACACCAGGAATAAACATTTGAACCCAATCCTGCCTGGTAAATCCCATAGCACAGCAGGGTGGCTAAATCTCTCTTCTATTTCATCACGTTCTTAGAAATTGTCTAAGAATACTTCTTTTGCAAGAGTTTCCACCAGGACTGGAATGACACCAATATTAAAACTCAAAAGTGTGCTGCCATTCAAATTTCTCAGAGTCAATGTAGCATCCCAGTGTGACTCTCCCCAGGTAATTTACTCTTGTTTCCTCTGACACTTGGCTTGCTAAGAATGGAGAGCTAATTAGCAGAACACTGATAAGATTATGATGATTAAATACTATCTGAATCTTGGTGATTTTTTCAAATGACTTTTACGAATCATCACCTATCTTAAAATTTCCATCCATACACAGGTTTTAATTATGTCTAGAATTTTGTGCAAATGGGAGACTAGGAGGCAATACTCTTTCTTTTCATGATTATTGTAGGGATGATAACTCCTAATTTGAAACATCACAGGACCTTCATCTTTACTGAAAATGTGATGTTTTAGTGTGACCTTGGATCTTTACTATCTCTGAGAATGGATCCTTTATGGGCTCCAGATGGAAAGTATAAAATTAATAACCCCTTGTAGACTAACACCCATATGTTTTTCATGTACTACAGAGATGTACTTTGCTCACAGTGTCCTTTATTTAAATGAAATTAACATATAAATGATGATAAATTGCTGCTTCTGAATTTTGTGCTAGACATGGCAAAAAAAAGGTATTTAGTATTGGCATTAAAAAGTCTGAAAAAGAAATGGGTCTGCGAAACGGCAAATAAAAATCACCAGTCCCTCTAGTAATTTTTTGTTTGGAATAACATTCTCATACCCCAAATAAACCAATGCAAAAATACAATGCCCAAAATAGTAAAATATTTGTTTGTATTACTTAGGACTTTCTTTGACCACAAGTGACACATGATGGTTGATTATACAAGAAAGAAATTTATTTCTTTCTCACATAAATCCAAGTTATGTTCCATAAACTCTACAGTTCCTTGCAACTCACTTATCAGCTATCTCTAAACTGTGGCTGTGGTTCTTATGATCCAAGATGGCAGCACCATATAGCATTTCTGGGTAGGGGTAGGTCCATGGTCTTTAAAGGAAGGATTCACAAAGCACCATTCAGCCTCTCTTTAAATCTGTTTGGCCAGATCCTTGTTACATGGCCATACCAGCCCCAAGGGATGCTGGGAAATGTAGTCTTTTACATGAATAACCAAGGTCCTGCTAAAAAACAAGAATATATTTCTATGGAGGACTAGGTGCAAATGGATCTCCAGAAACAAAACCAGGCTCTCTTATAAGCACCTATGGTGATTTCTAAAGATATGAATATGCTAATTTTAATAAAAATTAATTATGTTTCTTCTTTATTTAAATTAAAAGAATTTTTTAACCCTCATCCTGCTTTATTCAAAGAAAAGATTTAAATCTGATCTCAATTATAATTTAAATGAGCCATATGAACTATGGAAAGACAATCTATACCACCATTAGATAGCTTTAGCAGGTTCAGATTCTATAATGAATTATTTAATTTGCCTTGAAAGCAGAGAGCCACCTTGCCCAAGACCACGCCTTCTCTTTTCTGGAGTTCCATCTCTGAGTACTTATCCATGTGACTACATAAAGATCTGTCTTCTTGGCTCTACCAGGGACAGTGCTGAAAGATCATACCATCCTCAGAGGTGGAAGGCAGCCTTCCTGCTCTGTATGCCTCTGCCCAACTGTGCCTTTTCCACCTCCTCCACCCTCCAAAACCATTGTTTCCTAGAATACTTCCTAACACATCTTCTGCATGCTGATTTCCATCTCAGAAACAACTTCTCAGGGAAGGAACAGCCAGTGAGCAGCTCAAATTCTTACTCAATTATTCTCTAATAATAATTATTCTCTAATAATCACATCTCTTGATCTCTTCCAACTATTTTTTATAACATGACACTCAGGCCCATTGAGACAGTCACGAGGTATTTCTGCTTCCAGGGGAGGCTGGGTCTGTTCAGTAATCCTCTGTCATCCTGGGAGTCCTTCCTGTTACTCCTGGACCCTGCTCTGTGTGAGCAGATGCCCACTGGGTGTGTATAATCTTTGTAGGAGGATGTGCTATAGCTGGAGGAATGGAAATTGACTATCTGCACTATCATATCCAAGAAATTTGAAACTGGGTAAATGAGTAAATCACTTTCCCATCTTAAACAGGGGGACCACAAATCCTCCTTCATTCAAAGGGCTTTTGAATTAAATAAATTAATATGGTTTAAATTGTCAGCTTCTTCAGCCCTTTTCTTCCAATTTCTTGCAAGCCTTAAAACAATCTGTGGTTTTGCAAGCCCTTCACAGGAGTTCTGTACAGTTTGACAGTCACTGCTTCGTCCAAAAGATATAGACAGGAGAGGTTTCTTTTTCACACTTAATTCTAAACATTCCTGCTCCCAACACACACACATTCTCTCTTTTCCTCTCTGTTCTTTCTCCTATGCAAGTGTCTGTATTGAGGCTTACCTTACTCGGTCTTCCAATTTTGGTTCTATACCTTCAGGACACACACACACACACTCAAGAATTTTTCGAGTACACAAATACTAAATACTAAGGTTGGCAAATCTTTTCCTACCTGTCCCCAGTACTCCAGCAAAAAGAAAAAAAGGTTAAACTTTTCTGCCACATGACCTAGAAAAGACTCCAGCTGCTCACACTAGATCTGACTACACAGCAGGCAATAAAGGGCTCTCTAACCTGCCTTTATTTGCTTTCTGCTCAAGATAAACATTTATCACTGGGTGTATTGATTAACACCATATCGCTTCCCTCCTTACACTTTCACAAAGGGAGCAGGGTCCCCTTGGGAACCTAAACCTTTGTGGGGCTCAAGAGACCCCAAGTGCTACAGTGCCTACGAGACAGCTGTAAGCTACAAAAAGGTGTGGGGACCCCCGTGCCTAAGAAAGGCCAATCACCATTCTCCAGTCTGGATAGAATAATGAGGGATTTCTTATTCTCAGGTAGCCAATCAGAGAGAAACTGCAGAGTGAGATGTGAAAGCCACAGCAGGCTGCAAAAGGCTTTAGAAATTTGACATTGGCACCCATTGCTTTGCCACTCTACCCACTCCTTAGCCCTCAGCAGCTACTAATCTGTTCTCCATTTCTATAATCGTGTTATACAAAATTGTTATATAAATAGAATCACACAACACGAAATCTTTGGAAATTTAAGCTTTTCCCTTTAGCAAAATTTTCTGGAATTCATTCATATTATCATAAGTATAAATATGGTGTCACACCAATAAATGTGCCACATTTTACTTAATTCACTCCTTGAAAGACATTCATATTGCTTCAGTTTCAGGCTGTTATGAATACAACTGCCATAAACATTAGCACACAGATATTTGTCTCAATATAAATCTTCATTCTCTGGGATAAATGTCCAGGAATACAATTGCTGAGGCATATGGTAGTAACATGTTAACTTTTAGAGAAACTGCCAGGCTGTTTTCCAGATTTACCATATCATTTTAACTCCCCACCATAAATCTAAGAGTAATGCAGTTTCTCTGTACCTTTGTCAGTATTAAATATTGTCATTCTTTCTCATGGTGCTTTCCCCAAATGCCTAATGATTGCCCTCATCCCTAATAATCTTTCCATTTTCATATGCAATATGAATACCTTCTCTCAAGAAATGTCTTCTCAAGCCCATTTTCTGATAGGATTGCTTGAAGTTTTTTCCTACTGCTGAGTTTTTAGAGTTCTTTGTATATTCTATGTACTAGTTCTCTTTGAATAAATTGTTTATGTCAATTTTCTCCCAAACACAGCCTGTCTTTTCATTCTCTTAACAGGGGCTATCATGAAGCAAAGTTTTAATTCTGATAAGTCTAATTTTTAAGTTTTTCCTTTTATGGATCATGCTTTTAGTACCCAGTAGAAGAAGCCTTTGCCACATCCTAAATCCATGAGATTTTATCTTATGTTTTCTTCTAAAAGTTTTATAGTTTTACATTTTACATTTAAGCCCATAATCCATCTTGAGTTAATTTTTGTCTAAGATTTGAGACTTAGGTCAAGGTTCATATTTTGCCTATAGGATGACCAATTATTTCAGCACCATTTGTTTAAAAGGCTATCTTTCCTCCATGAATAACCTTTGCAACTGTAGCAAAAATTGGGGGACCATTTTTTTGTGTGGATGTATTTCTAGGTTTTCTGTTCTGATACCTTGATTTGTGTATCTATTCATTTGACAATTTCATGGGATATTGACTAACTGTAGTTACATAGTCCTAAAATCTGATTAACTGATTTCTCCCAGTTTTATGATTATTGAAAAAAAAAATTTAATCTATTTCAGTCCCTTTGCCTTTTCCATATAAATTTTGAATATTATTTATATTTATAAAAATCTTGATAGATTTCTATCAGTCTTTGATAGAAATTGGATGTGCATTTGGAGAGAATTGACATCTTTACAATGTTGACTTTTCTAATATATAAACACAGTATGTATTCTCTATTTATTTAGCTTTTTTGGTTTTTTTTTTTTAGCATTATGTATTTATCAGCTTAGGAAATCCTGTACATGTTTTGATAAATTTATATCTAGGTATCTCTTTTTTAAGCAATTGTAAATGTTATTATATTTTAATTTTGGTACTCCTATGTTCTTTGCTAATAGGGAGAAGTATAATTTGTGTATTTGTTTATTACATATTCTGTATTGATGAACTCACTAAGAAATTTCCTTGGGATTTTCCACAGAGATAATTATATGATCTGCAAATGGGACAGTTTTATTTCTTCCTTTCTGATATGTATGCCTTTTATTCTTTTTTTTTTTTTCTTATTTCACTGGCTAAAATTTCCAGCACTATATTGGATATGATCAGTGAAAGTGGACATCCTCATCTTGTTCTCAATCTTGAGAAAAGTGTTCCATCTTTCATGATTATGTATATGGTTAGGTGTAAATTTCTGTCTTTATCAAATTGAGGTGGTTTTCCACCTATTTTTCTGAGGGTTTTTATCATGAATTTTGTCAAGTGCTTCTACTGTATAGGCTAATATCATCATGTGATATTTCTTTATTCTGCTAATACAGTGAATTGATTGATTTTCAATATTAAATGTGCCTTGCATCTCAGAAATAAATCCCCTTTGTCTATGGTATGTAATTCTTTTATTTATTATTGAATTTTATTTGCTGATATTTTGTTAGGGCTTTTCCTTTTGCTTCTATTCATGAGGGATATTGGTCTTTAAGTTTCTTTTTGAAATATCTTTGCCTTTGGTATCAGGATAATACTAGTTTCATAAAATGAATTGGTAAGTATTTCATCTATATGCTAAGAGATTGTATAGAATTGATGTTAACTCTTCTTTACACATTTGGTTAAGTAATCTCTGGTGACACCATCAAGGACTGGAAATTTCTTTAGAGGAAAGTTATTAAATTAAAATTTCCCTTCATGGTTATAGGGTTCTTCAAAATATCCATTTCATACTGTATTTATTATGATTATTTGTGTTTTTCAATAATTTTTTTTATTTTATTTTACAAGTTTATGTGTAGAGTTTTGTAGCATTTCCATTTTATCTCTTTGTTGTCTGCTGGGTCTTGAGTAATATAGAATATTATTCCTGATGTTAGTAATTTGTCTTCTCTTTTTCTTTGTTTGTGTGGTTAGAGGATTGCTAGTATTTTTATATGTATTTTTTTAGTTGTAAGTGGACACAACACCTTTATTTTATTTATTTATTTATTTGTTTGTTTGTTTGTTTATTTATTTATTTTTGGTGGTGCTGAAGATCAAACCCAGTGCCTCACTCATGCTAGGCAAGTGCTCTACCACTGAGCTACAACCCCAGCCCAGATTGTCAGTTTTATTGATCTTTTTATGGAATAAATTCTTTGTTTCATTGGATGTCCCTATTGTTTTCTAGTCTTATTTTTATTGTTTTATTCTCTTGGTATTTATTAGTTTCTTCTTCTATTTGCTTTAGACTTTGTGTGTGTGTGTGTGTGTGTGTGTGTGTGTGTTGCCAAGGACTGAACCCAGGGCCTTGTGCATGAGAGGCAAGCACTCTACCAACTGAACTATATCCCCAGCCCTTATTTGTTCTTTTTTTTTCTAGGTTCTTGAGGTAAAAGCTTATATCCTTGATCTGAGACTTTACTTCTTTTTACTTCTTTTCTAATGTATCCATTTTAGTACTATAAATTTCCCTCTTGGCACTGCTTTAGCTATATATCACAAATACTGACATGATGTATCTTCACTTTTACTTAGTTCACCTTTTTTTCTAACTTGAGATTTTCTTTTTGAGCTATGAATTATTTAGGAGTATACTATTTAGTTTTCTTACTTCTTCCCCCCCCCCCCCCGGCAGTTCTAGGGATTGAACCCAGGGCCTTGTATATGTGAGGCAAACACTCTACAAACTGAGCTATATCCCCAGCTCCTTAGTATTTAGTTTTCAAATATTTTGTGGCATCCTTGTTATTTTTCTTTCTGTTTTTCATTTTTTTTATTTCATTGTGTTCAAAGAATATACTTTATATGATTTATATATATATAGAAATTGGTTTTATGGCCTAGGATATGGCCAAAAATGATACATGTTCTGCATGTTCTGTAAGCACCTGACAACAATGAGTTCCCTTTGGTAAATAGATGGGTATTCTACAGAGTGAGATCCTATTGGTTGATGAAATTTCTCCTTTTTCTTTCTTTTTTTCTTTCTTTTTTGGGGGTATTGGGGATTTAATTCAGGGGCACTTTACAACTGAGCCATATCCTCAGAGCTTTTTATTTTTTATTTTGAGACATGGTGTCAGTAAGTTGCTGAGGGCTGCGCTTAGTTGCTGAGGCTGACCTGGTACTTGCTATTCTCCTGCCTCCACCTCCATTGTCACTGGGATTACAGGGATTTGCCACAGTGCCCAGAGGCATTCCTCATTTCTTTCTTTTTTTTCTCTCTCTTTTTCCTGATCAGTCTACCTAAAGATTTGTCAATATGTTGATCTTTCCATATATACTAAATAACATGAAGGGAGCATGGGCAATTCATAAAGAATTTTTCAGTCTAGTTCTATGAGAACATCCCTATGTGCCAGTTTCACAATCATGTGTCTCATAATTGTTTACTCCTGATTTAAAATAAATGAATAAACAAATAGAAAGTGACTGTGATTCTTTTACTCTCAGTAACTCAAGGAAGAGTTAACACCTCTCTGAAGTACCTTCAAGGGAAAACAATTATCTGTCAGTGCCCTCCCCACCAAAAAGCTCTATTAATCATCTATTAGAATTGGTTAATGACATTACAAATCTGCACTAGGTGCATAGACCCAGGGGTAACCAAGTGTCCCTACAGGTGAGACCTGTAACCCTGCTATCTTCATCTCACAAAAAACAAAACAAAACAAAACAAAAAAAAAACAGAAATTTAGGAACTATGCGGAAATGTGCACAATAACAGTGCAGAATAAACACCAGTACAACCCCCAAATAAACAGTAGCAATGAGTGACATTAGCCTCATCAGGACATTTGGGCTTGAGACTGCCAAAGTCATTCTGTGGTCAGTATGCATTGGAAGAGGAAAGCAGTATAGGAACAGATCCTCACTGAACTCTGAACCACATTTCAGCAGAAAGACCTCACCTGTTTTTTTTTTTTTGTTTTTTTTTTTTTTTTTTTTTTTGTCTTCCCTTCTCTTGGAGCAGGGAATCCAGCAGAATGCTATATTTAAATATCAAACACCGGTAATCATTTCAGCAGTACTGTTAGTTTGGATAAAATGTCTTTCTGATTGTAGCTAATTGCTTGAATATTTGCAAACTGATATACTCTTTGTAGACATTGATGCTCTCCTCTTTTTATAACTTTATTTCATTTTCTGTTCATTTCTGGTGTTGACTCAAAGGGCCTTTATCACCTTGAGCTGATAAATCTATGCTTTATGGCTGCTGGTGTGATTGTGAGCAGTCGAAGCAGCATGCAATAATACACACATATAAATATTTGAACAGGAAAAAGAAAGTCTGTCTGATGTAGGCCAAAGAAGAAATGCACTTAAACAAATAATACCACTAGAGGGACCTTGATTCTGAACCATGAGTAGGCAAGGTCAGACTCAGAAAGGCACCTTACAGTTACATTGCCTGGTTTTATGGATTGGCACAAGTGCCGTGGCCAATTTTAAAGACCAGGTCATTTCAGACCCCACAACCTAGGGTCCAACTGGGGGTCCACTCGGGCAGGCTTATGACGTCATTATTGTGTCTTGTGTATTTGGTCAGGATCACTAAAGTAATTCCCTTTGAGAAGAATAAATTTGCTTCCGCAGGGAGTTAAAGACCTGAGAGGTTTTAATTAGTTTAGCCAGCCTTTGCATTTGGTCACAAAACATTACTGAGGGGTTCAAAGAACATGATGCTGTGACTCCCATTCCCATTTTTGACATGAGACTCCCCCCCACCTTTTTTTTTTTTTAGCACCTTCTGTGAATAGTTGAAAATGAGGGTAAAATGACATTCGACTTAGAAAGTAAGAGCACCAGGAAGCAAAACTGGAGGCAAACAGAGCAGCTAATTTCACCAGGCATAGCTGGTGCTGTCCGCGGTTGTCCCTGACAGCGTGAGCGACTCGGAACCACCTGTGTTTGCTCACTAGCTTTCCCCAATCTGCGAGAAAATGGCCCAGGCCGGTCACATGGCAGTCAGATAGGCCAGGCACCATGGGAATACAAAAGCGGGAGCTTTTAGCAGAGTTAATCATTAATGCGCCTTTTCTTTGTCCCATTCAGGATTGCTGACAGGGCTTTGATAGCCTGTATTTGCCATGGGCCGGCTGCAGTCAGAGCCAGGTACTAATGAGCCCATTGGCTCCAGGGTCCTCCACAGCACTGGCAGAGCCCTACCAGGATGCACACAGCCCTTCCACCTGAATCCTGCCTGCCCCCTGCACCACTGGCCCCTATCCCAACATGCACCCCCACCCCTTTGGGCTTTGTTCTGATTGAACACCCACCCTCCTGGAATCTTGCATGTTTCTGCATGTTATCTGCCTGAGCCCGGAGAAGTAAAGCCAGGAAATGTATGATTATGCAAACCAAAGACCCTTTCCCCTAACTAGAAAAGCAAAGAAAGTAAAACTGAATGTGTTTCTTATTTGATTGGCTATGAACCAAGGATGGGTCATTTCACAGGGGTGTTTTCTTCTCAAAACTTAATTCAAAGAGTCACTCAGCAGTATTTTCTGATATTTCCATGCCAGCAACTAAAATGGAGGTGTACCAAATGGGTTTCATTGTTGTTGTTTGTTTGCTTGCTTGCTTTTTAGTGGACAAGTTTATCTTAATCTTTTTTTTTTTTTAATCTTTTGGTAGCAGAGATTGAATCCAGGGCCATTTTACCACTAAGCCACATCCCAGTCCTTTTTATTTTGAGACCGAGTCTCACTAAGTTGCTAAGGGCCTCACTCAGTTGCTGAGGCTGGCCTCCAACTTGCAACCCTCCTTGTTCCCAAGTCACTGGGATTACAGGTGCACAGCACCACACCCAGCATCCACCTTGATTTTAACAGTGAATAACTCATGTGTCAACAGGACTGGAGTTAGGGTAAATGTGAACCTGCTACCAGGTCTCTTATTTGACTCAGAGAAACTGCCAACCTCTTGGGAACGAGATCTCCAAACTCTCCAACTTAATGCTTTTGCTTCCCAAAAAAAATGTTTCTTTAGGTGCATACTACCATTCTACTGCCAACCTCCTTGATCACATGAATGGGATATTGCAATATAAGCCATGAATGCTCCATTGTCCTTTAAGTATAGTTGAATACAAGTAAATTGGAGACATCTTTGAAATCCAGCTTATAAACAGACAGGCACTCTAAAGTTTGGAGCCATGAAGGATGGAGCTTTCTCCTGGGTATTGAGCACATGAAGATTTACTAACAGTTGTTGATCAAATAGAAGCCTTGTCAAAAGGAGGTTGCATGTCTGGGCATGGTAGCACATGCCTATAACCTAGCAATTCGGGAGATTGAGGAAGGAGGATCACAAGTTCAAGGCCAGCCTCAGTAACTTAATGAGACAGTGTGTTGAAATGAAAAAATAAATAAATAAAAAGGGTAGGGATGTAGCTCAGTGATAAAGTGCCCCTGGATTTAGTACCAAGCACCAAGAAAGGAGTTTCACTCGTAGTGATACTACCTGATGCTACCACATCTTCCTATATTTCCCTTTGGCCTGAGTCAAAATACTTTTACAATTGATCTTTACAACAATTAAGGTATGTGGATGATCACAAATTTTATTACCATTTTCTTTAACAGATGATGAAGTGAAAGTTGACTGACTTGCTCCATTGTCTTGGAATTGAAGATGGCTAGAGTTCCTAGAAGGATTAGTATCTTGGGATAGATTGCTGCTGCCATTGCATGCCACTTTTTGTGCCTTGCAGCTTTATTTCATTCTTAAGGAAATTATTCATCCTCTCCCAAGTTTATTGGGCACCTACTATGTACTTGGTCATAGAGGGAATAAACATGGGAATAATATGTTCCTGCTATTGAGAAGCAGTTCAGAAGATAAGATGTGTGCCACAAATAAATATAGCATGAGAAGAAAATGTGTATGGTATATAACTGCCTGAGTGCTCATATCCTGCAAGAGCTTTGACCCATACTGAAATTTCTCCAGAGGAAGGAAAAGCTGGTAATTCCTGAACGCTTGAATGTTAGAATGTGGAAAGCATCCAATTCAAATAATCTTATCAGTTTTAACATAATAAGCAGCTCTGCAATGTCATCAGGTTCTACTTTTCAAACTGCTCTACATATAGGTAGCATGAACAAATTTTATAACCTATGTATTCTGTTCAATTGCAGGCTTATCAATCACAGATTTGTGTGTGAGGTTAAATCGACTCTACTATTTTTAAAAATTAATGTTTGTTCCTTCACTACATGAGGTTGATCTAGAATATGATCTTTGCTTTTAAAAAGACAAAGCTTGGTGTTGGGAGATATGACTCAGTGGTAGAGCACTTGCCTGGTTTGCACAGGGCCCTGGCTTCCATCTCAAACACCACACACACACACACACAAACACACAAAAAAAAAATCTAAAAAAGAAAGAGGAGACAAAGCTATTGGCTATGCAGACTTTTAATTAAATATATTTCAATATGCCCAAAAGAGAAAGACATGAAAGAAAATTGTTTTGGATTTTTGGGGGGAGAACAAAATTATCTGAATCATTTATTAGGATCACCATAACCAGCAATTAAATGGCCATCTGGAGTAGATAATGCAGTTCAAATTGATGTAATGATAGTGATGTCTTGATATAAATTCATATTGAAATTCTTTTATAATTGTAAAGGTGTATTGAATAAAGAAAGAAAGATGGTGTGTGTTGTGTACTGTCTCATCTTCTGGGAAGAAGACAGATGGAAACCTCTAAAATAAGGGAAAAGAATGCTGCTTCTGGGATCAAACTTAGTTCTTTCTGTACCTTCTGTTTGCAAAGAATCATTCTCTAACATAGAGCAACAGGCTCTACCCAAGGTGGCAGGTGTCCACTGAATTTATGTTAAAAACATAAGAAAGCCATCATCAGCTCTGGGAGATTCCATTACAAAGGATTTTCATGTGCCTCATGGGATCATATGGTTCCTCTTTGGCACCCACCTCTGCAATAGCCCAGTGGCTATGGTCATACTGGATTTAAATAAATGCACTTACTTATTCGTGTTCATAGCATGCCTAAAGTTCTGATCCTTAAAAATCATTAGCACAAAGTCATTTTGATATATTCCATTCAGCTAACCCATGCCTTTGCAGCAATTCATGTCTTAGATCAGTAGTTCTCAAAGTGTGGTCCTTGTACCAGAAGTACCACTATTATCTAGGAACTTACCAGAAATGAAAATCGTCAGGCTCTACCCTTGATCTACTTACATTCAGACACTGAATACAGTGGCTCAAAAATCTTGTTTCAAACTCTTCAAGAGAGTCTGAGGCTAACATGCATCCTGCTAACATGCAAGGATGTCCCTAATGCTCCCCTGGAGACTTCTGTTTGAGAACCTCCTTTCCCTCATCATTCTCAGTTCTATGTATGTTTTCTTACCATATTCTCAGTTTACCAGTTTTAAGAGAGATTGTCGAGTTAATAACAGCTTTTCAGAATAGGAGAGATAATCTTGACTTATAAACAACACATCACAAATATTTTTTTAAAAATCATGAAAATATGAAATACATCCATCTGGGAAACACAGGCATTTGAGAGGCCAGCACCTTATTCTCACAACTCTAAGACTTCAAAGAAATGGTGTTTCCCTCTTGGTATGCTTTTCACACGGTACTACTCTCCCTGAATCAACCAAATGAAGAGTTAACCCAAGTCAAAACCTGTTACAGTGGAGCAGCACAGAATTCAAGCTAAGTTAGCTATATGCTCAGCATAATTAGCAAGGAGACAATGCAGAAGAGACCAGGTTGGAGCTGGCCTTTACACCTGGCAAGCCACAGCAGGTTAAGGTGCTAAACTGCTGTTTTTCCAACATTCTGCTCAGGCCAATGTGCCTCTCAGTATGCTAGCATCTAGACTCTGGGTTTCAATAAGTTGTCTTAGTTTACATAGCACCCATAAATGCAATTGTGATGCTTCTCCTGGTGCTCAAGTTGAACTAAGTAGTCTCTCAAGCATACTAACTCAAAAGTAATGCTGTCCTGATAGAGCTGCTGAAAGCAGCAATGTTCATGTACACATTTCCAGTGTAGCCCATCTGATGGGATTTTTCTTTTAGATTGCCCAGGCTGGCTTCCAACTTGCGGTCCTCCTGCTTCAGCCTTGTGATTATCTTGGAGTACAGGTGTGTGCCACACCAAGGTATTCCAATGGGATTTCTAAGAAAAAAAAATGGGGGGGTTACAATAAAAGACTAGCAGGTTGGGTTCTGTGGGAAGTCAACACGAAGAGGGGAACTAGCAGGATGTTTACTAGAGAATGGAGTGGATCTATACCTGTGAGAGGGAAAGGAAGAAAGCAAAATGGGCAGAGGAGTCCCCCAACAAGGCCATAGCTGACCCCATGGATAGTTTTGGAGCTGAGTTGGTTCCCACTTGAGACAAGAAGGCGGGGCCTTGATGACTCCATGTTGATCAGAACTGGGCATGAGATGACCCTGGAAAGGAGCATAAGCTTGAACCAGGCAGGATTCTTCAGCAATGGGGAATAAGTCTTTCCACCCTGAAAAGGAACCCCTTGCACTCAACCAGTGTCCAGCATAATGAAGTGGCCTCCTCATTCAACTCTGGGAGCTCTGGGAGTTACCTACAAAGAAGAAAACCCTGCAGTATTCTGATTTTCATTTATGATTTTGGATAGAGTATTGAAAAATCATCTTACTTTCTATTGTTACTATGAAAAAAATTTAAATCAGCTAAAATGTAACACTTCAGTTTTCCTATTTAAAAAAAAAGCACCAAGAAATTATGATTCTTATGCCTTTTTTTTTTCTTGTCTTACATTTCCCCACAAAAGGACTTGTTTTTTTTTTTAAAGGACACTAATTTTCTCCTACCAGTATCAAGTATGGGATGATTTCTCATTTCCTACCCTGCTCTGTCCACAGAGTGATGTTTTAGATAAGACACATAATATGAATAATTTTATGCTATTTCCCAATTTGAAAGTTAAACTGTAATGGGCTTGAGGGGTGTTGACCAACCATGTAGGATCCTTATGATAAACCTAAAAACAATAGTCCACTCATAACAATACCAAACTGGAAACAGCTCAAGTGTCCATCAATAAGTAGAGGGGTAAAATGTGGTACATCCTTATAATGAAATGCATAGCAACATATATTAGTCTTAAAGAACATGATGTTAAGTGAATGAAATAAGACTCAAAAAAATATATACCATATAATCCCATTTATAGAAACTTTTAAAAGAGGGAAAAACTCTGTTGGAAAATCAAAGAAGAATGGAAGCCTCAGCAAGGGAAAACACAACAACACATTGGGAAAGAATAGAAAAGAGTTTTCTGGGATGATAAAAATGTTCGACTGTGACATGGATTTGGGTCACATGGGAGTCAACTTTTCTCAAAATTGAGCAAATGTTAAGTGTAAGTTTAGCACATTTTGTTGCATATAAATTTTACCTTTAAAAGATGCAAAACAAATATTAAATTGTAGTTGATAATTTAATGTATGGTGAAGTGTTCAGGGGTGACATACATGAATGTGTACAAACTGGGAAAGGTAGCAGAATACAACAGTTACTAGTATGGCATCATGTAAAAATGTGAATGTGTAACCGATGTGATTCTGCAATCTGTATTTGGGGTAAAAATGGGAGTTCATAACTCACTTGAAACTAATGTTTGAAATATGATATGTCAAGAGCTTTGTAAGGTTTTGAACAACCAATAAAAAAAAACTACTTTGAAATGCATCAAAAAATACGAATGGCTAGAGGGATGTACAAGATAGTTAACTATAAGGAAATGCTAATGATTACAGAATCATTGGTAAAAGTATGGCTATTTTTTGGATAGTTTATCCAACTTTTCTTTGTGATTGGAATTTTTATAATACAATACTGAGAGAATCATTAAAAATAAGTTGACCTCTCCTTATTCTGGACCACCCTCCCTACCCTTGATCAAAACCATGGGGCCATGATTATTCAAGGACTTCTTTTCTACACAGGGCTCTGTGAAGACTTTTACATGAGCAAAGGGGAAATTTCATGAGTACTTTGGAAGTACATAATAAAATGACACTGTTTGGTGTGAGCCAGAATCAAGTTTTGTATCTGTTTAGAATATGGCAGCTTACTCCCTCAACCACAACCATTGCTATGCCAACTAGAAATACTGAGTTTCTTCCATAACCTCTGGACACACAGGATGCTCATGTCTCTGCCTCCAGGAGTGAGAATGCTTCATGGAGCAAGCTCATGGACTGTTTTTTTATACTGTGAGTTTAAATTATTTTCATTGTTCTGAGTGAACAACCAAAAAACCAACTTATTCTCAACCCTGAGTTCCACTAAACCCTTAAATTTCTCAGTGGGTAAGTTCCTCGGTAAGTTACTTGACTTTGGTTCTATAAGATAGTAGCATGTGCCCCCTGAACACAGGGAGAACTCAAGAGGAAAGTGATGAGAACAAGCAAAAAAATTACCTGTGTTCAGTATTATGGAAGTAGTAATGGAAGTAGTAGTAGTAATTGCCAGAGATGCTATAGAAGTAACTTCTGATGGACAACGGTCATGGCCAACTATTGTGGAATAAGGTTGTTGCTGGGAATTCCTTAAATATGGATTGATATAGAAGAGATGGGGACCTCAGTGTTCTTACAAAGTGCAAGATAAGAGTGAAAATTCTCATAGTAAAATTATTTGCTAACTTGTATTATTTAATGTTAATAATAAATATTGAGTACTTATAGATACCAAGCTACAAACTGTGCATTTAATTCTTAGTGGTAACAAAAATTCCATGAAAGAGCCGTGATGACCACCTCCCAAGGAAATTGAGACTCAGAGGTGAGAAGTGCATCAGGTAGTAACCATGGACATTGAGTGGCCGTTTAACATAGGTTAAGTGCTTTTAACTGCTACACATATTAGCTCCATATACATCTCTAAGAGTCACCTCCTCATTTGGACAGCGGTGCTAATGACTGTTGCTGATTAAGTGTGCCATGAAGATTCAATGAAATAAGTCACAGATGAGCCCATGTTTTGGAGATTAAAAATCTTGGTGGCAGTTTTTCTCATCTGCTATGGAGAAGTTGTTTGGTCACCAGGTGAGTGTCCTAGGCATGGCCCAGTGGAATTGCCTTTACTAGATACAGTGAGGCCACAGCCTCAGACACTCTTACTGTCATGAGTAATGATTTTATAGGCATATGGCACTTGGTAATGAATTGCTGAAAGAGTCTACAAGGAACACCTGCCTGCCAGCAGAACTCCACCCCTTTCCAGCTGGTCTCCTTGCCATCCTGTCCCCTTAGCTGCAGGAAACTCCAATTATAATGCTTCACAACCTTGTTCATCTTTAGAGCGAGGTCACTGTGCCATGCTTGGGTAATCTGATGGGCACCTCACCCTCTTGATTGCAGCAGCTGCTTTTCCCATGTGGCCTCTTTGTCCTCATTTAACACGTGGGTGGTATGAGTAGGGACAGGGAACAGCCCGGGTACGTAGGGAACACCTGCTTCCGGTCTTGTTTACTGACCTCCTCATTCCCCACCTCTATCAGGGACTAGGAGTCCTCTGTGTGCTCAGCAGATGTTTTGCCAATGTCATGTTCATAGGCAAAGCTTTTCTCCTCCTGATTTTTTAAAAATATATCAAGGACCCTAAAACCGCTCTCTAATGTGCTCCTTACTTCCAAGCACATACTTCTTCTTCAATAACAGCTTGCATCTGGAGCTGCCCTCAGACCAAATAACCCCTGCTCCATGCCTCATCTACAGCTTCCTCCCTTGCCAAGAGTTTCCCCAGGAAGACACCAGAGGAGACAAAACAGAAGATACCAATTCCATAGCCTTTTGCAATGGGGGAGTGACTTCCATGAAGCCTTGGCTCAACCAGCATGGGAAGTCTCTGCATTGCCCTCAGCACAGTAACTCTGGTGCATCATTTAAATAGAGAAAATATAAGAGACTCAAGTCATTCTCTGTATACCAAGTTTTCTGGCTTTAATATCTTTGTCCTATCCCCATCTGGTCTTTTCTCCTCACCCAAACTCTGCCTGTCTCCAAAGCCTTGGTGTGAAGTGTTTCCTCTATGAATGGGGGGGGGGGGTCATGAATGGATATATATGAATGGATATATATGAATGGATATATATGAATGGATATATATGAATGGATATAAAGGGCACAGGATGACCAGTCAGGGAATATTTCAGAAAAAGGAGAAATGTCATAGAGAAGTTTCATAAAGAAGATGGCAAGATACCTAAAACCAATCACTCTGCAGTTTGACCAACTCTTCTTACATCATTCCTGAAAGAGTGGATGCTGTTCACCTCTCACCATGAAGTGTTTGTCCTCATTCCCTCCTTGAAGTTCCTCCCCTTCAGTATCTCTTGTGCTCTGACATTAGGCCTTGTTGTGTCCTTCTTTGAGTCCATCCTCCCAGGAGGCTGGGACCAGGGTCAACCCGAGTTAATCAAGACAATTAACTCAGTCATAGGAGACCTCCTTTTACTCCATGGATGCTATCAATCACCAGTTTGAAGGGATGCTATGTGAAAATGTAGACCAGACCACAGTATTTTTAATATTGGAAAACCAACTCCAAGTTCACACTCCATAAGTAGGGTTACTATGCTGTTGCATTAGGTGGTAACAGACAAAATGAATAGTCGTTGTCATCCTTTATCTAGGAAAGATTTGGACTTTGAATCAGAACACAAGGATTTGATTCCAGCTTTGCCAGGGGCCAATTGTGTATCTGGGAAAGTCACTGACCGTTTTTTTCCCTCTAACTATCTCAAAAATAAAAGGCATAACCATAAGTCACCATGGAGGTCACTCTTGCATCATCAATCTTCTCAATTTGGGAAGTAGGTGTTTTGTTTCAGGTGGCCCAAGGGCTCAAGTTGGGGAGCAAAACAATGGGATGTTTAGGGACCTGATACTCTGATAATAATCCTCCATAACCAGAGCCCCCAAACAGCTCTGATTACTCTCACAACAGAGACCAGTTCCAGGCAATTGACACCAAGCTGTTGCCCTCATTGGCAGCCTCAATGAGTTCCACTATCTAAGATGACCTGAGGAACACACTTATGGCCTTAGTTTGTGCTCCACACAGTGATCTTGGGGTCTAAGGGAACCATCTTGTTAAGGAAGGAAGCAAATTCTAGGACACTTGAGCTATTCTCTATCTGAGTTGTCTCACTTGAATGCCTTTATCCTATCTTGGATCCAGTCCTTCCCTGCCTCCAACCTACAACTCGGCATGCACTGATGGGTTGTGCCATGATCTCCCCTTTTCCATGACTCTTCTCAGCCATGGCCCTCTTCTCCACTTCACCTCCGCTTTTGGCAGAAACTGTTCTCCTGATCTGACACAGTTATGGCAGTTTGTGCTGTGTTGACTTGGTTCATCCAGGAATTACATTGTCCAGAATCTTTTTCCTCCCCTAAATAATTCTGAGTTAGAATTAGCCAGAAGAGGATTTTGCACAAGATTTGGGCTTTAGGAACAGGGAAGGGACCATTACTCTCTGCAGGTTATCAAGAGGGTTAAGCACAAGGCCTGATGGCAATAGATGTGTCCAATAGGATTCAACTTATTCTTGTTTTCCTCTGTTCTGTGTCCAGCTCATTCTCCAGAGTCTCAGCCCAACTGAAAAAGAACTGGTCATGTGGCTGTGGACGTTAGACTGGTAGCTACACAGAGGAAGCAACTTCCCATACATCTTTCCCTAAACTCCGTCTTCCAAAGCAGACTGTGGTTTTCTTCTCAGATTGACTGGCTAGTGAGGCTTTTCTGATCTTCCAACTACTTCTTTCAAATCTTTACTCCCACAAGGTGGAAGGTCTAATTCTGATCACAAAACCCTTCTGTAGCATTCACCGTAGCCCTGTTTCCTGTCCAATGTCACATCCTGGAGACAGCCTAACCTCAGGTTGCCCAGGACCAGAAATGGAAAAACAATAAACATCATGGGAGACCATGGGGACAAAAGATTATTTTATTCTACTGCATATTTTTTTATAAGAGAATGCTTTACTTTGAATTATTTGTCACTAGTTTTTGTCACTCTTCTTTATTTTTTAACACAGGAATCCTTTCACAAGGCCAGCACATATATTCCTCAGCACATATTTCCTGAAACCTTTGGGGGTGATCAACCTTGATAAAGCAGAGCTGATGGTTAAAATGTAAATCAGTAATTCCCAGCTGAGGTTTATGATTTCTGACATCTATGAAATGTTTCCATAAATGTCTAGGGATATTATAAAAAAATAATAATTATTATTATATATTCACTCTAAATTATAAAGGGTTGGGAACAGAGATGGCCAATGAGAGATGAAGACAGAGGAGATGCAAAGATCAAATAATCTGGGAAAACTTCTCCTAGGAGATGGAGAAGAGGGCTGATGAGAACAGAGGCAGGTCTAGTCTCCTGAAGAGAGCTATAAGTGACGCTCAGGTCTGGAGGCCAGGGTTCCAACCTGTTGTGGCTGTAAAGATAGTGTGTCAGGAGACAGATGGGCTCCAACACTCCTGGTGACAGTGGCGTTACCTGGTGCACCGGGAAGGACAGGGGCTAAGGGGCCTTGAGGAGCAATGATCAGCAAACAGGAAGGAATTAAAATGTCTCCTCCAGTAATGAAGATAAGACTTTTATAGAAGGCAGGCTGAGCAAGATTTTTTTTTTTTAGGTTTGTTCCAGAAGAACAAAGAAACCATTATTTTCCATTGTTGTGGGGTGGGGTGAGGATTGGGGAGATTGAGGAACCATCTATACTACTCAGGAGACTAAGGCAGCCTTGAAAATTCTCACTAAATGTAACAACCAAGGTTTGTCCTGTACCTGCTTGATGTGACAGCTGGAGAGGCAATGGAGACTCGAATGCAGGTCCTTGTGTCTGGTGGGATAGACCCGGAAGTTCCTCATCACCATTCAGTGTGAGGTTCCTAAAACCAGAGAGGTCCATGCTTTGGCATGTGTGTGTATGTGTCAACAAGTCTCTGAGCAAAGAAGAGGCAAAGAGATGTGAAGGGAGCCTCAGCTAAAGGGACACCAAAACAGCACAGAATGTGAAAAGAGAAAAAAACATGTTTAGGGAAATGACAGCTTGGCTTGTCTAACTCTACAGTGGAGCAGAGGGAGATGATTTAGGTGGTGCAAACCAATGATAAAGGGTTTACAGGTCACATAAGGAAACTCAGGTCTCCAGGGATTGTCCCCATTATTTACAGGATCAGCTTCTTTTAGAAACAACTTTGCTGTGAAGCAGTACCACAATTATTATTCATCCAAGTTCAATTCAATTATTTCAAGTATTCATTTATTTTATCCATTTTTTTTTCTTTTTTTGGTACTGGGGATTGAGCTCAGGGACACTTAATCCACTGAGCCTCATCCCCAGCCCTTTTTTGTATTTTATTTAGAGAATTAATCTTGCTCTATTGCTTGGTGTAGTGCCTCAATAAGTTGCTGTGGTTGGCTTTGAACTCATGATCCCCCTGCCTCAGACTCCCAAACTGCTGGGATTACAGGCATGCGTCACCGTGCCCGGCTCTCATCCCAGTTTTAAGACACTTAATGGTACAGAAAAAAACTCAAGACTCAAAACACCATTCCTCTTTGAAATTTGTCTGGGAAGCAGAGGTTCAGTCACATCCATGTGTTGAGCTTCTCTCTGTCTTGAGTGGAGGTGCTGGAGAGCACTGGCCCAAGATGGGGATGGAAGGTTCGAGATTCAAAGCAACATAGGAACGTCAGCAGGAATCAGTTCTCATGTGAGCTAGACTCTGAGAACTCAGCTTTAGTAGAAAAGTAGGAAGCTTTGGATTTGAAAGCTCATAAAATATCCCTGGAGAGTCTAAGAAGGTCAGGTCTTAGCCTGCTCTGTCACACAGGCCATAGCCTAGTGCTCAGTGACCACATAGGGCAAGCAGCTACTGTCTTGGACAGGCAGATGTGGAACCCTGTGAGGCTCATATTCACATAAGGTCCTATGGACAGCACTGCCCTAGAAGGGACATTTTACCCTGTGGTGGTTTAGATATGAGATGTCCCCCATGTGTGAGACAATGCAAGAAAATTTACAGGTGAAATGATTGGGTTATGAGAACCTTAACCCAATCAGTGTGTTCATCCACTTGAACAGATTAACAGGTAGCATGCGACTAGAGGAGGTAGGTCACTGGAGGTGTACCTTTAGGGTTTATATTTTGTCTCAGGTGAATGGATTCCCTCTCGGCTTCCTGACTGCCATGTCCCGAGCTGCTTTTCTCTGCCACACCCTATTGCCATGGTGTTCAGCCTCACTTTAGGCACAGAGCAATGGAGTTGGCCACCTATGAACAGACACCTCTGAAACCTAGAGCCCCCAATCAATGTTTTCCTCCTCTATGATGTTCTTGTAAAGTCTTTTGGTCACAGCGGTGGAAAAGCCGACTAGGCACATGTTGTAAGCAATATTAAGGAAACAAGTGTCTGAAACTGCCTCCCCACATTCCATATTGTCTGTTCTTTTTCAATAAGCAGAAATTCAGAAACAGAGAACCCTGAAAAAGTTCTGGTACCTGCAAAGCCTCTTTCAATTGACCCATTCTGTGCCCAGGTACCCCATTTCCTTTTCTTACCTGGGTCATTAATATAGTAATGGTGTGTGTGTGTACACTGTACATACACACAATAAGACAACGTGTTGTATTTCACGTTGCCTCCTAGGCAGAACTAAACCATCCCCATTAAACAAACTCCAGTGAGGAGACTTGATCTCTCCCTATGGTGGAAAAGCCATCGTGGGCCTAATGCACCCAGTCCTCCAAAGTACATTGGGGTGTGCACTCATGATTCTTCTAGGGCCTCTCCAGGCATTATCTTTTCTGAATCCAGTACAGCTGCAGTTTTCAAGTGCTAAAGCAGGCATGCAGGGCACAAGCATGTTAAGAAGCCACCCCTGAGAAATCTCCAAAATTTCCCTGGAAGATGATTCGATATTGTGTCTTAGGATGTGCCAGGATGGGGAAAAAAAAATGGCTTTTTCTTCACAAGAGCTTCTGGTGAAGTATTTGACTGGAGTTTTGGTTTCCATTTCCCCCCCCCATCCCAAATTCAAATCCCTTGTCAGTTAGTGCCACAGGATATTCAGGCTGAGAGAAACAGGTGGGCACCTGATCCATACAAGCAACAGAGCTCACAGGTGGCCTCTCTCCTTAGCAAGCAGATGGCCTATCCAGACTGGATGGGGGCTTTCCATACCCCTCCCCAACTTATAGCATGGTTCATGGAAGTGAAGGGCACAACTCATGCATAAACATGATCACTGGCATGCCACACACCTACACTTGACACACCCCATTTTTTTAAGGGAAAAACTCCCAACAGGCCTCTTGCCCTACCAATGGGGCAGGATTTCCGGCCGAGGCAGAGCTCATCCCAGCCCAACACCAGGTGTGAACTGCTGTTCATATGGGCAGCATTTAAACTACAGAGGTGGAGCCTGCTCCTTGCCACGTAGACAGGCTCCCATGTAGACAGGCTTGATATCTCTCTCTCTCTCTCTCTCTCTCTCTCTCTCCCTCCCTCCCTCCCTCTCTCTCACACACACACATACACATATGCATGCACACACACACACACACACACACACACACACACACACACAAAGTAGACAACTCCATTCACAGTCTCATGATGACACAATGTCCTTTGTTTTAGGTAACTGAAAATAAAAAGGCTAACAGGTAGGCATCGAGGCCTTGACTGGTGACAAAGCAAATATAAGCCAGGTACACTGTTCTGGGCATCCTTGACTAAGAATGCCCAATGATGCTCTTTGATTAAAAGTTTTCTTTTCCTGATAGCATGAGGGAAATTAAGAGTCCAGGGAAAGATGATGGAGAATGAGATCATGTCTACATTTGCTTGTTACAAAAGACTGGGTTGTGGGCAAGTCTCATCAGAAATGGATCCACACAACCCTACAACATGCCCTCGGTAGTTATTTTTTAAAAAGATTGTCTTAATGCTTCATACTTAACATGAAGATAAACTATTGATCTCAAAAATACTTTCCCCTGTCCTTCCAGATGTTTGTCGCCTAGACCAGCTCTTAAGGACAACTCATCAATGATCAAATTAAGGAAAGATCATCAATTTTTTGATGATATTACTTTCCTAGCTGTATTTTAGGTACCAGATAACATTTACTTGCATTTTTTCTCTCTTTATTTTTTGCAGTGTTGAGGATGAAACCCAGGACCTCACACATTCTAGGCAAGTGGTCTACTACTAAGCTATATCCTTAGCCCTTTGGAGTTTTTTAATATTCATTTTTTACAATCTAAAAATTATCTTGGAACTGTAATTACCAATTGTGAGTATGGTTTACTGAGTTGGAGCACCCTTGAGACCCCAAGTGGACATTTGGGTACCAGATCAGGACATAACTTCACTGGTCACTGAGGAGAACTTTGAAGATACAGATAGATGGCTCTTGAACCTGTACATATACAAATGCTGAGTTACATTAATTAAAACTGTACCAAGACTATGCAACCAATGAAGTCCTTCTTAAAAATTGTAAGCTGGGCTGGGAATGTGGCCCAAGCAGTAGCGCTCTCGCCTGGCATGCGCAGGGGCCTGAGTTCGATCCTCAGCACCACATAAAAATAAAATAAAGATATTGTGTCCACCGAAAACTAAAAAATAAATATTAAAAAATTCTCTCTCTCTCTCTCTCTCTCTCTCTCTCTCTCTCTCTCTCTCTCTCTCTCTCTCTCCCTCTCTTTAAAAAAAATTGTAAACTGTTGGGCATAGTGCTGTACATCTGTTATCCTAGCAGCCCTAAGCAACTTAGTGAGAACCTGTCTCAAATTAAAGAATAAAAAATGAACAGGTCTGGGGATGTGGCTCAGTAGTTAAGTGCTCCTGGGTTCAATCCCCAGTTCAAAAAATATTTATAGCATTTGCTTATAAATTCAAGAGATTTCTAAGGTGCTTAGGGCCATGCTAAGTTGCTGAGGCTGGCTTTGAACTTGCAATCCTCCGGTCTCAGATCCCCAAGTTGCTGGAATTGCAGGCATACATCATGGCCGTAAATGAATACTAGTTTGTTATTTAACTAATAAAGTATCTCTTTTCAGATTTTGTAAATTGATATCTATTTTCAAACATATCAAGTCTGGTTAAAACACACACACACACACACACACGTACACACACACACAGTTTCAGAACCACAGGGATAGTCTAAATTTTCATTTTACAAAGGAGACAAATGAGGCCCCAAGAGAAGAATCAGTAAGCCACAGACCAAGGAAGGCAAAAGTAGAGCTCAGACATGTGTGGAATCTTCTTTCTCCAAGTCCAGTAACGTATCTATTTTAATATTCAGCTTCTCTCTCCTCAATAAGTTCAGAAACCAACTGAGGTCTTAAGTTCATTTCTCAAGTAGTAGAACACAGGGCACTTTGTGGTGTGGCTAACCAAAAAGAAAAAAATATATATGTTTATTTTTAAAAGTTGTAAAGGTTAAATGAGAAGCTGACTTGGCAGACCAAGGCAGAGCTCATTCCAGCCCAACACCACGTGTGAACCACCACGGGGACAGCCACCCCTTGGCCTCAGAGCAAACAGTGGGGCCATACTCTCAAATGCAAGGGACTTTGCTGGCACACAGGGGTCAATGTCCATGCCTCAATTTCATTACCAACTCCCCAGCCACTAAAGGCTACCCAAACTCATTGTGATCTGGATTTACAAAAATAGATAGATAGATAGATAGATAGATAGATAGATAGATAGATAGATAGATAGATAAATAGATAGATAGATTGGAGATAGATAGATATGAACAGAAGGGGCCATGGGTGGAAAGGTCATTTTCATTCTGAACAGGAATAAGAAGATCCTGCAAGTACTGAAGGAAAGAAGAAGAATTAGAATTAAAATTGGTATTTTAGAAGAGTGGCTTTTGAAATTTCTGTACAAATGATTCTTGATGTCCTTGTAGAAATCTAGGACCCACTGGGCTCTGGCAACTCTGTTTCTCCCAGCACATGAGGGTCAGTGTGGGATCTTATGCTTATGTTGTCTAAGTCAGCACACAGAACTTCTAGGCCAGCTCTGTGAGAGACCTGCAGACCCCAGACCCTCAGCCCTGTAAGGAGCAGAAGGTTAAAATACAGTACAGGCTGAATATCCTTAATCTTAAAATCCAAGGTGTGTAATGTTCTAAAAGCCCAAACATTCTGAATGCCAACATGATGCCACAAACAGGAAATTCCACACCTGACCTAACATGACAAGTCACAGTCCAATCACAAATGCACTAAAAATGTATAAATTACCTGCAGGCTATGTATCCAAGTGGATATGAAATAGGAAAGAATTTCAGGTTTAGACTTGGGTCCCATTCCCATGTATGTGAATATTCCAAAATTTAAAAAGAAAAAAGAAATGGAAATCCAAAACATTTGCATCCCAGGCATTTCAGATGAGGGATTCTCAACCTGCACCTCTTCAGTCGATAATTGCATTTTGCTGAATTTGAACAACCACCCGGCAAGGAGAATGGAAATTGCTGCCTGCTTTGCAATTCAGAACAGTTATGCAACTTACCGAAGGTCATAGAGACAGTTGATGTTCAAAGAGATAAATCCCAGCTGTCCTGTGTCCTGGGCTTTGCTTTCTTCTGAAGAGGAGACTCTAATTGACAAGGAACTTGTGGTTTATCAACTTACTTAATTTATCTATAGGCTAGAGAGCTCAGGGAACTTTTATCAAACAAGCAGAGGAGCCAACAATCAACAGAATGATTCCCATCCAAGAGGCTGAGTCTTTTTTCCACCTCCACTGACCTCTTTGTGACCACCCAGATGAGCCCTGCGTACCTCTGGCAAGCATTGGCTTTGGCAGTGTTCCTGTTTACCTGTTTTATCAAGAAGGAGGCAGTGTGACAGTGCTTTGCAGGGCATTAATAAAGATAAGAGAAGCCATAGCTACAAAACAGAGTTTTCAAAACCCCTCGCCTGGTTTCCTTGGCTGCAGCTCTGCGTGCACAGACACACAGAATCACCGATGCAGGAACTATAACTGCAGTCTGATTATTGTCATTGTAATGTCTATTCAACTGCCCCTTTGTAAGTACCTAGAGGGCAGGGACCATGTCTTGGGATGCTTTTCATGAATTCATGCCTTCCTGCTTCCATTCACTCACCCTACAAACATTTATTGAGTGTAGCCTTCACTGTGTCTGCCACAGTGCTGAGGATGGGGGGGAAGCATGTCACCTCCCATGTCCTCAGTTGCACAACCCAGTTTTGGCTGCCCTCATCCATTCTTCTGGCAATGGAAACCCAAATGGAGCTCAGTCAAAAGGCCACAAAGCAACAGGTGGTATATTTTTCCTTCATCATTTTCTTTTCATCCAAACTTTACATATTTCTCTTAAAACAAAAAGAGCAGTCTAATAAATTCTGATTTTTTTAACTTGCTAATTAGAATCTCACATTCTACTTTTCCTATCCTTAGAGACACATTTGAATCATTTGGGGAGCATTAACTTACTGATGCTGGGTTGCATGCACAGTGGGTCTGAATTAATTGGCTTGGGCACTGAGATTTTTAAAAGCTCGCAGGTGGCTTAATCAATGACCAAAGTTGAGAACCACCATTTAAACTCAAAACAGGCTACAGAAGGTTCTAGGCTCAGGAGAAGGCATTATTCTCAGATTTCTTTCTTTGTAAACTTGCCTGTATCCTTTGGACCTCAAGAACCTACATCTTCCTGTTCTGACACCCTGTTTTCCATCTGCTCCCTAGATCTGAAGTTTTACTTGGCTCCATACCTTACTGCCTGCTGTTGGCCTCAGGGTCACTCCTTTGCCCATGCACCAAAACTTTGGAGCTCTAGTCCTGGTCAGGCTTCAAGACTGGCCCACCACAGACTAAGGACTGGTGCAACCACTCTGGAAAGCAGCATGGATATTCCTCAAAAAACTAGGAATGGAATCACCATATGACCCTGCTTATCCCACCCCTTGGTATTTATACAAAAGAACTAGAGTTAGCATACTATAGCCATACAGCCACCTCAATACTTATAGCAACACAATTCACAATAGACAAATCATGGAATCAACACAGATGTCTGCCGATAGATGAATGGGTTAAGAAAATGTGGTGTATGTACACAGTGGTGTTTTACTCAGCCTATAGAAGAATGATATTATGGTATTTGCTGGTAGTTGAATGGAACTGGAGAAGATCATGCTAAATGAAATAAGCCAGTCTCAGAAAAATCAAGAGCTGAACATTTTCTCTCACATGCGGAACCTAGTGCAAAATAAAGGGGAAAAAAAGGTGAGGAAAATTGGATATCAAAGATAAAGGGAAGATTAGTGGAGCAGAAGAAGGCGATCAAGAGGGAAGAAAGGGGATGGAAATGCAGAATGAACTTTAAAAAAAAATCATGCTATGTGCATATATGAATCTATCAAAGAGTATTTCACCTTTATGTGTAAGTAGGAAGAACCCATCAAAAATCAAAAGGAAGATCAGTGGAATAGAAGAAGGGAATGAGGGGGATAAGAACTGAAATCTAACTCCATGCATGTACGCAACTACTGTGTATAATTATAATGCTCTAATAAAAATTATAATAAAATAAATGAATATAAACAGATAGACAGGACCACCACAGGGCATTTTTCCTGGAAATGTATTCTTTTCTCCTGACTTCATCTCCTCTGTCTGGACACCAGGCCCTCACCCCCTCTCTGCCTGGAGGTTAAGTTCTTGTTTCTGTTCCTATTCCTGAAGGGAACGCACCACTCCACTCCTCCAATCCTGGCCTTCCCTGCTTAAAGCAATGATGTTCTTTAGAAAAGGAACCCTATAATTAAAATAATAATAGTGATGTAAGGGAGATTAGTAGAGTACATAGATGGGGGAGGGGAAGGGAAGATACTAAGGAAGGATATTGATCAAACTATGTTATGTGCATCTTTGGATATGGCAAGGTAAATTCCACTACTATGTGCAATTCTAATGTACCAATAAGATAAAAGTGGGGGAGTCCTAGTGCAATATCCACACTCCCAAATCATATGGTGGCTTGTAGGAGATGACAGGAGGGCTGTGGAGGACCCAAAGATCATTCTTAACAAATACCTGAGGCTGTTTGTCCTTGAAGTCTATTCCAATGGATGTGTGATGACTCCTAGGAAACTCAAATTAAAATCACAAGATACCACTGCACACCCACTTGGATGCCATAATTTGTGTGTGTGTGTGTGTGTGTGTGTGTGTGTGTGTGTGTGTGTAATGTTGGAAAAGATGTGGAAAAATTGGAAAATGGTATAGCTGCTAATGGAGAAAAGTTTGGCAATTCCTTAAAAATAAAATAATAAAAAAAATTAAAACTCAGTACTGTAAGGGATTGTAAACCCAGGAGCACTCTACTACTGAGTTAGTCCTTTTTATTTTTATTGAGACAAAATCTTGCTATATTGCAGAGTCTAGCCTTGGATATGTGATTCTCCTGCCCCAAACTCCAGATTATCTTGGATTACTGGCATAGAGCACAACACCCAGAAAAAAAAAAAACATTAGAATTACCACAAGACCCAGGAATTCTACTCCTAGATGTATACCCAAAGAACTTATAGTAACTCAAAATATGCACAAATGTATTCATAGCCAAAAGGTAGGAACAACCCAAATATCAGATGCATGGATGCATTCATGAGTAATACCCACACACTGAGCATTATAATACAACATGAATCTAATGTTATATTACCTTATAACACATATAATGTATACTAAAATTAAAGTTAAAGGGTAAGATTTAAAACATGAAGGGGTACCTCTTTTCTCAATCCCTCAATGGTGATCGCCATTGCTAGAACACTTGCACAATGCTAGAATCTTCTAGAACACTTCCACAGTGATTTCCCTTTGCTTGGAAATTTTGAGAGTTAAAATCTAAAGAGGTTCTCCACCAATCACCTCTATATTTGCTTTACTTCTATCTTAAAAGAAAATTTAAATTTAAGGACAAAATTTGCCAAGGTGCTGTTTTTGAGGTGATTAATTTCCTCTGAAAAGAGATCATGAGTACTGCATTTCTTCCATTATGAGGCTCTAAGGACAGAAGTGTTTAGGATGCTCCCAGGATATTAATTAAATAAAGAGAGGCTCTCAAACAGGAGTGCTGATGTGACACGGCAGGAGACGTGTGCATCAGAACAGCCTCTTGGTACACAGTTATTTTCAACTTTATACTCTACACGTCATTGGGCCTCACACAAATCTAACCAGTGTTTACCTCTGGTCAAACTTAGTCCCCTTGAGAGATAAAGAAAGTCATGTCCTGAGAGTCCCAGTGAGGCCAGAGATAATAGAGTGGGTGGTGACAGTGGCGTCAGCCTCAGGTCTCCTTGTCTGATGGTCAGGGATTTAAGGGTGCATTTCAAGGATGGTTTCCATGGCTAAACTCATGCCTGTGTCTGAGACAGTTGAACTCATATCAAGATTGTGGCATCTAGAAAAAGAACAGGAGAACATTTTACTGTGGAGTCATTGAGAGCAAGGTAAAGTAGAGAGGGGAAAAAGGATAAATGAGAACTAAGCTTTATTTTTTTAAATATTTATCTTTTGGTTAGACACAATACCTTTAGTTTGTTTATTTATTTATTTTTATGTGGTTTTGAGGATCGAACCCAGGGCCTAGCTCATGCTAGGCGAGCACTCTACCACTGAGCCACAACCACAGCCCAAAGCTTTATTTTTTGAAAACAGTTTTTTTGTTTGATTTGTTTGGTTTGGTTTTTTTTTTTTTTTTTTTGGTGCTGGGGATTGAACCCAGGGCCTTGTGCCTGCAAGACAAGCACTTTCCAACTGAGCTATACTCCCAACCCCTTTAAAACAGTTTTTAACAAAGTGAAAATAACCTATTTATTTAGTTATCTTCTCAAACCTCTAAAATAAAGTGAGAAGTTTTACAAGAAAATTTTATGTCTAGCCATAAGAAAATGCTAATATTTGACTGATTTAGAACTATGAAACATTAAGTTCAAATGGTCTACCTAATACTTAGGTAATCTAATCCATAAATTCCTGACAGTGTGCAATTTAGTAAAAAAGAAAAAGAAAAAAAAAATCACATATCTGAGACAAAAAGAAGAGAGAGGTTTCTAATTGAAGAACAACTGACCAAGAAAGAATAAAAGCAGCAACAGTAATAACAGCTTTTGAGTGGATATGGAGATTCCTTTTTAAAGAAAACAAATGAAAGATAAAGTAAATAGACAACTTAAGCTCTTAAACATGGTGCTATGTAAAGGATGGACAGACACAAAATGCATTTCTCCCTTTTAAAAACATCCTTGGACAGAGCTACTCTGTAGGTCCACAAACCACCATCAGAGGGTTGTGAAGTTAATATGAGGGGATCAGGAGATTTCACTTGCTGGTGAGCAGACATGCTGGATGGGCCAGGGTTCAAACAAAGGCTCCTGTTCAGTGGGAACAGGTACAAGACAGATGGTTTGTTAAACATTGCCAGCATACTTGAGCAGTGCCATGCAGCGGTCAGAGCCGGCATGATGGTCACAAATGCATTGTGTAGCTGTGCATTGGTCATTTCAGTCCAGCTAAAGCTATTGCTTATCTTGGTTTTGCAAAGGTGAAGGTAGTATCTCTACTTTAAATGCACCCCAGCTACCCAGCAAAGCATTCCTAAAGTTTTATCCGAATTCCCTCTGCTAAGAGGGGCCACACAGAAGCTGATGCGTGCAAAACTTATTTTGCTCTCAGATGAAGTGGCTTTCCCCGGCCAATCAGAACCACTCTTCACCCTTTGGAACAAACCATTGTGGAGTGACAGTGGCCCTCTCAGTAGATTCTTTGGAGCCTCCTGTGAGGTTCAAAATGCAGTGAATTTGTGTCTTCTAGATTCGTATTTCCTATGAGGCTTGATTCGTTCGCTGCTTTTGCAGAAAAGGATAAACACCATCGTAAATTCCATCCGGTGAATTATGGGGAGGCGGTGGTTCAAATTAAACGTGTTTGCTTTCGGAAGGGGGCCCTTGGCTTCTTATCTTTATGTACCAAAGAAAATAGAACCCAGCCCAGCCCCACAGCCAATGGAAACACACCTGGCCAGTCAGCTGGTGAGGTCAAGTCTCTGCCATCCTGGGCCCCAACCTGCTCCCCTCTGTCACTTGCAGACAAAGAAGGACATCATGGGGGAACTGGCCCCGCTGCTGACCCTGCAAGCCCAGAGCAAAGTGGGAGGTATAGCCATTATCTGGGCATGTTAAGAAAAGTGGTACCTGGATCCACTGTTTGTGTGTCTTCACCTGCTTTTATAGGTGGTGCATGGCTAGCTACTCCATCTTTCTGAACAAGTGCAGTATTTACCTTAGGCAGCCTTCTTTACCTAAATCAGATCACTTTCAGCTTTAAAATTAAGAAGATATGCTCAGCAGATGAACCCCAAAATTGGATTTTTTAAAAATTGCTTTTAGTTGTTGATGGATCTTTATTTTACTTATTTATATGTGGTGCTGAGAATCGAACCCAGTTCCTCACACATGCTAGGCAAGTGCTCTACCACTGAGCTACAACCCCATATCCTAAAATTGGCCTTTTTAACCTACATCTGCAGAAGCAAAGGAGGGAAAACAGTTGATTTTCTTCTTTCTTTCTCCATGCACACAGACATGCACATAATAAACAAAATAAACAAATAGATAGATAGATGAATAAATAATAAATAAATAAAAACTTTTAGAGCTAGAATAATGATTCATCTCTCTGCTTCTGGCCTTCCTGGTCTCTACTTACCTCTACTTAGCATTGGGTATATGTTATACAGAGTCAACTCAGTAATCCTTCATGAATAGCTAAGCACTGAGGATATTTCCCCAGAAAAACCAAATCCTTTCTCAACTAGCTTTCCATTAGAAAGTGGGGAATGGGAGAAACCAGACCAGAGGGAAGTGCTAAACTTTGTGTTACCATATTTTTAGAATTCAATAAAAGAGAAAAGCATAGGCTGAGAAGTTCCTCCAGGATTCTTTACCCAATGTGAAGAAACTATATATCCTTCAGTGCAAAACACTGAAATTAAAATAATGCTCAGGCTGTGGCATGGAGTATGTTTATACAAGGTTCTTTTTTTGTTTTATTTTATTTCCCTTTGACCCACCTCCCACCACATGGTTCCTACACTAGTTGCTCATATAGGCAGTCCCTGAGAGAGTTTTCTTTCTTCCTCCTTCCTCCTCCTCCTCCTCCCCCTCTTCCTCCTCCCCCCTCCTCCTCCCCCTCCTCCTCCTCCTCCTCCTCCCCCCCTCCTCCTCCCCCTCCTCCTCCTCCTCCTCCTCCTCCTCCCCCCCCTCCTCCTCCTCCTCCTCCTCCTCCTCCTCCTCCTCCTCCTCCTCCTCCTCCTCCTCCTCCTCCTCCTCCTCCTCCTCTTCTTCTTCTTCTTCTTCTTCTTCTTCTTCTTCTGTTGCTGTTTTTGTCTTTTTGTTTTCTATTTTCAGTACTGGGAATTGAGCCCAGTGGTGCTCTACCTCTGAGCTACAACCCCAGTTCTTTTTTTAATAATCTTTTTTATTTATATATGACAGTGGAATGCATTACAATTCTTATTACACATATAGAGCACAATTTTTTATATCTCTGGTTGTATTCAAAGTATATTCACACCACTTTGTGTCTTCGTACATGAACCTCCAGTTCTTTTCATGCTTTTTATTTTGAGGCAGGATCTTACTCAGTTGCCCAGGCTGGCCTCTAACTTATGATCCTCCTGCCTCAGTCTCCCTGGTTCCTGAGGCCCAGCTCCAAATGGCCTTTCTATGCAGTTTGATTTCGGATGTGTCTTCACGTATCCAGTAGAGAGTGGGAATGGTTATCTAATTCGATATTAGCACCTTTCTTAGATTTCTCAAGTCCAAGATGCTTTTTTTTTTCTTGTGCCATGGTCCATTTCATACAGTTTTTAAATGTACTTTGCCACTTCACTTTTCAGAGCATCGTATTTTAGCAGCGAATTTTCTCTCTTTCATTCATTTCTCTTCTTGTCTATTTTACTCCATTTTCCCTCACCTCTCAACCTTTAATTCTTTTTTCCTTAATGTTTAATTATGCCCTTAGGTCTTTAGTTTCCGTGTCTTGATTATTCCTAATGTATTCAAAATTACAAAAAACCTTAAGGACTACGTTAGCAATGGGGATCATAAAGTTTAACATTTGATACTTTCAATCTTCTTCAGTTCTAAGTATTTTTTAGTATCTTAAATTTTTTTTTCCTAACCCCATTGACTATGTGGCATATATTATATATGTAGTGTACTACAAAGGAGAGTTTAGAAGCTTTGTAGTTGTTGTTACTGGTTTCTTATTTTATTTCATTGTGATCACAGACTACAGTCTGGGTATATTGATTACTTGGTGCTTACTGAAGCATTCTTCGTTCTGTGAAAAATTAAAAAAATATATTTTGTTAGTGTGTATAAAATCTACACATATCTATTACACCAATGATGTTGAAAAGTATGATGTTAGCCATGTATACAACTTTATGTTTCTAGTGGTCTTATTAAAAAAATTTTTAAAAAGGCACAAATGAAATTAACTTTAATAATATATTTTATTTAGCACAACAAAATAGCTCAATTAATTATATAATCAATCTAAAAGTATGTATGAAATATTTTCATTCTTTTTTTTCCTGCAAAGTATTTAGAAATAGAGGGTGGAGCTGGGTGTTGTGACACTTGTCTGTAATCCCAGAGGCTCAGGAGGCTGAGGCAGGAGTATGGTGAGTTCAGAGCCAGCCTCAGCAACATGGAGGGGCTAAGCAACTCTAGTATTAATTTTTTTTCAACTTAAATTTTAATTAGTTTAAAATTTAAAATTCATTTATTAACTACTCTATTGGTCAGAATAGAATTAAATAATTATTAATTGGACATTCCAACTTGTTGGTAATTTTTATCTCCATCATCAGACAGTATCTGATTTAAAGATACATTGACATGTTCAGTTATTACTATCACACGAGACTTTGCATTCTGAAGTTGGATATGTCCCTTTGTGTTCTTTTCTCTTTGGGGACTCTTGCCATATGGAGAGTGACAGTTCTACTCATTATATTCTTAATTTAAATTTCATTATCCTTAAGTCCTCTGAGGCTTTTAGCAGAACCTATTCACTGTTTTATTGTTCCCCGTGTATCCAGCCTAATGCTCAATCTAACTCTTGTGCTCCTTATTTTAGCAATTACAAAGTCTTTGTGGCCTTGTGGTCTTCCTTTGTGTTTCCTGATCTCTCTGAGAATATTTATTGAGCTTCTTTCAGTTCACACCCTGCCTGACCCACCTGTACTGTATTATCTAGTGTCCATGGTTCAGATATTGGCCTGGCTCCCAATCTTGTAATTTCCTCATGAGCCACGTGTACTGGGGAAGCCCAGCTGCCTTGGTTGGTCAGGCACCCCTGAGAGGAGGAGCAAAGACCCAGGCATAAAGGCTTTGGGCTAGATCTCTGCCAGAATGACCCACCGCCTATGCCATGTGACCAGCACTCTGAAGAGCTCCTGAGCTCTATTCCTTTTGCACAGCGGTCTCCTTTAAAATCATTCCCACCCAACCTAGATGGGCACTTGGGAGGAGGTGCTGCCTTCTTCTGTCACCTCTGCCTCCCAGCTGTCCCATACCAATGCCAGGCTGGCAGAATTGATTCCTGCAAAGATGATGGGGCAAGCCTTTATCCTTCCAAGGAAGAGAGGAAGGAAAATTATACAAGTCCCAAGCCCCAGCCAACCTCCATGGGTCCCTGCCTCTTTTCTGGAATCAATTTTGAGAGTCAGCCACCTCCCATGTCCCATCTGCAGTTCAGATTTTTTGAGTTTAATAAAAATATCCAACATCGCCATTTTGTTCATTCTCCTTCTTGCCAGAAAAAAGTGAATCTCAGGAATTGCTGTTGTAAAATGCACATAAAAATATTGGTCAAAATATCCAATTATCTTATAATTTCACCTTATTTCCTTTTAATAAATTCTGGAGAATAGCAGTCAGAATTGGAGAGATCTTACTAAATGTTTTAACTTTTTTAAACTTTGTCAGTAAAATGCAGAAATTCAAGGTACTTCCTTTTTAGCGTTTGGAAGCAGTCAATAAAATAAAGCACATGGACTCGGCACATAGTAAGTCCTCATTTAAAGGACAACATCCTCTCAGGGCCTCAATTTCTTTGACCTACCTTTCTTGTTGAGGGGATTCAATTCATATATGAAATGTCAAGCTTCATATCCAACACAATAAGTGCTTTCCTGAAAAAAATATAAAAACTTCCTTAAACTACTAGTATATCAAATTTTTAAAGCCATTGATCACATATGACCTCTCACAGTTCGGCCATGTTGTTCAACATTTGGCAATGGAAATAACTATGAAAAAGTAGACTAACTGTATGACCCAAGGCTGGCAGACAATTTTCTCTAAGTTCACACCAGTAATTCTTAAGCAAGGATGTGTGCACCCCTGCAAGTGGATAGGAGGGAGGAGGTATCAGGGAACCTCTTCTCTTCACATTGTTTTTGTTTTAGTCAGCTTTTCTGTCACTGTGAGCAAAGAACCTGACAAGAACAACATAAATGAAGAAAAGTTTATTTGGGCTCATGGTTTCAGATGGCCAACTTCATAGCTTGAGGCCCAAGGTGAGGCATAACAACATAGGAGAAGGGTGTGGCAGAGGAAAGCCACTTAGGACATGGCCACCAGAAATCAGAGAGAGAGAGAGAGAGAGCTCCACTCACAAAATATAAACCCCAAAGGTGTGCCCCCAGTGAACTACCTCCTTCAGTCACATCTTATTTGCCTATAGTTACCGTCCAGTTAATCCATCAATGGATTAATCCAAGACTAAGTTAAATTTTTCATAATCTAATCATTCACCTCTGAACATTCTTGCATTGTCTCACACATGAGTTTCTGGGGGATAAAACAGTTCCAAAATCATAACAGCTTCTCAACTCCAAAAATTATAGTTCCTAAAGAATGGGGCATCTGACCTAAATGGGTGCTTTCTTATGCAAAACAAATAAAGAAGCCCCAATGCTTAGAATTCATACCTACTCCAGGATGAGACTCTCAAGTTTACAACAGTGGGTAGATGTGATTGAGAGGTAACTGGTAGATTTTATATTGGTTGGCCTAAAAAGTAGCTCATTTTATGCACTAGAATTTAATATATGTATTTAGAATCTTGTTTATTATAAACACACACAAAAAAAAAACATACAATATTTCACTCAGGATCTTTTCCCAAATTGGAAAATGTTTAGACCTATAATGTTTCACAAAGCAAAGTAAGTGGCTATTGAGTAGTTGAAAGGTAACTGGTTCAAATTGACGTGTACCATAAGTGTAAAATATACATCATACTTTGATGACTTAATATAAATGGAGAATGTAAAATAGTTTGTTAATATTTTATATTGATTACATAGTGACATAATTTTTGAAATATTAGGTTAACTACAAAATAACTAAAATTAGAATCATCTGTTTTAGATATAAAATTAATTGTATTTCTAGAGTTTTGCTTTATAAATTACTTATCAAATAGTATTTGCTTAAATACTGCATGTTTCCACTCATTGTGAAAACTTAAAACTTCAGTCTCATAGAAGAGAGTAGAACAGTGATTACTAGAGACTAGGAAGGGTGGGATGGAAAAATGAAGAAACATTGGATAGTGGGTAGCAAAATACAGTTAGATGGGTTTTGAGGGTATAGCTCAGTGCTATATAGTGCTTGCTTAGGATGCATGATGCCCTGGGTTCCATTTTCACCACCAGCGGAGGCGAAAGAGGGGATGCGATTAGATTACAGTAATAGGTTCTAGTGGTATATAGCACAATAGGGTGACTATAATCAACAATAATTTATGAGATATTTCAAAAATAACTCAAAGCATTCAAAGATCCCTAACCACATAGAAATGATAAACATTTGAGAAGATTGAGAATATGGAAATGCTACTAACCCTGATTTGATCATTATCAAATGATTATATACATGTACTGAAGTACTATACTATGCCCTATAAATATTTACAATTATTGTATGCCAATTAAAACTTTAAATTTATATCATTAATTTAATAAGAAAGAAATTTTAAACCAGAATATTAACAAGGGTTCACATTTCTGAGTTATATCTTTTGCAAATTGTTCTTAGACAGCTAAGGTGACATTCAAGTCAAAGAGTATATGTAACCATTTATTCCCTTGGTAAAGAGACTGAGAACCTTCTATGCCAGACACTGTGCCTGGCATTTATCAGTTCCCAGCAAATGTGTGGCTTATCTTGTCATAAACAGAGGTAGCCAATTAGCAATAAAATAAGAAATAATTGAATTTTAGAGCATACTCAAACCAGTAGGTGTTCTGGAAAAACTAAAACAGGGAATGAAGGAGGTGTGGGCAGGTGGATTACCAGAGACAGGTAAGTGAGGTTTAATTGGGTTGCTTGGAGATGCTGCAAATTCATCAGACGAACAGCCATTCTAAAGTTGGGTATAGCATAGCCAAACCCGCATTCACAAAGACAGTAGGTTATTCTCGGACTTGCAGGTACAGATGGCAGGTGTCTGTGGGAGGAAAGAGGTCCAGCTAGAGGACAGTGCTGAAGCAGGGCTGCTCATGAGGATCTGTGCAGAGCTAAGGAGGCTGCACTGAGCTATCAGAAGGTTTGGGGTAGGGGCGATACATGATCAAATTTGTGTGTTCAAAGGACCAATTAAAGATATAAAGAAGAGCTAGGGAGCTACAAAAATTACCTAAGGCTTTGTTAAAGGTTTTAACTAAAATGAATTGAAAATAAGGGGAGGACTAATTGGAGAGATTTTTTTCGAAAATATAATTCATACAAATCAGTGAGCAATTGAAAGATGGACTTTCCAAAATGGAAGAAAGGGAATAAAAAAAATTATCCTCCTGGGTTCTGCTTTTGGAGCTGTGGTGATGTCAACCAATGAGATGGCCAGGGAAAATCAGGAGGAAGAGAAACATTTTAGACACTGAATTTGACATATATCTTGGTTTGGATTCCCCCAGAAGCTCACTCTGGAAACAAAAGGTGCTAAGGTTTATACATGTCCTCCAAGGTTCATATGTTGGACACTTGATCCCCAATGTGGCAGCAGTGAAACATAGGGCCTAAAAAGTCTTGGGAGCAGATCCTTCATGAATGGCTTAATACTGTTATTGAGGGAGTTTGTTCCTTATAAAAGAATAAGTTTGGTCTCCTCCTCCTCCCTCTTGCCCTCTCTTTCCCTTATACCATGTAAGGATGCAGCAAAAAGTTCCTCATCAAATGCCAACAATTTGACCTTGGACTTCCAACCCCGAGATTTATAAGACACCACTTTCTATTCATCATAAATGAGTCACTCTGTAGTATTCTATTATAAGCAGTACAAAATGGACCAAGACAGAAGGATTCATTTATCAGTAGTTTATTTGGAAGGTGACATTGTGAACATCATAAACAAGTGGGAAAGCAAGACAGAATGGGGAGGCACTGGCAGGATTGCACAAGTTACTGAGGATGGTCACTGAGGATAGATCCTGCTGGGGCCTCCGGGAGCAGCAAAGAACATGCATCAGCACAGCCCCACCAGGGGGGAAAGGGTGAGGTGTTTACTGGTCCACTCTCAGGGAGACATTGATTTCTAACTTTTTTTTCAATGTAGGAAGCCTCTGGAAGCCCTCATATAGAAAGAAAATGCATCCAGGAGGAAGCTGGAGTTGTCTGCATGTGAATGGAAAGGCAGTTTGTAAAGTAATATATGTGACATCCACTAAATAAAGCATCAATCAAAGTACCTGTTGAGGTGGATCAATCAAAAACTGAATGTGGAGTCTCTTCAAAGCAAAGGCAATTCAAAAATGAAGCCCCAATGGAAAGCCAAGAAGGAGACAGTGATTTGGGGACATGAACATGTTTGGCTAATATTAGTGTAGGCCTTTTCAAAATGGTTTCTTTCCAACTGTTCTTTGCAGTGAAGACACCTCCACCTGGAATAGTAACTGATATATGTGCCCATCTACCCCTCTTCTGCAGCAGCAACTTGGATGAAACTGGACTGAACTTGTGAGCCAATTCTTCTTCCTCAATAAATTCCACTTCATTGGCCTGACAGCTGCCATATGTTGAAGGGTTGTCCACATGCTGGGCAATCTTCCAAGTGCTTTTCATCAATTAACACATTTAATCCTCCAACGACCAATAAGTTAATATATCATTAACCCTGATGGGGAGATATTCTTAATAATAATCAGTATCCTGCCCACAGTCACAAAACTAGTGGGCACAGAGCTGGGATTTGAACACAACTCTAAATATCTAAATAACACAACGCTAAATATCTCACTAACTTGGTCAAGTACACCATGCTATCTCCAATATTTGGTCCTTTGTGTGAGTCTGGCATCCTCAGAAAGGAGGGCTCTTTCTTATTCACACCTGTATCACTAATGTCTGGCAGAGAAATTAGACATTCCTTATACATTTGAAGGAGGAAAGTAATAGTTTGGAAGTCATCTTTAAACACTTTGGTCTACAATTTAACTTGGACTAGGATGAATCTAACAACAAAATTGTATAAACCACACTTAACCCATTCAATAAAAATTTAAAGTGCTTATGGCATCATGTTAGGACTGAAAGAACAATGGTGTAATCAGGTACTTTTTTTCACCAGCCCAATCAAGTTCCATGAATCAAGCAGAGTGGAACATTCAGGAGGCTATCATCCCTGCCCCGTGGTATCTGACAACCAGATCCAATGTGAGTGCCAGGAGTCCTGATGCTGCATGAAAGGGAACCCATGTTCATCTTCCTGTTCTCATAATGCTAATAATTAAACTTTATTCTTCTCTTTTCTCTTTTTCCTTCTTTCCCTCTGATCACAGAGCTAAATATCTCAGAGAGTTATGATCAGGAGAATTTGAGATGAGAGCAGAAGAAGAGAGACAATATTCCAGAAACTGTTGCAAGTCTTTGGATCATATTTATAAAGGTTGAACACATTATGAAAGTCCTAGGCTGACTATTGAATATTACTCAGCATTAAGAGAGAATAAAATTATGGCATTTGCAGGTTAATGGATGGAGTTGGAGTATATCATGCTAAGTGAAGTAAGCCAATCCCCAAAAACAAAAAGCCAAGTGATCTCTCTGATAAGTGGATGCTGATCCATAATGGGAGGGGTGCATGGGAAAAATGGAGGAACTTTGATTGGATAAAAGGTTGGGAGGGAAGGGGAGGGGGCATGGGGGCAGGAAGACGGTGGAATGAGATGGACATCATTACCCTAGGTACATGTATGACTGCACATATGTTGTGATGCTACATCATGTACAACCAGAGAAATGAAAAGTTGTGCTGCAATTTTGTACAATGAATCAAAATGCATTCTGCTTTCATATATGCCTAATTCAAATCAATCAATCAATCAATTTATTTTTAAAAAGAAAGAAAATCCTAGACTGGCTCCATAGTTTGGTTATTGTGAATTGTGCTGCTATAAATATGAACTCGCTTATATTGCTATAGTATCCAGACTTTTGTTTTGTTTTGTTTTTTAGTACCAGGGATTGAACCCAGAGACATTCAACCACTGTGCCACATCTTCAGTCCTTTTATTTTCTTTTTATTTCAAGACAAGATCTCTCTAAGTTGCTTAGGGTCACACTAACTTGCTGAGGCTGATTTTGGACTTGCTATCCTCCTGCCTCGAATATTCCAAGCTGCTGGGATTACAGGCATGGGCCACCTCACCCGGGAGTATGCAGACTTTAATTATTTAGGATAAATACTGAGAAATGGGATAGCTGGGTTTGGTGATTCCATTTCTAGTACTTTGAGGAACCTCAAGAGTAAAGAAAAATTCTGTCATGTTCAGTATTATGAGTGTTCTTGAAATTAAGGTGGGATTTTTGCCTTAGAAGAAAAATTCCAAAGACTTAAGAAGAGAGAAAAGCAAAGGATAGAGAAGGTCCAGAAGATACTATGTCCTCTCTGGCAGGGATCATTAGGGTAGAGGTTTGGCATATGGATTAATGATTGGAGGTAAACTCCTGTATATTCCTATGGGCTGTTACCGTCAACCCCACTTACCAGCTGCTCTCTAGAACAGGAAGTTTTCCGAGTACTTTAGCAAGCACATTAAATTCTGACTTATATCCATAAGAACCCATGTTTCTAAAAACTATCTTTTCAAGACCATAAGTAGAGTTTTGAAAAATATCTTAGACTCTGATAAGTCCAAATTCCATCTGTTATAATAACAGCATGCCCTTGGATGGGTCATTTGGTCCTTCAAAAACCTCAACCTCCTTATCACCTGTGCGCTGAAGTGATAAGACCCACTTCACAAATCTGTCAAGGTCAGATGGGATAGAGAGTGAAAAATTTCCATGAACACTAAAAAGCTCCCCAAAACAGAAAAGATTTGGTCTAGAATGCCTTTCACTATTATCAGAGCTCTGGATCATCCTTAAGCTTCTTATACTAGAGTTACAAAGTATAGATCATGATTTCAGTCTTGCAGTATGAAAGGCATTAAGTCCACTCCTGGCTCCCACAGCATGTGGTTGAACATAACTCAGCAATTCTATATGCCCCACTGGATTCTGTCATTCTAGAAAAATACTGGAGAGGAGGCCTTGAGCTCTTGCTCCACTTGAACCTCTCACAAGTATACCCAAAGTGGGGTACATCAGCCCTCTGTGCCTTGGTCACTGCGCCTGGGAAAGGAATGAATTGGACAAGTTAACTCAAGGAGCTCACATTTCCAAGACTCTGGTTGACCTAGGAACAGAGTCGGCCTCTTCCCAATGGATCAGCTCCTGATCAGATCACTCTAACACCCTCACTTCACTTCTGTCCTCCTGAGGGGGAACTCTCAAGAGACTCAAAGAAATGTCATTTTATTGGGATGCTACTTTCCAGTTTTAGCAGGAGATCCTTTAACTTGAACTAGGCGCTGCTTCATTTTCAATTTAGGGTGAAATTCCTAAATTGGGAATGTCACAAACAAAGAAAATGAGTTGGGAAAGCAACCCCACCATTCAGTTTATAGTCCCTGAGCACCTCTAATGGCCATCCCTGGGTTGGACTCTTCAAGAAGTAAAGGAAAGTGAACATTCTCGTAAAACAAAGAACACTTTAAAGATAAATGTCATATGGGATAGGATGGCCAGAGGCCTACTCCCTCTTTTAAGTTTTTAATAACTCTACAGTCAGTTGAAGGCAAGTTTCCTCTACTACATTGACCCAACTCCCACCTTAACCCAGGAAAGCATATATCATGTCGATTGAGGGTGATTCCAGCAAGCACTATGACTCAGGGACATCTGGTGTGCCTGCGCTCTGTGTTTACTCTTGTACCAGGAGAGATTAGTCAGCCAGGGGCACAGCATCAGCCTGAATGCCATCTGGCTTTTCCCTGATGCAGGCTGAAGGTGAATAGTTAGCCCTACATACCTTAATAGCTAGGTGAGAGCCACCAGCCATCACTGAAAGTGGGAACATCACATTGCAGCCCTCACTAAAGACAAGAGTGGTGTGGCACTCAAAGGCAGCTGTCCTCATTTCTCATTGAACAAGGGAAGAGCTACCTTGCAAGAAGATGACTGGTCCCAATTTGTCATAGTTCCAGTTTATTCAAGAGGTATCTGAGTTCCTCAGTCCTTCTGTGTAGACCTTCCTGTTTCCAATATGCTAGCACACTCTGATTGATTGCTCCTTTTCCTGCATATTTGTAGTACTCGGGAATTGTTCAAAGAATTATTGGCACTCTACCCTTTACATAATGTGCTTCATAAATGGAAAGATTCTGGACTTTGGCCCCATATCTATCTATTTTTCATCCCTAGTGTAGAGATCTTGGGTATCTTTTTCAACCTCCATGCATCTTCCTGTCTTTGTTTAAGTGACAGTCCTCATTGTGTTGTTGCCTAAGATTAATTTATCTGAGATAATCTATGAAGCTCCTGGATTTAGTGTGGGTGGAATAAAAGTAGGTTTCTTTCCCCTTGCCTTGAATTATTTGGTTTTAGTCCCTTTTGCCAGAGATTCCTTAGGGAAAGGAACGCTACTGTGCCATTGGCTATAACTCTAAATGATGAAGTAAGGTTCTTATCAAAAATGATTTTAATGCTTCGTTGACACATCTAGACTACAGAAACAATGATGTGATGAAAATTAAGTCGGGCTGGAAGGCAAGACCTTAGCATGTCACAGTGGAAAGAGAGAAAGACCAAAAACTCAAGAAGCCTGATTCTTCACCATCTGTCAGGTAGGTATCATGTACCCACAGTCTCAGGACCATGGAAGCTGAAGGAGGATGATCATTTGAGGCCAGCTTTGGCTACACAGCAAGACCTGTCTCAAAAAAATGAAGGAGGAGGAGGAGGAGGAGGAGAAGGAGGAGGAGGAGGAGGAAGGGAGGGAGGGAGGGAGGGAGGAAGGAAGGAAGGAAGGAAGGAAGGAAGGAAGGAAGGAAGGAAGGAAGGAAGGAAGGAAGGAAGGAAGGAAAGATACTGCACTCAACTCTGGGAGGTGCTAGACTTTTGTGTGCCTGTAAGACTGACTTCACACATAGTTCTCCTGAGCCCCTAGCATTCCAGGTTTATTCTCATGGATCCTCTGATCCATCAGAGCTGGCTGCTGTTCCCAGCTAAACTATCACAGAAGGAGACCAACTTGGAAATGGATTTTTATAGCCAATCCTATAAAAAAAATTTCCATCATTTATCTTGAGACAATATATTGAGTTACAAGGTCCAAATTCTGAAGGAGCCTCCATTTAGTTTCTCCTAGCCTAATGGGTTTCATTATAGGATTTCTATTTGTTTCTGAAAAGAGACATGTCTTCTTTGAAAGGGGTGGGATGGTGCTGGGGGTGTTGATCAAAGAGAGAGCTCATGCTTAGCACATTCAAGACCTTGGGTTCAATCCCCAGAACCCCACTCCCCACATCCAAAATTGTTCTTCTTGGAATATCTGTCCATTTTTGCAGTCATGCCCTACTAGTTCCTACAAGAACCTGGGTGCTCTCATACTATAGAACGTCTCCAGGCTTGTTGTGGAGAAGTAGTAACAACATCAGGCCAACTTCAGAGAAATCATCGAGAACTGGAAGGGTGAACGTTGGTTGCTCATGGTATCCCAATGAATATTTTCAGGCTTAAGGAACTGACTGTCCAAAAATCAAATTCATTGATTTTTCCAAAGAACAAGCACAAGCAGATGGCCACATTATTTATAAGGTCTCCAGATGGTTTTCCAGCACTTCCTCTTTATTCTTTATGTTGAACAGCTGCCTTTCTAGAAAAAGAATGAAAGAAAGCAAAAGCCCCTAAGCTTGGCCTCAGTGGAATATAGAAAGCATTTTGTAGAAAAAGCCATCTTGGAAACCTCATATGCCCAGGCTTAGTAGTGTCCTTGAACTCTCATACTTGGGAACCCTCTGGCTATATCTCCCAAGGTTTGGTACACATTTCCAACCCATCAAGGATTACTGTGACAGAACAGCTCTGTCCACAAAAAATTGAATATTTGGGCTAGTTCCTTGCTTTCTGTCTCTCTTTTTTGCATCCTGAAGTAGACAGTCCTCCTCTATCACAAGCTCCTGACGTGATGTACTGTGCTGCCACAGACCCAGAGCAGTAGTGTCCATCTACCATGGACTGAAACGTTGAAATGGTGTCCCATAATTTAAAATAAAACCAGACCTGAGGAGTGCCAAATTGCCTCTCCTTATATATAGGGAGGAATCCTAGCAGGTGAAAAGGAAAGGGTTCCAAATCAAGACAAGTACATTCCAACCCTGACTAGATACTTCCCATGGCACATTTCCATGATCATCTTATTTAATATTTTTGAGTCTCGGCTTCTCCATTAAATAACAATGTCTCTGCAGACTGTGGGCTATCAGTGCGTGTACAGTATGTTATCAGAGCAAGGATGGAGGCAGTTCATTTGTTCCTATTTAGGAAGAAAGAAAAGGAATAGTAAAGCTAGATTCCATGAAGATGTGTCCTGTTTCAGACCCCAGGGGTGCTTTGCCAAGTCATAGGAGCCTCTGAGCCTCACCTCTGATTGTCTTCTTTAGAATAGAAGCCTACATCTCCAAGGTGGGAAATGTCAGTCTTGCTTAACCAGAGAAGTGCTGGAGAAACCGTTAAAAGTTAAATTTCACATTTGATTTTTGGGCAAGGTCTGTTGACTTTGCTGGTCCCAGGCATAACACAGAAGATGGCTGTGTAAGTTTGCTTTGTGTCGCTATAAAAAAAAATAATAACCTGATATAAAAAATTATAAGGAAGAAATGTTTATTTTGGCTTGCAGTTTCAGAGGATTCAGTCATGGTGAACTGGTTCTACTGTTTTGGGCCTGTGACAGCACGTCCATCATGATGGGAGCTTGTGATGGAGGAGGACTGTTCATCTCAGGGCTTCCAGGATCCAAAAGGAAAGAGCGGTAAGGACTGGTCCCAGTATCTCCCTCAAGGGCACATCCCAGGGACCTGACTTCCTCCCACTGGGTCCTACTTCCTCAATGTTCCACCACCTTCTAACAGCACTACAGGCTGGTGACCAAGTCTTAAACCCATGGACCTTTGGGGGACATCTAAGATCCGAACTACAGCCATAGTGTTAGGGGTTACATTTCCAGGATAAGCCTCCAGCATTGCAGAACCTCCGCAGTTGTGGTTCTAGAACCATCCAGATTCTTCTCTTCAGGGAAACAGCCCAACACCTGCTCACACGTTTTGGGGGGGGGTCTAATAAATTTGTCCAAATTTCCAGACCAGGACAAATTCTGTCTTTAGAAAAGTGCTGGGATTCAGCTGGGGATTTTGAACTCCCTTTTGTAGCTTGTCTTTTTCTTGTTAACTGTTATATGGTGCTGGGGATCATACCCACAGCCTTGTGCATGTTAAGCCCATACTCTACCACTGATCTATACTCCAGCACTAGCTGGTCTTTGGTCCTCCCCATGGCAAGTATGGTCACTGCACACCTATGACACATGTTCCTATTCTCCTATTCTGAAAAGGTGCAAGGTCACAGACACATAGAATCGGAATGGAAATAAAAGAGCCATTTAAAAATCCAGTAATAAATTAGAAAGTGAGGATCCATGGTCAGGTTGTATATAGTTCAGTGGACTTTGTTAAGAGGAAAGGAAAAGAAGAAACATTTCTACCTGAGTATGGTTCAGATGAAAGCACAGAGCTTGCCAACGCCACGTCTCTCTTTGTGTGACCTTGAGGAAGTGCTCTACATCCATTAAACAATAGGTGAAAAGATGATAGAGCAATCTATGCCCATTATAATGCCAAGTAAAGCAAGCAGCAGAGAGGCGGCTTTATATACTGATTACAACTAGATTTAAAAAAAAAAAAAAAAAAAAGGAAAGCAGAAAGATGAGAAAGTGGAAAGTTCCCGAAGATCGTGGTGATTGGGCCAGAGAACTGGGATTACAGGAAGACTTTTATTTTCTTTTATGTAGGTTTTTCCATTGATGTGGTTAGACTTCATTTTTGTCTTAAATTTCTTTAAAAAAAGAAAAAGCAAAATAAAAGATTTTTTATTATTTTTATTGAGAAGGCTTTTATGCCCATGGTCCTCAGTGAGGCTCTGCTGGCAGAAATTACTTTGCTATGAAAGCAGAACCATGAGCTTGCCAAATGTGTTGTTCCGCTGTGGTTGCAGCAATGACTTTGAACACAATAGTTGCCAGGTTAGGGAGTGCCAGCTGGGCAGCTCCTCCCCAGCCCTGGTTCAAACCCATTGTTGCCTCCAGTGCTTCTGTAAGGAGCCTGAACCGTCAAGCTTTGAAGTTTGATTCACAAAGCCTGTTTACTTAGACCATGAAGTTTATGCTGCAGACCATAGATTGCACTGGGTGAGGGGCAGGGAGAATAGGTGTGTGGTGAATGTGAAGCTCAAAAATCAAAATATATCAGGAAGAGTTAGAGACCACCAGCTGAAGACAGGCACATTACAGATGAAGAGACTGAGGCACATGCTGGGCATGTATTTCAGAAATTGAGGCAACAGCCAGACCCCAAAGCCTTTGATGACCAGTCCTTTTCTTCCTCCTAACTTACCTCTTACAAAAGATTCAGAATTGCCCTTTGTTACTAGAACAGCATGAGTCAGGGTCACATCTCAGATGATCATAGCTAAAGCCCCTGGTTTCTCAACCAGACCTGAGCAAGCCTGAGACACTCTCAAGGACAGCAGGATGCTATGCACTTTACCAAGGTTGCAAACCTGTAAAACCTTCTATGCCTGCTCCTGGGCTGCCCACGACCACAGATTCACAGAATCTCTGTTTTTCTGGGAAGAAGATTTAGGTATTATCCCTTTTATTTTTTATAGAAACTTACATTCTTTCCAGGGATCTTGACTCAGTCATTTAGCAACAACATTTTTTGAAGTCTTCTGTATATAAGAATAAATAACTGAGCCTTCAGGGTCAGCATAAATAAAATACCACTGACCCTGAAGGAATTCACAGAGGCATATGCCATGTAGATATTTAATGGTGTAATGGTAGTAATTAATATTTGTTAGACACTACTTACCAACCACTCTTCTATGAGTTTTCTCTGAATTAACTCAATTACTTCCCACAAAAGCACCATGGCACAGATATTATTATTATTATATACGATGCATTGACTTATATTTTTTATTTACTTATCCCAGTGTTGGGGATCAAACCCAAGTCTTGTGCATCCTAGGCTAGAGTTCTGCCACTGAGCTACATCTTCAGATCCTATTATGTAATTTTATGGATAAGGAAACTGAGACACAGGGTAACAAACACAGGAAGTCTAATTCTAGTCCCTGGAACCCTTACCAAAACTGACCATCAGAGTGACATTAAATAAAAATATGTTTTTGTTGTAAAAACAATAAACAAACTACAATATTTTTCTTTCTTTTTCCGTCTTTTATTTTTTGTTATTATTTTTTTTTGGCAGTTTAGGTATAGCTATTACATTCAGGAGTGCTCTATCACTGAGCTACATCCTTAGTTCTTTCTTATTTTATAGTTTTTAGACAGGGTCTCACTGAGCTGCAGAGGCTGGACTTGAACTTTTGATCTTGTTACTTCAGCCTTCAGATTACAGGTATGCACCACTGCATCCAGTCAATTTAATTGAAGAAAATACATCTTCTTGTAGTTGTGCCTAACATAATCACAATGATGTTTGGAATGATTCCTTCTTTTTCTTGCATATATTTAACAGTCACAATTATAAAACACATAGTGATTTACCTCCCTTCCAGTGTATAACTGAAGTTTATTGGAAGTACAAAATTTCTACATAATTTCATAGTGAACACTTTAATATATACCTTCTAGTGAATATTGAATAAGCAACTGAATGGTCCTATTTTTGAGAACATTCTTCATTATAATAACACAGTGATTGACATCTTCTGGTCTACTATGTGTTTTATCAATTTTATGATTTCCTAAGCCTGAATTCTCAGAGGTGAATCTATAGAGACAGAACTCAAGAATTTCTAAAAATTTTTTTGATACTGCCAATTTTCTTCAAAATTGTTCAAGGTTGGATGTTTCATTGCCAATCACTTTTCAAGCAGAATTTTGGATAATAAATTAACTATATGGGTGGACAAAAATATCAAAAAAAAAACCCACATTGAGGGAAGGGAGATTTTAATAGAGCAGAAATTTTACAGAGTCCCTGGGAGATGGCATGTTGACCTGGGAGGTGAAGCTGGAGGAAGTGGAGGTGAAATGGTCAAAGGACTTACTCAGTGTGGAAGAACTTGGATTTGACTCTAGAGATAGCAGGGAACCCTCCCAAAGAGACCACACTGAGTCTTCAGGGTCAGATTTGCAAGGTTGGGGAATGATCCTCATGAAAGGAAGAGTGGGGAAGATGGGCTGGCAGGAAAGGGAGAAGAAGGAAGGGCTCCCAGGAGGCAGAGTAAGATGCTCATGAATGATCTAGTAAGAATGTGGGTCCAGGAGATGGGACAGAGAGGACCATACCCAGGTTCAACTTAATGTGGGATTGTCAACATGCGAATTGAACTGATTAGGAGAGAAGAATTCAACATGTCTCCCCAGGCTTACGCAGTAGATGGCGGGCAACTCAGGGTACACAAAAGTTAGGGAAGACTTATAGATGGGTCTGGAAGGAACTTGAACTTGAGACACTGATATGATATTCCGGAAGAAGTATCTGATAAAAATGTGTTCATAAGGACCTAGAACCAAGGGAGGTATTTTAGTCAACTTTGTGTCACTATGAACAAGAGACCCAACAGGAACAACATAGAAGAGAAAAAGTTTCATTTGGCTCACAGTTTCAGAGATACAGTTCATGGTCAGCTGATTTTATAGCTCAGGGCCTGAAGCAGAACTTCATCACGGAAGGACATGGTGGAGGAAAGCAGCTCAGGACATGACAGTAAGGAAACAGACAGTTCAGTTCACCAAGGACAAAATATAAACCCCAAGATGACATCCCCAGTGACCTACGTCCTCCAGCCACACCCTACGTGCCAACAGTTACTGTCCAGTTAATCCATGTCATTGGACTAATCCACTGATTAGTTTCTACCTCTCATGATCTAATCAATTTCCTCTCTGAAAAATCTTGCATTGTCTCACACATGAGCCTGTGGGGGATGCTTCGTATTGAAATCATAACATGCGGTTATGGTTAGAGGACTGACTTGAAAGCCACCACTCTTCAAGGGCAAGTTAAAGTTCTGAGAGTGAGATGATGACTCAGATAGAATGTTCCAGAGCAGAACTAAGGAAGAAGACTGACAGGAATGCAGATGTTTCAAGACAGAATAGATGATGAGCATTCAGCAAAAGGAGAATAAGGTTGAGAAGTGGGCTGAAAAAAAAAAAGGAAGAGAACTTGACATGGTGGAGCCCGGCGAGAGGTGGGGGAGAGGGAAATGAAGGAAAAGAGGAAGAGGGAGGGGAGAAGGAAGAGAGGGGTAAGGAGAAGGTAGGACAGGAATGATTAACCATATGAACTATTGCGGAGATTGATCGGCCACCACTCCAATGATTATCTCTAGGTAATGAGTTACTCTACAACTCCTGGACTCTCAGTTGATTATCCATAAAACGAAAAATGTTATTTTTTGTCATTACAAGCTAACGAGGTCTGCTTTAAAAAGCACAAGTATGAAATTTTCCTATAAGCCAACATTTACAAAAGTGCCTTTTGTAGAATATTCCTTCAGATTGTGGTGAGAGTTAGTGTTTCATGATTAAGAGTTTTGTAGTCTAATAAAACTAAAATAGATGATGTTATAAATTTTTAAGTGGATGTCATTGCTACAATATTTCTGAGCCTTTCAGGGACTCATGTGCATAGTAAATTTCCAAGAGAGGACTGTGGTGTTTCCCAAACATATTAGGCCACGGAACACTTTTTTTCTCAAAGCACCTTGAGTGACCCACGTCTAGAAAGTCCACTTCAGGAAAGTCAATGCATTTTATCAAGCTAGGATTAGATGTGATAGCATATACAAAGTCCTCAGCCCAGAGTTGGTGGACAGTGAGTATTAGTTCCTTCCTGTGTCAAACATTGAAAGCAGAATAGTCATTCCAGAAAATGGAAACTTTAAATACATAAAGGAAATCTCAGGAGACAACCTTGGATCCTACATTTTGCCACCTCTTCTAAGAATCAGCTGGGTTTTGGGTGCCAATATCCGGTCTATATCTTACTTACTCTGTGATCCAACAGGAGTTACTTAACCTCTATGAAAAGTGATGCAAGCATGAAAAAAAAAATCATCTAATGTATGGTATTAGTTATAAATTACTGTGTAACAGAATATCCTAAAACTTAGTGGCTTAATCAACACACATTGATTATCTCACAGTTTCTATTGGAAGGAAATCAGGCATGCCTTAGGGCAGATCCTCTGTTCTTGTTCTCTCATACAATGGCAATCAAGATGTGGGTGACGACTGAGGTCTCATCTGAAAGCTCAGCTAGAAAAGGTTCTGCTTCCATCTCACCTCGGTGATTGGTGTTAGAACTCAGTTCCTCCAGTGCTCAGTTCCTCACTGGTTATTGGTAGAGGCTGCCCTCGGTTGCTGCCCTTGTGGTAGGTCCTCTCTAACATGGGGGCTTGCTTCATCAAAGCAGAGGAAGAGAGAGACTGCTAGGGAAACTGAAGTCTTTAATAACTTATCATTAAAAAGACATTCCTTCAATATCCCCATATTCCACTTATCAGAAGCAAGATATTCAAGAGGAGGAGATTACACAAGGCCATGTGTACCAGGGGGAATAGTAGGGGCCATTGTGGAGATGGCATGCTACATAATGAGAAACATCTTTATACTATAAGTTCCTACACAATTGTTGATCACTTCTACTTAATTTATTTTTATTTTTATTTATTTATTTATTTATTTATTTATTGGTACTGGGACCAAAACCCAGGGGCACTTTACCATTAATGTTCATGTCCAGAGATTTTTTTTTTAATTTATTTACTGTGAGCCAGCATCTCACTAAGTTACCCATGCTGACTTTGAACTTAGGACCCTTCTTTCTCAGACTCCCAATTTGTTGGGATGACAGGGGTGCACCACACTCTGCCAGATAGAATACAATATTCTAAATAGAATACAGAATTTTAAATCTGAATGTAGGTTTTATTTATTTATTTTTTAATTTCTAGTTTGGGTACTGGGGGTTGAACCCAGGAATGCTTCATCTCTGCGCTACATTCCCAGACATTTTAATTTTATTTTGAGACTAGGGCTTACTAAATTGCTGAAGCTGGCCTCAAATTTGCAAGCTTCCTGCCTCAGCTTCCCAAGTCACTGGGATTATAGGCCTCTGACACTGCTCCTGGCACTTAATTCTTAATAGAAATTCTTTGTTTAAAATTTCTGTAAAAATTAGTTTACCACTACACTAATTATCAGATTAAAAAACAAGGTAGTCCAGGAAAAATGCCAGTAAGAAAAGAAAACAGAACTTTATCTGGGCGCAGTGACTCACACTTGTGATCCCAATAACTAGGGAGGCTGAGGTAGGAGGATCACAGATTCTAGTCCCAACAATTTTGCAAGGTCCTAAGCAACTTAGCAAGATCCTGTCTTAAAATAAAAATTAAAAAGAGCCAGGAATACAGCTCAGTGGTAAAGTGCTCAGGGTTCAATCCCCAATACCCTCCAAAAGAAGAAGAAGAAGAAGAAGAAGAAAGGAAACTGTAGCTTTATCAGTATTTGCCTGTGTGATGTAGAATATCTGAAGTGATCTTAGACCATGAATCAAGGGTTCTAGAGGCCTTTTTTCCAAAATTTTCACCTGGAGGAGCAAAATCACACCACTAGATATCTATTTTGGCTTGGTTCAGTTTGGTTGGTTAGTTGAATGCTGAGGATTAAACCCAGGGCCTCTCTAGACATATCTTTTTTGAAAGGTTAAAAAAATGATATTTCATGTTTTAAGACATTTATAGATATGATTAACTCATTCAGCTCTCAGAGCATCCTTGAGATTTTGTTCTAAGACCCCTATTTACTGATGAGAAAACTGAGACTCAAAAAACATCACATGTTCCTCAGCTAGGGAATGATCAAAAGGGAATCCCAGTCCAATCTGTGTGACTCCACAAATCCACCTTAACCCCTATGGTTTAATGATTTTGTCTGGTCCCTGGTGATGGAAGCCAGGATCCAGATAAACACTAGAGATTTGGAAGGAAGAACAGGAAGTGCAAAGACATCAGATGGATTAACTTCTGTTTGATTTTGCCTAGGCGCACTTGCACCCACTCTGTGTGTTAGTGGAGGTGCACTGGCCTAGGCTAGCTGGAATCATGCTGAAAATTATAGGGCATTAGGGTCCTAGTTGTCCATCTGGTTTCTCAAATTAATTTTTTGGCCTCTCTGTACCTCAAAGTAAAAAAAAAGAAAAGAAAAGAAAAGGAGCTATTTAAACTACAAAATCTCTTAGCGTCTTTACTATGATCAAGAGTCCACAAATAAACGGACCAGGGTGACCTTCAGAGGCTGGGCTGGGGGCAGAACCATGCCCCCAATCTGTAGAGATCACAATGGGCCTTTTTACAGGTTGATGGTAAGTGTAGCACAAAGCTTGGAAACCTGACAACATGGGTGCATATTGCTGAGCCTGGACAAGCTTGAGCCCCACCATATGATCTTTTGGGGATATCATGGGGAAAATATTATCATGTGACATCTGGTAAACCCTGTAGTCTCCTTGCTAGCTCCACTGTTATAAAGAGAGGTTGTTTTCTCAAGAAAAGGAAAAAAAATTCTCATAAATGGCTCCTTGTGGTCACAGGAATAAACTATGGATTTAGCTAAGGATGTCCCAGTGTTGTCCTGTCCAATTCTGGGAGAAAGTGGTGCTGGTCTTACTACAGATGAGTTTAGCAAGAGGAAGAATCCTGCACTCACATCAGGGGACTGACGGAACAGCTTAGATGTCAGACTGGGAACCCAGGACCTCAGCCTTGATTACCCTCCCCTAGAAGAAAAGAGACCAGGGGCAGGAAGCCATCAGAGCTCCTGCCATTGTTCTCCTTAACTTTGGGACCTGCTAATTAACCATTGAACCTAATTAACTCAGCCATGAACAAAGGCCAGTGGGGGAAGGGAGTGAAGAACAAAGCATTCTCCAGGGACTTGAGGTCATTCTCCAGTCCTGAGGCTTGGAAAGCCCACAGGAGAGGCGCCTACACCCTGGGGACTTAGAATCCAGCTCCTGTGCAATGTTTTCCAAAATGGTCACAAGATGATTTCTCCATGGCACCCTTTGGGAAGAGCAGCACAGCACCACACAGCCCACGTGTGCCACATACATCTCTGTCACCACGGTTCTGTCATCTTGAGGCGTGTTCCCTTGCTGTATCCAGTATGACTGTGATTTCCAACAGTGACTTCAGCCACCTCCAGAGGTGCAGTGGGTTTACCAAACAAGCTTCTGGAATCAAAGGCCATAATTCAATAGACAAGATCTTCCTTCTCCTCCAAAAGACTTCCCAGCTCTAAATGGCTTCTCGATTCTAAAATATCTTGTTGATATTGATATCGTGTTAATACCTAGTGTTGATATCTCTAAAGAGCAAAGAACCTTTTTTTAAGAATCAATGTGAGCTCAGAAACTCCACTCTCTTTCCCCAGCCCTGTAAGTGTGAGTTTAATTCTCAGTTTCCCATTGCTTCATGTATGACATCAGAACAGATGGCTGAGCTCTCTGGGCTCCAGTATTAATCTGCAGAAAGTCAAGGTCATTAAACAAATTTGGAGGATTTTTTTTTTAATTCACTGAGTTGCTTAGGGCCTTGCTAAGTTGCTAAGGTTGGCTTTGAACTTGCTATCCAACCTGGAGGATTTGTTTGAGCTCTGAATAATATCAAGTGCTTGACATACCTTGTTTTTTTACCCATAGTTTCCAAAGCATTGCTTCAATGATTCTTACAAACAGTTTTGTCTCACCTTATCCAGTCAGGTAAGTAAGAATTCAGAATTCCAAAGTCTCCCTTTTCACTTATTTCCTGGTATTCCCAGGCAAGCAATACTTGGTCTCATTCAAGGTCATGTGGGTAATTGCTAACATGGCCCAGCCCTTGGAGTCTAAGCTAGTAGCCAACTTACCCCACATAGCAAAGTCTGAGAACTAGATTGTCTCAGTGTCAATCAACTATGCTTTTGTTCCATTTGGGTACCTGCTTTGAAGTTTAGATGCTTCTGGCAAACCCTTTGTGTGCTGGGTGGGTGCTGAGAATCACCATCTATGATTCTCATTCTTATTATCTCATCCCTGAACCATACTTGCCTTGATTTCCAACCTGATTTCTCATTCCTTCTCACCTTACTGGTATATACTCCTCTTCCCTTACCAACCTCTAATGTTTTGTGCTGGTTCCCATTGGAGATTTTGTAATTTCAACTCAGAGAATTCAGAGATTCCTGGAGACTTGGACCAGAGAAGGATCTTAGAGTATAGATATTTGGTCGAATCACTCAGTACAATAATCCCCCCTAAAGGCAGTTGGGCATAACTGTTTATTGAGCTCCTACTATATCCTAGGCATTATAGAAAATCAAAGAAGTAAAAAATTAGGAAAATTTCAAGATGAGACATACTCCAGTGAAGGATGCAAGTTCATGAATATATGTACACAGTACAAAGTGATTTTCCCTGTTGGAGGATTGTCCCAGGCTATGGTCAAACATTACCATAACCGAGGGCTCCACTTTACATTGGTATATGGCTTAGTGTACTATTAGGTGTCAGAAACTACTGAGACATTCTTCCTAACTTGAAGCTTGTCCGTTTCTTTCTTCCCTAGACATATTGGATTCAGAATTTAAGCCTAAATCAATTGAGATCCGATTCCATTCTTATCAGCTGTGACCTTGAGCAAGTCTTTCAAACTCTCTGGCTCTTAATTTGCTCAGCCTTACAATGAAGATGACAATATCCATCTGGATATAATATAACATATTATATTAGACAACATTTTACTCTATACATCAGCTTTAAACATTTCTCAATATAGATATTGTCTGCTCTTTCTTTTCCAAGCTAAGTATGTATTTGACTCTATTTCTTTAGCTTTCCATCCCCTCTCCAGCTTCTGCCACCAACTCTGTATCCCCACTAGAGACACCAATGCCCTCTTGATTGTTACCACAGTATACCCTTCTCAGTCTCTCTATGGATCTTCGAAAACCATCCAGAATCTTCTCTTTCTTCAGAGGGTCTTCCCTCTTGACTTTTCTATCATCGAGTTCTCAAGATTCTCTCCCTTCTCTCCTTTCTGGAAGACTCTTCTTGGTATCTATAGTGCCTACTTTTCCTCAGCCCTTACTCTATCACCTACGGTTCCTTCCTGGCCCCTTTTGTAAGCTCTTTGATCTTATTCTGATAAAAATGGCAGAGGTGAAGGTCACTGAATTCTCACCCTGGGTCATGAATTGTTTTGTTCATATATGTGTGTGTGTGTGTGTGTGTGTGTGTGTGTGTGTTCATATGTATAGGTGACACCCAAGGTCTGTCACCCAGTAAGGCAGATAAACACAGGGTGTCTGGCTGCCTCCATTAACCAAGTATCTCTAAGTGATCTCACCCCCACTGAAAATTTCATCTACGAAATTGACATCTGCTATGTTGGCATTTCTAGCTCAGAACTTTTAGGCTCTGAATATGGTTATTAACACCTTCAGGCCCTCTCAACTCAGATGGCCAACAGGCACCTCAAGATGGATGTTGACTCATTTACTTTCTTTACAAACTCACTCTACCCTACATTCTCCCATCTCGCCCAAGTCAGACACCTGAAGTCATTGCCCCTCCACCTCTCGCCCACTTTCATGGCCTACCAAGTCTGTAGCACTAACTCCTGAATCCTCCCCACTTCTGCTCTATACTCTTAACCCCTCTGTCCTCGTCTCATTTCCCCTTGGCTTCATTTCTCGTGTTGATTTCCCAATGTCTCCTAATCGCTCTCCCTGTTTCTAGTCAGTCCTCTTGCAATTTATTGTCCTTTCTGGTGCCCAAGTGCTTTCTCTGAAATTCTGTGCTCCTTGCTTAAGACCCTTCTTGGTTAATCATTACCTTTAAGATAACATCCACATTCCTTCTCAGCTAACCCCAGCCCATTCATCATCTGTTCCTCTCAAGTCTCATCTTCTACCAACCCAGGCTTTACCCTCTGCTCCAGACTAATTGGATTGCTTAAATTCTATGGATAATTAAAAAGACAGCCAACATTGGGTTTTCACTAGGAGCTTATACCAATCTCTCTTTTTCTTCATTACAACTGTGAGAAATTGTTAAATAGTTCACAAGAAGGCAGTCTGGCTTAACGAAACAGATTCACACCAGTCTGTTTAACTCCAAGATTATTGTGCTTCACTATCACACTCTAGAAAACTGGCTGACTGTTTGTGTGGACCACCTTCTATGTCTTACCCATTCCCCTCCAGGTGATTTTTTTCAAGTCTTAGTTCAAGGGTCAGCTCTCTAGAAAAATAATGTGCTTGACCTCTGGCTTCTGGGCTAATTTAGGTACCTCATTAGTCTTGCTGGTTTTTTTTTTTTTTTTCCCCTCAGTGCTATGGATTGAATCCAGGTCCTCACACATGCAAGGAAAAGGTTCTACCACTGTGTTACATCCCCCTCCCATTAATCTTGCATTTATCACTTCTTTTGATGAAAGATTCCACCATTGATAGGATACACCCCTGAGTTTATCTTTGCCAGAAATCTAACAAGAGTTCACCTTCATAAATGTACATAATCTAAATCCATCTCAGTCTATATAGAACATATACACACACAAGATAATTCTTATACAAAAGAAAAAAACTAACTCCTTTTTTTCATATTTATTTTTTAGTTGTTGTTGGACACAATACCTGTATTTTATTTATTCTTATGTGGTGCTGAGGATCGAAAATGCTCTACTACTGAGCCACAACCCCAGCCCCCTGTGTTAACTCTTTACTCACTTGTCTATATTGGTCCAACTTCTATGTCTACTAGGTTGAGTCTCTTGCTGAATTTAACTCACTTTGAAACCCCAAAGCCCGATACGTGGTAGAATGTCAATGACTGAAACTTGAGTGGATAAATAATAAATAACAAGGAAAATAGCTAGCAATTTTGGAATATATACAAAATGAAAAAAAAAAAAAAGAAAAGAAACCAAAACCACCAGACATTTGAGGTAAGCTCAATTTACAAGATAAGGATTTTTCTTATCTACATTTTGCTAATGTAAAAGCAAAAAACTAGAAAGATTAACCAATTCACTTATTGTCCCAGTGCTAAAGTGATACAGGATTGGAATTTTAAACCCATGTAGCTGACATCAAAGTGTGAATTTTTAACAGGAGGACAGCTGCCTTTTCAAAACAAAACAAAACAAAAATGGAGTCTCTTTATTGCTTATCAGAAATGATAATCTAGTTTTTACCTCCCTCATCTTCTTGCCCTCCTCTCCCGGGCCAAACATAACCAACATGGTTCTAGTCCTTCTTTGTTTTCTCAGTATCACTCTTCAAATTTTACACAAAAACTTTACAAAAATTCAAGAAGAGTTTGGCCAGTATGGAAAACCAGAGGATTAGTACCTCCTTTGATCTGGATGCCAGATCTTGAAAATATTTTAACATTTCAGACACACCATTGGCATTTAGTGAGCATTCAGTCCATCTTAACTTCTAATTCTTATAAAAGCTGAGCCAGTGGTTGGGACTGCAGCACAGAGGTGAAGAACTTGCAGAGCATGTGTGAGGTTCAATCACCAAGAGCACAATTTTTAAATTGTGTCATCCCTGTCTTGTTCCAGTTTTTAGAGGAAATGCCTTTAATTTTTCTCCATTTAGAATGATGTTGGCCTAAGGCTTAGCATAGATAGCCTTTACGATGTTGAAATATATTCCTATTACTCCTAGTTTTTCCTAGTGTTTTGAACATGAAAGTGCGCTGTATTTTGTCAAGTGCTTTTTTTCTGCATCTATTGAGATGGTCATATGATTCTTATTTTTTAATCTATCCATGAATTACATTTATTTATTTCCATATGTTGAACCAACCTTGCATCCCTAGGATGAATCCCACTTGATTATAGTTCTTCAAACACTGGCCAGAGCAATTAGACAGATGAAATAAATTAAAGGGATATGTATAGGAAAAGAAGTACTTAAATTAGCACTATTTGCTGATGATATGATTCTATACCTAGAAGATCCAAAAAGTTCCACCAGAAAACTTCTAGAACTAGTAAATGAATTCAGCAAAGTAGCAGGATATAAAATAAACACCCATAAATCAAAGGCATTTCTGTATATCAGTGACAAATCCTCTGAGAAGGACATGAGAAAAACTACCCCATTTACAATAACCTCAAAAAAAAATAAGATACTTGGGAATCAACTTAACGAAAGAGGTGAAAGATCTATACAATGAAAACTATAGAACCCTAAAGAAAGAAATCAAAGAAGACCTTAGAAGATGGAAAGATCTCCCTTGCTCTTGGATAGGTAGAATTAATATTATCAAAATAACCATACTACCAAAAGCACTATATGCAATTTAATGCAATTCCAACTCAAATCCCAATGGCCTTCCTCATAGAAATAGAAAAAGCAATCATGAAATTCATTTGGAAAAATAAGAGACCCAGAATAGCTAAAGCAATCCTTAGCAAGAAGGGTGAAGCAGGTGGCATCACTATACCAGACCTTAAACTATACTACAGAGCAATAGTGACAAAAATAGCATGGTATTGGCATCAAAACAGACTGGTAGACCAATGGAACAGAATAGAGGACACAGAGACTAACCCACAAAATTACAATTAACTTATATTAGCAAAGGTGCCAAAGATATGCATTGGAGAAAAGATAGCCTCTTCAACAAATGGTTCTGGGAAAACTGAAATCCATGTGCAACAAAATGAAATTAAACCCCTATCTCTCACCATGCACAAGACTCAACTCAAAGTGGATCAAGGACCTAGGAATTAAGTCAGAGATTCTACGTCTAATAGAAGAAAAAGTAGGCCCAAATCTTCATCATGTAGGATTAGGCCCCAACTTCCTTAATAAGACTCCTATAGTGCAAGAATTAAAACCAAGAATCAATAAATGGGAGGAATCAAACTAAAAAGTTTCTTCTCAGCAAATGAAACAATCTGTGAGGTGAACAAAGAGCCTACATCCTGGAAGCAAGTTTTTATTCCTCACACATCAGATAAAGCACTAATCTCTAGGGTATATAAAGAACTCAAGAAGCTAAGCAACAAAAAAAAAAAAAAAAAAAAATAACCCGATCAACAAATGAGCCAAGGACCTGAACAGAAACTTCTTAGAAGAGGATATACAAGCAATCAACAAATGTATGAAAAAATGCTCATCATCTCTAGCAATTAGAGAAATGCAAATCAAAACTACTCCACTACATCATCTCACTTCAGTCAGAATGGCAGCTATTATGAAAACAAACAACAAGTGTTGACAAGGATGTGGGGGGAAAAGCACACTCATACATTGCTAGTGGGACTGGAAACTGGTGCGGCCAATATGGAAAACAGTATGGAGATTCCTTGGAAATCTGGAAATGGAACCACCCTTTGACCCAGCCATCCCACTCCTCGGTTTATACCCAAAAGACTTAAAAACAGCATACTACAGGGACACAGCCACATCAATGTTCATAGCAGCACAATTTACAATAGCTAAACTGTGGAACCCACTTAGATGCCCTTCAGTTGATGAATGGATGAAAAAAAAATGTGGTATACGTACACAATGGAATTTTACTCGGCAATAAAAGAGAATAAAATCATGGTATTTTCAGGTAAATGGATGGCGTTGGAGAAGATAATGCTAAGCGAAGTTAGCCAATCCCAAAAAACCAAATGCCGAATCTTTTCTCTGATATAAGGAGGCTGATTCATAGTGAGGTAGGGAGGGGGAGCATGAGAGGATTAGACAAACTCTAGATAGGGCAGAGGAGTGGGAGGGGAAGGGATTGGACAGGGGATTAGCAAGGATGGTGGAATGTGATGGACATCATTATCCAAAGTACAGGTATGAAGACACGAATTTTGTGTCAACATACTTTATATACAACCAGAGATATGAAAAACTGTGCTGTATACGTGTAATAAGAGTTGTAATGCATTCTGTTGTCGTTTATTTTTTAAAAAATCAATTTAAAAAAGTCAAACAGAGCCAGGCTTCAATAGTCTTTTTTTTCCTTGTATTTCTTTAATCTGAAGTGCTATGATATATCTTTGATAAAATATCAACTTTGCAGGAAAACAACAATAAAACCAACACATAGAAATATGCACGACCTCAGGCTGTGCCTCACATCATGTACATAAATAAACTGAAATGGCTTATAAAACTAAGTATAGAATTGTGAATCTTTAAAAAAAAAAAAAAAAACTTAGGGGAAAACCTTTGTGACTTCATGCCAAACAAGCATTTTTAAAAGATGACACCCAAAACATGACACACAATAGAAAAAAATTGGCAAATTGCACTTTGAAATTGAGAACTGCTACTTTTAAAAAAAAAAAACAAACATTGTTAAGAAAATGAAAAGGGGCTGGGGATGTGGCTCAAGCGGTAGCGCGCTCGCCTAGCACCACATACCAACAAAGATGTTGTGTCCGCCGAGAACTAAGAAAAAATAAATAAATGTTAAAATTCTCTCTCTCTCTCTCTGTCCCCCGCCCCTCATTCTAAAAAAAAAAAAAAAAAAAAAGAAAATGAAAAGATAAGTGACCTACAGGAAGAGAACAGTATTGGTAAAATATATATGTTACAGAATTTACTCATCATATGTAGAAACCAAGCTGCAGCAACAGTAAAAATCCTCTCAGATTTTGTAATTAAAAACAAATAATTCAAAAAAATCAGAACAGACACTTTAATGAAAAGGATATATGAACACATAATTATAGAAAAAAAGTTCAACATCATTTGTCACTTAGGGAAATACAAATTTAAATCACCATTAGATACCAATAAGTTCCTATTAAAACAACTTTAAAAATGCTGAAAATACCAAGACATAGAACTTGTAAACATTTCTGCACAGCAACTTTTGAACTCAGTTTAGTGGTTTCTTTTTTTCTACACTTTTTATTGGTGCATTATAATTGTACAATTTGATGGGATTTGTTGTTGCATATTTATACAGTCACACAAATACTATAACTTCCATTGATAGTTTCTTTCATTGATAGTATAACAGTATAATTTGGCCAATATCACTCCCTGGGAATTCCCACCATTTCTGAAAAGGTTAAACATGTACTTACCATGGGACCCAGAAATCTTACTTCTGTTTGCCCAGGAGTAACAAAAACGTAAGTTCCCACAAAAAACTGAATATGAATGTTTATAATGGCTCTATTCATAATCACCAAAACTGAAAACAATATATATGTCCTTGAAATGACAAATAGACATACATTCTGTGGCATATTCCTACAACGGAATACTATACAGCAATAAATATTACATCTGATCACATGCATTAACTTCAAATATATATATGCTAAGGTAAAGAACCAGACACAGAAAAGCCTCATAAATATAATTCTATTTATATGACATTTTAGAAAAGGCCAAATTATGTAAATATAAAATAGCTCAGTGATTGCCAAGAACCAGAAGGAAAGGCTTGACTATCAAAAGGTAGAGGACACAAGGTAACATTTTTGAGGGTGGAATTCTCCCAAACCTTGGTTCTGGTGTTAGTTACATGAATAAATGCATTACTAAAACTCACGAAACTGTTCAATAAAAAGGACAAACTTTAATGGACATAAATCATATCTCAGTAAAAAGCATATCTTAGTACACTACAATCAATTATGGAGGAAAGAACAAGGTGATAATTAGGTAGATTACCTATTTATAACCATTCTACCAATTAACTAGTTAGTTGCCTCTGTATGGATTCTGATGGGCATTTAGTGTGAGGAAATGAAAAGGATGAATGTAAGGAACATGCTGGTTTTAAAATGATTCAATTCCTCAAAACTGTTAGTATCTAAATTTAAAAAAAAAAAAAAAGGTGTAGGAATGTAAATGTTCCAGGCTAAGGGGCGATCACAAGACATGATAAGCACTGGGGTGGGGATCCAAGTAGAACATGATTGAGTCAAATTATGGATGCAATCAGAATGCTCATGGGGGATTAGAAAAACATACTGATGGTAAGTGTGCTGAGGTTGACCATTTTTTTATGGTTATATAGAATTATTGCTATCTTTTGGAAATATGCCCTGAGGTATTCAGGGATTCAGAGCTATGATGTGTGTGACTTACTGTCCAATGCTTCAGGAAAGAAATGCTATGTATTAAATTATTATGATTAAGCTGGTATTACTGAAATCATTGTATTGAAATTATTTTGAAATAAAAATCTTTTTAAAAATGTCATTCTGCATACCTACGTTTAATACTGTGAGCAATGTTTAATTACAGGAGGTGAGGAGGAGGAAAAAAAAAAGAAAGAAAGAAAAACATGGTTTTCCAAGCCCTACGAAACCCTCTATAGACTGGATCCTTATGAAAATTTCAGCTCTAAATATCACCTGACAGATGTTTTTCCCAGGATTTTTATTGGGATGGACATGAAGCTGACTTCCTCCTTCAGACAAGGTCTTCCGTGGTGGGGTTAGGTGGCTGCAGACACATCCCTGCCAATCACTTCCAGCACAACCATCTCCATCTTCCCCGTGATCCTTCAGACCAGGGCTGAACTGCATTTGTGTTAACGCTTTCCCTTTTCCACTGTTTGGTTGGGCCAAATCTTTTTAATTGCATACAGTGATCCTGTGGGTCAGCCACCCATGATTTCCTTCTCTTTCCCATAGTCATCCCACTGCTTACTAATACCTGGGGTGGAGAGAAGTATGTGGTTTATAGGAAGGAAGATGAAATTAGCCACAGTCCTTAACGGTCATGATAGATGTGCTGTTAATACAGGGAGAGAGAGAGACACAGGCTCGGAGGAAGTTTAGGGACATGGGTAAATTTCCATTCTTTTAGAAATCACTAAATCTCAGGATTGGTACCCTAGGAGTTTGATTTTTATACAAATATAGGTCAATTATGGAGTAGGAGGCTATCTTCCAAGTGATGACTTAGAGGTTCAGGTTCCTTGATGTTTGAGGAACTTGTTATCTTCAGCATGTTTCTTCCCATGATTGTCACTGCATGGGAAAAAAGTGGGGTGACACATGAAGATTCATGTAGAGATCTCGAAGTGGCCCACATCACATTAGTCCTTATCTTACAATATGGCATCCAATAGTCTGCATCAAGAGGTGGCACATACATACCCTCCCCTTGAACCTGAGTGGCCCTTTACAACTGCCTAAAACAGTAAACACGTTGGAAATGACCCTGCATGACTTCCAAGGATAGGTCTTAGGAGGCAGTATGGCTTCAGCCTGGATCATTCTCTCTGTGTCTCTAAATGCTCAGCCTTTTTTATTCACAAAGACTTCAGCCAGAATCAGCTGGAATTCAAAGCCTTCCATAGAAGACCATAGACAAGATGGGGTAGAAACGAGCCATCCTGTTGTGCCCTATCAATTTTTATGTGCAAAAGGATGAGAAATAATAAATCATTACTGTTGTTTAAAGCCACTGAGTTTTGGGTAACTTGTTACCCACAGTTGATAAACAGTACGAAAGGCATCGTGCCAGTCTCTGTTGCAATTCTGGAGCATTTCTGCATGAGTTGCTCATTAGGATTCTTGAACTCTCCACTGGAGTCTAACACCACTGTCACCATTGCTGTCATCATCTGTCACTGTATATGTTGAGGTGTCACCAAGAAACACAAATGATAGACTGAAGAGAGAAAAATGTAGAGCGTTTTTCTCAGGTGGTTAGAATGGAAAGGAAACTTGTTAGTGACCCACCTGGGACTGGTGACCACAGAGAGCCATTAGCACTCGAGGTCAGATGTGTAAGGTGGGAAGTATTAGCAGAATTTGGCAAAAGCTCTAACTATAGGAAAGGAACTAGGACTTCTCAAGTGCAAAACTGAGACCCAGCAAAGAGAGAACTTGGAGAATAAATATTCAAACTTCTCTTCTCTTCCACTGATAGTTGTTGTAAGCTAAAATCAACAGGAAACCAAAGGGCATGGGAGCCTGGCTGATAGAATCCACATAGATACATTTCCCAGGAGACAGAGAAAGATTATAAATGTAGTGAGTAGATTTAGAAGTGGAGATATATACCTCCATCACCATCATCACCACCATTATCACCACTTGTCATCATCATCATCATGATCATTATCACCATCCTACTAATCACTATCATCATCACCATCATCATCATCATCATTATCATCAAACCCATCATCACCATCACCCTTGGGAGACAAAAGGATCTCAGCAGGTGAACTTGGGAGAGAGAGCCCTTTCATGTCCTGGGAACAGCCTGAAGAAAAGGTTTGAGGGTGAGTTAATAGAGAGTATGTTCTGGGGACAGAAAATGTTTCAGTTTTACTGAAATCGTAGAGATAAGCTTAGGTTGTGAAGTTGAGAAAGTCTAGCTGTCACCTTGTGTAATTCTTGAACACCAGGAGTAGTACTTGTGCTTAGCATGATTGGGAGAGGGGAGTCATTGATGGTTTTGAGCACAGGGTGACAGCATTCTTTTACTGCTCTTCAGGCATATCAAGTTCACAGCAGTGAAAAGGATCAATGCGGTGAATATGGACACCAAGTGGGGACATTATTGTGGGGGGCACTATTTTAGTTTAAGTCAAGAATCTCCCCTGTGAGGTGTGAGAAGAAACAGAAAAAGTGGTGTGGCAATAGATTGACAGTGTGACACCCAAGATAGCAAAAACGAACGGCTTTCCCCACCACCAATCACTGCTGAGCATGGGGACACCATCTGTTCTGTATTCACAAGTATTTATTAAGTGGCCAATGTGTGCCAGAAACTGCCCTTGACTATGTGGACACAGCAGGAAGCAGGACAGATGAAGCACAGTTAGAGAAGGGAGTGCCCATGGGCACAAGCAGGAAATTCAGGATTAAGAGTTGTCACACTGGTTTTCTTCTGCCTGGAAAGTCCTTCCTCTCCTCTTCTTTACCTAGAAAACTCCTACTCACCCTTCAAAACCACCCCAAGTCCCCAACAATTCAAACATTTGTCCCTGATTCTACCATTGTTCGATTGCTCAGATCTTGCAATTGCTCCTTCCTCTTGCAAGTCCTTTGAGAGATAACTGAGATTTCAAGGGATAAGAAAAACTTTTACACTTATAAAAGCTTGTGAAAGGGCTCTTGGAAATGTTATTGAAGCTATTAGGTCAGATCATTTGCAATGTCTTGTTGGCAATTTATCCTGTTTGAAACTAGTCGTTCATGCTGTTTGGAAACACAGAGAACCCCACCCACCTCCTCCCTTCTTATCCCCACTTTGATGTAATCCTAGAGAAAAGGGTTGTTGTGCAGCAGGATGCCCCTGCATATAGTCCCTGAGCTCACTGGGCAATTCTTCTCCTTATCTTCTAGTCCTCACTCCCTGGACTAAGACAATAGGTACATAGGAGATCAGCAAACTTAAGGTGGAATTGAGGTTTTTCCACTTAAACCCTAACACCTCAGACAAGGACCAAAACTCTGCAGAGACTCTGCTTCCTTATGTTTTAGGAAATTTTGGCTGTTGGAGTGTTGGAAAGATTAAGTAGTGCAATGAATGGAAAACTCCTGGTGGCTTGCAGGCATTAATCGAGTAGTATATTTTTATTGATATCAAATAAGAGTCATGAATAGAAAGATTATCCTTGAAACTGAAGAAAGCTAGAAGGCAGTAGCCTGCAGGCTCCTGGGTATATGAGAAACAGGGAGAGCCTGTGACTGGTTAACACCAAATACAGGTCAACGTCTCCCAAAGATCAGCCATGGCCCAGCTGCACTTTCCTGGAACCTCCCAGTGGGTAAAAAAAAAAAAAAAAGGACTAAATGCACGCAGCAGTTTCATCCATTCATTTATTCAACAAATATTAATTGAATGCCTACTATGTTCCAGGCACAGTCTGTAACAGAAACCAAATAGAGAAAACTGATATTCTTTGGGGGCTTTCCTTCTAGTAATAGGAGACAGATGGGAAATGAACATTGAAGCAAAATATCAGAATCAGGAGTGTTAGGTGGAACAATGAAACATGGGAGGGTGAGGAGACTGGAGGCAAGATTTGTGACAGAGCCTACGTGTCCTTTTGCACCTGAAGAACATTTTCATGGGCAGCAGGCACTGCAAAGATCCAAGGATGTCTCACGTCTTTCTCGGTGCTCATTTGGAACTAACCTTGAGAATCAGTGGCCAGACATCACAGATATTATTCTCCCAAAACTTGCAGCTTTCTTAATGGAGATCTTCATGAGAAGGAAACTGGATGGGGAGAGAAGAACAAATAAGTAAAAAGGAATAAATAACTAAGCAAGTGTTGCACAATAGTTTCCTTTTATACAGAAGGGATACATGCCAAGACTCCAGTGGCTGCCTCAAACTTCAAATAATACCAGCTCTCCCTGTTTCCTTCTATGCGTACATTTGTCTGATAAAGTTTCCCTTATAAAGCAGGTACAGTAAGAGAGCAACAATAACAATTCATAAAATAGAGCCATTGCAACAGCATTCTGTAATCAGTTTTAAATAATTTATTAAATCTTTCTTTATGGAATTTTCCACTTACTATTTTCAGACCACCATTGAAACCATGGAAAGCAAAACTTCAGATACATGGGGACTGTTGTGTTTGCTAGAACACCCAAGCACCTAGGGAACTTCCAGGTGCACCCACTACCAGTGGCAGCAGTGTTGGTCCTCAAATTAGTTGTTCTCCAAGAGAAGAACTCAGGAGACACTCCCTAAGCAGGAGCAAATGAACCCAGTAGGCACCTCTTAGGAAATAACACATAAGTGGGAAATGGAAGATTCTAGAAGCTGTGAGGAAACAGATGCAGAGTGCTCAATAATTCAGCCAGGGGGAAGGTCTACCATCGCACTTGGGAGTACCGTTCTTGGTCTTGTCCTTAGCTCCTTGCATATCCTCCCCGTGGGAAGAATGCAAGAATAAGAACCCCTGGAAGCCCTCAGCCAACTTGAGAAGGCTCCTAACTGATTCCCTGTTCCAGGCTCACCCCCTTCACCCATGTTCCCCACAGAAGAATCCAAAAAGTTCACTATCCCAGCTTCACACCCTCCCCTTCTCCAGGTGTTTTCCTTAATTCTTCACTCTCCCTGACATTGGGTCCCTGCGGGCAGCTCCAGCCCATCTTCCTGAGATCCGACCTCAAACCTGACACTTAGCCCACATGGAGTGTTTAAAAGCTGGCAGAGGCACATCACTGAGGCAAGCCTCAGACTACCCGTGCTACAGCTTGCTCTTGCCATGAAATGGAAATGATTCCTCGGGGGTGTTTGTGAAGCACAAATGGAATACACGAGAATGCAGCATAATGCCTGGAACAGAGGAGTTCAACAAACTTGGGCTCATGACTTGTTGGTGCTGCTGAGTGGCTCAGGGTCCTGGTGGATCATGCAGTGTCCCTCATATCTTCACTTGCCGGGTTTTCATCTTCAAAACAAAGGCAGGCTTCTGGCACCCTCCATCTTGATCCAAATTCCTCCCTTTAGTTCTCTCAGGTACCTGTTCACCCTGCTATCCTAGCACTTTGCCCATGATATAGAAACTGTCTGATTTTATATCTAAGCATCGTCTCCAGAATATAATTCAAGAAGGTGGGGGATCTTGGTATCTCTGTCACCGAACACGAAGAGCTGTTCTGAGGGGTGTAGTGAGATGAACAGTCAGAGAGAAAGAGAGAGGGAGGGAGAGAGCAGTTGAAATTCCAAACCTACTTCCTGCTGTGCTCACCCTATTATACCTTGTTGATAAATATAGACATTTATCAACATGTATTTACAGACCAAGGAAGGAGGATCACAAGTTTGAGGTCAGCCTTTGGTAATTGAGCAAGACTCTTTCTTAAAATAAAATATAAAAAGGGCTAGGAATGTAGTTCAGTGGCAGAGCACTCTTAGGCTCAGTCCCCAGTACCACAAAAAATAATGTTTGTGTGTGTGTGTGTGTGTGTGTGTGTGTGTGTGTGTGTGTGTGTATATATATATGATATATATATATCACACATAAAAATACATATGTCAAATAAAATATATCCATTTCCATTTTGGCCAAAATTGACCATCATATTTCCTTAGACATGATGTTTTAATAAACTTAAGATAGATAATTAATCTGATATATGTGCATGGATATGTATATGTAGCTTGTATAATAACTGTAGTTAATATTTATAAGGCAAGATATAAGGGTGTCATTTTTTTAACTAAATAAATCATCCCAACTATCTTGCAAGAGGGATGTTGATATCTTGATTTTATCCTTTATGAAGTAGTCCAGAAATGTTCAGGAAACACTCAATGTCACGCAGCATGGTAGTTTTTGTATGTGTGTGGGGATGATGAGTTAAATTGCATCCCCCAAAAAAACCTATGTCAAAGTCCTTAGCATGTAAGCAATTCAGGAGGTGACCTTATTTGGAAACAGGGTCTATATACAGATTACCAATTTAAAATGAGATGGGGTCTTGCTAAGTTGCCCAAGTTGTCCTCTCATTTGTGATCCTCCTGCTTTAGCTCTTGAGTCACTGGGATGACAGGTGTGTACCACCACCACACCTGATATCCAAATTTTAATAAACTGAATAAGTGTTAGGGTGCTGGGATATAGCTTAGAGATACAGTGTTTGCCTGGCATGTACAAGGTCCTGGGTTCAATCCCTAGAACACTCTCTACCAACAACAAAAAAAAAGTGTTAGAGAGTAGTGAGAATGTTTTTATTTGATTTTATACCATATAAAAAAGTAAGTTTAGAATTAACAATCAGAGTAGATTTGAGATGTACTGGAGATGTGGGGAAAGGGGCATGGAGCTGCTCAAACTTGTGATTCTTAGCAATGTGTCACATAGCTCCCAGGCACCCCCTAACCTGTGAGCTCCCACACCTACCTCAGGGTATCTAGGTCAGTGAGGGATTTCATCCAGAAAATTCCAGTCCATGCAAACCAAAAGTGTACCCCAATTAATACATTTTTAAACCAAGAAATACAAGTACACCATCTGACAAGTGTACTTATTGTAGGGAAATGGCAAAGTATTTGAAAGAAGACATCTCCCAGAAAATCTGCAGATGTGTATGTGCCTGGATCTTTATCCTTGTGTGATTGAGAGGAAAGGAGCTGAATTTAGGTTGGGTCTGCAGAGAAGATTGAAAAACATACATTCACTCAACCAACTTCATGAATATTTCCTGTTACTGCACACTGCATGGAGGCCTGAGAGCTATGAGATAAGTGAGACAGCCCCTACTCTAAAATGTTTATATTCTGGTTCATGAGAAAAGACTTCAGATGATATTAATGAATTCATCATTATGGGCTCCAAAGGTACAATCACTGTGCTTGGCTTTATCCACCAAGGTGGGCATCCAGTTTGGATTTATCTTCATTTTGAAATGAACAACAGAACACTGGTTTAAGAGCACACACTTTAAAGAAATAGCCAGCTCAGAACATCTCCACTATATGACAAGCTAAGATCAAGAAAACCAAAGTGTCAACAGAGTCCCCATCTATGACATCCAGTGAGCTAGATCTCAAAACACAGGAGAATTCTACTAACCCTCCAGAAAGAAGGAACTGAGATTATACCCTTGGAGGAAGGAGATCAGTGAATAGTTTGTGCAGCAGGAAATGAGTCAGAAATTAGTAGTTTCAAATCAGGAGACATGGGGCTTATTAAAGAAAATTGACAAAATCTGAACCCCTCCATGCCCCAGCCCCACTTCTCCAACATATCTCAAATTATCTCTGAAAGTTAATTTCTAAACTATCTTTATCTGTTTTATATGTGTTATAAACATCAAAACATAGTTTCTCTTCTGGTAGAGAAATAAGTCTAGAATTTCATTCATGAGGAAGCATGAGCTCTCTGATGTTCAGAAGGTTAAGAACAGAAACAAAGGGAGGTGTAGGAATACATTCCTAATCCCTGTCCACAGAGTGAAGGATGCTGGAAAACCCAGAAAGAGGCGAGTCAAGGGCTTGGACATGTGTGTCAGAATGAAGGATGGTAAAGGAGACCAATCTGAGAAATTAAACCTTACAAAAGAGGAGGATCCAAGATGGCAGGCCAGAGGGAGGCAGCATTTGGTGACACTCTGTGACCTGGGATTCAAGTAGTGAGAATACTACTTCTCTGAGAGCGATATTCCTTCCCCCATGCAGGAAGAATCCTGCCTGTCCAGGGCTCCAGGCCTCAGCGTCAGAGCAGGCCTCCCGACTACTCACCCACGCAGGACTACCCGGTTCCTGAGTGGGACAATGGGCAGCACCCACAAAGAACTTTCGGCCACCCCCTGCCCTCCCCACAGCAGAAATCATAGACACTGCTCCCACGCAGGACACCTGGAAACTTCTCACACACAGGAACTCCAGCTGCCACTCCTGTGTGGAACCCGAGCTACCAATGTGGGGCTTCCATCTTGGGACTCTGAAACTGCAGAGATAGTCTCCTACCTGCAATAGCCTGCCTGCACCTGAGAACTCCACACAGGCTCGGAAGTCAGCTGACAGCCACACACTGCAAGCCACAGAGTTGTCTCTGAGCTCATCGTCCAATGCCATCACCGGGCTTCCCCCACCCCAGCCAACACCCCATCGCTGAAAGCAGGTACCTCCATCTTGGGCCATCTTCATCACCATCTTCAGTGGGAGCAATTCCCAGGTTAGAACTCCAGTTGGCCAGGTACCCAGTTTCTAACTATCCAGCAGCGGCTACCTCCAGCACAGTGATGCCCTGGTTACCTTCACCATCCTGAGGGCAGAGATACCAACAGATGACCCCACCTATTGGATGAGAGTGGAAGCAGGAAAGATACTGATCTCCAACCAAAACAATACCTGTTTCTTCCTTCAAGATTTTCTTTTCCTATCCCTCTTTTTTCTCCCGTCCTCACATCCCCAATATATGTGAAACCAAATACTTTGCATGAATTAGGATTTTGAAGACTGGGGCATCTGAATAGTATATTACAGTTGTGTTGTATATTCTTTTTCTTTTTTCCCACCAATTTGTACTATTTTAACATTTTTTATTTTTCTTAATATGTGTGTGTGTTGTATATACTCTACTGTCTTTTCACTTACCTGTCTACCCAAAATTACTTCCTGCTATTAATCTTCCTCTTTAGATTTCACTTCCACACTTCCTAAGATATAATAACTCCATATCCTCACTTTCTACCTCCTCAGCATATCATCCTAATCCTCACCCCCAGTTCATTATCCACCATCAGAAACAGTAAACTCTTTTACAAACCTACTGAGTATACTGTAGTTATTAATTGAATTCACCATTTCTGTACATTGTAACCAAACTGTAAATGTCTTAATAGCAAACATTTATTTTTATGGTGTTTATTATTTATATTGGGATCTGTTAACATTGTCCTTCACCTTAAAGGAGAGGTATTGGATCCCTACAGGGGCACTATAAGCCTATAGGGTAAAAAATGTAACACCTCAGATCCACAGTGCTAAAAGGGAAGACACACAAGCAATATGAAAAGATAAGGGAAGAAAGTGCTCCAAACAAATCAAGATACCACATTATTAAAATCCATAGCCAGCACAGCAGAAGAAATGACGTAAAAGGAATTCAGGATGTACATAATTAAAATGTTCTGTGAATTAAAGAATGATATAAGAGAGCAAATAGAGGCAGCAAAAGATCATTTTGACAATGAGCTACATAAACAAATACAGGAAACAAAAGATTACTTCAATAAGGAAATAGAGGGGCTGGGGATGTGGCTCAAGCGGTGGCACGCTCACCTGGCATGCGTGCGGCCCAGGTTCTATCCTCAGCACCACATACAAACAAAGATGCTGTACCCGCCGATTACTAAATAATAAATATTTTTAAAAAAAGGAAATAGAGATTCTACAAAAAAAAAAAAAAACAGAAATTCTTGATCTGAAAGGAAAAAAATTAAAAAAATCAATCGAAAGCATCACCAGCAGATTGGACCACTTGGAAGACAGGACCTCAGACAATGAAGACAAAATATATAATTTTGAAAAGAATGTAGACCATAGAGTGAAAATGGTAAGAAACCATGAGCAGAACATTTAAGAAATATGGGATAGCATGAAAAGACCAACTTTAAGAATTGTCAGGATAGAGGAAGGCATAGAGTTCCAAACCAAAGGGATGAGCAAACTATTCAATGAAATAATATCAGAAAATTTTCCAAACATGAAGAATGAATTGGAAAACAAAATTCAGGAGGTTTACAGGATGCCAGATGTACAAAATCACAAGAGATCCACACTAAGGCACATTATAATGAAAATGCCTAACTTATAGAAAAGGGAGGGAATATTAAAAGCCACAAGAGAAAGGATCAGATTGCATATAGGGGAAAACCAATTAGATTATGTGCAGATTTTTCAACCCAGACCCTGAAAGCTAGAAGATTCTAGAAGAACATAGATCAAGTTCTGAAAGTAGATGGATGCCAGCCAAGAATCTTATATCCAGAAAAATTAAGCTTTAGATTTGATGATGAAATAAAAACTTTCATGATAAACAAAAGTGAAAAGAATTTACAACTCAAAAGGCTGCACTACAAAACATCCTCAGCAAAATAGTCCATGAAGAGGAATTGAAAAACAGAAAATCAGAAAAGGAGGGTATTACACTATAGGAAAAACTAATCAAAGGAGAAACCAAGTCAAGTTAAATATAAAAAATAAACAAAAATGGCTGGGACTACAAATCATGTCTCAATAATAACCCTGAATGTTAATGTCATAAACTCACCAATCAAAACATAGACTGGCATATTGGATTACAAAAAAAAAAAAAAAAGACCCAACAATATGCTGCCTCCAAGAGACTCATTTCATAATATCCATGGACTGAAAGTGAAAGTTGGGAAAAATCATACCACTCACATGGACTGTGGAAGCATGGAGGGGTTCCCATCCTCATATCAAATAAAGAAGACTTCAAGCCAATGTTAATCAAAAGGGATAAAGAAGGATATTTCATACTGCTAAGGGAACCATTCTTCAACAAGACATAATAATAATAGAGAGTCAAATAGACCACAACACAATATTCTGGGTAACTTTAACACACCTCTTTCACCACTGCATAGATCGTCAAAATAAAAACTGAACAAAGAAACTATAGAACTCACTAATAGAATCAATAACTTAGACTAAACTGACAAATATAAAATATTTCATCCTACAATGAACGAATACCTTTCTTTTCAGCAGCACATGGATCCGTCTCTAAAATGGACCCTATATTATGCTACAAAGCAACTCTTAGCAAATATTAAAAAAGAGAGATACTACCCTGCATTCTTTCAAATCATAATGGAATGAAATTAGAAGTCAATGATAAAATAAAAAATAAAAGCTACTCCAACACCTGGAGACTAAATAATATGCTACTGAATGAATAATGGGTTGCAAAAGATATCAAGGAGGATATTTAAAAATACTTAGAGATGAATGAAAACACAGATACAACATATTGAAATATCTGGGACACTATGAAGGCAGTACTAAGAGGAAAGTTCATTGCATGGTGTTCATTCCTTAAAAGAAGAAAAAGTCAACAAATAAATCACTTTACATCTCAAAAACCTAGAAAAAGAAGAACAAATCAACACCAAAAGCAGCAGAAGACAGGAAATACTTAAAATCAGAGCTGAAATCAGTGAAGTTGAAACAAAATAAACAATTGAAAAATTGACAGAATAAAAAGTTGGTTGTTTGAAAAAAATAAATAAAATTGACAAACCCTTAGTCATGCCAACAATGAGAAGGAGAGAAAACTTGAATTATTAAAATACATGATGAAAAAGGAAATATCACAGACACTACAGAAATACAGAAGATAATTAGAAATTATTTTGAAAATTTATGCTCCAATAAAATAGAAAATATTGAAGGAATTAACAAATTTCTAGGGTCATATGATTTCCCCAAATTGAATCAAGATGATATACACAATTTAAACAGACCAATATCAAGTAATGAAATAGAAGATGCCATCAGAAGCCTACCAACCAAGAAAAGCCCAGGACCAGATGGGTACACAGCCAAGTTCTACAAGACCTTCAAAGAATTAATACCAACACTCTTCAATTTATTTCAGGAGATAGAAAAAGAGGGAGCACTTCCAAACTCATTCTATGAGGCCAATGTCACCCTGATTCCAAAATAGGCAAAGACATATCAAAGAAAAAAACTTCAGAACAATATCTCTAATAAACTTAGATGCAAAAATTCTGGCAAATCGAATACAAACACATATCAAAAAGACAGTACACCATGATCAAGTGGGGTTCATCCCAGGGATGCAAGGTTGGTTCAACATACAGAAATCAATAAATGTAATTCATCACATCAATAGACTTAAACATAAAAACCATATGATCATCTCAATAGATACAGAAAAATCATTTGACAAAATGCAGCACCCCTTCATGTTCAAAACACTAGAAAACTAGGAATAACAGGAACATATCTCAACATTGTAAAAGCTATCTATGCTAAGCCCCAGACCGACATCATTCTAAATATAGGAAAATTGAAAGTTTTCCCTCTGAAAACTGGAACAAGACAGGGATGCCCTCTTTCACCACTTCTATTTAACATGGTATTGAAACACTGGCCAGAGCAATTAGACAGATGAAATAAATTAAAGAGATACAAATAGGAAAAAAAAAGAACTCAAATTAGCACTATTTGCCAATGATATGATCTATACCTAGAAGACCCAAAAATTTCCACTAGAAAACTTCTAGAACTAGTAAATGAATTCAGCAAAGTAGCAGAATACAAAATCAACACCCATAAATCAAAGGCATTTAGTATATCAGTGACAAATCCTCTGAAAGGGAAATGAGGAAAACTACACCATAGTTTACATCATAGTTTACCATAGCTACAAAAATAAAATAAAATACTTGGGAATCAATCTAACAAAAGAGGTAAAAGTTCTCTACAATAAAAACTACAGAACGCTAAAGAAAGAAATTAAAGAAGAACTTAGAAGATGAAAAGATCTTCCTTGTTCTTGGATAGGCACAATTAATATTGTCAAAATGACCATACTACCAAAAGCACTACACAGATTTAATGCAATTCCCATCAAAATCCCCATGACATTCCTCATATAAATAGAAAAAGCAATCATGAAATTCATCTGGAAAAATAAAAGACCCAGAATACCTAAAGCAATCCATAAGAAGAAGAGTAAAGCAGGTGGCATCGCTATACCAGACCTTAAACTACACTACAGAGCAATTGTAACAAAAACAGCATGTTATTCACACTAAAATAGACTGGTAGACCAATGGTACAGAATAGAGGATGAGAGACTAACCCACATAATTACAGTGATCTTATATTAGACAAAGGCACCAAAAACATACATTTGGAGAAAAGATAACCTCTTCAACAAATGGTATTGGGGAAACTGGAAATCCATATGCAACAAAATGAAATTAAACCCCTATCTCTCACCATGCACAAAACTCAACTCAAAGTGGATCAAGGACCTAGAAATAGAACCAGAGATGCTGCATCTAATAAAAAAAAAAAGTAGACCCTAATCTCCATCATATTGGATTAGGCCCCTACTTCCTTAATAATACTCTATAGCACAAGAATTAAAATCAAGCATTAATAAATGAGATGAATTCGTACTAAAAATCTTCTCAGCAAAAGAAACAATCAGTAAGGTTTGTAGAGAACCTACATCTTGGAAGCAAATTTCTACCACAAGCACATCAGATAAAGCACTAATCTCTAGGGTTTATAAAGAATTCAAAAAGCTAAATACGAAAAAAAACAAATAACCCAATCAATAAATGGGCCAAGGAACTGAACAGACACTTCTCAGAAAGTGATATACAATTAATCAACAAATATATGAAAAAATGTTCAACATCTCTAGCAATTAGAGAAATGCAAATCAAAACTACTCTAAGATTTTATCTCACGCCAGTCAAAATGGCAGCTATTAAAAACAGAAACAACAATAAGTGTTGGTGAGGATGTGGGGCAAAGGCACACTCATACATTGCTGGTGGGACTGCAAAATGGTGCAACCAATATAGAAAGCAATATGCAGATTCCTTGGAAAACTGGGAATGGAACCACCTTTTGACCCAGATATCCCACTCCTTGGTCTGTACCCAAAGGACTTAAAAATAGCATACTACACACTACAGGGACACAGCCACATCAATGTTTATAGCAGCACAATTCACAATTGCTAAACTGTGGAGCCAACCTAGATGCCCTTCAGTAGATGATTGGATAAAGAAAATGTGGTATATATACACAATGGAATATTATTCAAAGAGAATAAAAACATGGCATTTGCAGGTAAATGGATGGAGTTAGAGACTATAACGCTAAGTGAAGTTAATTAATGCCAAAAAACCAAAAGTTGAATGTTTTCTCTGATATAAGGAGGCTGATTAATAGTGGGGTTGGTAGGTGGAGCAAGGGAAGATTAGACAAACTCTAGATAGATTAGACAAACTCTAGATAGGGCAAAGGGGGAATGGGGTAAGAAAGACGTTGGAATGAGATGGACATCATTACCCTAAGTACATGTATGAAGACACAAATGGTGTGAATATACTTTGTATGCAACAAGAGAGATGAAAATTTGGGCTCTATATGTGTGATATCAACTATAATGCATTCTGCTGTCATATATAACAAATTAGAATAAAAAATAAAATTTAAAAAAAATACAAAAGAGCTGACAATAAATATGGCACCTTGGGAAATACAGAGGGGAGAGTGGGGAGAGTGAGCCGGGTGCTACAGTACACATCTGTAATCCCAGCAACGTGGGAGGTTGGGACAGGAGGACTGCAAATTTGAGGCCAGTTGGCAATTTAGCAAGGCTCTAAGCAACTCAGCAAAACTATGTCATAAATTAAAAAATCAAAAGGGCTGGGGATTTGGCTCAATGTTAACCCCCAGCTGGGTTCAATCCCCAGTACCAAAAAGAAGAAAAAAAGAGAAGGTAGAGAAAAGGAGGAGGAAGTGAGGGCCATTGCACAGGTTGACCTCTGATTCACAAACCCAAGAGCCATCTCTCTAGCAACGTATACCTTGGCAGTAGTGGATACCATTCTTCTTTAAACTCTTCAATCTGAGAAACTTCATCTCTGCTCCTTACAACCATTGCTATTGGCATTTCTAGCTTCCCCTGCCCTGAGACTTTTATAGTTTCACCTTTTTAGCTGTTTGTCAGACATTCTTGCTAGAATTCCATCATTACTTCAAACCCAGTGTTTCTCAAAAATGAATCCTCACTTCCTCCTCCTTTCCTCTACCTTCTCTGCCCCAACCTCCCTAGTTTCTGGGATTACAGATATGTACTTTTAGCAAATAAAACACCAAGGAACAGGAAAGAGCACCCAAGCAGTAGCAAGACAGTATCAGCCTCATAGAGAAGACTTCTTCAACCAGATTGGCCATCACCACCAGGAAGGAAGTGAGTGAGCCTAGGAAAAGAGCATATGGCCACTGCAGCCTCCAGTCTCTCTCTAACGTTCAATGGCTGAGAGATATGGGATGAATCTGTTCAGGAATATGAGCTGACATTTTTTTTATTTTTCATTTTGGAAATCTTCAAATACATTAGAATAGTGTATCACAATGCTCAGTTCCAACCCATGGGCAATCCTGATTTGCTTCCTCTACACCCACTTTGTCTATCAACTGGTTTATTTGCAAGTTATTTCCAGATATCAAGTCACTTCTTCCTGAAATAATTCCTCAAGTGCTTCCATAAAAATTACAGACTTTGTAAAGTATAGCTATATGTAGCATTGGTACATCTAAAAAAGTAAACAATAGTTTCTGAATGGCCCAAAAGTGTTTAAATTTTCCCCAATTATCTCATGTTATTTGGTGCAAAGGGGGAGCTGCTTTATCACAATCAAGATTCAAACAAGAGCCAGACACAGAAAAAACAAGGGTCATGTTTTCTCTCATATGCAGATATCAGAAATATGTAGAGGAGATGGGCAAAGTTGGAGACCAAGAGGGAGAGAGGAAGGATGGGAAAAGGAAGGAACAGCAGAATGAATTTAACAAAATCACACTATGTGTATACACAAATATACCAGAGTGAATTCCACCTTCATAAGTATCTATAAAGCAGCAATCAAAAATAAATAATCAAATAAAAGAAAGTCTAGTGGAGGTAGGAGAATGAGGGAAGGAGGAAGAAAGGAAAATGGGGAGGATTAGGGGAAAATGGAGTCAATAAAATTGCACGCAGGGGCTGGGGATGTGGCTCAAGCGGTAGCGCGCTCGCCTGGCATGCGTGCGGCCCGGGTTCGATCCTCAGCACCACATACAAACAAAGATGTTGTGTCCGCCGATAACTAAAAAATAAATATTAAAATTCTCTCTCTCTCTTCTCTCTCTCTCTTTATAAATAAAATAAAATTGCATGCATGAATGATTTTGTCAAAATTAACTCTTATGTATAAATATAATGTATTAGTATAAAGGGGGAAAAAATTCAGATAAGGCCTAACACGGCATTGGTCAATATGTATTTGCATCTTTTCACATCTCTAAATTCCCCTTTTTTTTGAAATTGAGGATTGAACCCAGGGCACTCACTTTATCACTGAATTACATCCTCATCCCCAACCCTATCTATTTATCTACCTATCTATCTATCTATCTATTTACTTACTTACTTTTGAGACAGGTTCTCACTAAATTGTTTAAGTTGGCCTCAAAATTGTAATTCTCCTGGTTCAGCCTCTGTAGGCATGCATCACAGGGCCAGGCCCCAACTTTCTTTTTCATCTTGATGCTTATTTGTTGAAGAAACAAGGTAATGTGTCCTATAGGGCTTCTTGCCATGGATTGTGTTGGAGGTATCTGCAGAGGATCATTTAGCAGGTTCTTCCACCCCTATATTTCTTGTCAACTAGAAGATAAATCTTGAGGCTTCCTGTGATTCGAGTTGGATTTTTTTTTTTTTTGGTCAAAAAATGTGTATTTCCTAATGAATCACATCAGTAAGCACAAATGTCACTTTCTGAGGTTTAGATTGATGTCTACAATCAGAGGTCATCATGTCAGCCCATTCCTGATAAATTTCCAAAACCTTTTATTCTGTTGACAGTAAAATGCAATTATACCTTCTTTTTTTTTTAAATTAACGCAGTCCCAAATTTTAATATTTTTTTTTTAATTTATCGGCGGACACAACATCTTTGTTTGTATGTGGTGCTGAGGATCAAACCTGGGCCGCACGCATGCCAGGTGAGCGAGCTACCGCTGAGCCACATCCCCAGTCCCCAATATACCTTCTTATCCACAACATTTTTTTTTCAGTTCTCAGGGTTAAATCCACTGAGCCATATCTAATCTAATCTCTTTTTGATCAACAGAAAATTTAAGACTCTACATACAATAAAGACATACCAAAGAACCAACATTTCTTAAATATAAAAATTATGGCTGGGTATGGTGGCTCATACCCATAATCCTATCTATCAGGGAAGCTGAGGCATGAGGATCAAAAATTGCAGGCCAGCCTCAGCAACATAGCAGGAAAACCTATATGAAACATACTTGATGATTTCAATTTCTATGACCAACTATCATGACTTAGAACATGAAATCAATATCATTGAAATTAGAATAATAGATATAGAAGATCTTATACAAAATATGGGTTTGGAATGATAATTGGAGGGGAAATTTTCACAAATTGCCCCTCTCTGTGGACATTAAGACATCTCTAGTAACCAACACCTGCTCACAGTGCAGGCAGGGTTGGAAGCTGATCTTGGAGGTTGCTGATAATGTAGAGATTTTCTGTGTCATTAAGGCCTGTAGAGTGCTACTGGCAGAGAGAATGGAAAAGTAGTGATAACATGGCATTACCAAAAAAAAAAAAATCTAAAGGGTTTAGTAAATAATTTTAAAATGGCAGAATTAAGATATCACCAATACCTTGACTGATTGATTCTCCAATAACCTAAGAATGTAAATTCCAAGTTTTATAAGAACATGAATAATACTGGTATTACACTGACCTCATGCATAACTACTATGCTCAGAAAACCCCAGAAATTTCCCTAAGCCATTAAAATCCACCCCACTCATCTCCATGCACTTCTTAGACCACTACTTATATAACAAATATATCCATTGTCTAAAGAAATTCTAGGAAGCAAAGTCATGAACCAAAGAGCTTTTTGAAGGAATAAATTATTAGTGCCCCCCAATCTGTCAGGAAAAAATATACCCTAAAGCATCAGTCTCTGCAAAATAAATTGGTTGTATAAATACTCTGGGATTAAAGGGAGCTATACATAATTCTGAAGGCTAAAGTAAAAAATGTGTCTTCAGCACATGGTAGAGCCCAGTTGGGTTGATTAACAACAACAACAACAACAAAAAGTCAGGAGAATCACCCAGGATCCCCACTTGTGCCCTGGAAGGGGGGGGAAGGCAAGTAAAATAGTGAAATCTAGACATAAAGTCTAAGAGAAATGACCCAGTTCTGGAACTAACCCCCAAAATGTTTGTTAAAAGAAATACAATAGAGAGCTGAGGTTGTAGCTCAGTGGTAGAGCACTTGCCTAGCATGTGTGAGGCACTGGGTTCAGTTCTCAGCACCACATACAAATAAATAAAATAAAGGTCCATCAACAACTCAAAAAAATATTTTAAAAAAGAAATATAGTAAAACCTGCCAGGGTCTGGCTGCAGCAGAATAACCGGGGGTGACAAATAACTTGTGTGCGTTGATACAGCAGGAGAGGGAGCCATTTATTGTAGGACAACAGAGGTATTTATACATTTTGCACAGCTTATCTTAATTAGCATAAACTAGATACATCAGTCAACCAATAAGGAATCTCCACACTTAATGGCTCACTATTGTTACTTCTCAAACCACTCCCTCTGGCATTTTGCCAGGCACCACCCAGACTTGTTTAGAAACTCTAACATTCCCCTGGCAAAATACCAGGTGTTATTTTGACTTGTTTACAGACCTTAACAAAAAACAAGGATCCAGACCTCAGCATTTCTGTTTAGGTTTTCAATAGACACCACTCCCAATGCCTCTAAGCCTATTTATCAGCAGACATTCCCAGACCAACCCAAAACCTACATGTCAATCTGTTCCTGCCCATTTCTGAGCAGGGTAAAGGTCTGCCATTCCCAGCTGCCTCCTTGAAAGTCCCAACCACCAATACTGGCATTTGACAAGGGCCAGCCCACAAGAGCATGAAGAATTAGGACTCAATTGGAATAACTGGGCAGGAAGCTGGCTTGGTCAGAGCCTCTCCCAGATAACCTGGAGCCCTCGCAGTGGTCAGACTGCTGTTGAAAGGCAACCAGCTCTATCCAGGAGGGTCTTGTGGTCTGGCACAGAAGAGGTCAGTATTTCCTACAAATAGGGAATGCTTTCAATCTGATAAGAAGAACTTAGTCATTTCTGCCCTGTTTAAGAGGAAATTATGGGAGGCTTCTGGGCTGAGTTAAATGGCAAAATATCTCAGTGCTTGAAAGAAAGTAGGCTTTGTGCCCAACAAGGTGGCATTTGCAATACAGAGACCGGAAGGTAGAAAAGAGGGTAAGGTGTGCTGAGCTGAGAGCCATAGGTGAGCAGATTGGTATCCCAGCACCTGCTCCTAATGGTCCTTGAGCCTCACTTGAGACAAATTCTTAAGATAATCATAAAAATCCATAGCAACTGTGTTGATGTTGGGATTTGCACTGAGATTCCACATCAAGAGGTAGTGCAGGAGAAACAGGTTTGGATTTCCTTCACAGGCAGGCAGAAGAATGTGAGCACTTCTCCATCTATTTCAAGAGCCATCTGCTGACTGCTCCTTGGCTTTGCTCATACTCTATTTTTTGCCTCATGTTTCTATAATAAGAAATGAGTCCAGCCAGACATGGTGGCACACACATATTATCCCAGAAACTTGGGAGGCTAAGGCAGGAGGATTGAAAGTTTGAGGCCAGCCTTGGAAAGACCCTATCTCAAAATAAAAAAGACTGGGTATGTAGTTTAGTGGTAGAGTACCTCTGGGTTCAGTCCCCAGCACCATTTAAAAATAAAAAAAGGAAGAAGAGGAAGGAAGAGGAGGAGGAGGAGGAGACAAATGAGTCCAGAATACATCACCAGCATCATTCATTTCTAGAACACTTTGAGAAGCAAACCTTTTGTCACAATGGTTTGTACAATTGTTTTATCAAGAGACACAGAGAGGAGAGAGAGACACATACAGAGAGACAAGAGACAGAGACAGAAGCCAAAAGAAATGAATTGAAATTTCTAAACTATTCACTTACATTCAGAGCAATAAGGATCAGTGTATCCCTCAAGAAAGAATGAGATGCGGGCTGGGGATGTAGCTCAAGCGGTATCGCGCTCGCCTGGCATGTGTGCGGCCCAGGTTTAATCCTCAGCACCACATACAAAGATGTTGTGTCTGCCGAGAACTAAAAAATAAATATTAAAAAATCTCTCTCTCTCTCTCTCTCTCTCTCTCTCTCTCTCTCTCTCTCTCTCTTAAGAAAAGATATTATGTCCACCTAAAAAATAAATAACTTTTTTTAAAAAAAAGAATGAGATGCTTTTGACAGTTTATGACAAGCCATTTCAGAGGCATGAGGGTTAGGTATGAGGTCAAGAACACCAAGATGTCATAGGTAGGGTATAAGAAGAATGCCCCTGGAGGATAAGACAGGGAGAGGGGTGACATCCCTGTTTATGATAAATCCCATTACCATGACAACTCAACCACTGAGGACTCATCACCATGAAAACTGCTGCCACAGGTTCCATATTTTAGAATGACCAATGCGGGTGCTGGGGTGGTGGCTCAGCAGTAGAGCACTCACCTAGCACGTGTGAGGCCCTGGGTTTGATTCTCAGCACCACATAAAGATAAAAATAAAATAAAATAAAGGTATTGTGTCCAACTACACCTATAAAATATTTATTTTAAAAATGACCAATGGGGTAAATGGACAATATTATAATCAGATATCATAAGGTCATCAATGGGGGAAAATAGGGCAAGGTCTTCAGTCGGGTCCTCATCGGTACAAGAATGCCTCACAGCCCAACACAGAAGACACCAATTTCCAGATATGGAGGACTTGAGCCCCTCTTGCTCAGCTCACTGAGCGCTATCTTATGGAGTGCTACTTCCACACTCACCTTCGTATTTCTATAATTTACCTGTCACTCATGTGTGTTGTTCTCAATTCTTTCAAGACACCAAGGACCTGGACCCCAGCTGGACACCCTAATGATAACAGGAAGTCTCCAGAACCAGGGTTTGGGTAATAAAGTTAAGGAGATGGTCAGATGACTCCAATACGCCCTTACAGGACCATCCTGAGTTACATGAAGGTATGCAGAGGACAGCTGGAAAAGAGAAAGTCGTGTGTGGATTCTTGAGCAGGTGACCTTAGAAAGCAGAAGTGAGTGCTTGGGGAAGATGAGGTGGGGAAAGAGGAAATGGAAAATTCATAAAGTATCTCTGGGCTGGTCATTGCCAGGGCAATAGGATCTAGCCCACCAGAATCACATGCAGAGGGGAGTGGGATGCTGTTGGAATTATCCCCAAAGGAGCCTGGACAAAGGGTAGTTCATGTCCCATTTCTTAAGGTTGAATCTTGGCATGAGCAGTCACCTGGCCTCATTCTGGCCTGTGCAAACACAGGACAGGCCAGGAATCAACATTCTATGTGAGGAGGCTTCACACAGGTGAGGGGAAGAGGATGTGAGCCAAGGCACAGGAGAAATATGTGTCCCCAAACCTGGAAGACCCTGAGAGTCATCACCCAACACATTATTTTCTTTTCTTTTTTCCCTAAGCTTTTTTTTTTTAAATATTTATTTATTTATTTTAGTTCCAGGTGGACACAATATCTTTATTTTGTTTTTATGTGGTGCTGAGAATTGAACCCAGTGCCTCATGCATGCTAGGCGAGCGCGCTACCACTTGGCCACATCCCCAGCCCCTATTTTTCTTTTTTAAAAAATACAAATTCCCATCCTTCTGGAAGATACTCTGACTTTACAAGTCCCTCTCCCTTTCCCTGTAATCTCTACCACCCATCCTTCTTTCTGATTTTCCTGGTGGAGTAGAAAAGAAGACAAGTCTACCCTCAGAGTCTTGTGTTCTGAGATTCCTCCACACAGGTCCCCAAACATGTCCAGTCTCCTCTCACCTCTGACTTCTGATTTCAAAGAAGCTGGCTTTTTTTTTTTAAGCTACAAAAAAAATCATGTAGATTCACTGTTTTCAGAATTGCTGCCCTTATCATTGGGATGAACAGGAATGCATTTCAGTTCCTTTTCTCTAACTTCAGAGGGATGGATATTATTAAATGTCCCTTCTCTTTTTCCTGTTTGCAAGAAGGGAGTTTGAGGTGTGAATTTTCCTCAGGTAATACACCTGAGGTGGAGTCTCCCCAGTGTATCACTAATGTGATCCCAAAAGGATCACACATAAAGGGTCCCAGAGAAAAGATAAGTCTTCTCTAAGAAGCAGCATCCCCTGTGGGACTGAGTTAGAGAGACACTGCTTGGGAACTACAGCACACTGGCTCTGCAGGTCCTGCCTGTGTGACTTTAGGATTGTGACTAAAGCTCCTTGGGATCAGTTTCTCTGAGTTTAAGACACATCTTCCCAACCAGGCCCCTGGTGCCTGACTCAGAATAAATGCTCAGACCTGTCCTTCATCTCCCAGATGTAAAAATCCCCTGTCCTACCCCCAACCCCACCACATTAAGGTGGGTGATGGTGAAGCATTTTCAGAACACCATACACTTAAAGGATTTTTCTCCCAAAAGAAGTTTTTGCCCTTTCTTCTGAATGGGTTTAGAAAACACACTTCATCCTACCAATTTCTTTCCACAGAAGATATCAAATCCTTAATGTGATTTGGAGAAGTCAGAATCACACAATCCAGAGAATGGGGTTTCCTTTACCTTTCCTATTCTTCTGCCAGGGATAAAGTCTGGAGGCCCTAGAAAATGTTGCCAAACTGTCACTTGTTTTTCCTTCCACAAGCAGTGACAGAATAAATTGCTATTTTGTTTGGTTTTGTTTCCCATATACAAAACCTCCCAGGCCCTGGAACGCAGGCCACTGGCATTTTAATTAATGTTAATGCCTGGGATGACCCCACCCCCACCCAGCCCCCAATGACTTTGAGTAAGGAAAATAAATTGGCAAACCCAGACAAAGCCATGTGTGAGTGTGGGTTCCCCAGTCAAGCTAACCCTTCAGGATGGCTGGCTAGTCTCCCTAACCAGCCCTGCCCCCCTTCCTCCACTCCCTGTCAATGCGGAATTTTTCCTGTTCAAATAAGAATCCGTTGGGGGCTGGGAGGATTTCTCCTCTTAATAAAATAAATACTTCTGGAGCCTCTGAATCAGCTTAGTCTCCACTTTCCAATTACCAGGAGCATTTTTATTCTGAGATCAATACTACCACAATGTATCCAACCACAACTTTGCAACAACAAAAAGGATACATGTTCAATGTTTTCAAATACCCAGACCTGGCCTTGAAATCAACCTGGTATTTACAGCCACATGCATAGCCCTCTATTGGGTCAAAGCATAGTCACCCTTTCCCCCCAGAGATAATATGTTTCTTTTTTTCTTTTCCAGTAAATTTTTATCCCCCCCACCACCACCAACAACAACCTTCAGGGCTTAAGCATTTTATCCAGTCTAAACGATGGGGATTTAAATTGCTATTTTAGTAGAAGAGGCTTGATTAAAACCTATGTCCTCATCAAATTATTGGACAGTGGTTCTTGGGCTCTGTTTACATTAGTGTCAACCTTAATTTAAATTCCGCATAACTATATTTGCTTCGCTAAATGCATTCACCAGGAACACACCACAAATTACTTTGCATTATGAGCAGAGTCTCTTTGTCTATTGCAAAGTGTTTTGAAATTAGCACCATAAGTAACTAGCTGTAAGTGTCACTCGATCTCCTTAATGCCTCATTAATCAAACCCCCTGGCAGCTGGTGTGATGTCCAAGCCCCTTACATATAAGATCAGTATCACTTGCTCCTCGAATTTGACCAGTCCTTTAAACTTGATTCATTATTTGTGCATTTGCCCTCCCCTATAGCATTGCTCCTCCCTCAGAGGCCTTCCAACACGTGCAGTTTTGTATGAATACTGGTTGCATGTGTATTCTTTGCAGAAATTGGAAATAAAAACCAACCAATTTCCCATCCTGTGAACAGCCATGATCTCAAGAGAGGGGAAAGTCCTTTACTGGAACTAGAGTCCCACCAACCAGGGTATGTCTGAGTTAGCCACAATGATTCAACATGACTTTCAGGTTCATTTAAAATTGATACACTGGAAAATTTTCCCTGGACTGGTTTTTCTTTATGTCAAGAATTAGATAAAGAAAAGATATATATTCACCCAGGCCAACCACAATTTCCACTTTGACCTCAGTTCTCAAAAAGACAGAATATATTTAGTTTAAGCATCTAATCAGATGAAATATATGTGAGTTCTTTTATATAGAGTGATATGAATCATCCTGTACAAAATATAAGGAAAAGCAGAACAACTGTCCTTCATAACTTTATTACAGTTCTTTAGGAAGAAAGGTTATCATCCATTTATATATGTTCATACAAAATCATAGCAAAGGATGATATATTTTATAGTAGTCTTTTCTTGTTTCTTTCTTTTTTGTTTGGGGGGGGAGTGTCATTTCTTGGTACCATTAAACATTTGCAAACATCTAAATAGAACCTGTCATCCATATTTCCCTCTCCTTGAATCTCAAACAGGTTTGGACGCATATATTCTCTCTCTCTCTCTCTCTCTCTCTCTCTCTCTCTCTCTCTCTCTCTCTCTCTCTCTCTCTCTCTCTCTCACACACACACACACACACACACACACACACACATTTAACCAAATGTAATACTCACTGGCATTAAAATTACTTAGCAGTTTTGCTGGAAAATGGCTTCGTGGATATTTTAGATGGGGTCCTAAATCTGCTGTGAGCACGTTGTGGGTGTCATCTCCATGGCTGCAGGGGGCACGCGCCCGGCCCCTCCTGCTGCCTGCGTACAGCTCGCCCCACAGTGCGCAGAGATGAACAGGTGCCCTCAGTGGCGGCACGTGAGGTCGGGCGACTCAATGGGAGGCCTTTGGCTTCCTGGTCTTTCCTTCTGACCACCCAGCAGGAAAAATATACCGTAGACCCCCACCCCCACCCCGCCCAACCCCACCACCAGTTTTGTCAGTGAGAAACACACACACACACATACACACAGAGCATTGAAAACTTTTTTATTTCCCGCGGGTAGGCTTTTAGCCTGTGAATATTTAATGCAATCATAGTAAACCATTGATTTTCTTTGGGGTTAAACTTTTTGCCTTTTCACCTTATAAAAACCATTCAGGCTAAATCAACCTTATTACCATAGAATTAAGCATTGTATCCAGGCTTCCAAAACCAACACCAGGGGTAAAATCCACTGAGTCGGAACACATATCCAACAGTGCAAACCTGGGTTCAATTTTGACTTTAAAATCAACTTAATGTAAACTGCACTTTGTGTTTGTTTTTATATTATTATTATGTCTACTTTTTCTTATGGTATTTAAAATAAGCTCTGGTTTTAAAAGAGCAAATGTGAAAGAACATCTGATTATTTTTTTAGATGGCATTTACTCTGATCCTAAGTGTAGTTTATGGCAATTACAAAAGTACACTTTATGTCCCATCTCTGGTTCATCCTGTTCTTAACTCTGATTGTAGCAACCTCCATTCATTAGGATTCTGAATGAAATAAATGTGGAAAAGAGAAGCCCAAAGTGATTTTCAGAAGTGGCAAATCACAATTAAACTTAGTTTTTAAATCAACTGTTCCCAACTTTTTCCTTCTTTTTAGCAGCAGAGAGGGCTGATTATTTAAACCCAAAACTCTGCCTCATGGTACTCTGCACTACACAAACGCTTCCTGTCCCTTCTTCCCCAAAAGGCAACATTTTGACTTGACAACTACCACAAGACATGGAAACCTTCCGTATAAACACTCCACAAAGATTGCATCTAATCACAGCTTGGATTTAAGGGAGAAAAAGAGGCAGGGAAAAGCATGAATCAGACATAAGAAATGTGAAAAGTCCTGTGTCTCCCTCCCCCTCAGTTCTACATTCTCTCCCTCACCACCCCCCTGGTAAAATAAAAGAGAGTTGAGCGCAACCTGGTACAGTACAGGCACCCCGAGATTTAAGGGGATAAGTGCAGCCTTACTTAGCTGCAATGCTGCAGCTGTGCTCTTATCTAACCAAAGGAGACAGGGACAACAAAAGAACCCAAAGAAGGGACAGTGGATGCATGGGAAAACCACTACCCCAGCATTGTGGTGCCCTTCTGCTGAGCAAATAGTTCAAACTGTTCATTCTCATCTTCTATTCTCTCCCTGGTACATTGTTTGTGCCCTTGCATTTCATTCTGCAAGGAAGGTTGCTCGCTGGGCCTATAAGCAAACAGTCCAGAAAAGAGCTAGCCATCCTCCTCTCTTCCCCGGAGAACTAGCATTTTTATTTCAGCTCCAAGCTGTCAAAGACCTGGAGAGTTTATGTCAGTGTCCTGAATTAATTGCTTTAAGCTGGAGCAAGCTCCACGGGCTACCAAACGTCCAGAAGATGTTTATTAATAACGTTTCCTCCAAGATTCTGGCTCCAAGCTGTCCCTTGATGGTGGCCTTTATCTGATGCCACCCTCTCACTCCTGGTCCCTTGGTGCTCAGGAGGGGGTTGCCTCTTTCAGGCATCGTGACAAAATTTAGAATTGCCTGGGGTGAAAAAAAAAAAAAAATATATATATATATATATATATATATATATATATATATATATATATACACACACCTATGTAACAGGATACACATGATGGACATTTTTGTTCCCACCCAGAGAGATTCAAGAGTTACAGAAAACCACAGGCACCACCCTGAAATGGGCAGGGGGAGAGCAAAAAGCCACAAGGACATCCCTCTGTGAAGATCACTTAGCCAATGTAATTAGCAAAAAGAGCAGAAGAAATCAGCCCCCATTGTGTTCCCTCCCCACCTCCTCCTCCAAAGGAAAATTCAGTGAGACTGACTACATGATGCATTTTGAAGTTTTCCCAGTACCAAAAAAAAAAAAAAAGCCTCTTTAATAGAATGAAATAATAAACCAATTTATATACCGATATAAGACCAGGATCGTGAGTGCCATTGTGTAATTTTCCACTTGACTTTTCATTATCTACCTGAACAAAATCAATCTATATGTATGGGATCAACATACAATTCCAGAGATAAAAGCTGAAAATAAATGCGCTTTGCATATCCCCGAGATAAAAGACACAGTGCTTGGTGCTCCCTTTTCTTCTCCGGCAGATGCATTTATAAAATAAATTGTTGTGTCAAGAAAAGAGCCAGACATTGTGGTGTATCTTGAATGTTGACTCCTTTGCTGGAAATATTGATCCCACAAATGAACAGTGGTTAATAAGTACCCTGCAGACCGTATCAGGTCTTCTGCTGTAGTTTACCCAAAGTGCAGTCCGGGTCAATGTTTCTTCCAACCAAACCTCCCCACCTACAAAAAAAAAAAAAAAAAAAGACTACCCCTATTAACATGGATTTAAGGCTGAGGACTTCAAGGGCCTTCTGAATCCTCTCTAAAGAGACAAAGCACAATGAAAAATCACATTTTATTAGAAACCCCCATGCAGCAAATACCCAGCTTGAAAAGTATACACAGCCTTCAAAAGGGAATGAGAGTTGATTCCATGCACTTTGGGATTGACAGTTTTTGTTTTGTTTTGTGTTGTTTAACTTTTCACAGGTTGAGTTTTATTCCTTTATGCTCTTCTTGACCCCAGTAATTAAAATGGTACTAATAAAGGTAAGATTCTCCTCAGTAGCTGTGCCATGGGTCCACTTTGATTCTGCACCTTTGTAAAACATTGCCAACAGCATCCTATCTGTGTGACCCTTCTGAACACACGGTTCCATGTCACCTAGTTTTTGGTGTGCCCTGTGGGGCTCAGTGCTCTTTGGAGGAAAGCTTCCCTACCCTCCTAAGGTCTGTTTTCCACTCTTGTCACTGGTCATATTTTTGAGAAGCAGGAATTAATTTCCAATGTTGTATAGGCCAGCAAAAAAAAGGCCCACAAGGTACCTAAAGTAGGCCACTTCTCACTCCAAATGATCACTCTGATTTGATGGACATTTTCTGGTCATTGAAAAGTATTGATGTTTTAGATCAGTCATGGGCTTTAGGCCATAGAGTTCTAAAAATTCATCATGCATCTTTATTTATTCATCATGAGATTTAGTAACGTCAGGGGAGGTTAAATGTCTATGTGGGCAACTTAACTGCCACAACTTCCTTGTGACAGCAGGACAAATCAACACCTTTACCTTTTAAGATCTTTCAATTGACAAATTCTGGTGGCTATCGTTCTGTTGTTTTGGTGCAGTTATGCAACTCTTGATTTTCATGGGCCCTATTTCCCTACCCTGAGAGCTCTGTACAAGCACACAGCACCCATATGGAACTAGACCACTGCCTCTCTGTGAACAAGTCATGCATTCCTCAGTTTACATGAACTAAGGGCTCTGAGGAAAGCATCCAGGTTTGTGGGCTTTGGGGAAAATTCTTGTGATGGTCAAAGTTCAATATGGGGGAGGTATATGGGCTTTCAGTTACTTGGGGCTTTTAGGAAAACAAATGTACGAATGTCCTGCCTTTACCTAATCTTTCTGTCTCAGTAGCTATGAATAAATAAATCTAGAGAATGCATAAGATTTCACATTAAGAAGAGTGACCCAATTGTGAGAATTCTGTTTGAAAAGGAAACTACCTCAGGATGGAATCTTGGAAAAGTCCCTGAATTCTCATTACAGGAATGATGCCTCCTATTCCAAAAGCATTTGGGCTTTATGAACTCAAGGTCTGCTTTATCCATGGTTTAATTATTAATTAATTCAAAATAGAACAACACATGAGCTTCGTTCAACATATAGAAAAATCTTTAAGGAGTTGAATACCCACTCCCAATTTTTACGAGGAGAGAGAACATACTAGAGCAGAGTATTTCCTTTTCCATAGTGAAATTTACTCAAACTGGAAATTGTCATTGCTAAGTGACCTCATAACCATCTTCTTTGGCTGGGTCAGTACCCCAGGCCTAAGCAGAATGCCAACACAGGGTTGCAAAACAATATATGCTTATGAAAGAAATGTTTACTAAACAGGAAAAACTGCATTTCTTTTTTTTTTTTTTTCTTTTTTGAAGTGCTGAAGATCAAACCTTAGGGCCTCATGTATACCAGGCAAGTCCTCTAACAACAAGCTACATCCCCATCCTTATTCTCAAAACTCAGTTTCTTTAAAAGGTATTATTAGTTTCCGTGTCATAGTTGAGCTATTTTGATATCACTTCTGGGGGTGGGGAAGGGTTGGACAGTCAGAAGTCATGGATTTATGTAGGTGTCTACATTTGGATAAATACAAGATAGAAAGCTGTTGACTTTGCTAGTTCTAAGATTTAAAAAATAGATACATCCTAATACTTAAAGGAGGAGAAAAAGAGTACAAAACAACTCTGAAATGAGGATAAAAACATGCTCATATTCAACTCCTTGACAGGTATGATATAATGGACTAAGACAACCATTCTCAGCTATTATAGCCAATTATAACCTGGAAAACAGATGAAATTTTATGTGAATAAGTACAGGCTGGCCTGAATATATCTACCTAGGTATCATAAACTAAATTATTTCCCCACAATAATGCCCTCCTTCCTTTCCCATGTATGCACAGGGTTTTATTTATTTATTTTTTAAACAGGGAGGGTGAGAGATAGAAAGGGAGAGAGAGAATTTTAATATTTATTTATATTTTTAGTTTTCGGCAGACACAACATCTTTGTTTGTATGTGGTGCTGAGGATCGAACCCAGGCCACACGCATGCCAGGCGAGCACGCTACCGCTCGAGCCACATCCCCAGCCCTGCACAGGGTTTTAAAACAGTGTACACAGCTCTCTTGATTTCCACTAATATCAAATATAAATAACTGTGATGAAATGTGTTTCTCTTAACACCACCACCCCAGGGTGCCCCTTCACACCAGGCCAGATGGAAATAAGGTACCCATTTTACAGATGAAGAACCAAACGTTCCTGTTTGCCCTGTGGGAGGGATAGTTTACCCTTTTAGAAAGGCCAAACAGGAATGTTTTCCAAAGATGGTTTGTTTGTATTGAAGATTAGCAGACAGGGATGGAAATTGGGTGAAATATGGCCCTATATCAGGATCTCTTGGTAAAGTCCCTCTCCTGAACCTCTGAGTTATTAACACAGATACCCATTCAGGAGATCATAATTCTAGAAATGGGGCCAGAAGGGAGCATGACTTTGTATTAAAGATGCCACAAACTTTCCACAGTACTTAAAATGTCTCTAGATCAAAAGAGCTGTTTTTAAACATGAAAATAATAATAATAATAATAATTTATCTGTGGTGCCAGTTTTAAAGGCAAATAAAATTTTGATTTTGAAAGCATACCATCACCAAGAAAAAAATTACTTGATAGCTTTTCTATAAAATGCAAATATAATAGACATGCTGTAAGAGATAATTTTTTGGTCTTACATGCTACATCAACTTGCCTATCATTCACAAAGCTCTAAGTTTAGCATCACAAAACAAAAGAAACCAAATAAACATATATATATATATATATATATATATATATATATATATATATATATATCCTTATTCAATTTCTTCTGCAATGCTAAAGAGTACACGAGCATGTAATACCAAGGAGGAAAGCAAATTACTTTTAAAGAAATATAAAACATGCTCTCTTATGTAATTCAGATAAGATTTTCTAGCAATCTTCTTTAAAATAGCATTTAATATACTTCCATCGATGGAGTGACAGTCATTCTGTTTTGTACATGACTCCAGGCTGCCATAGCTGCAGTTGTGTCAAATATGTTGATATAATGTGGGATTCATAAAAATTTAGTTAGATGTTCAAATGTACTTCATTTTCTTTTCTGGAAATTCTGCAAGATAGAGATATGGATTCACAGATGAACACAAAAAAGATATTCTTTTTAAGAGGATATTTCAGATTAAGCCTAGGTGTGTTTATTGAGAGTGCCATTTTAAAAGGAACTGTCCATTGTCTTCAGAAATCACTATGCATTGTCTCAAGCACCACTTCCAAGTTCAAAAGAAGTTTCTGCAGCCCAGCACAGAGGGAAAAAAAAAAAATGTTTTGCTTTCCAACTTCCTAACTCCATTCATACTTTAAAAATGGTTATAGTGAGTGTGGACTGGCTGAGAGAAATCAGACTGATCTGTGAAATGCCAAAGGACATTGATGGAAGTCCATTACTCTCCCTTTGCTAATCCTCTGGGACTAGAAAAAAAAATAGGAAATAACACGGGGAGTTATTTTATACTTTGAAAAAAGAAAAGCATCAATTTTCAAGTTATTTAAAGAATGAGAATTCTAGTAATGAAGAATTGCAATGCCTGCTTTCCTAGAAACCCAAGGTAAATTCAGACAGCAAACACTAAGGTACAGTCTCTTTATGATTCTGACTTTTTTTTTTTTTTTTCCTTCTGAGTGAATAAGTCATTAAATGAAGAAAAGTCAATGAGAGGAGGGGACAGATTGTTAGATATTTTGCTTGACCTCAGACAGTAATTTTAATTTAGGAAAGAAGACTAGATTTCAAAATGTTAAATGCTCCTCTCCTAGGTAAAAAGTCAATTCATGTCCAAAACTGCAGGCCTGAGTTGATGTGCATTTTATGCAGATTTTAGGTCAGGTAAGGAGAATTTGTGGCTTGGGTGGAATTAAATAATGTGCATGATTTTAGTATCCATTTTGAGCTCATTATGTTTACATTTTTTTTCCTATTTTTACCTGTGTTCTGCAGCTCTGTGTGCACATACAGATGGTAACATTCTCATACTGGGCACCCAGAGAAGGTCACATGCTTTGCATCAATGGCAATTAGTTCCCTTTTTAAAATGGAAAATGTCATTAAGTTCTTGAATAATTCAAGAGTAGAGGTCACAATACAGTGTCCCTTTTGGGGGTCTTTATGGTGCAAATGGCAAAACAAGGCGATCCTATCAGTAAGAGTAGATCTAAGGTTTACAATGTAGCTCTATTTAGTGTGACAGGAAAATTAAATTACACGAGGCACTCATTCATTGTCACCCGTTAACAGGCTTGGGAAAATTGTGGATCCCGGGGGGCAAATCACTGACAACATGCGAGGAGAATAAAAATATTTCATTTTAATTGGCTGCTGTTTCGTTTGCTTGATTTTGAAAATAACAAACATACACACGTTCCGCACAACTCTCCTTGGAAATAGGGTCCTGAATTTCCCAACATAACCACAACTTACAGTATCTGCCTAAGAGTTGAGCAGATTAACAGCTCTGGGAAGTACAGGGTATGTTTTCTCAGCCACAGTTGAGCTGGATTGCATCCAGGGGGTCCTGGAAAGGAAATATAGGAAATTTGAAATAAAAATTGGCTGCCACTACTTCCCACCCCACCCCCATCGGGATTGGCTTGACTGGAGTTGCGTTTCTTCCAGAAGAAACAAGATAAAGAACGGAATGACAAGGAAGACACCAACCGTCTTCCCTTCCCCGAGGAGAAAAAGTCAGACCGCCCTCCGCTAGCTCTGGTCCAAAACCAGGCGACTTGGGCTGGGGTAGAGTGGATGAGTGTTAGAACCTGCGGAAATGAAGCCTGAGGGTGCGAAATGAAAATCCTCAGAGGTCACCAAATGAGATGAAAGTTTCTCCAGTGGCACTCCAACACAGCTTAGCCACTGCTGAGGTCCCCAGAGTCCCCTACTGTCCCAGTTAGTGTTGGTGGGCGTGGCTGTATTGGCCTGGCTCCCACCAAGCTGGGTCGCGCTGCCAACCTTGATCCAAAACTGTTCTCCCCTTACCCTCCGGTTCGCCGCTCAGTGCCCTGGCTCTCTCCGAAACTGGCCGATCTTGGCACCTGAAGGAGAAGCCCAGGTTGTTGATTTTTCCGGAGGCAGAAACGAAATGGGGAGGGGCAAGGGAAAAATTAAGTCGGCATCACCCACTACCACCGCCACGGGATAGGTCCAGTCCAGTGCGGCTGGCAGCCTCAGGTCGGTTCCCTGCGCTCTAGAACTTGAGCAATGGCAAGAGTGACCAGTCCGTCTTCCTCGTGTGTTTTAAGATTTAAAAAATATATTTTTTCCTCTAAATAATATTTTCAACTAGATGTCAACTCATTTTCCCTTTTTGATCTCCTCTACCAAGGCCCCGAAAAGCTCTGAGTCAGACAAGTGGCCACTGAGAGCAGCGAGGGTTCCGTGACCAGTGCGTAAAGGCAGAAGTCAAACAGCCCGACCCATGCGCCGAGAGGCTCCGAGGGTCCGCTAGAGGCTTTGCAAAACCCGCTGCCCAGTCGGCGCGCAGGTGTGCCCCAATTGTGCTGGATGCACCACCTCGAGGGGTCGGACACCAGCAGGTTGCTGGGAGTCCGAACCCTCACCCCCCTCACCCCCCACCCCCAGCTCAAGTACTCCCAGAGCCCGAGCGGAGGCTAAGGCGGTTCTCCCTGAGAGCTCCTCTTTGGTGACTGCCACCCGCTGCTCCAAAGGTTCCCCTGGCCACTGGCGAGTAGCTAAAAGCAAGGCCGTCAGCCAACAGCTTAGGGGCTCACTTCGCATTAAGAAAAGTGGGTGCCGCTCCATTTCTGAAGCAGGCCTGACTTTAAGAAAACTTAGGTAAAGGGAAGCATTTATTTTTTTTTTTTTCAGAAAAAAAAACCCTATATTCCAGTGCTATTTGTGCAAACGGCGGCGAATGATTTATGCCTAAACATAGACACATTTCCTAGACAGAACTAAAGAACAATGTCATGGGGGGGGGGTGTCAGAGACCGGGGAGGGTGGCAATTTAGATGCTTTTCATTTTATAATGCTTCAATTTAAGCAAACACTTGGGGGCTCCAGGCCGCTGTAATTCCAAAGACAATTTTCTCCGGTTTTAATTTGATTTGCATTTTTCAACTTTGATAATATTCAATTTCATGGCTGAATACACATGTAAACACCGTTAGGTCGTGGTTTTCGCCCCTTGAACCAAACAGAATGTTTCTGAGTGTCATGGGAGGTTAGACCCGATTCCTAAAAATATCTGCAAGTTTCTCTTGAATTGTGTTTCAAAACTTAAGGTGGCTTTGTCTGGGAAAACTATTAAAATATATAGATAGCTAGATAATTTATATATAAATATTATTATTATTATGTAATATATATATATATTACATTTAACTAGTCAATGTGTGTGGGATACCAGCCCAAATATTGTATATTGTAAAAATGAAGGCATGGAAAAAATGAATTCCTATTTGGCATAGAAGCAATTCTATTTTTTGCTCAGAAATATTTTCTAAACTGTATTAATAATAATTTTAAACAAACCAAAAATTATAAATAAATTCTCTCCTCCCTCCCCGAAATGTTTTGAATGTAGATTTCACAGATAGAAGGACAAACATTGAGAATACAAAGAAATATTTGCAAGGAAAGGTTTAATTAGTATCATTGAGCTATTTGATCAAACATGAAATTTATAGGCAAATATTAATTGAAATTTGGTAATTATTTTTAGTCATATCAAAATTGAGGTTCAACAAAATAGCATTGCCAATAACAATGATGTTGTGACCTGCTGCATAACCACACCAAAAACTAATGCAAGTATATGCCAATCCTTGATGGTTTCAATTCCTCAGGACATGCCATCGACTAGACTAGACATCATGCAAAGAAATAGCTGATATTCACAAAATGTGGAGAAAAATTGGCATTTAGTGAATATACCGAAATTCTACATGCATTTCATAACCCACTTATAAAATCATACTAGAAAAAGAAAGGAGAGAAGAAATGACACACTTTTGGAGTTTGCCCATGGGTAGTTTACAAAAAGTAGCAATCAAATTTCCAGAGTTGCCCTTCATTTTAAAAATAAATGTATTTACCTGTTCACTATTCACTACTATAGAACACTCAATACTGTGGAAATTATTTCTACCTTAAATCCTAAGAATTTACAAATTAAAAATTTAATTTTTAGGTTTTTTTTAATTATCTTGGGCAAGATTAGAGATTTTCAAAAATAAAAGTTACTACAGTTCGTCATCTTGGGAAATTAGTTGTGTGAGTCCTCAAAAAAAAAAAAAAGGTTTTGCTTGAGACCAGCTGGTAATGGAGAACTGTATTTTAAGTTGAGGTGATCTCATTTGAAAAATATCTTTTATCATGTGAAAGGAGTGTAGACAAACAAGAAAAGAATTCCATTTGAAATAGTACCAACTTTGAAAGAGAAAGCTAATTTTTAAAAAACACATTCGTCGCAGGCTGACTTCTAATACCTTTCGGAAAACTGCTCTTTAACACTTGACTTTTTAAAAAATAATTGTTTGATTTTTAAATTGTCATTGTTTAGGATTTGTATTAAACTTTTATATTGTTTTGGATGCCAGGTAATTTTTGTCCATTTTATACAAATAGGTGACAGAGTGGGTGCGAACTTATTCCTACAGATAGAGCTAAATGAAGGGGGTCTAATTATAACTAATGGTCTATTCAGAGAAATGCAAATTGTGGACAGTAGTGAACATCTTTTCTTTCTTTTTTTTTTTTTCTGTTAGTAACTGCGGAGTAAATGCGATCTCCTTAAGGATCTTAAGTTTGATGATCAGAGAGTGAGTTTACCATTTTAATTCACTCCCTGGAGTACCATGGTTGCTTTATCCAGAAACTGCCTCCAACTCTGTAGACAGTTAATGTGCCCCCACCCCCAACTTTGTTTCTCTGAGTCTGAGCTGCAACAGGCTTATCAAAGACCAACTGAGAACTCTGGAGGACTTCGTGTGGGGGAAGGGAGGTGAGAGAGAGGAATGGCCCTAGGAAGTCCCTGGTAAGTATTTTAGGCAGGTGTGGACTTTCAGAGGTTGCAGAGTAGGGGATCCAAAGAGGCACCGTTTTCTCAGGTCCCTACAGTCTTAGGGATTTGGGAGGGTGTGTCCTTCTGGGGATCTGTGAATCTTCAGAGGAAGGCATAGCATCCCCCAGAAGACCCAGCTGCTGGGGGTGGGGGGATTAGCTAAGGATATTATAAAGGCATTGTGACCTGACTGTTCCTTCATGATTAATAGGAGCTGTGTGTGTGTGTGTGTGTGTGTGTGTGTGTGTGTGTGTGTGTGTGAGAGAGAGAGAGAGAGAGAGAGAGAGAGAGAGAGAGAGAGTTGGATGAATACAAGGCAGAAATCGCCCAGTTACTTTTAGTTGTTTACTGAGCAGAGGCAAAATCTAAACAGCGCTTTCCACAATCAATGAAGGGATCGCCTCAGGGTCCAGAGTTGAGCTCCCTAAATGAGTCTGGCATTCTGATAACTGCAGGTGAGCACCTGAGATCAACTTCTTCTCTCAGCTCGATGCTGTGAGGAGATAGGGACTCCTCTTGTTCTCGAGCTCTGGGAAGGGAGAGGCTCGAGGGGGATTTAATTGTCTGCCTGGGTGAATCGAAATGTCCTTTTAAAGCAAAGAAATCAAGAGAGATTGGCCTTTAATAGGCAAACTCTGCTGGTGAGAGAGGGGTGGTAATTAAAATGGAGAAAGGACAAAATATAGATTGGATGCCCTTCCCCCACTTGCCCACTCCCACAAACCACCCTCAAAATGGCATTCTCTGTTTTCCCGGTCTTTAGAAGGCTTACTGCCCTTACTGAAAGTGGGTACCTTGTGTCATCTCATGTCCCCACCTTAGTCGAACATTTCAGTTATGCAATTTGGAGTGGGTAGTACAGTTTAACCTAGTACTCTGTTCTCTTCAAGAGTTGATCATTCCCATGCCCTGCACATCACTGTGCATGAGCTGACCTTGGAATTCGGTTGTATAAGTCTCCTCTGAAATGCCACAATGGAAGATACTAAGTCTGCAGGAAATTCCACACCACTAAATCTGGACAGACAAGGTAACTTAGCTCTCTGTAGGCTGAAAAGAAAAGGAGACCTCTGTACCAAGATTGAGTGCTATTTCCAGGAGGAGGAGGGCAGTGCTCAGTTCCACCTGGTGTCCCCAGGCTTTGGCAAGCAGGTGTTCAGCCATAATTGTCATGCATACCCATATGTAGTCCACTGGTGTGCACTCTGCTCTCCTCTCTTTGACAACAGGTCTATTAGGTGCTGAGCCTCATTCTCCTCCAGGATGGATGCAGGCCAGCCCACCTTCGCCAACATTCTACTCAAGACAAACCTTTGAAGCAAATGTTTATCATGATCTGCATTTGTATATATGTTGGAGGAAGCATGCTGTGGGGGATGGGGGTCTTGCAGTTGTTGCAGCTTGGGCAAGGCCATTTGGAGACCAGCTGTGGGAGGTGCATACATTCCAGCTGTATTGTCACCTGTGTTGTCATACCTCCAGGTGCAGGTCAGGGGGAGGTCAGAGGCAAGAGTCTATTGGATATTCCTGATCCCTACTCCTAGTAAAGATTTAAACTGATAGGCTGAATCTCCAAAATAATTTGGCTGTGTGAATTGCCCATGATCTTTGCCTTGACTCCCCCCCCCCTTCTCTGGCATTTTCTCTTTCTAATCACAATGTAAGAACCATCTAGCTGCTGATTCTCGCCCTGTCTCCTCTTTTCCAAAGCATTAGCCAGCTGGCCCTGGAGATTCCACAGGGAAGAAAGTACAGCCCAGGTCTGAATGAACCCCTTGCTGGCTTTGAGGGACCTTGATCACATGAGATTCTGACTGTTACTACAAGAGAAAATAAGCATCAGACTGATCCCAGACATACCATTATAATCTCTACCAGGTCTAGAGTAGGTCTTTTTTAACCTCCAAAAGGTGTATCCAATTTTCACTCTTTTTGAGATCTTCCTGTTCTTTTCAGCCTTCCCCTAAGACACATCCTCTTCTACCAACACAGCTTACTTTGCAAATTCTGAAGTTCTAGTGAAGGCAGGCTTCCTACTGCTTTGGAATTGGAGTTGACTATGCTCAAAATCATATATGAAACAAGAGGAACTGAAAGAACATAGAACTGTAAGACTGGACTTCAGTACTGAGCTCTGAAATTGGAGCAAGTTCCCTAACTTCTCTCAGCCCCAGGCCCATCACACATAATTCTTCTACCACTGAGGTATGGGGAAGACTATAGAGATCATGTTCATGAAGACACCTCCCATGGTGCCTGACACCTACAAGAACTCCACTTAAGGATAGTAGGATTGAATAGAGTTGTGTTAAAGAAATAAGCTGAGGGAATATGTTGGGGTGTGGGGGGCCAATAAGAAACACTAAAATGATAAAACAAAAGACAAATTTTCTGCCAAAAAATGGACTGGTTTTTCTGGGTAAAGTGTAATTTTTCTCAGTCAGCAAGGCATATAGCTGCAGTAACAACTTCTTCCACTGTATGAACTACTCAGTTCAAAATGTAGCTTAGAATTGCAGTACAAATGGAAAATATATAGTGAAATGTTTTTTTTATTTTATACTAATAAAGGTTTTAGAAGGTATAGCCAGCAGAAAACACGAACACAATTGCATTTTTGTTGTTGTTGTTGATATCAAAGACGACCCATGATAATATCCTAATATTTTTCCCTCTACAGTGCTGGGAACCCAGGACATTGTGCATACTAGACAAGTACTCTACCACTGAGCTATCCCCCAGCACTGCCATTCTGATTTCTTTCCTTAAGTTTCCTCTGACCACTCTACAGAGTTCTCTATGACCCAGATCTTGCCCCGGAAGACACTTCACTTCATTCCTTCACAGAATATGTTATATAATCATTTGTCCTCTTGCCCCATTCTACCCACCTCATGCATTCATTCTTTCTATCTTTCTCCCAAATACTTATCAAGATTATGTTTTATATTTTTAAGTAATGTATTTCAACATTCATGATTTCAAATTAGGAATTATATGCTTTCCTTTAAGAATTTCCCAATAGAACTAATTATACAATTATGTCTGCTTTGTAAAAGAGAAATCATAAAGAAATGAGATCATATTTCTAAGGAAATAACAAGTCAAAATTCACATGCATGCAATTCTACTTTGATTTGCTTGGCTCATGACCAACTGTGGTTCAAAAACATTCTTGCTTATTCTTAAACCAGTGTTTTATTGCTTTCAAATAAATAAAACAAAGGGAAAGTTGATTTAACTATGGGGGAAATTATTTAAGCAAGTGGAAATGGAATGAGAAAAGCAAGTAGAACTAAAACACAGCAAATCTCATTTCAAAGTTCTGATGTGCACCAAACATCAATATTTTTCCATTACACAAATATGTTTGTGATGCTGAAATTTCCTTCTTGGTTAATGATGTTTAAGTGAAATAAATAAAGTATTCCTGCCATCATCATCTGACATTGCTGAGAATATTGGTACTTCTAATTAACAGGAGCAGGGACTTGCCCTAGAGGGACCATGAGAAATTTAGTTTTTCATGAATGAATGTAACTTAATTTGTGTTGCTTCTTTCAGCATGCCCAGATATCAGTTGTGTTATCAAATAGTGAAACTCACAGACAGACAGAAACAGAGAGGAGAGAGTTAATGACATCTGACCAGTTTATGTGGTTATCTGAAGAAAGATCCAAGCTCTGAAGAAAAGTCATTTATGGGTGGCGGGGGAGAGGTATATAGTTGCGAAGCTGTGCTTGAAAACATCCTGTCCTGTCTACCTGTCTGTGTGAGAGACTTTAGTACAAGGTTTTGGTATTTTCCTGCAGAAAATACCAAAAAAAAAAAAAAAGAAAGAAAAGAAAAGAAAAAAAAGAAAAGAAAAGAAATTTGGGATAGATTCCAAGGGTACAGGGCCTAAGGGGGAGGGGAGAGGAGGCATCACCTCTAGTCTAGCAATAGGGACCACGACGGAATTACAGCTTGTAAAATAAGCCTCCATCAGTCTCCCAGGAGACAGCCGGCCTCAACTTGGGTGTTCCCCGCTTGTTAGCCTCAGTCATAATTGGTCTCTCCTCCCATCCCACGTTGTTGGTTTTCTGTGTGTGGCTTTTGGTGTGAGCGTGTTAGGTCATCAACAAATACAATGGGAGGAGGGAGCAAGGGGGGACACACATGATTGTTTTAAAGAAGAAAGGAAAAAAAGGGATAAGAGAGTGGGCAGGAAGGCAGCTAACAGAATGGGGAAGATGCCCCAGGATTTAGGATTCTGAGGCAATCTCTGGAGTGAGGAGGGTAGGGGGACTCCCTGGGAGTTTTGTTAAAGGGAGAAGAGACCCACCAGGAGCTGAAGCCCCTGCTGAGCTCCTTTGGGGACACATCTATTCTCTGCTATTTTTTGTCTCTGGAGGTGCTTACTCATAAAAAAATAATAATTTAAAAATCATGGGGGTGACCTGCCCTAGAAAGGCAGTGTGTATGGAGTTGAAGACCTCTGAAGAGCAAGCCAGGACCTATGGGGCAGGCAAGGAACACAGCCCCTCAACCTTTCTCCATTTTTAAAAAGTTTTTCCCTTGATCCTCATTGTCTTCTCCACCATCCCCTGTCTATTCTATTTTCCCCCACTTTTCAGGGGAACACCTGTCCTAAGGATAAGAAGTTATAAGAAATCTATAATCTGAAGTTAGCTATAAATCTTAGAGGAAGGGATATGTCTTTGCCGACAAGGAGGGTTGAAGATACAGTACATACAGTACATAGTTTGCAAACAGGTCCAGAGAACCTTCCATTTTTGTTTATGGTAAAATGAATATTTGAACCCAGAGAGGAAGCAGGAAGAAGTATAATGAAATCGAGTTACAAACTTTTTTTTTGGGGGGGGGGTCTATTTTCCTTGTTTTTTAAAAGTTTTTTCTTTTTTTTTTTTCCACTCTCCAACCCTTGGCTGGCCTGGGTTGCTATGGAATTGCTGCCAGAGCTGGTGTCCACGCTGTCCTATTTCAGTAAAAATAATTCAGATCTGAAAACTTGTTGTTTTGCCGTATCAGGGACAGAAAAAAAAAAAAACGGGACTAGCAATACTAGGGTGTTTAGGGGGAGGGGTGTCTATTCTGTGAGGCAGGACTTATGCTCACAAGTTTGTGGCTCTTGGCCAGCACCAGCTGTTCGGTAGCTCCAAATTCACAGCGGCTGGGGCGGGGGTGGGGAGCCACAGGGGGAGGACAGGAATACCATCTTCTTTTTTGCTGTCTCTGGCTGGGTAAAGATTCAGTCAGAAAAGGCTACATTGAGTTTTGGGAACGCTCATGAATGAACACATTCCAGACCTGCTCTCAGCTACCCTTCTCCACCCGAAGCACTCCCTGACACCCGGATATTTAGAAGGATACACTGCTCCCAAGAAAACTCCTTGCCCCAGCTACCTCTAGGTACCTCCTCCGGCAAACTCCTCCCCATTATGCCCTATTAAGCCTTATCTTTGGCTTCACCACCACCACCCCGCCCGCCCTAACATTAAAAGGCCCCCAAAGCACTGAGAACTGGCTTCTCTTTATGAAACCGCGAGAAGGCGGGTGATAAAGATCAGGCGTTTAAATTGGTCATTTGGAAGATTACATCTCTTCAGCGAGGGTCTTTCTTTCAAAACCCCGCACTGAATTAAGGGCCGCGGCTTCTCCGCACCCGGCTCTCAAAGGCCGGGCACCTTTTAATTCCTCAGTGGAGTGGGCTGGGCTAGGTGACGGGGCGCCCATCAAAGGCCCGAGGGAAGGCCGTGGGGCGACACTCGTTTAATGACAAGTAATTGACGGATTCAAGGCCTTGCATTACCAGCGGAATGGGGAGGCATTAATTATTTAAAAACGATTAGCCTTGCCATGTGTCCTGCAAGCGTTCCATCTTGTTCAGGAAAGATAACCAGCCACGCGAATCAGAGCCCGGTCCGGTGGCCGGCAGGCGCTTCCCCAGCCGGCCTCCGGTACGGTGAACGAGGCGAGCAGCCCCTGGCGCCAGGAAAGGAGGGAAATGGAGGATCCAGAGTCCCTATACAATGGAGGTGCCCATATAACACTGATCCTGCGGATCAGTGAGACTGATTTCTGCCCACTTGGATTCGCGATCTGGCAACTGGGGCTCAGACAGAAAAGCTTCCCAGTTGGGGGTGGTAGGCATTTTCCGTGGGCCGGTTACATAGCGCGTCTCACACTGCTTAGTGAAATACCTAGTAAAACCCAGCTGAGAACGGACATCTCAGGACGCCTGACACCCAGACGTTTAAAGGAAAGACCCTAGGGAGAATGTAGATTGGAGAAAGAATGGTGGGAGGGGACAAACCTAAGGGGAAAGACAACTTTTCTGAATCCTGCCTTCGAAAGCCGAGCGTCCTGCCTTTTCAACAGCCTCTGAGCAACTACTGATTTCCCGAAGTCACCACCCGCTTGCAAGCGGCTGAAAGACCGGCTTGATTCTGCTCGGACGTTCTGCACCTGAGCGCGCACGTCCAGTAAGCTGGGACACCCTCGAGTCCGGCCAGACGCGAACCCAGGCTCCATCAGAAAATAGGCAACGGAGTTGCAATAAGAATGGGGCGATGCATGACTCCGCGGCCGATTTCTGACTTTCAGTCCTGGGCGCAGTTTATAACCCTGAAGGTTACCCAACCTGCCTACGGCCAAGCGCTCCAGTGGGCAAAGGCCATCATTGGCCACTTTCTACGGAGAAAGCTAACGCTACTAGTTTTTCGAAAGGCTTTACCGCTCCTTCCCCTGCTCCAGCTTGGTGCCGACCCCCACTGTCATCTTGGCCTGACTGTATCCGAGAAAGGACTGAGACTGGACTCAAACTATTGTGGGCCTTGGGGGTGGGGGGAGGCCACCATGCTCGGGCCTGTGTCTCTCAGGAATGGTCGCTGACACCACGCACATCGTTTCCTGTTGACCCCTACCCTAGACTCTGAACCTCTCCTCCCAGCCACTGTCCTTAGGAAAGGCAGCGCTCAGATCGAATCCCCAGCCCCGAGGGGCTACAGATGCTGTAGGGACTGGTCCTAGGTTATCATTGCCTTGAGGCCCCACCAAACTTAGCTGCTCAAAGCCTAGACTAAGTCTGAGTTTCTGACTCTAGGACCCCTCATCCTTTTATGCCTGACACTCTCGAAACGCCCAGTAAAAAAGGCCACCTCCCAACCTCCTGAGTCTTCATTGACTGAGATTCCTGCTACAACCCTCAACTCGCATCCAGGCATCCAGTTATCCAGAGCTCCAGGAAGGGAGAGGGAGTAGCTGAGGCAGGGGAGGAAAAGGGAAGTGTACGGACCTGAGTTGTTGCGGGGAGCCCGGGCGCGGTCCCCGAGTGGGTGCGCTCCCTACCTGCAGTGGCTGGAAGGCGGGCGGGTGGCAAAGCGTCCAATGCGCGGAGGGAGGCGTCCGACTGCGCCGAGCCGAGGCATCCCTGCATTTATTTGAGCTCAAACGGAGCGACTGTTGACTTTAGCACACAAAGCAAAGATTTCACTGCCCGCTAGTTTAAAAATGAATATTTTACCAAGATATCGATCAGCGTTATAAAATTCAGTTAAGTACAATGGGATCCTGGCAAAAAAAAAAAAAGAATAATAAAGGAGGGGGGAGGCAATATAATATCTGTGCAAATTTGCTGAAGTGTGACGTGGCATGGAAAGTTTACCCTCCTGGAATTCGGATCTAGAATGTTTTTTTCGGTTGTTTACTGACTTTGTTTATTCACAGATCACGGTTGCTTAAACCCGCGCGCTGAAGGCGCGGGTAAAAGGAAGAAAAAGAGACGGGGGGAGAACCACTGCACCCCACAACGTAGAGTTGGGGGGAAAGGCGGAGGGCGATCCCTGCCCTCCTAAGCTTGGAACCCCGGCTAGGGGAGGGGGTTGATCGGAGGGGCTGTGTGTGAAAGACACAAGAAGCGCAGAAAAGCCGACGAAAGGACCCGCTCCGAGACATCCTTTTTATGTATTCGGACAGAACTATATCTTATCGGCAGGGATCAGTGGAGGGGGGCGCGCTAAGTAGTTTAAAACGACCCTTGAACAATGGGCGTGCGATACGAAACATAGCAGGTTAGGGCAGCGCTTTCAGCCTCCATTGTCCCCCACTCGGCCCCCGGCCCTGCCTCTCGGCTCCTTCGCCACGGGAGCCTTTTATGTGATAATGAAACACATTTCAGGCCGGGCTCACGACGTGTGTGTCCTTGCCAGGGGGAGAGACTGCCTGATTGCTGGCTGCGGCCTCCGGATCCCCCACCCCCCAATTTCTCTTCCCTGTGTTCTTCGGGACAATGTGGAGTGTTGAAAAGGGATTTGGAGGAGGGGGCCGGAGGCGAGGAGCAAACCCCCCTCAAGCGAGTGGGAAGGCCAGGGTTGGGAGGAGGGTGCAGAGACCCTGGCAAGGTGGTTGAGGGCTGCGGAAGAGGCGGTTTCTAGGGCTCGGGCACAGCTGGGACATTCCAGGTTTGGATAGCCAGAAAGCCCACAAGCCAAGTCTCAGAAACAGGAACTTGGATTTTAAAATAAGAGGCAATACGTCCAGGCACCTGCAGGATACATGCAGCAGTGGCCGGAAGACGGAGGGGGGTGGGGGGGCTACAACATTGAATCCCAACAGCTTATAGGCCTGTAGATATCCCAGGCAAAGCCAATGGTCAGGCTTCCCTTTGCACGCCTGGGCTACTGTTTCACAGTTGGCCACCAATTTACAAGCCAACTGTAAGGAGAGGTAGCACTACTTGTAAGAATTCATTCTGAGTCTGTCTTTATACTTTTGGAATTTCTTTGAAGGCTCACAAAATACCCACTCATCCTCTAAGCCAGCAATCCTGGTTTGCCAACCTGAACTCCTGGGCCAACAGGATGTTTTGGAAGGGTATCATCAGGGTTTGCTGAGAAGAAAGAGGCACAAAGCTTGAGAGACTGCAATCTCTCTTTTGGCAAACAGCACCAGACACCTCACCCCCAATATGCCTTACTTTTTAAAAGGATATTGGCTGGTCACTTGCAGTTATCCATTTGAAACCAATTGCAGGAGAACAATCTTCTAAAGGTTGCCCCAGATCAGGTGCTTCACCACTCCTGGGTCTGCCAAGGTCCTCCAGAGCACCTTATCTGAAGGAGAAGGGTGGGAGTGGGTGGTGGAGTAGACACAAACTTGGAGGATCCAAGAAGAAGCTGGATTCCACAAGAACATAAGGGGTGCCACCAGCAGTGGTAAAAAGACAAAGTGCTGCACTAGGAATTTGCAAGTCCAGTCTAGGCTTGGACTTGAACAGAAGCCTGAGATCTGACATATAGCAAATACATGTAAAATCCTGGCTTTCCCCTAGAGAAGCCAGTCCAGTCTCCCAAGAGATCTCAAAACCAGAGTGCCTCCCAACAGACCAGGTGGAAAGATAGGTGAAGAGTGGTTTTCTCTTGGTGTTAAAAAGAAACCTGCTGGAATGGTTCATCTGGCACTTGTGTGTTTTATTATGTGTAAAGTTAACCTCAAAATTAAAAAGTGACCATAAACAATATTGAGTTCTATTTAATGAGGTACTTGCTGAAGTGTTCTGTGGAAGTGTACTGGTATCTGCAATTTACTTTGAAATTCATTTAGAGAAATAAAGATGGATTAACTGATGGATTCGGCTAGACGTACAAATTTGAAGTAAGGATAGTGAAAATGTTAACTAGAATCTTGGCAGTAGGGTGCCATGTGCTTCCTGCAGAATTCACTCATCTTTAGTATTTTAATAAAATGTTGGAAAAACAACAACTCCCTTACCCCCCCCAAAAAAAACCCCTGTAACCAGCCAGAGTCTTGCTTCCTTCTTCTTGACATTATTTCTAAATCTGTTTATTTTTTTTTAATTCAGAGAGAGAAGAAAAATAAGAAAAAAGAAAATTTCAAAGAAAAGATTCAATGAATAAAACCAGCAATAACACTTTAATATAGATTTGTGGAACTCTGACCCTTGTAGCCAGAATACACATTTATAAGCCATAAATAAAGCACGCAGAAACCATAAATTAATCAGACCCAAGACTTGGATTTCACCGTGTCAAAAATGGGAATGCATTGTTTTTTTTTTTCCTTTTTACTTGGCCATTACAATAGGCCCTTACATTATTTTTTCCTCTTTTTAAACAATTGTACAACTCTGGTTCTCTGTTAAAACTACATGGTTTTACACCAAGTCACTCACAAAAGTTTTTCTTTTTTTTCTTTCTTTCCTTTTTTTTTTTTTAAGTAAGACTTCCCTGCAACAACAGCAATGGAGAACAACAACAACAACAAAAATCAGAATCTGCAGGTGCTTAAAGAAGCAAGAGTCTACACAGTAGTGGAAACGGGAGGTTTTTTTAAAAGTTCATATTTTCCCCCTTTCCCTCTTTATTGATAGGCATCAGTGTGGCCCATCTGTTTGGGAAGGAAAGGCTGCAGAGGAGAACAGCAGACAGTTGTCTTGGGGTGGAGGTGTAATTTCTTCTTCCTTGCACCTTTCCAACACACCCTCCCCAAAGTCTCAACCCCTCCTTCCTCTCTCTTGTCCTTGTCCCGGCTGCCGGCTGCCAGAATTAACCGGGCCTGAAGCTGTCTTCTTAAGAGGAGTTCATAATGGGTCGGGAGTACACTCCCTGGTAGTAGGAGGTGTCTGCGGCCAGGGGCGAGGCGTCCAGGCCCGCTTTGTTCGTGACCGGGCCCATGGCCAAGCTGCCGGGCATGGGGGAACCGTAGCCAGGGTAGTGCATCACCTGTTCGTAGGTCTTGAGGTCCATTTTGTGGGGCTGGTGGTGGTGGTGGCTGTGGTGGTGTTGCTGCTCCGAAGACATGAGGTTGTTGATGGAGAAAGGATGATTGAAGGCGTAGTGGTGCTCAGGTTTGAGGTGGGCCTCAGGAGGCAGGCCAGGGTGATGGGGTGGGCCCAGCAGGTGGGCTGCGGCCTGCTGTTGCTGCCCTGGCGAGGGTGCCGGTTCTGGGGGGCTCAGCGCCGCGGAAGGCGTCCCTTTCAGCTCCCCTAGACCCCCGCGCTTATGCTCCTGGCACGGGGAGGCGCTCGAATGAGGCGACTCAGTGCCCCCCGGAGTCTCGGAGGCCGGCCCAGCGGCCTCCCCGATCTGAGCCTGCGAAGCCTGGTTCCCAGCTGCCGCCTTCTTGCCGCCGCCCCCGGCACCGGCGGCTTCCTTCAGTGCCAGCTGCTTCTCGCACTTGAAGCGCTTCTGGCGGCGTAGGTAGCAGCCGTTCTCGAACATGTTGCCCGAGTCCGGGTGCAGGGTCCAAAAAGAGCCCTTGCCGGGCTTGTCTGGGGAGCGGGGCACCTTGAGAAAACAATCGTTGAAGGAGAGCGAGTGGCGGATGGAGTTCTGCCAGCGCTGCTGGTTCTGCCGGTAGAAGGGGAAGAGGTCCATGATCCACTGGTAGATCTCGCTCAGCGTCAGCATCTTGTTGGGGCTCTGTTGGATGGCCATGGTGATGAGCGAGATGTACGAATAGGGCGGCTTGGCGTGCGTGTAACTGCGCCGGTACGTCTTGGGGTCGCGCGCGCGGCTCAGACCCGCCTGCCCATACATGGGACTCATGGAGTTCATGTTGGCATACGGGGCTAGACCACCCATAGCCCCGGCCGCCTGTCCCCCGAGGGGACTAAGGCTCGGACTCAAATGCGGTCCCATGCCCGCCACTCCAGCTGCCCCGGCCGAGCCGCCCATGCCCGCCATGGCGCCCGCGCCCGGGGACATGCCGGCCAGGGACGGGCTCATGCCCGCGCCCACGTACGACGACATGTTCATAGAGCCTGCGCTCATGTTGCCCGAGCCGCTGCCCATGGCGGCCGCCGACATGCTCATGTAAGTGTTCATGCCGTTCATCCCCAGGCCGGCGTTCATGTTGCTGACGGAAGAGTAGCCCTGCGGACAGAGCCGGGAGAGGGAGACGCAACATTAGCACCGCGGCTCCAGCGTGGCCAAACCTCCCATCCACCCGTCCAGCCCAGGCCCCCGCCTCCGGTGAAGCCTCTAGGGAGTCTTTCCCTCCTTTGGGCTACGGTAACGGGACACTGAATTTATTTCACTTAGAGTGAGCCAGGATAACCCTTGCGGAGGTAGTCAACAGGCTGCAGTCATGGGCATGTGGCCCCTTTTCTATTCCTTCTGCTCCTTGCCCGGGGTCCGGAACACCGGGTCCCTGGCGCAACACCAGGTCAGTTACCCCAGATGAATTCTCCCTCCCTATAATTTCCCCAAACTCTTTCGGAACTCTCCGGCCAGCATAATGATCCAGCGCCACGGCCAGGAATCCCCGGACACTACCTCAGGTTCCAGTAAACAACCTTTAGGACGCCGCTCGGGACGCACAGGACGGTCTCAAGTGGAGACTGTCCCAGGGTTCCCTATGCCCAGACTTCCTCCCAGGACCCCCACCCTGGCCCCTAGGAGAACTGAAGTGCAATGTGCGCGGGGTCGGAGTGGGGGCGGGGGACAGTCTGAGGCATTGCGTGCAGCAATAGGGAAGGAACCGCGAACTGGGGAAAGAACTACACGCGGTTGGGCTTAGAAGCCTCAAACTTTCTTTCTCTTTGTCCATTATTCTTTGACTCTTTGCCTTCACCTCAGCCCCCAACTCCTACCCACCTTCTCCTCTTCAGCTCCCCACCCCCTCGCCGGCAGACCTCCCACCCCTCCCCAGCCGCGCGCTGCCAAACATAACTCTGTTAGGATAGTGCGTGGCTCGGCCACGAAGAGGATTTGGAGGCGCCGCAAGTCAATATTTGATCACAAAGTTAATATTATCTCAAGGCTAACAGTGTGTCGTATAAAAAAGAGACCCATTTGAGTCGAAGGAGGGCGGAAAAGGCGGCTGCCCAGTAAAGCTGGGGGTGAGGGGCGGGTGCCAGCGAGGGAAGCGGTCCTGAGGTTGGGGAAGGAGCGAACGCCACCACCCCACTTCCCCCTGGAAAAGGCGAGCGCTTACCTCGGGCTCGGCATAGTAGCTGCTCCAGTCGGACGGCTCGTGCCCTTCCATCTTCACGGCTCCCAGCATACTGGAAGCCGAGTGCATGGCAGTTTAAAATTTAACAGCCACAACAAACGACCAGCAATCAGCCCCCACCCCCACCCTCTTAAAAAAAAAAAAAGTCGGCGAAGGCACCGTCCCCTCCCTCCCTCCCTCTCTGGCGCTCCCTCTCTGTCGGATCCACTCCCTCTCTCTCCCAGGGCCGACCGGAGGCGGTAGTTGGAAGTGGGAGGGAGGTGTGGGTCACAGGAGGAGGGGGCCGAGGAACCGAGGAGGCCCAGACCAGAGCCCGGCTGTCGCTAGCGCCCGCCACTGCCACCGCCGCCGCCGCGCTCACGGGCTGCCGGGTGGAGGCTGAGGTTGGCAGTGCCGAGCTGCCCCGAGGCGGCGGGAAGCTCGCGGCGCGGGGCGGGTGGGGGGAGAGGAGGAGGAGGAGGGGGAGGAGGAGGTGTGGACCGCGGAGCGGACAAGTGCCGCAGTGACGTGGGCGGCTGGTGATATAGCGCGGCGCGCTGGCGCGGGCCTCCAATCCCCAGACCCGGGGCAGCCCATTTGAATAATCAGCTCACACCTAGGTGAGAGGAAGCCTCGGCAGGCACCCCACACCTGCCCCTCTGCGCCCGCGCCCGCTCAGCTCCCTACGTGCACTACACTCTGGGGTCGGGACAGGAAAACGGCGAGCTGGCCCGCAGGCGCCCAGACGGAGCTCACTTTTGCTCCTGGATCCACCTGGGAGTCACCGAGGGCAGAGGTGCCTGGAAAAAGGCACCTCCACCCCCGGCAAAAGTGGCTCTGGACTTCTGTTCCCGCCCGATCCCTTAGCGCCAAGCGTCTGTCCTAGGGGGCGTCCCGCCTCCGCGTCCCGCAGAGCCTTATTTAAGCAGGATTTATTTATCCCGGGTTTCTTCGCTCTCAGCGCACCTTCCCTGTCAAAACAACAAGCAGGTGACAGCCAATTTGCAAAGCGCCGTCTTATTTAGAAAAACTGTGTACACACCTTTAACTCGCCCGCCGCTGCTCCTGAGAGGCCCCTCCCTGCTCCAGTTAAGTCCCTGAGCGGCCCCGGACAACGCGCGGGGCGCTCATGATACAAACACCTCGGTTTTCTGCCTCCTCCAAGTCCACCTCCTGCCACTGACAGGGGTGCAGTCGGGCGCACGCAGCTCGGCTACTTGCAGCCGACGCTTGGAAGACCGATTTGTCTCTGACATTCAGGCCGGCGTATTTCAAGGTTACTTTTCAGTTACAACCAAGGTGCCCACAGCATTTCGTAACTAAAACAAACAGGGTAGGAGGTGGGTGTAGAGCAGGAAGGGGGAGAAGAATAAAGGAATCAATAATGGGTCGTATGAAATGACTTCAAGAGGGTCTCTGTCCTTTCTGTCTTTTGGAGGGGTTGTTTTATAAATATTAAAAACTTCAGCAATTCTGTGCTTCTCTTTTATTTCCACTGTAATTCCTGGGTGCAAAAATTGTCGCCTGTCCTGGGTTGGCTACCCACAGCAAGTCCAGGTTTGCAATGGAAGTATTTGCAGGTATTTAGATATGGAAGCTCTGTTTTGGTTCTGAAAACTGGCTGGGCCATGGTATCTAGCCTTGCATGCTCACTCTCCGAGATGAGGAAAAAAAAAATTGGAAATAGTGGGGCCCTGGCACACTTCTCCAGAGTTAGGGGTGATGGTAGCAGAAGAGAGGTGAGGTAACAGGCATGAAGCTGAACATTAAGAATGGAAGTGTGTGTGAGGATCAAACTGGAAGGTGAGTCAGAAGATAGCAGTAGGTGCAGGCGGACCCCCCCCATCCCTGCCTCTGGGGTCTGCACTGGTTTTGAACTGAAGAGGCAGACGCTCACAGTGCCCTTTGATGCTCAAATGCACATAGTTTGGATAATTTATAAAGGAGAGCAATAATAAGCCTTCTGAAAGAGTCAGGGTGGGCTCCCCAAAGTAAAGATTTCCATTTCTGCTGAAGCCGGTGTACCCCATCCTAGATTGATGAGAGCTCTCAGGAGAGCAAGATACCCCCAAGTGCCTGATGGTGTGTAATAAGCACAGTTGAATATTTGCCCATGGGAGCCAGAGAGCCAGATCCCCAGCATCTTCCAGTGGGTCCCATCCAGAGGAAGGGTGGAAACAACTTCTAAGAAATTGGGGAAAAGGGGCATGGAGAACAAAAAAAAAGGTTTTTTTTTCTTTTCCCCCAAAGTTTTCTGCTCATTCGGGAGCAGAAACACAGCTCCCCCAATACACACATCCTCCCCAAAACACATTGTTAAACCCCTCCTTTCCACATAGCACTTAAATTCCCAAACAGAAAACTCTGCAAAACAACACCAAACGGGCAGGTTTCTGGTGTGCATCGACTTGAAAATCCAAAAGAATATTCTGGTTAACCTGTGTGGGGAGGGGCAGGCGAGTTAATGTGAGGATGTGAGCTTAAGTGTGTGCCCACTCCCCCCCTTTCGATTTTGCTCCTGGTTGAAAATTTGGTCCTAGAAAATATTTCTTATGCAAAACGAAAGAGCAGGTGTTGAAACAGGAGATTATTTGGAAGAGAAGGAGCGGATCTTGAGAGCTCCTACCTTCACCCCCAGTCTTCTTGGTGTTTTGGATCCCTGACCTTAGGGAGCGCTAAGAACCGGCTTCTACAGTGACAGGGCGCCCCCTGTCGTCCACAAAGCCAATGGGAGCGACTCAAGTCTGCATTTACCCCCCGCGCTCCCATTCGGCCAACTCCAATGCCTAGCTGCCTTTTCCATCTCTCTGAGTAGTCCTGCCTGGAATAACGATGCCAGGGCCTCTGAATTTCTTCGGAGATCCTCGAAATTCTGCGCAAACCCAAACCGGCTCGGGTAGGGTCGAGCTGCGTATAACGCCGCCTGCGGTCTCCAAGCCTCGGGTCCCGGGCCTTCCCAGCGCGCCCGCTCCTAGGGAAGGCGAACGCGGCCTGCAGTTCGCTTTTGGCAGCCAGTAACAGGGGACCCACCCGCTGCGTCGGGGGCCGGAATGAACCAGACAGGCTGGGTTCGCGCTTTCCCAGCTCCGCCGTCTTTGGCGGCGCTACCTCCCCCTGCACGTTCTGGTCCTCCCTGGAGCTTCGATTTCTAAAGGTTTATTCAGATTTCTGGCACGGAAGCTTCAGGCTGGAATGTTGTGAATTGCTCCGGGTGCTTCTCTCCAGGAAAAAGTTCGCAGGAACTCGGGCTGCAAACAGATGTTTGCTTTGACCCTCCTTTAGTTTCACCTCACCTGGAGCCTAGACCTATAAAGCTTTCCTTTGCCTGCCTTCTCTCTTTTCTTTCTGTTTCCTTCAGTCCTGCTCCGTTACTATATTAAAGCCTCTTTACAACCAACGACTATACTTGGGGTTGTAGGGTTTATTTTTATTCTGGATGTCGCCGCAGCGGCAAAGGGAGCTACGGCTTGGATTCAAATGCAGGTTACCTCTTCTCTTGGTGGTAAGAGACGCTGTGATTCTGTGTCCCTTAGCAATCCTCCACCGCCCCCCCCAACTCTCTTTGTCAATGAAACTACAGAAGGGAGCATCAATGAAAAGAACTCAACTTCCTTAAGATATAATCCATAAAATATCAAAAGGAAAAATATTAAAAGCCCTATTCAATTGATCAATACTCCAATTCATAAAGCCCTTCAGAGAATGAATGTCTGGGAAAGGACTTACTCAAAGTTCTCCAACCTGTTCAGGGCATTTTCCAACAGGTCTGCAGGCGAGGTTAAGTCAGAGGAAATAGAAACATGATTTAAAGTCTTATGAAAGTAGACTTTTTACTGTCAAAAATAAGATTTCTTAAATTTAATAGCCATCAGATGTCCACATGCCCAGGGTGGAATTCTCTGGGTGAATCCCAAGTCTCAATGAAGAAAATGTATATAGTGTGTCAAAGTTATCATTAATTTTTAACTTTTTTTTTTTTTAACAGAATCTTGCTAAGTTGCTAGGCTGGTGAGCCTATTGCCTTAGCTTCTCCAGATGCTGGAATTACAGGCATGTGCCACGTGGGCTGGCCAACTGGTGGGTTATTTCTGAAATTCATTTTTAAAAATCAGAGTATCAGAATTTGTCTATTTGGCAGTGGGCATATCTTCAAATACTCTCCTGCTGGTCTTCATTGTTCTTTAAGGGTCAAAACACTTCATTTAGGCTGGGGTTTTGGCTCAGTGGTAGAGTGCTTGCCTAGCACATGTGAGTCATTGGATTCAATACCCAGCACCACATTAAAAAAAAAAAACTAAATAAACAAAGGTTAAAAAAAACCATTTCATTGTTCTTTAAGGGTCAAAACACTATTTGTTGGAAGTGCTACTGAAAACAATTAGCTAAGAACAACTTATGAAACGGATATTGACTTGAAAAAATGAAAAAAAAATAGTGTGATACAGTCTTACCAAAAAACACACAAACACACACACACACACAGACACACACTAGAAAATGCTGATAGAAGTGGGGAGGGATAAGACACAACATTTAAGTTTAAAAAACAACGAACCTGCATGCAATCTATATTCCCTTTTCAAGATGTAATGAAAAGAAGGGATCCAAATAAAAAATAATCATAAAATAAAAAGAATGTTGATGTTAATGATTCTAATGGGTGGTGGGGGAAGTATACCTCAGTGGTAGTGCACCTGCTTAGAATGAGGAAGGCCCTCAGTTCAATTCCAGCACCAATTCTGTTTGGGTAGTAGTCTTATATCTTCAATGTACATTTTTCTGCAGTATGATTGTACATTTTTGTATCACTGTTGTTTTATTATTACCTTCTTTTATTATTTTATGGTGAAATAGGTAATAAGCTTTCATGTTAAGGAAAATTCAGCAAAATAACTTGTACAAATATTCACTCAGTTCTCAGCCTCCAAAGATCAGAGAAGTCACCATCCAAACTGACAAAGCTTTTAAATTCCTGAAAACAAAACTAATTTTTTTTTCCTTACTGGTATCAGGGGATAGATGGATTATGTTCTTCATTGAGGAAGACAAGACATATTCATAACAACCATAGATGGAGACTCCCAGTGTGTTCCACATCACATAGAAGAAAGAGGAAGACTCTTTCCTCTGGGGTACGGTTAAGATGAATTTGGCACAAAGACCTCTTTGTTTATACATGTAGAATTTGACTGTTGTTTGGAAGGTTGGGTGTTAGTTATGGATGTCCATCTTTTTGGACTTAGTAGTTTAGCTGAGCAATTGCTGACTGTGTTCCCATCTTTGTAGTTCTGTACAGAAAAGTTAGTGCTCTGCCCATTTGGGTCCAGAGTTTAAAATATATTTCTAGTCTATGCTTGACATCCTGTCCACCATTGTTGCGATTTTAGCACTCTTCTGCTATGTAGAACTATTATAGCAGGTAATTAAAAATAATTAGAAGAGATAAAAATAAATGACAATTTTTAGTGGCAATAATAATAATATGCCAATGTGAGGGAGAATAAGCTCTTCTTTGAGGGATGCTTAAATTAGATGAATCTGCATTTGTGGTCCTGAGAGCATGTTATTCTTGGGAGAAATCTCAGTTATTCCTGCCAAAAAGGCAAGCAGTAAACTTCTTTAAGGAAAGGAGTCATGGAGAGTCACTCACAGACTACCTGAAGAATCAAACCCCAGCCATTTTTTCTTTGTGTTACACAAAGAGCTAATTTAAAAGTAGCCCCACTAGATCTATGAGCTACTGATTATTTGCTTGGACAAACAAATGTGCTTTCAATAAGTATGAAAGGATGAGGCATCTGAGAGATGTGGAGATTAGAAAGAGGTCAGAAAGTCCTGAGTGTTGAGTCCGATGCTTATGAAGCAATTGTTAGTTTCTTGTTTCCATCTCAAAGTGATACAGTGCTCTGTGTAAACACCCGAAAAACTAGACCTAATTTGTTCTAATATTAAGCAATGATGATGAAGGGAGTTTATATATTTTTGTCCATTTGGCAAATATTTAATCAGTACTTACTGTATTCTAGATGGTGGGGGACAGAGGAAATGATGACTGTGTTTACAGAAACTAAGTCTGTTTCCTCCTTTCACTCTTTCCCTCTCTGTTTCTGTCACAAAGTCCAACCTCTCACTGTTTTTCAGTTCCCTCCTAACCATAATCCAGGAATTTCCAAGTGTGAAAATCCCATTCCAAAGGGAAATTTTGCATTTCACCTCTTTGAAAACAGTCAATCTTCTGGCAAAGATGAACTAAAATTCAGGAAGAAGAGCTCTTCCTGTTTCCACCCAGAATCAACAGGAAAACCAAGGGCTCAATGCTCGCATAGTTCTCAAGATGCCAGTAGAATAGATCTGGCACAATTGTGGTCAGACAGGGAGTACTGTGGCAGTGCAACTCTGTCATACCTCCATTTGCAATGACTATGGGATCAGTTTTCCCTCTGCCAGGAGATTCTGCTTTGGGAAGCAGAAGGATAAAGATGGTAGGGAGGTGCTGCTGGTGATGGCTTGAGAAACTTGTCACCTCTGACATATATATTGAACCTGCTGTTCTTAGATGTTTGTGATGTAAGTGTCTGTACTGGGTCTGTGTCAATTGCACTTCCCAAAAGTAATTCCAGAAAAAAAAATGTAGAAAAATTGTGGACCCCTCTAGGGTGTGTGGGTGTATGTGCACGCACGTGTGTGTGTGTGTGTGTGTGTGTGTGTGTGTGTGTATTTCAAGGAGGGGTACTGAGTTACAAACACAGTGCCCCACCATGACTGGTCTAATTAACCAGGCCTGGGCTCTGCTGGGTCATACTTTTGTGAGCACAGGAATCCTCTGGGGATCTTGTTAAAATGAAGATTCTGATTCAGAAAGTAGATTTTACAGCCCTGATGAGCTTCCAGGTGATACAGATGCTGCTGGTCGGCTGACCATAGGTAGTAAAATTAAGCCTTAAAGGCCTATTTCTCTCACTGATCCTGCAGTTTGTCCCTAGCTAGGTGGTGAAATGCTACTTGATAAATAAGTTTAGGTACCTTTTTAACTCCTGTCAGTTCTCTAGCGCATCTACATCCCTCCCCTCTCCCCAGCCCCCAGCCACATCTGAATCTCTTCTCAGCATTTTTTTTTAAGCGGGGTTGGGGGTCCTCCAGCCCAGGGGATGCAGCCCCCAGCAGTGTCCTCCTAAGTGTAGCTGCCCATCTTCACTCCCCCACCCCCATCAAGACTCATTGTTAGCTCAGCAGGTATTCTCCTCTTAGGCGGTGTTTTCCAGAGACAGGGACCTCCCTGGTTGACTGGGAAGGAAAGGGGATCTGTGGCAATTATCAGTTTGCAACGTGGAAATGGTCATTTTCCAATTATTGAAAAACAACCTAAGCAAAGCGTCCCCTGCAACCTCGAAGGCTCTTCAAAGGCCCACTGGGGTCCAGTTAAAATGTTTCCTTAAGGAAGAGGCCCCAGGGAATCAAGGCAATCCCTGCCTGACTGCGGGCCTCTGGCATTGGGCAGGGAATTCTGCTCAGGGACAGGACTGATCTTTGGAACATTCATTGAATCTCTTCGCTGATTCACTTTGCATTTAAGAAACAAAATAGAGAAAAGATCAAAGGAAGAGAAAGTGATGAAGAAATTCCTGTTTATTGAGTTGCAGTGGATTTGCCTATTTCCCTTTGAAAAGAAAAACCTGGGTTTCTTTTGAAGGCAACTGGAAATGAGAATTTTCGCCCACAAAATCTGACCCGATGTTGAACCCACACTGTTTGCCAATGCACAAGAAAAGAACACTACCAGGAGTAATTAAAACTGAACCCCGAGGCATAACAATTAAGCCCCCTATTGTGCTACCCAAGTATTTTCTGATATGTAATATGAAATGTTTAGAAACTGAAATTGGAGTCTCAGAGGTGAGAAGAATTTAAAAATTTGAAATGTTTCATTATTAGCAATAAGACCATCTTTCCTTTTGTGGAAATTTAAATGAAGCATTAATTCTGGACAGAGTATTTCCTACCATGTAAAAACTGCTAAGAAGGAAGGGAAATAGTTATTCTGTAGGTGAATTCTTATTTCTACCATATTTGTAAATGCATATGGGAGAAACAATGTAGAGTCTCTAAATTTTTCGGCCAACTACTTAATTCTATATCTGATTTTGGGGAGAGGGTACTGGGAGTTGAACCCAGAAGTGCTTTTACACTGAGCTATGTCCCCAGCCCTTTTTAATTTTTTTTATTTTGAGATAGTGTCAAATTGCTGAGGCTAGCCTTGAACTTGCTATACTCCTGCCTCAGCTTCCCAAGTCACTGAGATTAGAGGCACATGCTACTGCATCTGACTCTACATCTTTTTTTTTTTTTAGAGAGAGAGAGAGAAATAATTTTTTAATATTTATTTTTTAGTTTTCGGCGGACACAACATCTTTGTTTGTATGTGGTGCTGAGGATCGAACCCGGACCACACACATGCCAGGCGAGTGCGCTACCACTCGAGCCACATCCCCAGCCCTCTACATATGTTTTTAAAGCAATGTGAACTGAGAATGATAAAGTCAATAAGGAAGCTGGATGAAGCTGCTTTGAGATCCCTGGATACAAAAGGATATAAAATCCAAACATTTTCCATTTGTTCCTTTCGCTCTCAAATTCTAAATCACCCAATAGGTTACCTCTGTTCATATAAAAGATTGTACTGTGATGCCAACTGTACACAAATTGTGTTGTGTTAAATGAAAGATAGTAATATAAGTACAGCCTGATATTCTTCAGAGGAATCCATATGAATAGGTTTATATCCTTCAAAATATTGAGGGTTTAATTGTGCCCAGTAAGTGTGAAACCTGCAAATTCATTCTTCTAAGTCTTCAAAATAAAGTGCTAACTAGATGCTAATGATGTGGCCATTCCTAGTGGAAGCTCCAAGTCTCAGACCTGATATCCATTCCCTAGTTCTCACAGTTAAGTTGAAATTGGAACAAGAGGGTGGCATTGTCTGTTTCTCTGTTTTCTTTCATTATTTTTTCTCCTCCTTTAACATGTTAAATTTAGAAATGTCAAATTCTTTCTTCATGTTCATTTTCCAAAGGGTTTTCTACCTCCACCCCCCACCCAATGGCTGGGTCCTTTGAGAATAAAGAGGTGAGGTGGTCGGGGGTAATAGTTTCATCAGACTCTATGGTTCACACAGGCCTTTCACCTGAGAAAGCTCATTTTATCACAGAGTTGGGGGAGGGCAACTGGGATGAAAGCCATTGAGACTCTGCCCCAGCTCACTCAGCCATTCTGATCACAATATTACTCAAAGCTTGACCTATTTTCACTTATTAATTTTTCTTCCTTTCCAATAGACATTCCTTTAGTGAGATGGAGAAGTTATCAAAAACCTGGGAAACAAGAAAATACAAGTAAAATTCTCAGGTACCAGGAGTCTATGTATTTGTTTGTGAGTGTATATATATGTGTATATGTATTATATGTGCAGAGTTAGTCTATGACATCCCCAATGTCTCTATCTAGAAGAATATGGTTAAGTAAATAATAACCCAACTTTATAATGGAGGATTGTGCAACTGTTTTCAAGGATGATATAAATCTCTATAAAATCACATAGAAAATATAACCCTTTGATTTTGAAATTTATTTTAAAATTAAATTTATTTTATTTTTTGTAATGTTGTGGATTGAACCCAGGGCATCTTGCATGCTAGGCAAGAACTCTATCACCGAGTTATATCTTCTACCCCAATACTGATTTTATAATAAAAGGTTAAGTAGTTGTAGAATATGATTTATTAAATTTTTGTAACAATGAGCCCTGACTCAGTCACTGCATAATAAAGATTTGAAGTTTATACACAAAACTGTCAACAATGACACCCCTAGAGATTGGGAGTTAGGAGAGAGAGAAGATTTCCAGTTCTTATTTTATATCTGCCTTATTTTTATCATTGTCTTTTCCGGTTTTGCTATTAAACAATCTCAGACAAACATGGAGAAGTGTGGTCTTTGCCACTGGATAGCTGCTACGTTGCAAACAAATATTCCTCGTTCTTATTAATTGAAATATACTTTCATGCAACTTGCTTTAGAGAAAATGAGCAAGTCCTCTCCCTGGACGAGCCTGCTTTACATTTGTAGGTAGAGAAATCAAACTGGAAATACCCACAGGGTGGGAGAAGTTAGGTAGGAAAAAGAAACCACTAAGACTTAATAAATCTGACCTAATTTTAAAAAGAAAAAAGTGGATGTCACAGGGCAAATGTAAAGAACCAGCTAGTACTTAAATTGCTGTGGCTCTTAATTGCTCAGGAAGTGAAAGGATTGAAATGCAGGCTCTATGTGGTTTTACTTAATTAATATTTATGACCGTAGAAGAAAATTAAATAAGGCAAACGGTGTAATTTTAAAGAGCCTGTGGTCACAGTCTGCAGGACTCACAACAAATTCCAAAGCAAGAAATGCAAGTGCTCTGGGGACTTCAGTTTGGGGAAGTGTGATTTTCAGTTTTCTCCATTTCATCCTTCATGCTAGGTGAGACCCCCAATACTGTGGTGACTCTTTTCACTTATCATTTTGCATGTTTTCTTTGTCATTGTGATTGAATGTCTGAAGAAAGGTTTCCTTTTTCCATTGGGGTAAAAAGCCAGGGGCTGCCTAAAGATGTCAGCTTTGGAAACATGTATAATTGCTCCATTTGGGCATTTGTAAGATGCATTATCTGTCATGTACTGATTCTTTGTGTGGTTTCATGCTTTGGGTTTTCCCTCTTGGAAACAGAGAGTTGGTGAGATTGCATCATTTCCTGTTGTGAGGAATCCAAACTAAGGTTGGTTCAACTTCTGTGGGCTAATAAATGTTTAATAAATGGATAGGTGAAAGAAAGACAAAAAATAGAAAACAGATGCTATGCAACTTTGAAAAGCTCATAGTTTGGCCCTGAGCACTAGTTTTGACAGGATAAAATCAAATTACAATAAATCCTAGGCCAGTGCTGTTCGAACTTCAATTGATAACCCATTCATTCATGTATATTGACCACAATTTACTTCCCTAAAATTATTGTTATGTGTAAGAAAGGGAAAGAATAAAATACAAGCTTTCAGGGTATCTCACATAGTAATGGATGTGTAGATTTGAAGAGACCTCTCTTCCCATTATAAATGTGTATATATATCTGCATCAAGATGTAAAATGCATCTCTGACTGTGTGGTTCTTACTTGAAAAGCTTGGGGCTGAGGATTCATTAGCTCTGTTTGCAAGGAAACCTCATATTTCTCGTCTGTGAAACAGGGATAACAGTAGAAGTCACCTCATAGGAATGGATGAAAACGGAGTGAGGTGGAACTCAGGGTGATGGTTTAGCCCAACATCTACCATATTGAGAATATCTGAACTGTATTTTTCAATCCCTGTGTCCTCTGCAGTTTTCAAGAAAGTCCTCAGCCCATGACACAGAGAGATGCATTATACTATATTTTACAATTCTCTCAACTGGAATCACAACCAGCTCTCTTAAAAAGCAACCACATTTGCTTAAAATGTCACCATGTATTTGAAAAGGTTATTCTCTTCTCTATGAATGACATAAATGCTCTGCTGAGCTCTGGGCCAAAAGCTGCTCCAGGATTAGAAAATGTGTCCTGCCCACTTGTAATTCTTCTTAGCAAAGAGTTAGTCCTTGTTTCCAATTCTGTAGCTTTCTCTCCCATTGAAGATTAAATTTCCTGTTGACTATGATTCTCAATTGCCCCTATTTCCAACTCTTCATAAACTCTTTACCACCCACTACAGTTGTTCATTTTCTCCTTGCCCTCTTCTTGAGGTCACTAGGTACTTCAAGCCTCAGGTTTGGAATGTTTATGCAACTCCTCTCTTTACCTTCTCCAGGACTATGTTGTTCACCATTCCTCTTTCTGATCACCTTTCTGTATTTTCACCTGCCTCTGCATTTGCACTTTTTTTTCATTCAGTAAAACTGTCTTCCACCCAAGGAATGTCAGGTGACCTAAATCTGTAAAAAGCCTCCTTCAGCCATCTATCTAGAAGACTCCTCAGCTGCCAAAGCCAATTTGATGACTCCTGGATCCTCTCCCACGAAGACTGCTTCAGACTAGCCTGGGGGATCTGTCTAAGGTGAGACCTTAGCCAGGAATCTCCTGTTAGATTAAAAAAATTTCACTTGGACTTAATGCATATAAGGGAGAGAAATTTTCATTCTCTTAAACTGACCAATGTAGCTACCGGCTCCATAAAAACTGGATACCTTGCTATTAGTGATGAAAAATTCTCCCCTTTTCCAAGCTCATTGCTTCAAAAAACAAAAGAAACTCAGTGTGGTGGCACATGCCTATATTTCCATTGCCTTGGGAAGCTGAGGCAGGGAGGATCACAAGTTACAATTGAGAGAATTGTAAAATATAGTACAATGCATCTCTCTGTGTCTCTCAACAACTTAGTAAGGTCCTAACTTGCCTAGTGAGAATTTGTCTCAAAATAAAAAATAAAAAGTACTGGTGATGTGGTTCAGTGGTAAAGTATCCCTAGGGTATACTTATATACCAGTCCAAAAAAAAAAAAAAAAAAACCTAAGAAATCACGTTGGCAACACAGTACAGGGGAGATAGCAGGGCAGGAACACATGGGGGTTAGTGTTGGGGAGAAGACTGCACTTCTTAATTTCCAACATCATTGTTCAGTCTTTTCCTTAACTGATATTTGAGCACAATTATCATTTTCAACTTGCCTTTCCACATAAAGGTATGTTTTGGAATCTTCCCATATACACACATATATCATGATCTCCTATTTATAGTGCACAACAGCATTCACAATCCATAGCCCTTTAGTTAATCTACTAATGTTGGTGTCTCAGGAGAATTCCCAGAATCTATGTTCCTGTGATTTAATAGGGCGATGCTACATAGTCATGCAGGCAGCACGGTTCTGAAAAGAAGAGGTCAACCTCTCTGCTAGATCAGGCCTCTGATGATCTCTCCAGAAAGCTCTAAACCAATACAAACAGGAAAAATGTTTTTTTTTTTTCAGGTGAAATGAAAACTTGGAACTAAGGATTGTATCCTTGTTTTGGCTCCCCAGAAGTAGACATGCTATAAGGATTTGAGTGTAAGCCAGAAACATTGGAAAGGGATTGAGGAAGCAAGGCAAGGAAAGAGAGGCAGCCAAGAGAGGGCATGCTATTAAGCAGGTTATCACTGTGGACTCTTGAGGCCTAATACCACTAAGACCTCTGGGAGCTAGAGGAGAACATGTATCTCCCTGTTATCCCTGCCAAAGGGTGAGGGAACTGAGGTATCTTTGTGCCAACTCCTATAGTCATCGATTGACAGTTGCTGCTGAGGATTCTTTTCTGGATATTTCCAGCCTGCATGGGTGGGGTAGGAATGACTGACAGAAACACTCTCAGGCACAAGTGTGAGGATGCTGGCCAATGGAAGTTGGACACTGGAGATATACTTGGGGCCCCGACATCATCTAAGTTCTAGCATCTCCATTTCCCAATGGCAAGGTATTAGAGGCCTTAATCTCCTAAGCCTGAGTGAGATCTTTAGTCATAAAACAAGGATAATGATAAATGCCTTTTAATTGTTGTAAGGTTTAAATGAGGCTTTGCTTTAATTCTCAAATAATATCTTCAAGAATCCTGATGGAGAAGAAAGAGACAAGTAGACATACAATAATATTCCTATTTATCACAGGTTCTGGACCCCAGAAGTTGATTCCTAAGTGGGGAGAGATCACAAATCCCCTCCAACTTCTTCAAGAGAATCAACCTTCCAAATTTGAATTGTGAGAGTTATAGTTTGTGAATCACCTGCAGGTTCCAAAAATATATATTTCTGCTACTCAAAATGATGTGTCATAATTCAGAAATGTTACTTTCCCATGTTTTATCAGAATGGAATAGTGAGTCAAGGATAGCTGGAGAGTTAGCTGCAGGAAACAGGGGGCAGAGCTCTACTGTCTCCACTGAGATGCTTGCTGGGCCCAAGTGCTCTTCATGACTTGAAAGAAGGCAAGTGAAAATGCCCAGTTTGAGCAGAAATCTTCTAGCATTATGCATTTCTAATGCTCAGTGGTAAAAGAGTAGACTGAAATATTGAATAATGGTGAACTTTCTTCCTATTAAGTAGAAGGTAAATGATTGATTTGCTTCTAGTTTCCTGGTGAGGTGATTCACCTGCACTGACTGGGAACTCATGATAAAAATAATATCATCTTGGAAAGTCCCCATAACTCAAGCCTGGATTTTTAGTTCCTTCCTAAAAACTGAAAACCAGAAAGGAGAATACCTGGGGTCTCACAAAGAAGAGGAATACTCTTACAATTCGACTGTAAGCATGACCCTAATCACCCTTGTGCAAAATACCAGCACTGTGATAATTCCCACCCTGGGTGAAAAAGAATATCCCATTTTCAGGGCCATTTCTACAAAGTACTGATGGAATTTCTCCTGTCCTTGTAAGAACTCTCACTCCTCAGACTCAGATTTGCTTTTAACCAAAAGCCTTTGATTTGATCCCCATGAGGTTAATGGGACCTTAAATCAGTCACAAGACCCTTCAGAGTTTATCTGGAAATTCCACTCTTTCTTTATTTTTACCACTATCCCATAATTGAATTTTATGTTCTAGACATTAATCATTTTCATTTCTAAAGCTAGATAACATCTGAAGTACTATTTCCCATTTCCTAAGCTCCTTCAGGATAGTATAAGTAAAACCTTAACTTTGTCCTCTGATTGGAAAAAAAAAAAGTCTATGTACACTAACTTGAGATGTTTCAGACTTTATTATCCGAGCACAGAAAGAAAGAGCTGAGCCTTTGATTCATATTCTATTCCATCACGAGTACAGCCCTGCTAAAGGGATTTGCATGTTTAAAAGAGCGGTCAGAACAACCCACATAATGAATTCCCCAGGGGCCTTTGTAGGGAAATTGCTATTCATCCCAAACGCTGCTGCCAGCTCTAGGGCTGCGTTCTCCTAGTGTCCTGATTGGATTCTTGTGCTCAGTGCCAGCCAATCAGAAGACGTCAGAGCCAAGCCCTCCATCTTGGTTGGACTTACTTAGGAGGGCAGGTAGGGGTGAGTTGAATGGTGGACAGGGTATCAACCTGTAGGTGGACAGGTGGTGTTGTGTGTAGGTGTGGAAAGGTGAATAGTGAGTTTGTTTACTTTCTTTAATTCCTTTATCAGGAAGCACCTTTTCTAGGGGTCAAAAACACAGAGATATTGATTTTCCCCATTTTAAGTAGACAATTGCAAGCATCATCACTATTTCTCATGAAAAAAATGTAATAAAAAGTGAACAGGGAAAGATATTTTGACCACCAGATAGGTAGGAAATTCTACTGTAAAATATTCCATGATCTGTATTAAAACTGCAGCATATTCCATATACCTGGGATAGCTACAGTTGATTTTATTTAAAAATTTACAAGAGAAGGAGTAGGCACACCAGTAATCACTGTTTCTCAAGGGGTTTTGTGACAAGGACCTGGGCTGGAACTGGGAAAAACCTCAGCTTTTCTTTAGCTTTGTCTTAATCATTAGCATCACCTTTTCCCTGCAACTGTGTCAACATGGGGAGCAGGACCTTCTCAGTCTCTACCTTTGATGTCCAGAGAATTCTGCTTCTCTATCCCCAAGGGTCCTTCATTAGCCTCCTGCCAGGCATTCTGTTCCCTCAGGGTTCTATCAGTAATTGTTCCTCACTAAGGTTTAGCATGTAGCAAAACTTGGTAAGGTATATCATGACTAAAGGTATTCATTGGTTCAAAAGAGAAACCGATGAATGATAGAGGTAAAGAGCATGACTTTAGAGTCAAGATATTGATTTCAGGCCTTGATTCCATTACATATGAACTGAGTAACCAGGAGCTTGTTACTTAGCACCCCAAGCCTCAGTTTCTTCATCTCTCAGTGAAGATGGTGATTATTTCTTCCTCCAAGCAGCATGGAGATCATGCCTTATTGTACACAGTGATGACTCACAATGAGCCAAGGACTCCTTCATTATTACTATAAACATATAATAAAATTTCTCTGTATGTTGGCTATTGCAGGGTATGAAAACAACTGGATAAAATTTTTTTTTAAAGATAGAGTGAGAGAGGAGAGAGAGAGAGAGAGAGAGAGAGAGAGAGAGAGAGAGAGAGAGAGAGAATTTTTTAATATTTATTATTTTTTTAGTTATCAGCGGACACAACATCTTTGTTGGTATGTGGTGCTGAGGATCGAACCCGGGCCACACGCATGCCAGGCGAGTGCGCTACCACTTGAGCCACATCCCCAGCCCTGGATAAATTTTTATAGGATTTAGATATGATCTGATTTATACCGCAGACTGGGTAGTACTCAAGAAATTCTCTTGGGGATCATTGGGAAGTAATGTCATTCAGGGAAGCTGCAGGTCTTTCCTTGCATCCTCCAAGCTACTTACCTGAGCAGCAAGGTGCATATTCCAGGAGGAAAAAAGTATTTCAAGGATAGTTAATACTTCCTCTAGTAAAACTGAATGCTTAACTCCTCATTATGTTATCACCATCATCATCAACAACATGAGGGGGAATTCAAGTTGGTATATTGGAGGATAATCCGGTTCTCCCACAGAGTGTCCTAGGTTATACAGAAGATCAGCTGGTCTGACCCTAGGCAAGCCTTTCGTATTTTTCAGTGGTTATTTCTATATCAAGAAAAACAAGCTTTCTATTCATGCTATCCTTTTCTAAGGCTTGGGAAGGAAGTTGAGGACAGATTTAAATGACCCAGTTTTGTCTCTAGCTCTGTCTCTTGAGAGCTGGAAGGCCCTGATTGAGTTGGTTGATTTCACTGAGCCTCAAAAGCTTAACCTTTAGAACAGGATGAGGACATCCACCTGGCCAAATACTGTTAAGGTGACAAGCGAATGGGAGAGTGAGGGTTTTGCCAAGTTATGGCTGCCCCACTACCTGGTGCTCATGGAAATAGAGAAGTTCAAACTGAAAGGGTCAGAGAACTCATACACTAGTTTAAATTTCTCAGTACAGGGAAAGGGCTTGGATTTTCTCAAGGGACTACTTTTTTTTTTTTTTTTTTTTTAAACAAAGGTACCCATCCATTGAGTATGAATAAGAATAAACCTTTATAATTGAAAATATTAAACCAAAGCCACCTTTGTCCTTCCACACTGTCACATTCTGGATACCACTTGCTGCATGTCAAAAGCCAAGAAAAGAATGGCCATTGACTCTTTCTTGAGACTATGGCAAGAAAATAGTTTTGAAAGCCAGGTTTAAGAGGCAAGAGGCAGTGATAATTTAAATTTCAAAATCTTCCTTTACATCTCAAGAGTAAGTCAGCGACAGGCCCTAAATTTTTACCAGAAGCCATACTAAAGGGAAGTTGGAAAGGGAAGTAGAGTAATTAACCTGCAAATGAGAAGTAGGTGGGAAAACTTTCCTGATTCCAGAGGAGAGTCAGAGGGAGATGGGGAGGGGTAATAAAGGAGGCTCTGACTCTTTTCCCTTGAGGCCAAATCCACAGAGAAGGAAGGTATGGAAATACCTAGGAGGTGGTTTCTGAGACTTTAAAAACTTCTGGACCCATTATCCTCACCACACCACTCCCCAAATGGAAGACCACTGTAGAACAAGGATGGTGATGGGTTTGGGCTGAAGGTCTGACTGTTTAGTGGAAGTGCACCCTGGAAACAGACAGTGGTCATGGCTGAGACTGAGAAGCTGCAGCCACCCAAAGATTACAGGGAACCATGTGTGAGAGCCTTTAAAGCCCCGATTCAGGTACTTTGTCTGCTGACACTTCGGCAAAGAGAGTTTACACAGTTCCCCCAAAGATCCAGGAAGGACCAGCACTCTGCAATGTCACTAGAGGACCCTGCCTACACCACACACGAGATATCCTTTCCCTGGAACTGGCTGGAACTAGAGGAATGCTTATAGGTGACCAGGCCTTCCCTGAAACCTGAGGATATATGAGACTTTCTTGGACCACCCCAGGTTCTTGAAGAGACAAATAAAAAAAAAAAAAAAGAAAAAAAAATTAGGTGTAGGCAGCTCTGGTGAGAAGATGGCTTCAGAAGAGATGGCATCAAGGTAGCAGATGCTACTCACACAGAGGGGATGTTTCTTTTCACTAGCAGATTTGTGCAGGCTACCTAGTCATGAGATGAGCTAGAGGTGGGTGAGACCTTGAAGTTGAGGTTAGTAATAGGAAATAAAGAAACCACTTTTATTTATTTATTTATTTTTTTGCTCATGGGAATAGTAGTGTGTATTATCAATCACTCTTCAGTATCATTTAATCAACTTTAAAATAAAGTTAGCTCTCACACCCCAACACAAAATCACTTAACTTCTATGCTTGATACTATGTAACTAATAACTAAATAACAATACTAGTACACCTGATATTTCATAGTTTTAAAAATGAACATATGTTATGTGTACTTTCATCTTTTTTGTAGACTTCAGAATCTTTATTTTTACATGCTCACCTTTGTTACCCTTTTTTTTTTTTGTGAAAAATGGCAAGTATGCTAGCAACTTGTGAGGCTGAGGCAGGAATCACAAGTTTGAGACCAGCCTCAGCATCTTTAGAGGGGACCCTGTCTCAAAATAAAACATGGAAAGGGCTGGAGATGTAGCTCAGTGGTATAGCATCCCTTGGGTCCAATTCCCAATATCCCCCCCAAGTAGCAAATATATGTGTGTGCATATGTACTTTCAAATGTGTATAGAATATATATATATATATATATAATGTTATGGGTTTAGTGATGTCCCCACAAACTTTTATGCCTAAATTCTGAACCTGAGGACTTCAGAAGTGAACGTATTTGGAGAAAGAGTCTTCAAAAAATTTTAAAAATTAAGGTTAAATGAGGTCATTAGGGCTCTAACCCAATATTCCTGGTGTTCTTATAACAGGAAGAAGACCATGTAAAGACACAGGAAGATGCGGCCAGCTACAAGTCAAGGAGAAAGTCTCCGGGAGAAGCCAATAGCGTCAACTTCTTGATCTCAAGACTTGTAGCCTCCAGAACCAGAAGTACAGTTCTGTTGTTTGTGCTACTCAAACTATGGTAGTGTTTTATGGCAGCCCTAGCAAACTGATGGAGAGATTAATATATTTATTAGACATACGTATAGATGTTCTTTTATAGCAAATGATGAAACAAAGCCATAATCTAAAGAGAAGAGAAATTATGAATCTTTCTTGCTCATCTATTTCACCCATATTTATTGAGTGCCTTCTATCTATGAAAGCACTGAAGGTGCTGTGGTCCCTTCAGGGCCATACACATATGTAAATTCACACAATGCGTTCATTTAGGATGCCAGATGAGAAGCATAATAATTTCTGGAGAGGTTCTCAGAGGAAGGTCAGGGAAGTGGCATTTAAACCAGATTTTAATGAGAGAGCTAGGAAATATCCCATTTGGGAGTAATGGTATGAGCCACCATGAGAAGCAGAGAGGTCAGGCACACTCTGGAAATAGTGATTAGATGCTTTGGACAGAGCATAAGGAAATGGCAGGAGAGGATTCAGTTGTGCTGGGCCTTTTACGATGCTCAGATTTTGCTTGCTCAGATTTTATTCAAGGAGGAATGGGGAATAATTGAAGTGTTTTTAAATTGACAACTCGCACATTGAAAAGTATTAAATTAACCCATTAAACCTAGGGTACAGAGTGAGAGTTCACTGGAGATGGACATTGCAACAATTTAAATTCAAGACAACCAAGAAGAAGGCCTATGTGAGAGGGCTTCAGAGCCTAGAAAAATGTTCAGGACCCTGGCAACTTCCTTTTACTTTTCTTCCTTTTTATTTATAGAAAAATAATATACTTTTACATGGTCTGTCACCCTTCCTTGAGTCGCTGTCTGTTGGGAAAAGTGAAAAACTTAAATAAGTCTTTTGCCTTTTCTGAGCCTGGCTGGGATAAACCTCAGCGGTTCTGCTGAATGAGACACATTAGCATATTTATAATAGGTCTCAGTTTCAGATAGCAGCACTTGAGAATCAAGATAGGGAGTGTTATTGTGAGTAGGAAATTAGTGGGTCCGTGGAGAAGATAAAATAATGAGTGACAATCTTCCTGCTGGTTGTTATCAGCATTGGCACAGTGGGAGGTAGTGAGGAACTAACTGAATTTGCACCAAAATATTTCATCCTCCCATTGGCTAAAGTTCCACTGCACAATCTCATGCTTTGGTTCTTGTTGGCTCTTGAAAAATGAATATCCTTTATGAGGGAGAAGGCCTCAGACGTGGTGACCATCCTATTTTGACCCCCTTGAAAAGAACCCATGCGTATCATATTGATCTCTTAAGACAGAGTCTCCTAGCATTCTCTCTTAACTGTCTTGGATTTCTCTGTTTTAATTTTTTTTTTCTTCAGTTTAAAAACCAGAAATGCAATTCTCACAGTTTTAAGGGCTGAGATTCTGAGATCAGAGTGCCTGCTTAGTTAGGTTCTGGTGAAGGCCCTCTCTGGGTTTGCAGATGGCTTTCTCCTTGCTGTTTCCTCATCTGGACTTTCCTTGGTGTGTGCACATGGAAAGAGAGATATTTTTCATTCTTATTCTTCTAAAGCCACTCACTCTATCAGATGAGGACCCTACCCTATGACTTCATTTAACCTTGATTACCTCCTAAAATACCTCTCTCCAAAAATATTCACTTTGGAGGTTAAGGCTCCAGCACATGAATTTTAGGGAGTTAAATTTCAGCTCGAATCAGGAATTTAGATATAATGGGCATCCAGGAATTACCTGGAGAAGGCACATCTAGTGTTAACAATGACAATTCTTACTTGTTCCTGAATCTCTGAGTTTGAGTGCTAAATTGTTATATTTCCTCTGAGGCCTAGAATGGGTATTGTGTCTTGGATTTGTTAGCTCAGCTCTCTCCTTGGCATCTATTCAAGAAAAGTCTTTGCTCAATGTTCCTGCATGTGGCAAGTATCTTGGGGCGTGGGCTTGAGTTACTTAGCTTGACTTCACCTCCTGGCCACACATGAGTTCAGGAGTGGACTGTTTACTCCATGTGAGCCACATGGGCTGGAGGAATCTGGAAGAAAATATGCTGTACTGGTTTGAGAAGAGACCTCTGCTCTTCCTTCCTGGACACGGTAGGAGAACTTTATATTGTGAGTGTTAACTTATTAAACTGGGCACACAGAAAGGAGATGAGCCAAAAGAATCCAGGGCCTTCTTACAGTGTTCCCGAATCAAGCAAGTTTAAAAGTTCCTTCACTTCTGGACTTGTCGGTAAGGGATCAAGTGAGGCCTTTGCCAGTAAGGCCTTTAGTCAGGTCAGCTAAAATATTAGCGAAATATAACCTTATCAGCAGAAAGAATTGCTTTTCACTATATTTGTACCTATTAAATACCGCACAGCCCAGCAGATCCACAAATTCTGGTAAATTTCCCTCCAACCATTATCAACACTTTCTGTTTTTAGGTTGCAAAATACCTCCATTCTAAAAAGACTGGAAGGCTTAGATCAAAGCAATATTATTTTCCTAAAAAAATCTACATCAGAATCATGACAATTAAGAGGACTACAAAGAAGAAAATGTCCTGAAACTTTTGGGATTTTTTTTTTTTTTTGCATTTGCAAAATGATTTGCAACCAGATATGCCAGATAGCACTTCACGGAAATAAAGAAGTAAGTTTTGAATATCTAGATCATCCCCCCCCCCCAGTATCCAAATTCATAGTAAAATCAACTTTCTAGCTGTCTCTAGTAGTTGTAACCAAATACTCAGAATAGCTCCTACAAGTCCTGAATGATTTTGATAAAGTTGATGTAACTGGGACACAGTCACATTTAGTCAACTCACCTCAATTCTCTAATTCGGTTTAATTGCCTCAGAAGCTCTTCAATTCAGTTGTCCCCATCATGCGGCTACCTTCTCTAGTAGCCAAAGCCCACTCCGCCACCCTAAATAACTCTGAATATGCGGCTTAGGTGTTTGGGTTGGTTGGAGATGGCAGTACTTCCCTCCCATTTCTTCATTCAGGATTTCTCTCCTTCAAAGGATACTTTGTTATTCCCAAGTTTCCTTCTCCTGCTTGCATGAATCTAAAATGAACTTGAACTGAAAGTACTTGTTGAGTGGTTACGTTCCCAACTGTAATTTGGAGTCAAGGTATGAATATTTTATACTCAAAGAGTCACTGAAGATTTGTAAAAAGGTTTTTAAAAATAAAATGAATACACTCGTTTTTGTTGGCACAGGAAGCCTATAGCTGGGAGAAAACAAAAACACAGGACAAGCCCTCAATCATTAGACTTTAAAAAATGAATCTGGATCTGTGTGTGGGGATGATCAGGAGTAACCGTGGTGAGTACAGAGTGTCCTTTGGAGGGAAGAACTACCCCAGTGAAGGAGGACTGGGAAACAAAAACAAAAGCCACCCAACACTCCAATCTCATTTTAAACCAACCCAAATTCCAGAGGTGCCATTTCAGAAGGTGCTCTTCATGCCCTGGCAGAAATTAGGTGTCGGGCTGGGAAGCCAGTATTCAGATGCCTGTGGCTTCCTTTCACTGCAAAAATAGATTTTTAAAAAATAATCCAGTCTTTGGCAAAGTCTCTTCCAAGACCAAGAGACCTGAGTAGCCCCTTTGCTTTTGCTGTTATGTTTATGTTGCACTGAGCCAAGGGCTTTGTGAGCTCACAGGCTACTTCAAAGCTGCTGAACACAGTTGAAACAGAAAATTAATACATGTTAATTCAGCATTTCCCGCCCCGCCCCGTAAATCTGTGAGGTTTATTCTCTTAATAACATCTATTGGTTCATAGGAAGGGGTTCTGTTAAATGATTTAATTGGGTGGAACTTCAGTTTAATAAAAGGGTAAATGTTTGAATTCTTTTCACCTTCAAACCTGAGCACACTCAGGATTATGATTACCTGAGAAGTTTCCTGAAGACTTCTGTACAAGGACATTCCAGGCACAGATCATCTCTGAAAGTCGGCAAGCATGTATATATATTTTATTTGCACCTGGTGCATATCACATCTCTTAAAAATCCCTGATCTTATTCTAAGCAAAGGGTGTGGCAATTTCAAGGAGAAAAGGAAGTCTCTAAACCCTAATGAGGTGGCTGCCAAAATCATGACCTGCTGTGGGGTGCCTTATATATTACCCTTTACTAGATGTTCTTAAACAACATTGCTTCTTCTTTCCTTCACTCCTAAGGGTTTTAGTCTTAATATCTAAACTCAAGGCAGGATTCTGGAGTCTCTAAGTGGATTCAACCTGTGAGGATTTCAAAAAAATATAGGTGTGTACACACATACTCACAACCACACACACGAAAAGGAAGACCCAAAAAACTATACAGCGTAAAAACTCATTAAATCGACAGAGATTTAAAATTTTGTTAATGCCAGAGTTTGGCTAAAAATGTAACCCTGTAGACTGGGTGTGGGAGTAAAATAGGTACAGCCTTCAAGGACAGATTAGTGGCACATATTATTTGACCCCAGAATCTGAATTCTAGTTATTTATCCTGCAAATAGAGAACAAAGTTTTGCCTATCACATTTATTCTGATTGTGAAAATATGGAAACAACAGCTATGTTAATTAATGAGGGACTAGGTTTTTTTAAAAAAAATGTTGAAATATTCAGTTCTTGAAAATTATTTTCTTATGACTTCCTTAAGGTATATGTGTATAGATATATGTGTGCACACACGCGCGTGTGTGTATGTGTGTGTGTGTGTGTGTGTTTGTGTAAACAAAGACAAGTAAGAATATATTATACAAGAAATATATTTAAGACTCTGGTTTGTTCTTTCTTTCTTAGCCAAGGTTTTAATTATTATTATTATTATTTTCATTTTAGTGCATTGTATTTATACATAATAGTTGGTAGTGGGATTCATTTTGACATCTTCATAAATGCATAAGATAGTTGTCTCTATTTCAATCAATGGGGAACTAGTTTGGTAAAGTATGTTCATGCAATAGAAAAGTATGTTCATGCAATTAGATAGCCACATAAATTGGAATGATTTTGAAAGATTTTGATAATCGAGTCCTAATGAGAAAAAATAAGCCTAGAGCAGATGGTATATATAGTTTAATCACATTTGTATAAAAAACTATACATATACATATATATGTGCAGAAAATTTCTGAGAAAATACATAAGAAATTGTAATGAATGTTAATCATTTTCATGTGTGGAACTGAGAACCTGAGGGGAGAGGAGGGAGAGTTTAAATTTTACTTCATATTCCTTTGTATTTTGTTTTAAAAAATCGTATTTATTTTATTATCATTGAGCCTATTTAATTGTTTAAATAGCAAAACATTTGATCAGGGCCACGGGTTGAACATTTCCTGAATTCATTCAGAATTCTTCCCGTTTGCTGTCTGGTGTCCCCCACTCTTATCTCAGTTTCTCTGACAACCCTGTTTTGGCTGAGTTCCTTAAGCCTGGGATCCAGTCTTAACTCTGGGCTTTCCTGTGTCAGGTCTTCACTGTTATATGAAAGGTTTTAAATAAGGCTCTATGGAATACTCAACGGACCCATGATGGACACAGGACCTCTTCATTCCCAAGTGAAGGCCTGGAAGTTTCTCTGTGTTCTTCAGCAGTCCCATCAACCTTCATTAATGCCATTGTACTTGTTTTCTTTCACTGCATAAAATCACCACAAACTTAGTGGCTGGAAACACACACTCATCAACTCCCAGTTTTAGTGGACAGGGCTTCCTGCATAGCCTAGCTGGGTCTCTGCCACAAGATCTCCCATAGGCTGAATTCAAGGCATTGGCTGAGGCCGATCTCATTGCAAGGTTCAGCTGTGGAAGGATCCACTTCTACAATTGTTGGCACAATTTTGTTTCTTATCTCTCTTGTTGGATGAAGGGCCTCAGTTTCTAGCTGGTTGTTGATAGACCATTTCAGTTTCTTGTCACCTGGACCTCCCCAACATGATCTCTCACGTCATTAGAGCCAGTAAGAAAGTCTACTAGCAAGCTAGATGTTCCGTTTGTAATGTAATCATGGAAGTGACAACTCCTCACTCCCCTGATGGTCTGAGGCAAGTCACAAATCTCACATTCAAAGGGAGGAGATTATGTAAGGGCATGAATACCAGGAGGTAGGAATAAAAGGGGCTGACCTTAGACTTTGCCCTGTCACAAACTTGTACGGTTGGTATTTAGATAGCCTACCATAGCTCCATCAGAACAGTCCAACAGCCACAGATGACTTTATTTATTTATAACGTCCCTGGGGCCTTTCCAGGTCATTGTTCACCCATCTTATGCTCATCCCGTATCTTTTCATCTGGGCATCATCTGATGCACTGAAAAGGTAACCCTCATTTGGGTCCCCCTCCTTGAATGCTGAGGGTTGGAGAAAAGTGTCTTAGGAGCAGTGGGGGATAGGATTATACAACAATCAACGAGTGATCGATTCGATTCCTTCTGGCTTCTGGTTCCCAGCCCAAATGCCACCTTCCGGCCACCCCTCTTATCTCTTCTCTACCACCTATCTATTCTGTTTTCTTCATCAGAGCAATTGCCATTTGAAATTCTCTGGTTTGCTTGCTTTCTCACTTACTGTTCACTTCCCTTTGGAGGGTAAAAAGGAGGGGTGTGGGGATTTGTTTTTCCTCATTCACTACAGTACTTCCAGGACCTGGAATGACTCCAAGCACATGGTAAACATTTAATAAGTATGTGTGAAATAAATAATTGGATTAGTCGGTGAGTAATCAGTGTGCCCTGTGAAGCCTGTACAAGGAGGAAGCAGCATTGTTGCTCTGGTCCTCAGGATCATTTCACACACCATTTCTAAGGTGCCTCCTTGGCTGTGAATCTCAACTTTGCTCTCCTGGTGTTGTTGACTTTTGTCTTGGCAATAGCTAAGCATTGCCCACCCCTTCCTCTTTCTTCACTAATCTGGGTGTCGGAGTGTTTAGACTAAAACATGCTCTGGGAACTCAGTCTCTGGAAATGTCTTATCCATCTTCTGATTCTGCATTGGCCAGTGTCTGGCAAATATGATGCTGTGACCAAGAAATGACTGCAAAATTTGGAGACTGTCAACTGCCCTATTTACCTCCATATTTACCTATTTACCTGTGCTGCAGGTGGTATAATTACAGATGGAGATTGATAATGGCAATATAAAGTAACCTTTGAAAGTGCTTGCTGGGTGTCAGGGTTGTTAGGTGTGATTCACCTGTAGACAAGTGTCTTTCAATCCTGTCAGGATTCCCATCTTGCATGGGAGGTGCTGTTTAGCCCACTGAGGTATCACCTCTTCCATAAACAACTACCAAGTCAAGTGTTACTGCAGTTTCTAAGCCAGATTATTAGAAGAAAGTCAGTGAAAATAATTTTAATAGCATTCTTGTATTAGAAAGGAAGTTTAATGAAAATACAATTTTAACATAATTAGATTGAACTGGTTCAGCAATGTATACATAATCCGAAATGATCTTACTTAAGCTTACCTAGTACCTTGACAAGTCACTGCTGTAAGCTTTTAAGAAATGGATTTCTAATATTTGATTTTTCATAGTGTTTATTCAAAATTTAATTTTACCACTAAAATTTGCATTATATGAATCATTAAGGCAACACCTTTCTCATTACTGTAACAAGAAGACACGTTCAAACAAAGGCACTTTAGAGAGCTTAGGATGTTCTAAAAGCTCACTCCTTACAGGCCCCTTTGAGCTGGTCAGTGGTTTTTGCTCTCAGGAGCAGCTCATCTCACATTGCTAAGAACAGATAGCATATATTCAATTTTAAGGTTCTTTCTAAGAATTATATCTTTCATTTACTTTTTTCCTATGTCTATCTATGAAAACCAATGCTCTTTCTTTCTTTCTTTGTGTCCCTGCTATCTTTTTTTTTCTGGTTTTGTGGGTAGGGGAGTGAGAAGAGAAGTGGGGTGACAGTACATTAGAAGTTCTTCTAATGAAGGGGAAATGTTCCTGCCCAGTACCATTCATATACAGATTTGTCCCTGGTTGCTGGGAGAGAGGAACAGCAAGTACAGAGCAGAGGTATTTTTGATGTTGGACTGGGATGTCCCAGATGGTTATGTGGAGGGGGTAATTAGGCTTTGGTTTAGGTAAATGAAGCTTTTCCATGAGCTCCATGGGGTCTTGGAGGCAGCATGTGATGGGTGCTGGAATAACTTTGAAGATGCGAGGGGCTTGCATTCTGGTCACCCCGACTGGGCTGTGTCACATCTTGCTGCTTTCTTAACTTCTTTGAGCCTCAATCTCCATGTCTGTGAACTGAGGTTAAAGTGAGGTAGTAACCCTGCAAGGTCTCCAGAGATTTGATGAGCTAATTCATATCTAATACCCTTCTGGGTTCAAGATAAGGAGTCAAGTGAGGATCTTCCTGTCCTGTCCTTAGGATTTCTCACCAATTTCTTTTTATTTTAATTTTTTAGTGCATTACAGTTATACATAATGGTGGGATCTATTTTGACATAATTACACATGCGTGGAATATAATTTGTACCACTTGAGTCCCCAGAACTTTTCTCTTTTCCTCTACTTCTCCCTTCCACTGTTCCTTTTCCTATACTTCCTTCCTTTTATTTACTGTTTTGTAAAATTAGTACTTTACCGATGTTTATAAAGGTGGAATTCACTGTGGGCCTATTCAGATATGTACTTACCATAATTTCATCAACTTAATTCCACAATTCCTCTTTTTTTCCCCATTTTTTTCTCCCTCCTCCTCAATTATCTTCCTGTATTCCACTGATTTCCCCTAATTTTTTTTTTGTGGGAACCACTCTTTCCTTTTTCACTTCCTTTCTTCTAGTTTCTTCATATGAGAGAAAATATTCAACTTATGACTTTCCTGGGTCTGGCTTATTTCACTTAGCAAGATGTTCTCTAGTCATATGCATTCACAAGCAATGAAAATGATTTCATTCTTTATAGTTAAGGAAAACTCCACTATGTACATACACCCCATTTTCTTTATCCATTCATCTGTAATTTTGCTATTGTGAATTGCACTGTTATAAACATTGATGTACCTGTATCACTATAGTATACTGATTTTAGTTCTTTCAGATAGACACAAAAGAGTGGGCTGGCTGGGTCAGATGGTGGTTCCATTCTTAGTCTTTTGTCTTTCACCAGTTTCTAAGATAGACTGGGGTCTTTTCCTATGACTTGAGCAGAGCAGGGAATCTGTTAGCAAGGAAAAAGTGTGGGGACATTGCCAAATGAGTAAACAACCACAATGTCTGCTGTAACTTGCAACAACAAAATAGATGAAAAATTCATAATGGGAAAAAGCCTAATTCTAGAAACAGAAAGAAATTTCCCATTATGTCATGTCATGCTTCTTTCTCATTTGTGTTTAAGGGAACTTCTGTTTTCCCACTCCACCCACTCTATGCCCAATCTTCCCTTTCCCAGTGCTCATTTTGACTAAATGTCATCTCCACTCACACAGGAATTCACACCCCAATACCAAATCTTATCCTTCTTTCTTACCTTCCTTCACCCTCTCTTCAATCCATAAGCAAAACCTGTTGACCCTATTCTCAAACACCTCCCAGTACCTCCACTGATGCTCTCCTGGTCTAAATCACTGGGTGTCTATTTGTTGGCTCTCAGGACTCCTTCAAGAGCTACTCAGGGGCATTCTCCATCTGTGTTTTCCCCCAAACCACATCAGATATGAGAATCCTTTAAAAATGTGAATTTGATTGTCCCACCTTCATCCTTAACATCCTCCAATACCTTCTCATTAACCCAAGAATAAAATCTCTGCCTAAATATACATAGTCCGCAATCCTCTGTCCTCAAATTGTGCTTCAGAGGGAAGGACACCCAGGATTCAAATAAAAGTTGGAAAGAAGTCAAGTTCAATTTAGTTACATTAGGTCAGAGGAAGCAGAATGTCTGGACAGAGCCACTCATGCATGGATGGGATGAAAAGTGGCAAAGCAACTATGCAAATAAACATGAGCAATAAAGAAAAAAAGAGAGAGACATAGCAAGCTCTGTGCATTATGATGTGTCCAACTGCAATTAACAGATCATCTGGACAGTGTCTTAGACAAATAGGGATTTTTAATTTTTTTTTTTTTTATTTACCAAGTCTGGAGGGAGGTAGCTACTTGTCTTGGTTTAGGGCTTACTGACATGAGCATTCTGAATCAACATCTTTGCAATTCTTCCAGACTTTCCTTAATGTTGCCAAATGACTGCAGGAGCACAATGCATCATGTACTCATAGTACCATGAATGTCATGAGGTAGAGGACAATATAGGGTTCTGATTTTTCTCACCAGCAATTCTCTAATCCCAGATAATCCACCCCCCCCCAGCAAAATTTTTTTTTTTCCCAGCAGAGTTCAAAATTTTGAACACCCTCTGATCCACCAATGTGGCATATCTTCTCTGTGATTAAGAATCTCCATTCAGGAATTGAATAAATTTATGCTTCTGTAAGCAATAAAAAAGAGGATACTGACTGAATTGGTGAACAAAGCCACTATGGCTTCACAATTTGCAAAAAATTCCTAGTCTGTCTCTCTCTCTCTCTCTCTCTCTCTCTCTCTCTCTCTCTATCTCTCTCTCTCTCTCTCTCTCTCTCTCACACACACACACACACACACACACACACACACACACACATACATACACACACACACAAAGGTGAAGACTGGAAGACAGCATAATTCAAAGAACAGAAGAAAATTCTCACAAGCAAAGCCTTCATGTTAAAAATCCTCACAAGCAAAGCCTTCATGTTATTGGACTTCTTATTAAGAACATGAACTAAGGAAAAAGAAAAGAAACATTCAACAACTGAATTGAATGTGTGATCCCAGATTGGCTCCTGGACTAGATAAAGAATTTTAGAGGGAAAAGTGTCAAGATTGAATAGAATTTTGTTAACATTAATTTCTTGATTTTGATTATTGTTCTGTGATTAGGTAAGACATTTACATTTGGGGAAGCTGGATGCAGAGCACATGGAAATTCTTTCCATTATTTGTGTAACTTTTTGGTTAATCTGAAATTATCTCAAAAGGAAAGTTGAAAAAAAAATTCTCAAAACCAAGAAAATGAATAGTATGACATGGGAAGAAAGATTCTCTTTTGGCTAAAAATATAAACTGAGAAATTAATTCTATTTATAACTTATAATTATATTAGGAATGATCAGGAATATAATGCTCATGTCAGAATGCTAAAAGCTGTTTATGAGACATAGAGAAAAAGTTGATAAAATTACAATAATTTATAATTAGACAATTAGCAGAAAAGGTAGATGTAGGTGGATGCCAAGAAATTTATATTTAAAAACTTATTTTGCACACTTTCTTATCTTTTATAGCTAGAGTCATATATTGTTCATAACTAAAATGAAAATATAAAATGATATAATAAAGGTTTTTAAAAATCATTTTATTTTTGTTATGCTAATTTAGTAATTTTTAGTTAGTTTATTAGTTTAGTAATTTTTAGTAACTTTTATGTTATGGTAATTATCATTTCCTGCAGTGGGAAAATATCTGAATTGTAGCATTTTCTTGAATTTTACTTTACCATTTTTTCTTTGATTAAAACAAAAATAATTAAAATGTCTTTAATGATGTAATAATTTTCTGAGTTCATCCTGCTAGCTCTCTCTACTTATCTGTCTGCCTGCCTACCATTTGTCTATCTGTCTACATGCAAACACAGATGTCTTGGATGATATTTACAATAACTAATGCTGATTATTTCAGTTTGTACAATTTTGGAGGATATTTCTTATCTTCTTTTTACTGCTCTGAATTTTTAAAATTCAGAAATTTTCATGGAAGTCTGTGCTCTATTAAAAAAATAGTTATAAGAATAGATTTTTTTTATACCAGAGATTGAACCCAGAGACACTTAACCACTGAGTCACATCCTCAGCCCTTTTTTATTTAATTTTTTTTGTTTTGTAGTTGTAGATTAACAACATGCCTTTATTTGTTTATTTTTATGTGGTGCTGAGGATCAAACCCAATGCCTCACACATGACAGGCAAGTTCTCTGCCACTGAGCTACAACCCCTGTATCTCCCCAAGCCCCCCCCCTTTTTTTAAAGAGAGAGTGAGAGAGGGAGGGAGGGAGAGAGAGAGAGAATTTTAATATTTATATTTTAGTTTTCGGTGGACACAACATCTTTGTTTGTATGTGGTGCTGAGGATCAAACCTGGACCGCACGTATGCCAGGCGAGCGCGCTACCACTTGAGCCACATACCCAGCTCCCCCAAGCCCTTTTTATATTTTATTTTGAGACAGAATCTTGCTTACTTGCTTAGGGCCTCACCAATTTGCTGAGGCTGGCTTTGAACCCATAATTCTCCTGCCTCAATCTCCTTAGATGCTGGGAACTCAGGTGTGCACCACCAAACCCAGCCAGATGATTTTTTTTTTTAATAAACTAACTGATATAGTGAGATGTGATAAATAACTTTATGTGCTACATGTTCCAATGTGAATAAAACACTGGAAACCAACAGAGTGATTGTTCTGCAATGCCTTCTTAATTCTGCTCTTGTCTTGCTTCAGTCTTCTCTGTTTAAAGCAAGGATCTCTCCTTCTTTCGTTAATGTCTGTGACATTTCATGCCACTGACTGTCTTATGTGGTTAAGGTGAATCTGTGTTTATAACCTATCATCCCACTGGCAAACTCTTAGTATAGGGTCCAGGCTTATCTTTGTATAATCTTCACATCTATCACAATATTTTATGCATATTAATATATGATACATTTTGGATTTGATTAGATAATCAGAAAGCAGGAAAATGTCACTGAGTAGGGAAAATGATGCAGAGATGCATTTGAAGGAAGCACTAACATATATAAATATTTGGAATTTTTGTTATGCAGGGAGCAGAAGGGGCTTCACATGCATTCACTTGGAGCATGAATTGTACAAGGAGATCTATAGGCATATGCACTTAAAGCAGAAAGAAGTTGCCAGCATAGTCCTGGACATATATGGTAGATGTGTACCAAAGTTGGTTTATTTTTCCTGGATTTTGTGAAAATACTTTGCTTACAGATATGACGTGGCCATTTATTATAAATTGGGTATCTATGCTAAATAAATTAACATTCATATTCTAAGTGGTTCTTTGATGATTATTTTGTGGTACTTTACGATCAGCAATTACAATTAAACAAATGGTTTTAGAATTTAGTTTCCCCAAGTCCTGGTAGTCTGTCCTTCCTTCCATATGAAATAGAACTAATGCTGCTAAGACTCACCTTGTGGACATGCTGTAAGGATAAAAAACTGAGGAATAGCCAAGAGTCAATTTCTCTAAGTTTGCAACAAATACCAACCAGTTATGGTTAGTATCTAAAGGGAAGTTTTCAGCCCAATAATTAGTACTATTGGCTACTTCTTGTTTGCATGATTTTTTTTCTTTTGTTTTAGCTTAGATTCCTTAATCCTTTTGTACCTTTGTTTCCTTAGTTGAAACTGAAGATGACAATATCTTCTGTTGGTATCAGAAGTCAAGTGTATGCAGATAACCTGAACCAGGAAGCTGAAATCTGCTCCTGGGCCACTCAGTTGATACTGGGCAGGGATGCTGACCTCTTCTGTGGACTTCTGTCTCCTTATCTTCACAATGGGCACCGTGGAGTGGCTTTCCTTCACAGGGCTGCTTTTTGGCAGTGCTCCCAGCCAATGGTAAAGCTCTTGACAAACATGGATGCTGAATCATATCTGGTGAGGAGGTTGCACCAGAGCGAGGAATCAATAAGGAGAAGGATGGCAGCATATTTCTGCTACTTACTCTGGGCTCCTATGAGCAAACAAACCTCTTTCCTTGGTATCAGTGCTACACACTAACAATATTCATCATCATATTAACTAACTCCATCTGAGAGTTTACTAGGTTCCAAGCATTAGAATGTCTGGCAGACTTGAAACCTTCATCAGGCCCACCATATGATACAATTATTGAATGACAATCATGAAACAAAACAAGTAATAATACTGGTCAGAAAAGAAACATGGACATAGAACACTTCTTATTGAACATGGAATATATAATCATAGCACTAAATCATCATCATCACAATAATAATATAATGCAAAAAGTATGTAAGAAATGGATTAATATTTTTAAATTAATATGTTTTTTAGAAAAATACAAAATAATGAATTATGCATTCATTGAATGATTTATATATAAGTGACATAATTAATTCAAGCTTTTTTTAAAGTTTTGCAGTCAGTTTGCTGTCATTCTTCTCTCCCAATTCACTGTTTATTTTTTCTTTGTTTTATTTTTATTTTGGTAGTGTTGGGGGAATTGAACCCAGGGCCTAGAGCATGGCAGGCGAGGGCTTTATCACTGAGCTATAGCTTCCAGGCCTCCAATTCACTGTTTAAATGCAAAAGTGAGGATTTCAATTGGATCCAAAATAAGCTAAAAGACAGTTCTGAGCCCTAGTGATCTTATTGTAAAAATGAGTGCATATAGCTGAGTATTGTCTGTTATGTCCAGAGCCACTAGGTAATTGGTTGGCTTTAACATTTCCATATAAATAAAATATTTACTAAAGGATGGATAATAAACTGTGCTAATCTGAAGCTTACATATATGCAGTATACATTAATACTCAACAGTAACCGCAACAATTATTTAGAAGTTATTTTAGTTCAACAACTTTCTCCTGACTGCTATTAACCCTACTTGACAGATAAAGCCCAGAAATGGTAGGTAACTTTTGCAAGGTCACACAGTGAATGGCTGGTCAGTATGAACTAGAATCCAGGCAGTCCCTTCCTTAGGCTGAACTTAAGATCAGGGTGTCTACACTGCCTCCAAAAAATACACGATAGGTTTGTGAAAATAACTCACATTTCATTGTTGCCTGTGAAATTTTTATTTCTTTTTTTATTTTTTCTTTAGTTCAGAATACATTTTGCAGGAACACAAATGATCCGAATTCCTGGTCTCCACGGAGCTGCTACAGGAGCTGAGATTTGCTGTTGTCTCAAATCTCACAAGGTAGTCGAGAGAAAGCAGAAGGGAAAAGAATATGAATGGCTTCAAGGGCTATAGAAGAAACTTTTTAAAAACTTGTTCTGAAAAGAGCACAGAGAGCAGGAGACACTAATAGAAAAGTTCCAGAAAGGCTTAGTGGGACAACTTAGCAAAACAACATATAAATGACTACTTTTGACTATTCTTGGAAGTCTCTAGTAAGTAAGGAAAGCCATTGAGTTGCTCGTAATGTTTTTGCTTTTACTCCTGTAACCTAGTCATTAAAATCTCCCTTGGGACCTTTGCTCAGTGGCATATGGGGCTGGGAGAAGAAAAGGGTCTCCTTGTCCATCACCCACACATGTCAACATTTGGGAACTATAAATCAGTACGTTCAAAAAAAGTTGCTCTTTCTCTGACACAATCTCAAATGTATCCATCATACAAATGAAATTAGCTTCCTGTAATTTAGCAGTTTTGCTCATATAACTCAAGCTTCTTCAGGAAACCATAAAAAAAAAAACTATAAAATGAGGGGTGGGGGGTGGGGTGCAAATTCATTTTCACCTGGAAGTCTCTTTAAATAAATAATAAATCAAAAGTAGATCATAAAAAAAAATCAATGGAAAACCACTCATAAAGGGGTGGAGTTTCAGGCCATGCATGCTGAGCTATTCTGATCAAAAATTATTTTAAAAATGTTTGATTGATGCATATTAATTATACAGTGGTATAATCACACATGCGTAAAACAGAATTTGATCAATTTCATTTTCCAGTACCCAACCTCCTCTTAATCCTCTTTCTCTACCCTAATGGTCTCCCTTCTATTTACATGAGATCCTTCTCTCTCCTTTTTTTCTCCCTAGTTTCCATGATAGAGAGAAGAGGGGCGGGGAAAGCATATGTATCATACTTTTCTTTCTGAGTCTGGTTTATTTCACTTTACATAATATGCTTTAGTTCCATCCATTTTCCTTCAAATGACATAATTTCATTCTTCTTTATGGCTGAGTAAAACTCTATTGTGTATATATCTGACACTTTATCAATTCATCTGTTGGTGGACACTTAGGCTGATTCCATATCTTGATTATTATGAACTATGATATTAAAAATATGGACATATGTATAACTCTAAAGTATGTTGTCTTTAATTCTTTTAGATAGACACTGAGAAGTGGTATAGCTGGATCATACAGTAATTCTATTTTTAGTTTTCTGACAAACCTCCATACTGATTGCCATGGTGACTTTACTAATTTCTAGTCCTACCAACAGTGTGTAAGGGTTTCCTTTTCCCCTCATCCTCTCCAACATTTATTGTTATTTGTATTCTTGACGATTGACATTCTGACTGGAGGGAGATGGAATCTCAGTATAGCAGAACAATTATTTTTATTCAGGGAAAAGCACTAGGTTCCTCAGTAATACAAAATAGTTGTCTTAACAATTTCACTTTTGACTGTTTTGCTGGGCTTTGTATAGAGCCACAAAGTCAAGGACTTTTCAGCAAAGGTGGCACATGCTTGAGACCAGGAACCATTATTCACTGGGCAAATAACCCTATCGCTGGGCATGCAGGAGAATGACCCTTCACACTGGCAACCTCAATGGGCCTACCCCACCTCATCCCCTCCCCTCAAAAAAGGGAAACTAAGCCAAAATATTGCATCAGAAGTGTAGTTGTCTTGGCACACTATATACCTTTTTATGTGTGCTAATTTTCTTCAATAAGCACCAAGTTGTGGCTTGAATTGAAAACGGGCTGTAGGTAGAAGAAGCATAAGAGAGATTAGGAAAAAAATCAATGCATGTGAAAAGCTAAGGTTATCTTGAACTAATGATTGCAATTTTTTAAGCCCCAAGTTGGTGAATTAACAAGTGTGTGTGTAGTGGTGTGTGTGAGTGTGTGTGTGTGTGTGTGTGTGTGTATGTGTGTGTCTGTCTGTCTCTGTCTGAATTTCAATACAAGCCCAGAGTATTAGGTTTTCTTTATTTTCACTAAAGACTAAACAATAAGGAATTGACAAATCATTTCTCAAAGGATTAGGGTTAAACACAAAGAGGTCATCCCAACAGTGGATACTGTGCACATCCTAGAAATGGTTTCCTAGGAGAGGTGGGGAATTTCTCTTCCAGGAGCTGAGTTGGGGGAAGGGGAGAGAGAGAGAGAGAGAGAGAGAGAGAGAGAGAGAGAGAGAGAGAGAGAGAGAGAGAGAGAGAGAGAGACTCACCTCTAGATGGTTTCACAACCCTCTTGTCCTTGGGTGGGTGACAAAGTGTTCCATCTTCCAAGATCCATTCCATCGTAGGGTTCCGAGACAATAAAGACAGAGCAAACCACTGGTGTCAAGATAGGTCACATTTTGGCTTAACTGTCTCAACAAGAGAGTGTTTGCACTTTCCAGAAGGCCTTTAGCTGATATTGTAATCAGGCTAGAGTTGAAGCAATATAAGGTGCTATTCAAATGATGTTAAATTTAGTATTCATCTAGTGTCATTCTTCAGAGAAACCCATTTTGCCCTTCAAAAGGGGCTCATTCATCTTGACAACATTCTTGGTCAGCAGGCATTATTATGATAATACCTTGAGTTTATTTAATGCCCCCACCCTCCTTTCAGGCGAGGTCAAAGCCAGTTGGGCAGTCAGTCAACATTTATTGAAGTCTCTTAGTGTGTAGAGCTGTGTATTAAATCACTGTCGAACACCAGCCAGCCAGGGCCTCGCCACGCACCGAACACACCTCTGTGGTTGGCAAGGAGTGAGCCCGAGGCCCTGCTATGTGCCGCACCCCCCGCCCGTCTGATTCTCAGCCATCAGCTTTTATTTACTTACATTCACTTCGGGTTGCAGCAAACCTCTCTACATACAAACTTTTGGAGGTTTCTGTCCTGCAGATTTTGTCTGGACCTGACAAGCCACAAGTATCCTCTGCAGGGCTCAGGCTACTTAAGCTGCCCACGTAGTTAAAAGCAGGAAGCACAAAGTTGCCCAGAAATGAAAAAGACCAAGCTGGCAAACAAAATTAACTGAATTTTTTTTTTTTCACTTAAGAAAAGGAGGAATGATTTCCTGAGAGCTGATGGCTTAGGTTCTTAAGGAAGCCTGTGTGTCTGCCCCAGTTGGAGAGTCTGTTGGACTTTGGCCAAACTGCTCAATCTCTGCATTTTCCATTTTGCACAAAATCCAGGCTGTGGGGAAGAATACATGCTATGAAATTTCTCAGACCACACAACTTACAAAATAGAGCTAGGTAGATTGAGAAAAAAAAAAATCCCTCATGAGGACACATCCTTGGAGTGATATTCCTTTTCATTGTGATGCATGCCCACCTAAAAGCATGATTTCTGTGCATGTGCATGTGTATGTGCATGCCTGTTAGTTTAGGTAGCTTAGATGACATTATTCAAAATAGGACTATTTTTATATACAGGTCATAACATGAAGGAAATTATCACATTTTAGAGCTTCTGCATTTTCTCACAAACACCATGGATAGCAGACCCATTAGATTCCTAAAACTGCTTTCTGAAAAACACTGATTTTCCTTAAATGATATTTAAGTGCCAAGTTAAAAAAGTACAATTTAAGGACCGTGGATGTAGCTCAGTAACTTGGTGGTAGACTGCTTGGAGTAGATTTAAGCCCTGATTTTGATCCCTAACACCAGAAAAAAAAAAAAAAAGAAATCCAGTTTTATATAACAATTTATAAAATATTCAAATGTCAATTTATTTGAAGAGGAACAAATTGTTTTATTTTCTTGTGTTACTTTTATAAGTGAAATTCCATTCTTTTTTATATACATTAATATTTTATTTTGTGTTGTGAGTTGCATCTGTTAGTAATTGCTATGAACTGTGCATAGCTGAGTCCCAAAGTAGTGGTCTAAATACCAGTGTTGAAGTTGAATAGGTCAAGGCTGGCATAGGGACTTCAAAAAATCTTTCAGGGGTTAGGATTCTTCTATCTCTTCACTGTACCAGCCCCTGTGGGTGGTCTTCTCCTCTCAACCTAAGGTGCTGCCTCTGGGTCACTCTAGGAAGCAGAGGGGAAAGGAAGCTCACTGCTGAAATAGCACATCCATTCACACTCCATTATCCTAAAATTAGTCACATGGTCACCCCTGGCTGTTAAGGAATAAAGGGCAAGTACCTTTTGCTCCAGTGACAATAGGCACAGATAAAAATTGGATTCTGTTACTGCAGTAGGTTTGCAATTGGATTTTAGAGAGATGACCTGCAGTTTCTGCCCCTTTGGGGTGTCCGAAAGTTTAAGAAGTTAGATTATCACTTAGTATTGGTCCCTATTGAAACTTTTAATGAAAACAATCACTGTTGAACAGAATCTACTGAAAATTCCAAGACTTCATTTCAATCAAGCTGCATTTATTCTCCTGTGTTCTAACAGATGATAAAAGATGGCAGTGCTCTAGCTCTATGCCTCAGCATTTTAATGCTCCATAGAAGATGGAGGTTTAGGTGGCCCCCATAGACCTGGAGAGGGAGCCCTGAGCTACAGGTTGGGAACATCCAGCATCAGAGTCTGAGTTGAGTGCAAGAGAACTTGGACACCAATAAATTCTCCTCTCTCCTTGACCCCTGAGGATGACAAGAAAAAAAGGAAGCTCCTAGAAAGAGTTTTGACAAAATAAAGCCAACATGCAACTTATTTTTGATGTTCATTAGACCTAACCTAGATTCTCCAGTATGGGATATATAGTATTTCACTTGGAATATTAATAACTTGGACTTTAATTCATCCTGTACAAAGTTCTAAAGGAATCTAAAACATAAAAAATTTCTTAGTCTATTTCCTGTGGTTGGAAATAAGCAATTGGTAGCATTTAGTTGTGCTTTTACTCATGGATGTTTTACTCTTTTATGCTCTGCTTTCTATTTTGGACAGTGAAAACACGAGGCTTGTTTCTGAGCATTTTCTATGGGTTGCAGCTGACTTCTTTAGATCTGAGATAGCATTTATCAGGAATAATGCTTATTAAGCAGCACCCTTGGGACTTGTGGAAGGGAAAGGAAAGAATCAAGGGTTAACAGGGAGTAAATGTGGGCTTAGAAGTCCCATTTGGATTGTGGGACTAGAGTGACTATTCAGATTGGTCAGATCTAGATGGCCAGAACTTTGTAACCCACAACCATCAGCTAGTGAATACGAGACTCCCCAAGAATGGCCATGACCTAGGTAGCTCTCTGGAGCTGAGGCACTTCAGAAGGGCCTGATAACTGCAGCAGTTCAGTATCTGGGAAACAAATTTTTTATTAAAGAGGGATCTGGGCAGAGTATTTAAAAGTCCCCACTAGGGTTGTAATAGTGGCTTAGCTAACCATAAGAGCTAACCAGAAGTGCATTTCCATCTCATGTAACTGTCTGCATGGGACTTGTTTAGGTTGCAGAGCCTGGATTCTTTTTATCTTGTTCCTGTACCCTCACCAAGGCCATTGCCAACAATTTGATGTTCAAAGCTCCATGGCTGCTAAGGTCAGTTCACATAGTGGAACAAAGTGTATAAATATGCTCACTGTCCTGAGGCCTGGACCCCAAAGCAAAGCAGATCACCACCAATCACATCCATTTCAGATCATGCAGTTTTGTAGCCATGCTTACCTGTAGGGAGGCTGGGAAATGTAACATGCAAATGCTCAGTTACACAGGTCCATTACTGTGGAAGGCAAAATGGATTGTGGTTGGCAAGAAAAGTCTTTATGACAATGAGCCAGCAACTCCATTTCATACAGCCTCTGCATGCATTTTGGATGTGCATGATACACAGCTCCATCTCACAGAATATACTCTCCTTGCATACCACAGGTCTTGTTTATCTCTTCGTGCATCAAGCAAGCAGCATGTGACATGGCTGGTCTGTGTTTGGAATCTAGTTATCTACTTATTGCCATCTTGGTAGGACTTGTACAGAGAGTTTTGAACATATTCTTGCATGGTTCCTACGCTGAGCTGGTCATTTCATTGGTCTAGGATACTATTTGGGTGTTGTGGTTTTTAAATGGTCCCCAAGTGATACTCTGACGTTACTAAGCTTACTAACAATTGGTTTAGAAGGAAAAATGAACTTCTAGATAAATTAGGTGTGTGTGTGTGTGTGTGTGTGTGTGTGTGTGTGTGTGTGTGTGAGAGAGAGAGAGAGAGAGAGAAATTTTCCTTATATTTTGGTTCAAGTAGAGGAGGGAAGTTAAATGGACTGAACCTTTTAGGAAAGTAGATCTGGCTTTAGGTATGATGTTACTTAGGAAATTAAAGGATGTCCCCAGAACTTGGGGTGTATTTCTTCCTCTTCTCTCTCTCACTTTTCCCTGCACATCCTCCCTGAATTCCTGTCTGTCTTAGCTGAACCTCTTCATGTCTTCTTTTTTTTCAGTCTAGCTGTGCTGTCAAGATACTGTGCAGGCAAAGTCCTGTGAACAAATCCAATAAAAATACAGGTTTACCCTTTTCTTTTGGGTTTATTTGTTTTTAATCAAATATGTTATATATACAAAAGAATGTACATATGGTTTAAACAATAATAATGAAATCAAGTCCTATCTATTCACCACCCAGATCACTATCATACCATAGAAACCTCATGCTTTACCAACCCATCATACTCTCTCACCCAAAGTACCACAAAAATTCCATTCATACATCACTTAGTTTCGACTAATTTTTACTTTGTCTAAATGAAATCACACCATATATATTGTCCTGAATATGACTCAAATCACAGATTGGTGTTTCTCAAATTCATCCACATGGGTGTGTCTGCCTTTTATTTTCATTGGTGTATAATATTACATTGTATGAATTTGCCTCAAATTCATTATTTGTTCATTTCTCTAAGCCATGGACATTTGGGTTTCCATGCTTTTTGTTATTACAATTAATACTACTGAAGAAATTATTATTATTACTTTTTTGATACCAGGGATTTAACCCAGTGGCACTTAACCACTGAGCCACATCCCTATCCCTCTTTAATTTTTTTATTGTAAGACAGGGTCCTGGGCTGGGGTTGTGGCTCAGCAGTAGAGTGCTCGACTAGCGCATGCAAGGCCTGGGTTCAATCCTCAGCACCACATAAAAATAAATAAATAAAGGTATTGTGTCCAACTACAACAACAACAACAACAAAATATATATATATATATATATATATATATATATATATAAAGACAGGGTCCTGCTAGGATGTTTAGGGCCTTGCTAAGTTCCTGAAGCTGGCTTTGAACCTGCTGATCATCCTGCCTCAGCCTCCTGAGCCATTGGGATTACAGGCTGTGCCATGGCGCCTGGCTGAAAACATTGTGTGAATAAAATAGGATATTCTGGGATGGGAGATACCATCCAAACCAACATCCAGAGCATTCTCTCAATTCACATTCCCACACGCATGGTATGAGAGAACTGTTTTTCCTCTCACTGCCAGGATTTAGAAACCTCAGACCTTTAAATATTTGCCCGTCTTTTAGTAAAGATAAATACACCAAAGATAAATAAATGAATAAAAAGATATATTAATACAAGATAAATAAATGTAAGAAATAAATTAATAAAATCTTTTTATGTTTTTACTTTATCTTCCGTAATGTTAGTTGAAGCTCATTTTTTTGGTTTGAGAAAAATTTATTCATGTCTGTGGCCTCTTTATTTTGGTATGGAATTGTGTTTTATCTTATTACTTTAAGTATTCTGGATACCTTCCTGTTGTCAGTTAAATAAACTGCATAGCTTATCTCAGTTGGAAACTTTGTTTTGGTGTCTTTTGATGTAAGGGGAAGTACTATAATTTAATGTACTTGAATTCATCCATACTTCCTCAATGATCTTGCATCTTGTTTCAGGAATCCCATTTTCTATGATTCTACCTTCCTTTCTGGCTTCTTCTCAGCAATGAGAAGATTTACCATTTTTGTTTAGATGTTTCACAGAGCTACATTTGATTTTTGTGAATAGTCTCTGTTAGGAAACTAATCTTCTTGCATAAATGGACACACAATTCTCTGACTCATTTATTGAATGATTCAGTGATGTGTGACCTTCTGCTTCATTGTCCAATAAAATAGAGATGATAATGGAACTGCTGTATTTGTTGTCCAACGCAATGGGATATATTTTTCCAAAACTGTACATTTAAAACAACATTTATTATCTCTCAGATTCTTTGAGAAAGGAATTTGGATGTCTCTGACTCAAGACTGAAGCATGGTCTTGATAGGTTGTAGTTTCCTTTGAAGGCTCTTTGGGGACCCATCCTCTCCCAAGTACATTCATAATATGGTTGTTGGCAGGATCTAGTCCCGGATGGGCAGTTGGACCAAAATCTTTGGTTTCTTAAAACCAGAAGTGTCCCTCCTACTTTGGAGCAGGCTGTCCACAGAACAAATCACAGCATAGCAACTTCTCTCAAAGCAGATGAACAAGGGAATGAAAAAGGACATCCTAGTTGGCATCTGCAGCCTTATTACATCCTCATCTTGGAAGTGACATCCCATTACTAATACTTCTGCTACCTTCTGTTCATTCCTGAAGTTAGAGTCTCTCTTCCTAAATCCAGTTCCTACCCAAGGAGTGTGGATTGTGTATGGGTGTAAGTGGCAGGAGGCAGGGGCCATTCAGGGCCTCCCTGGAGTCTGCATCTCACATTGTTCATAGGCTTTTTATTAGGACTCAGTGAATTACTAGATGGAAAACATTGAGATGTTCATGGGATACAGGAAGCACATCAGTTAATGTTTGCTGCTATTGTACTGAGCACCATCGGTCTGGTACTTGATTCACATGCAATTTTCCATACACGAGTGTGTGCATGTCTAGGCTCTATTAGGTATCTGTTTGTCTATTTCTCTGTTTCTATGCTGTGATGATTAATATTATATGACTGGGCTAAAGGATGCTCAGATAGCCGACAAAACATTTCCATGTGTGTTGGAAGGGTGTTTCTGGAAGAGATTGGCATTCGAGTCAGTAAAGATTGTCCTCCCCAGTGTGGGTGGGCATCCTCCAATCTGAGGGCTTGAGCAGAACAAAAAGGTGGAGGAAGGGCCAAGTCACCTTCTTGAGCTGCAAAACCTATCTTCTCCTGTCATGAGATACTGAAAATCTTTCTCCTAACTCAGGGAAAATATTAGGAATTTTTATTACTTTGCATAACAAGTCTTCATAACTGGTAAACTCCCTCCAGTCTCCATCCTGGGCTTGATGCTCCTTGTTAGGGATTTCTTGGCTAATCTTGTCCTTTGATCCTCAATCTGAAGATTAGAGTCTTGGACTGGGGTTCTCTCCATCTGGCATGAGGCTTTGGGCCTCACCTGCATGAGGCTCTGAATTCCATCCCTAGCACCCAAAATAAATAAATAATACAAACAAATAAATGTTAGTCTGATGGCCCATACTGGGGCCAAATTTCTCTGTCTGAGGGGGGGGGGGAAACGGCTCTACTGAAAACACAGGGTAGTTCTACTGACAGAGGATGGCATGAAAGAGGGTGGGGCCTCTGTCCCAGCCCCCAGCCCTAATGGACCACTGGAGCTATTGCTTGAGGGTCCAGGTAACTCAGTTTTGTCTCCCTGCAAAGCATGACAGAGAATGAGTGTGGGCAGGTGATTGGAATTGAAGGTTGGAGCAAAGTGTTAGGAATGTGTATCACTGCCAGGGTCCCTCTGTCAGTCTCTGGTAGTTGCTCCTTGTCCCACTGCCCCAGAACTGCTAGGATGCTCATGATCACACGGTGAGTAGGCTGGAAGAACAACACTGCCTGGGTAATTGGTCAGCTCAACAACTGGTTTTAAAATTTCAGGAAAATTTAAAATCCAACAATCTGGAGTTGTTTCAGATTCAGTTGAACAAGCAGAAAGTACAATTTCCTTTCAAACATCCTTTTTCTATTTTGGAAGAGGACCTCTAGGAATTTCAGTTTCACTCTTTATAAAGTCAAAAAGCAGTGGAGGTTCTTAAGGATTGCTAAAACTCTTTCCAACATTTTGGATAAAACATAGGTAGGAAAGCAATTAATGTAGGGCCTAAGTGTCTTATTTTTCTTAAAAATTTTTGTACTGAGGATCCAATCCAGGGGCATTCAATTACTGAGCCACAGCCCCACTATTTTAAATTTTTTTATTTTGAGACAGGGTCTCTCTAAGTTGCTTAGGGCCTTGCTAAGTTTCTGAGACTGGCCTTAAACTTCCCATTCTCCTGCCTCAGACTCCCAAGTCACTGGGATTGCAGTTATGCTACCATGCCTGACTTTCAAGCCTCTTTTAGAAGGATATAAACCTTTAAATAAATGCAGAATAGGGATTATAGCTCAGTAGTGGAGATCTTGACCAACACGAAGATCTTGGGTTGTATGGTCCTAGCACTGCCAAGAAAAAATAAATAAAAAACAAGTTTGGGGGCTGGGGATGTAGCTCAATGGTAAGAGTATTTGCCTAACATGTGCAAGACCAGAAGTTTAATCCTCAGCGCTAGAAAAAAGAAAAACAGCAATTTAAGAAAATCCTTAGATTTTCATCTAGTGTTTGCATCTTATATGAAAAACTAAATGGAGATTGATGTTGGAGGAGGCAAACATTCTCCTCATGTCCTACCACCAGGAAATGATACTTTAAAAATGATGCTCTTTGTTTTGAACAGAATTTTCTGGCCTGAGAAGTTAGTTTCTTGGTATAAACGATGTATGAGCAGACATAATGGGGAATTACCACAATTACATGGGATAATATTTGTTCAGCTATTTGAGGAATTCCATAACTGAATCTTTGCTAATTAGATTCACCACGTAATGGCTATTCTTAATTCATGAAAAACATTTTCAGAGGATTTAATGATCTGGACCAAGCAGAAGTACAGGGTGTTGTTCACACATTTGAATGAATCCTCAAAGACTGAGGGGGATGGGCCTAGGAGATTTTTATTACCCCAGACTCCTTTGAGTTGCCAAAATCACAACCATTCATTCCCTCAATTTCTATATTTTTGTCCTGACAAGAATAGGAACTCCTCTTGGTAAAAATAATTTAGAAATAAAACAAAACAAAACTACTTGTACTATTTTATAGTAATATGGCATAATACCAGTCCAAATAATTCTCCTTTGATTGTGTTTGCTGGAGAAAAAACAAAAAGGAAAGGAGGAATCAAGAAGAGATGAATTTTTATTCATAATGAGACATGTTTTTCCTTACAATGTTGGAAATCTCCATAGTTTGTTCACATGGGGAAGAATAAAGAAACCAGGGATTTTTTTTTTTTTTTTTTTGGTGATGCTGGGAACTGAACTCAGGGCTTTGCATGTGTGAAGCAAGCACTCAACCACTGAGCTATGTCCCCAACCCCCTTAAAACCCAGGAATTTGACAAGGACAAAAATCTCTGCCTCTCTGTGGTGTCTGATGGGAGCAGTGTGTTCTGTTGGTCACTGAACCTCAGTGCTACAGAGGCACACTTGGCTGCATTTAACTGCACTTTCATGTTCTAAAGAGAAGAAGGAGTTTCTGTGGGGCTCTGAATCAAAACAAGTCTTGGAAAATAGGTTTTAATTATAGTAAAAGAATTTTGATAAGGATAAAGCTTTATATTTGTTAGAAGATGGGGGGACAACAGGATGGATAGGGGTCTGAGCCAAGATTATTTATTTATTTATAGATTGATTGATTGATTGATTGGTACTGGGGATTTAACCCAGAGGTGCTTAATTTAGCAGCATCCTTAGCTAGCTTTTTTTTTTTCCCCCTAAATTTTTACATAGGGTCTTGCTAAATTGTTTAGGTCCACCCTAAGTTGTTGAGGCTGACTTCAAACTTGTAATCCTCCTGCCTCAGCTGCCCAAGTTGCTGGGATAACAGGAGTGTACCCGTCCCCCTGTGCCCAGCCAACCACGATTATTACTGATGTGGTGCAGGGCTCTTTCTCCATTTGGCTGGAGGCTCCCAGGAAGGGGTGTGTATACCTAGATGTCCTGAATGGGGTGCTGCTGCTGCATCCCTTTGTTCTCCTGGTCCTTCCAGATTACTTCATTTTATGAGGCACCTAAGAATGAACTGTACGGATATCATGTGCTCATTATTGATTTCATTTCCAAAACTGATAGAATTTTCCTGCCTCTTGTTCTCCTAAACACTACTAGTTTCCCACTTCTTAGGCATTTGTTAAATGTGTCACTCTAGGCATTTCTATGCTAATGCAGTTGTTAATGGTGCTAGACAGGAAATATTATATTCTTTTTCACAGGGGCTTGGGGGTTCCCCAAGATGAACACTTCCCCACAGATATATATAATATTTATATGTATTTATATTTAATATATTATATGCCTGCGTATAGTGCATAGCTTTGGATTTCTACTACTAATGAGTTTATAATTAACAGATAGCAATGGAAGAGCCAATTGGGCAATGTATTATGATTGTCAATTCAGATTATTTTTCTGATCATAAGAAATTATTTTTCATCCTCTGTTAAGTAATGTGATGTGCCACATACAATTAAACTTGTCATCTGAGTGACTACAACAATGTTAGCCACCTGATCCAAACTTGTCACAAGAAAGAAAATGAAACAATTGCAATATTTTAGATTTCATTGGCAGGTTCAACAGGTCGAGGTGCTTATTAAGATGTAGATGTAGGCTGAAGCTGACAGGTAGCCTGTTCTGGGAATTCCTTGCTTACTAATGCAGGTGATATACTTTCATCCCGTGTATCTGTGCATTTATGTGTGTGTGCTGCTCGTGCGTGTGCACGTGCATGCATGAAAATGTCAGAGAAAAACAAATCCAAGTCCATGTTTGGTGTTGGGTTGCACATGGAAATCTGGGTCCTCTTTTAAGATAAAATCCTTGTGAAGGCAGCTCAATGTCTGCCTCTTTTTCCCATAAATCCTTGTTGTAATTATTTGTTGTCCTGCAGCTCTGCAGGCTGGAATCAGTGTTGGCATGGAATGATCAAATACAGTACAGTGCACTTGGCAGGGGTGGGGTGTGGGTACACACACTGCTGAAAGGCCAGCTGGGCTTTGCCACCTGCCACTCCCAGTGATGTTGTTTGCTTGGGTCACCCCCACCTTTGGGGGAGGATATCTGGATGTTGCTGGAGAGAAAATGCAGCCTGGCAGAGTGCTATGATATTGTGAAAGATTTGGCAATTTACCCGCTGTTTTATTTCCTCTGTGACTTTACACACTCTAGAATATTTTCCCCTTTTCAAACACTCACTTTCAACCTACCGTGATTCATCGTGTTATACACGGTTCAACAAGACACTTCAACAAGAAGATTTGGCAAAATAATTCAAAATTTAGTAAATGGAAAGACAGAAAATAATGAGGGTGTGATTCCTTAAGTCTTCCTCTTTTCAGTATATCTTGATTTTTAGTAATTGTAGAATTCATTCATACTATGTGTCTCTTTATTTCTTTATGTTGCCTGGAAAGGCCTTTCTCTGAGACGATTCAAACTAAAAGTGAGAAAAAAAAATGAGCTTTAAATACAGGATCCATAGAAGTTTGAGGCTTACTTGATGAGATTTGAGTTCACAGTCCACTTAATAACTGGCATGCAAGGCCACCAAAGGGAACTTCAGCTCAGAACACACTGGAAGGCCCTTGACTACCAACACTTCCTCACCTTGGATTTAGGTAACTTACGCAATTGGAATCACACTTCTTCTTAAGGTTTATGTATCAAGTGTCACTTATAGGTAATTTGTTTTGTACATAAGTGTGGTTTTATCAACACAATAATATGATTTTTAGTATAGGATTAGAGAAAATTTTAAAAAGATAAAACAAAAACAATACAAATATTTTTGGCAACAAAAAGTCCAAATTTAAGATTTTGATGCTTCCCATTATTCTTTTTCTCTAGTTACTGAGCAAGTTTTGAAGAAAACTTTGTTCTTATTTTCCTAGATGTTTTATTTAAAGTGAGAAAGCCCAAAGAATGAATTTGAACCACTTAGATAGTGTGTGTTGAATAATTCCAGCTCTATTCAAAGTTTAGAATTCCAACTCAGTATCATCCATAAAGTCAAGTTTTAGCATTCTCCAGTTTTACTTAATATTATTATTTGTTGCCAGAAAGAAGCAAAAATGGGAAGTGAATCCCATTCCAAAAAATTGATATAACAGCCTTCTGCACAGTGATGGTATATAGCAGATGTGATTTCTGTTTAAATGTATTAATTGGAAATTCTTAAAATGCTTATGAACCACAAAAATGCTTATTGTGAACCACAACATATGATTTAGAATTCTTGTTCCCAAAGATAACAAATATCTATTACTCAAAAAAGGATTCCACTGGGTTGGAGGATAACTCAGTGGTAGAGTGCTTGCTTAGCATCTGCAAGATCCCAGATGGATTCTCAAAAGAACAAGAAAGAAAAATAAAGAAAAAATGATTTGATACCATGGTCAAGGAAGTTTTGAGGATCTTGATGTTCAACAAGAATATTGCGCAGAACTATATATGTGCCAATGTGCCTTGAAGGGAATCATGGGCTACACTATCGTCCAAACCTATAGAACCAAATAATTTTTCTCCCTGAGGTTATATTCAGTGACTATCATTTCAGAGATTATGCTTTTAGGGAAATAAATCTATTTTATTTCCAAATCATAGTGCAAAATTTCTTTGAAGATAAACTTTGGTTTTAATTTTATTTTCAGTGTATCAATTTATTTTGGTTATTGTTACATTTGAAGCTGAATTTCCCACCTTGAAAATAAAGTGTCATGGGATTGGGGAGTGTTGCTCAGTGGTAGAGTGCTTGCCTAGCACATGTGAGGCCCTGGGTGCGATCCCTACCTTGCAAAGTGAGTATTTCTGGCTGGTTATGGTTGCATTGGAGGAGGAAGAATCTGTTTGATCCAAAATAAAACATTTTACAAGTCATTTAAAGTTGACCATTATTTGGCAATTAAACATGGTTTTTGAAACATTTTAAGAAATGCACATTTACCTAAAATAAAACTATAAAACGTAAAGAGTTGAATGTCCATGAAAATATTGGTCAGCAATAGTAGTTGCATTGGTTCAGTGGCTCATAAAATGTATTTATCATCATTAGGTGACCAAATCCTTGGGATTTCAAATGATGAATTCATGCCTAGATCTGAAATTTTGAATTTGGAGAAACTCTTAATTTAATTGAAAATCAACTCTTTCACCAAAGAGATTTCCCTTTGGAGGTTTTCAATTACTTGTCTCAAATTCTAAGGCTTTGTATATGCTGGTTATTTTTTTTTTTTCAGATAATGTTCTTAGGCTTTTGAACAGAGAGGAGAAAAGATACCCCTCCAACCAAAAAAAAAAAAAAATCAAAACAACAACAACAAACAATAAAAAAAAAATACAATCAAACAAGAAAAACAACAACAACCAAAAGAAAAACCATCATCACCATCAAAAAAAAAAAAAAGGTTATTTTTTTTTCTCCATTGGGTTTATTTTTATTCCTAAAAGTTCATAACACCACTGAAATGGAGAAAAGATGTATTCTTGCCCCAAACAAGGCTATTTTGAATATAAACATGTATGACTTTTTTTTTGCTTACTTTGAACCCAGGCCTTGCAAATGTTAGGCAAGCACTCTATCACTGAGATACATCCCCAATTCCCCATGTGTGATTTTTTAAATAGCAGTTAAATGTCTAAAGAGATTCCAGAAACTGTTAATAACATGCTTTGGCCATAAAGATATAATGTACCATAATTCACAAGGGATAGTAAACATCAGTTGGAAAGGATAGGACACAGTGTCATCTATCCTTGTCTATAATAAGTGTTCCTTACTTGGCAGACAATATTGTCATTAACTTGGGAAACATGCTTCACTGAAGACTAATATGGGGTGACCTATAAGCAAAATGACTGCATGGCTTATGAAAACATATGAAAAGACTAAAAAACAAAATAAATAGCATGCATCTGTTGACTGTTTGCTGTAGCTCACATGATCTCCTCCAGCTTGATACCACTGCCTCGCACATTTAGTTAGGCAAACATGATTTGTGGAGGTCCGAGCACATCTCCGGAACCAAACATTTGGCATTAAAAACTAAAGATCACATAATTACTAAAGTGACCATTTTAGGATGTGATTTTTTTTTAAGTGCTTGCTTGCTGTTTCTTAACAGTTTCATTGGATATTTCATGAATGGTTACCCTTGACAGGTGAGTCGATATCCAGAGAGCAGGCAATGCTGTTCAACCAACACCCTGCCTCCCTTACGCACAGTGTTTTAAATAGTCTCTAAGACGTAGTGCTTAAGATAGATCTTCTGATAACTAGGATTTATTGGGAAAAGGGTCTCAGGAGGAGGGAGTTTGTAAGGGAGTGAGCCAAGCAAGGGCATGGTCTCAGGTGAAATCTAAGAAAAAGGAATAAAGCAGAATAAAGGGATGGAGAGAAATGGCCTGGTGGAGCAATTTTAGATTATGAATATCTCTCTGAGTTGGTGACATAAACAGGGACCAGATGGTATGACTATCTGGGCAGAAGGTGTGTGCCAGAGGCAGAAGGAGCATATGCAAAGGCCCTAATATGAACACCTGTTTGCCATTTTCGGGGACTATTAAGGAGACCAGTAGGACTGAAATGGAATGAACCAGAGAAAGGTGGAAGGAAATGAGACTGGACAGATGTCTAGGATGCAGATGGTCGTGGATGTGGTGGAACCTGTGATGGAAAGTAGGATTCTAACCTGGTTCACTGGAAGGTCAACAATTTACTCTGTGTTCCTCAGCCTCTCTAAGTGCTTATCTTGTCATACTTAAAATAAGATAAAGGACTGGATGTTCTCCCAAGTCATGCAGGCCCTAATGTTCTATGACTCTAAAATGAATAAACTTTATTTCCTCATCTGTCTAGTGAAGGTGGGTTGCTATTAGTCCTGAAGAACAATAGATAGGCACTGTGAACTCTCCCAGAACAAGAGCTTATAATATCATTGTAGAAGGAGGAGAGGGGATGATTTTTAAGAAGCTGTTGCCATTTAAGAAGCAAGTTGAGATACTCAATATCCCAGGTACAAAACAAATCATGGTCATGGTTTCTTCCTGCCTTTAAATTTTTACTTGGAGTAGTGGCATAAAGGAAGTTCACACCTAGTTGATTGATTTTGAGATGATGTGGTAGCAGAAAGATCAGAAAAGGAGGGGCATTTCAAATCATTATGTGCAGAATGTGTGATTTAGTAGAAAACAAAAGAGAGGTTCTTCTTGTTGGTCTTCAATAGCATAAGGAAAGCGAATTTTGGGGGGGAATGAGAACAGTAGATCCCCATGTGGTGGGCATTGGGGTAGTTTTTAAGAGAAAAGAAACATAAAACAGCTCATGAAGTCCCCACTTTTCAATGCAAGATTGCATTGAAATGTCAAGATTGAGATGTATCAAGACCATAAAATATTTTTGTAATGTGACCTTTAAAAAATTTAAATATAATTAATATATCATAAAGTTTACCCTTTTAAACTCTAATATTGAGTATTTTTTGACATAGTCACAAAGGTGTGGGATTATTAAGCTATTGAATTGTAACACATTATCATCATGCAAAAAGAAATCCCATATTTGTTAGCAAATATTCCTCATTCTTCTACCCCTGACCCCTGGAAATGAGTAATGCACATTGCCTGTTCTGAACACTTAATATAAATGGAATCATGCACCATATGGCTGTTGTGCCTGGCTTCTTTGACTTAGCATAATTTTTTCAAAAGATATCCATGTTTTAGCCTTGACTGCATTCCTTTTTACTTCTAACAATAATTCCATTGTATGGATGGATCACATTTTGTTTGTTCATTTCTACTTATTCAATTAACACCTTGAACAAAGATCAATTGACATCAAAGAGTTGAAGGAAGAGCAAAAATGAATAAAAAGGAACACATGATGGTGAGTTAAGCTTACATTTTATCCTAGTAGATGAGATGTGTCTGGTCTAATACCTAGGTCCTGGATTCACTTTGAGTTGATTGTTGCAGGGTGAGATATAGTGGTTCAATTTCATTCCGCTACATATGTATTTTCAGTTGTCCCAGCACCATTTGTTAAAGAGGCTCTCTTTTCTTCAATGTAGGTTTTTGGTGCCTTTGTCTAGTAAGAGATAACTGTATTTATGTGGGTTTGTCTCTGTCTTCTAGTCTGCTCCATTGGTCTTCATTTCTGTTTTGTTGTCAATACCATGCTGTGTTTGTTACTAGAGCTCTGGGGTATACTTTAATGTCTGGTATTGTGATGCCTCCTACTTCACCTTTCTCGTTAAGAGTTGCTTTGGCTATTCTTTTCTCAAAAGAATTGCATGACTGCTTTTTCTATTCAATGAAAAATGCCATTGGGATTTTAACAGGCATTGCAATAAATTTGTATAGCACTTTTGGTAGGTTCTGCCTGTCCAAGAACATAGGAGATCTTTCTATCTTATAAGGACTTCTCCAATTTCTTTCTTTAGTGTTCTATAGTTTTCATTGTAGAGGTCTTTCACCTCTCTTGTTAGATTGATTCCCAATTATTTTTTTGAGGCTTTTGTGAATGGGATAGTTTTCCTAATTTCGCTTTCAGTTGATTCATTACTGGTGTATAGGAATGCAATTGATTTTGGGGTGTTAATCACATCAAATGTTTATAGCAGTTCAATTCTCAACAGTTAAGATACAGAACCAACCTAGGTGCCCTTCAACAGAAGAATGGATTAAGAAAATGTGGTATATATAATCAATGGAATATTACTTAGCTATAAAGAATGAATTTATGACATTTGCTGGTAAATGGATGGAACTGGAGAATATCATGCTGAGTGAAATAAGGCAATCTCAAAAAAACCAAAGGCTAAATGTTCTCTTTGATATGTGGATGCTAACACAAAATAAAGGGTTGGGGAGGGAAGACTAGAAATTCATTGGATTAAAGAGGAATGAGGGGAAGGGAGGGGTTATGGGAATAGAAGAGACAGTAGAATGAATTGAACATAACTTTCCTATGTTGATATATGAATATTCTACCAATGTAACTCCACATCATGTTCAAGCAAAAGAAATAGAATAAGTTATACTCCATGTATGTATAATATGTTAAAATATTATGTAGCTAAAAAGGACAAATAAAAAATAAATGATACAGTAAAAAAGAGGAGGAATAAACAGATTCTGAGATACGTGAGATAATATGAGGCAAATAACACATTCAAATAACACAATGGGTGTTCCAGAGGTGAGGAAAGAGATAAAGTTCCAAGAAGAACATTGGAAGAATTAAAGACAAAACTTCCAAAATTATTTGAAAAATAAAAATCTGTAACAGTGAACTCAAAGTATTATAATTGTAGGAGCTCAATGAACACAATATATGATAATCTTAGAGAAAATTTTACCTGCATACATCATAATCAAAGTGCTAAACTCCAAGGAGAGACTTCTGATAGCAGAACCAAAGAAGTTACTCTATCACATGCAAGGGATCCTCATTATGCCATTCACAGATTTCTTATCATAAACTATGGACGTTTAAGGCAACATGATGATATATTCAAAATGCTGAAAAAAAGATACTGAGGATCAAGAATTTTATATCTAGTATAACTATCTTTCAAAAATGAAGGGTAAGTTAGAAACAAAAACTAATTTGTTTCTAGCTCTATAAGAAACTCTTAAGTGAATTCTTAAAGGTGTTAAAAAGGACAACAGACAGTAACTCAAATCTATGTGAATAAACATAAAACACAAGAAAAGTTATTTGCATAGATGAATATAAAAATGGTCTAAATACATTTTTATCTGCAAACCTTTTTCTGCTACATTATTTGAAAGGCAACTACATTAAGCATAATTTTAAATCTGTGCTTGAGGGAATTTTGCATTGTATAAAGAAACAATCTGTATGGCAATAAGAGAGAGAGAGGGGATGGAATTATAATGTTTTTGTGTACTATCAAAATTAAATCAATATTAATTTGAGCAAAATTGTTATGTGTTGATAATAATTATAATCCTCAACATAATATGGTAAAACATAGTAAGGAAAAAAATTAGATGCACTAATTTTAACACAGAATATGGCACAATGGGAGAGGAACAAAACAAGAAATGAGACATACAGAAAGTAATCAAATCATATCAACAATACAATTAAATGTGAGCAGATTAAAAATATGATCAAAAGGCTGATTAAAAAACATGAAGTGAAAAGTGATCCAACAAAATGCTGTCTAAATGATTGACTATATATTCAAAGTCACAAATGATTTGAAAGTAAATAGATGGAAAAAATATAAATGAAAGACAGTAAAACTGCACAAAAACCTAAATGAAATAGACTCTGTGACTTACACTGTGAATTGTTCATTTATGATATTTTAATTTTCAACTTCAGGGTTTCTATTTTGTTCTTTAAATTGTATCTCTTCACTGATATTTTCTAGTGAGACCACATGCTCATACTAGTTCTTGACACAAGCTTTACTTTAATTCTTGGAACATCTTTAGAATATCTGATTAAAGGCTGTCTTTAATACATTTAATATTAAATGCTTGGCCCCAATGTTTCCTAGTCTTTGCTTAAGGACCCCATGTGTGCATTGGAACGTCTCATCAGTGCCCAGACAGGTAGTTTGCAACTCTGCCTTAGACTTCATTTCTTGCTTGTGTTGAACCTTCAGTCCAGTCAGATGGGAGAGTTTACACACTTTTTAGATTTCTCCTGAACATGTGCTCAGCACTAAGCATGTATATGACCTTCTAGGTTCAAAGTTAGATTCAGGAACTTTTCTATGTTCTCATTTGGTAACCAACTATTCTTTTTTTCACCCCATTTGCCCCCACTTTTTTTTTTCATAGTTTCATGCATAGTTTAATGCCACTGATTGTTTCTAACAAATATTCCAAGGGAAAAGTCTATTTGCACTGGTGGATATCTGGGAAAATTTGAATGAAGACAAATCTGAGATATATGCTTTTTTCAAGGAACTTTCAGATAGGTCAAATAAGGGCAGTTTTCTCACAGTGGAGACTTACAGTTGCTCTCACCCTATTCTACTCCTTCTGGTGTTGAGTCTCATGTGTTGAAAACTTGGTTTTCCAGGGTGGTAGTGTTCAGAGGTGGGGTGTTTGGGAAGGCAAGTGGATTAGGAAGGTGTTTATTGGCATTATTGGGAGGTGCTGAAAACTGTAGGAGGAAGTGGGGCCTAGTGGGAGGAATTGTGCCCTGGAAGGGCATATACTGTCCCTAATCCCTTCCCTCTTTGCTCTTTGTGCTTCCTGAAGTAAGCAATTTTAACCTTCCACCATGAAGTACTTTCTCAACACAGGCCCAGAAACAATGAAGCCAGCTGACCATGGGCTGAAATTTCTGAAACCGTAAGTCAAAACAGACTTTTACACCTTTAAATTGTTTTTCTCATGTATTTTGTTACAGCAATAAAAAGGTGTATAATTTTATCTGCAAACTTTTTTTCTGCTAAAGTTGACTAACACATTGGGATTGCTGAGTTGCTTGCCTAAACATTAAAAATTGCCATTGTCTACCAATAGACAAATCAGACAGGACATCTTTCTGTGACTGGTAAGAGTATAAGTGGTAGGATAAAAAATATTTTGAGAGTTCCTGATGGATGGATGAAGTGAGAAGTAATACACTATAAGTAGGGAAGGAATATTCAGAGAATGAGAGGATGGTGGTTGACAGCCATCTTGGTGGCAGTGGGTAGCTTAGATTTTAGAGTAGGTCAACTCATAGACAGTCCTGGTTCTGCTTTAGGCTTAGCCATATGATCTGCCTTAGTTACATGATCTCCAATTGCCTCAATCTTTTTTTAAATTGTAAAGAGGACTGTTTATAATATAACCAGCAGTCTGAACTGATTTTATCAAGATGGTGGACTCAGGTTTTTTTTGTCCTAAAGTGACTTAATCCTTTTTATGAACTTAAAAGTAAACTTGGTTGAAATATTTCTTATTCCTACAATTTATTCTGAGAAACAATAGATAAATGTTTGTTAATTTACCACTTAAGCACGGTGATTTATCTAAATGAAAAATTGTTTGCTTACCTAATTAAAATGCAAGCAGGAGCACTCATAATCTTTTTGCTTCTCAGAAAACATTTATGGGATTGTTTATGATGAGTACCTTGCTTTCTGTTAGCTTTTTAATCATCTTTTAATAAATTTCAAAATAGTAGCTGCTAAAAATAATGTTCATAAGATATCAAATGTGTTAATAAAGAATAAACTGTGCATTTCCTTCCTGATTTCCATAGTCCCAGTGTTCAGAGAAAACTTGTAACCAGTTTCATAATCCTTCAGGCAAAATTTTAAACCAACATACTACAGTTTCTCTCTTTCTCTTTTTTCTCTCTCTCTCTCTTTCACACACAAACACACACACACACACACACACACACACACACACACACACACCCCACACAACACTCACTATATTTTACAGAAGCTATAACCAATTTCATTTTATTTAAATGGCAATATATTCATATCAGAGGGTTCACCTAGTACATGCAGGGCCTTGGGTTTGATCCTCAGCACCACATAAAATAAATAAATAAAATAAAGATATTGTATCCACCTACAACTAAAAAATAAATATTAAAAAAAAAATCATCCCATGCCTTAACACTCTTGTCAAAGCCTTCTGGTATTTCCTCATTTTAGAGTAAAAGCTGGAGTTTTGCTGGATGTGGTGGCGAATGCCTGTAATCCCAGCAGTTTGGGAGGCTGAGGCAGGAGAATCTCAAGTTCAAAGCCCACCTCTGTGACTTAGCAAATCCCTAAGCAACTTATAAAGACCTTGTCTTAAAATTAAAAAAAAATAAAATAAAAGGGGCTGTGGTTGTGACTCGGTGGTTTAGGACTCCTGGCTTCATTCCCTAGTACAAAAAAAGCAAAAAGCTGAAGTTTTTATAAATGCCTTATAAGATCTGCACCTCCACCCCATCTGACCACATCTGTTGTTATCCCTGGATCATTCATCTCAAGTCTATGTAGACTCCAACTGTTCCCCAGACACACCAGACATACCTTCCTTAAGGTCTTGCTGTTCCCTATTTAGAACAATTCTGCCCTTAGACATTCACATGGGTTCTTCTTTCTTATTCACATCTTTGCTCAGGTACTCTTTGTTGCTGAGGCCCTTTGGAATGAATTTTCTTTCTGTTACTGTATCAAAATATCAGTTATAATCAACTTAAGAAGAGGAAAGGTTTATTTTGATTCATGGTTTCAGAGGTTTCCAATCATGGTTACTTGGACCTTTTGCTTTTGGGCCTGTGGTGAGTTAACACATCATGGAAGGAGCATATGGTGAAGCAAGTGTTCACCTTATGACTAGAAGTGAAAGAAAGGAAGAGGAAGGAGATGGGGTCCTAATCTCCTCTCAAGGAGACACTCCCAGTGACCTAACTTCTTCCCACTAAATCCCACCTCTTAAAAGTTCCACCACCTCCCAGTAGCAATTAGCCTTTAACACACAGGCCTTTAGTGAACACTTACCCAAACCATAACACGTTTCTTGTCCACTTAATAATAATAATAATAATAATAATTATGATGATGATGATGATGATGATTATTTTTATCATCATCATCATCATCATCATCACTCTGACTCTCAATTTCCTGGACTACTTTCCCTTCTCTATCTTTTGCCAGAGTGTTTATCACCATCTGGTAGACCATGCAGTTTATCTCTTGTTTCTCCAACGAGAGTGCCAGCATATTAACAGCTGTGAGACCTGTTTAGTTATTTTCCAAATCATTAGCAGCCAGAACTATTCCTAGAATATAATATCTGTTCAATAAAGACTTGACAAATGAATGCAAGATAGTCTCTGAAATTTTCACACTAACCTCTTAAAGTTGGACTCTGACAAGTATTCTTGACTATAAATGATGTAGAAAGGTTAATATGAGTTAGATGGTGTTTAGAGCAATAGAAAATGCTCTCTATGGTGAGACTGCTCATATTGTGTACTACTGCTAGACTAGAAAAAAAACTGACTGGTGACATTTGGTTCCTTGTTGGGGACTTGAGCCCGTGCTTCAATCCTTCTGTTCTCTGGAATTTTGACAACTCTCTTATCTTTTCCACAAACATGGAATCAAGAAGCTGTCACATTCTATAAATTTCAGATTATATATTTATCTTGTCACCTACTTTCTGGGTGCCACGTAAATGCTTGACTCTGCCCCTGGCTGAATCACTAGTAAACTGGCTCATTCTCTCTCAGGTCTCAGCTCGTATCTGGTCCTTGCAGAGATCTTTTTCACCTGTCCGTTCCATTCAGTAGGTCCCTCCCGTTTACGTTATTTTATCACCACGTGTATTTTGTTCTTAATAGTCATCTCTCATGTGTGGTTTGTACTTACTTTATTTACTTAGTTGTTTTCATATTTATTGTCTGTTTTCAGAGTACAACATCAAATCCATGAGATGAGAGAGAGTGTTTCTGTGACTCACCCATAGCATCAGTTCAGTAGATATTTACCAAATCATTGCATCAAAACATTTGGAAATAACTCTTCGTTATACACAATGTATAATTGTGTATCATACATAATATATAATAATTCTTCATTATACATTCTTCCTGTGACATAATAGGAACACATTATTTTGCTTCTCAAAATAATTATTATTTTTGATACCTTTGCCTAGAGCATGGTGGAATTTTGAGGTCTCTGTTAAAATTATTTATTTACATTTTAAAATAATTTTCTCTTTATATTTTCCCTTGTTGTAGATATCATACACTTAGTCATAAGATAAAAACAAAACTTCAGACATTTATAAAGTGCAAAATGCAGGTGCCATAATACTTTCTAAAAATATCTGTTTATTGGCAACCCTCTCAGATAATATAATTTACTTAAACAATTTCATATTAGTGTACATTGAGCTTGTTGTTATTGGGTTTGGGGGTGACTATAAGACACACAGTAAATACATTGACACACATGTCTGTGTAATTTTCTGTAGGACAAATCCAGAAAAGTGGTATGTATGCTTATGTGTGTATAAATATGTTATTAATTTATATTATAAATAATTTAAAGAAAGGGTGAAGAGTGGAGTCTTAGAATGCTTAGAAAGCAGTGAGAAGTTTCAAGATGGTATATCTAAAAGACATAGATTGGGATTTTAATCTAATTGATAAAATGGTAATCATGGAGCAACACAGAAGTTCTTCTTTTGCAGACTATGTTGTATAAAATAGCATATAGCCAGTCGTGGTAGTGCATACCTGTAATCCCAGCGGCTCAAGAGGCTGAGAGAGGAGAATTGTAAGTTCAAAACCAGCCTCAGCAACTTAGCGAGGCCCTAACCAACTCAGTGAGCCCCTGTCTCTACATAAAATACAAAAAAGGGCTGGGGATGTGGCTCAGTGGTCGAGTGCCCCTGAGTCCAATCACCAGTACCACCCCCACCCAAAAATAGCCAGCATATAACGACATTATATAACTCTGTTATAACCAGTTTTTAAAATTATTCATGCTGATAAATCATGATGGGAAAAGATCTTTAGAAATTTAATTAACCAGGAAGAATGAATCAGAATGGTATTTTTTTTCTTTTACATATATTACCATTATTATTGAGGTATTCATAAACTCAGGTCAGGAGCTGAAACAAAAGTGTGGCAGGAACTAAAATGGGGATGGTTATATAGATTTAAGGAAAAGGATGAGATCATTTAAAGGAAAGGCAATGTATTCTCCCAGGGCTGAAGGGAGAATGTGAAGGGGAGTAACCAGGGAGCACCATTCATCGCACCTGTAGAAAGGTGGCTTTTGGTTCCATGGAGGTACAGAAGGAAGACACCAAGGGTAAAATCAATATTTAAATATCTTGAAATGAAGTAGCAGTGACTATACTTTTGTCTGGAACATTTTCTGTTAGATCAGTGCTGTTTCTTTCTGAAAGTTTGGAATTTACCAGTGATGCAGAGTGGATCTGAGGTTTTTCTTTTACAGAATAGTTTTTAACATTGGATTATAATTACTTTAAAAGCTATAGGATGCCTCAGGTATTCTATTTCTTCTTGTGTCAGCTTTTAAGCATTAGGTTTCTAAAAAATCTGTCCTTGTCATCTATATTGTTGAGCATCATCTGTATTGTCAAGCATAGGCTGGTAAAAGTTGTTTATACTTAGTCTCTTAACTTTTAAATGTACTTTGGGTCTGTGATTGCATTGTTTTTACATTTCAGACATTAAATCTGCTGGCTCTCTCTTTCACTTTTGGTCAGTATTCCTAGAATTTATCAATTTCATTAATCTATTTGAAGAATCAGCTTTCAACTTTATTTTTTTTCCAATTGTATGTATATCAGCTCTCAATTTCTCAGCTCCTTCCCTCACACAGCCATTCTATTTGTTTTTTTCTAGACAAGGGCAAGCAAAAGAAAAAAGAAATGCTTCAAGAGGAGACGAGATGCAGTTTGACACTTAGGGAAAGTTATGTACAAACACTCTATTTCCCTGGATAGAGTCAGCAGAGAGCACGTACATCCTAAATAGATACACATGTTGGGGAAACATTAAATTAAGAAACTTAGGTGGTTCTCTAGTTCTCCTTTCCTTTCTTGATAAAAATCTATATAAATACTTCCCAAACATTTCATGATTTTCTTTTTCCAAGGAAAACATGCTGATGAGGCTGAAACCCAGAGCCTTCTCATAGGCTTTAATGTTCTGTGCCGTTTCATCAGTGAATTTCTTAAGGATATGGGCCCTGAAATCATTTTCTCCTGTTTTAATCCTCCATTTATTCATGTTGTGCCCTGGAGGGGCAGCATGTGCTTCTGTTTAAGAAGCAAGGATCTGAATAATATTGCTGCATCAGAATTCTTCGCCTTACATCCAGACGATTTGGATGTTTCAGTGACCCTCAATCTCCCCTTTTCAAGTCAGTGTTGTCAATTTTTTTAAAATGAGGCTCAATGTTGGCTCAGGTGGAAAATTTAAGTTGGTATAAGATCATCAGTTCATATATCTATACATCAAAATCTGATCTCCTGCTGTGCTCATGACTCGACTTGATTTCAAGTCTGACTTGACTATTTCACCCATTTCAAAGAATATAAAACATTTGGGAGACTGCTACTTAATAAATCATTTATTTAATATAGAATTTTTGGCCAATGGAATCCAATTTAACAAATACCTTTAAGGTAGCATTTCTTCAAGCTGGTAGCTGTTATCAGAGAAGAGGAAAAATCTGAGATGTTCCAGACTAAACAAAAATCATGGTGAAGCACTGAGTCCTTGATACCCACTCTAAGCCAAAGGTAGCATGGCTACTCCTGAAGGATCATGCAGGAAAACTAGAATAGTGCCTAGATCTGGGCCCCAGAGCAAGCTAAAAAATAAGGTTTCATTTGGAGATTTATTAAGGAGGTGATGCATCCAGTAGTGTCAGGGAGTGGGCAGGACAGTGAAGCTGAAGTGAAGCCAGCAGTACAGGCGTCATCGAGCATCTTATCAGAGAGAGGCTCAGCCTGGTCAGGGACCTCTGGGAGACAGTGTCAACAACGCCATGTGGGTGGGGAAGGTGTACTGGTGAACTTCCTTTCAACCCATCAAAGGACTGAGGGACACCCTGTGACATTCACTCCCTGTTTATATGTGCAAGCTGAGAGAAATCCCCCAGGCAGAGAGTTTCAGGGTCCTGCAATAAGATGTAGCCTGCTGTACTGACTGGACAAAGGGGTGCTCTGGGGGTGTGGATTGGCACCATCAACTTTGCTCCACTTGGGATTTCTCAAACTTGACTCTAGAATGTCCTTTTCACTCTCTCTTCTGTGAAGTATTATTTTTTCCTTTTTCATAACAGCTACTAATATCCCATTGAACCACTTACTGTTCATTGAACTACACACTTGGGAACCTGATCTATATAGTTTTAGGTTATGGTTTTCCTTCTGTTCACTGCCCAGAACTACATCATAATCCAGTAATGAGGAATCCAGGAGATTTGCTTTTATGAAAGAACATCTGACCCAAAGGCACAAACTTCTAAATGCTGTTTCCGTCTCCCACTGTTCAGGAACCCTTGGAGAATGTCACATGCCCCTTTCTGTTCTAGTTATTACAGTCATCTAAAAAAAAAAAAACCATCCAGAACTCAGTTACTCTAAAATAATGACTATAAATCAATCTCCTGAAACCTGTCAGGTCATACAGGATACACTAGAGATGGCTCATCTCTCTTCTTCTATCTTGAAGCCTCAGATGGGAAAGTAAAGACTGGGTTGGAATCATCTGGAGGCACCTCAGTGGTATGCCTGGTAACTAGACTAGGGACATTCACATAGTGAGGAGCTGGAACAGCAGGGTCTCCCTGGGCATGATTATTTCCATGTGGCCTCTCTACTTTGACCTCAAAGTAGGCAGATTTCTTATTACTTGGAAGGCTCAGAGCTCCCAAGATGCAGATCTTAAGAGCAGGTGAGCCAAGTGGAGACATGTCACCTTTTAGGACCTAGCCTCAAAAGCCATACAGCATCTCTTGTGTTGTATTGTATCAGTTAAGATAGTTACACAGGTGTACCCAGATGCAGAGGGAGGGAACAGAGACCCCGCCCCCTCATACAGAAGTGTTGATATTTTATTGGAAGGGTGGCATGTGGAATGAGAGATTTAAGAATGCATCCATTTCTGGAAAATACAATCTACCACTTCCCAGGGATCCCAATGGGTGATGAGGTGCACCCCTTGGGAGTTTAGGGGAACTGCTCTTGCCTCTGTGTCCCAAGGCCATTTTGGACTCCATGTAACATAGCAAGAAGACTCTCCTTCTCTTGGCTCTTTAAGGCCCAGATATGCCTTAATCATGGTTTCATCTCTAGCACCTGGTCCAAAGCTACATGCAGTAGGTGTTAAGTACTGTTTGCACTGATGAGAACCTTGTTTGTCACTTTATTTTACATTGCTTGTTAGGAGAAAAGAGAAGAAGAAATAAAAAACATGCAAGACTTCATTGATCTTTGTGGGAGTCAATTCCATCCTGGGTGTCTGTCACAGTGCCAAAGGCTCCCCAGCCTCTCCTGTTGTGCTCCTTGTGGGCCCATAGAGTAGTGCTACCGCCCCCCACCCCCACTGTATGAGAGAGGGAACACTCACCCAGAAAGTCTGAACGCCATTGCCAGAAGCATGCAGGAGCTAAGAGGTTTGGAGCCCAGATTAGCATGGCAGAAACTTCCAGGCTTACTCTTCCATCTCCAGTCCATCTTCCTTTAAAAGGAGGAAGGTGTAAGAGTCCCCATGGAATTTGCTTTCAAACCCTTGGCCTTTGACCTCTTCTAGGTGAATAGCATGGAGCTGAGGGAGACTCTGGGGCTGACTTCCTTCCACTTCCCCAACGGGGCTTAAACCTCTTCCCTTGTAAAACGAACTCCTTCCCTTTCTCCACATGCCATAGAGTAAAGAGTTTCAACTGTTCAGCTTAACATTCAGGAACTTTGCTTCATTTTATTATGCTTTGCTCAGACAGAAAATCCACATTCCTGGAGCAGGAGCTACTCCAGCCTGCCAAGAGCTGAATGGCTTGGTGCCAATCCGAGGGCTCCTATCTGAGCCAAATGTAAGGACAAAAGGTAAGTCCCTTCTCCTGCCATTTACATTCCCAAATCTTTAACAAGTTGGGTTGGGACCGGGAAACGGAAATCCAGGAGTATGTTATATTTTCCTCATTAAAGTTTTCTGGCAAGTTTCACCCTGATCCCTGCAAAGAGGGAACCAATTAATCCACTAGACTGGAGGGAGATGCTAGGGCCCACAGCACACCCTTGTCTGACCTCCAACAGAGCGTTAGCCCCCAGACCTGCTCCACATCCCTAGTGAAAACCGCCTGGCTGTAGAGATTTTCCTGCCTGGGGTACACAGGGAAAAGGCTACTCCTTTACCGTGTGTGAGTCACCAGCCTGTGAACAGCTGGCAGACGTCTGCTGCCCCTCTCAATGTGCCAACATGAAGGTCTCATCTTTCCTTCCAGCAAATAGGTCCCTTTTTTTTTTTTTATTGGGGGAGGGATCCAAAGAGTTGTACAACCTTTAAGAAGTTTATGGTTTCAGATTCAGAAAGATCCAGCCCTAAGAATTCAATTTAATGTTTCTAAGAGAATCCATACACATGGGCTCATAAATTCTGCAACAAGGTGGCTACAGACTCCAGCATAACGGATCTCCAAGAAACGCTGTATGAAACCTTTCTCCTTGGTGAGCTATGGAAAATATTTGCTGCCCACAGCCTGGGGTGACGGCAAACATTCTTGCACAGGCCTGGTGTCGGGTGCGCCATGATGTGGCACAGCTGCGACCACGCCGGTTGGTCTCCAGCTTGTGGCCTGTCACAGGGTGTTTACCTGAGAATGAATCTGAAAGGCCACAGGGCCAGAATTGTGTCTCGCGGGCAGGGGAAAATGTGCCCGGCTATTTTAAAGTCTGGGGCTGTACATCTTGTCCAAGGCCTGCCGATCACAGGGACAAACAGGGCTCACCTAAGGAGAGGGCAGTTCTACAAACAAACGCGGTTACACTCCAAGAATCTCTTTCAGATTGGAAAGAAAAGGGGACAAAAGGGTCTCACATGTGCCTATGATGAATGGATCACACAGTCATCGAGGTGGTGGCAGCAGCCTGCATGTTATGTCACTGCTGAGCCGGGAGAGGCAGCTCGGGGTGGATACAAATGTGTACATGCACAATCACATAGACACACAGATATACATATGTTCACACACATGAAGATACACTCTTACACACCCCTACACAGATATGTACACATCCCTAAATGCACATGTGCTATACACCCATCCATATATATGGTCACACCTACATACACACACATCCCCTCGCACACAAATTGTCAGGCATAAACCCACATTCATACACATCCACAGTACACACACATCCACTCACACACATTCTCACAGGTGCATACCCACATTCACACACAGGCATCTGCTATACATGCATTCACATCCTCATCCACATATACACAATCACGCACAGGTATACACAAATGCACACACACAAGTGCACACATACCTACATACAAATACATATTCACATGAACACACTCAAATGCAGGTATACACACATCCACAATCACATAGAGTTACTCAAATTTGTATATATTATTATACATACTTGCACACAAATATAAAAACAGACAAGCATAAATATGTTCGCATACATGGATATGCACAGAAATATGGGCATTTCCACTCATGTATACTCACCCCACATACCCAGACAACCACATGCTTTCTCACCTCACAGACTTACACTGTCACATTAACTATCACACAGGCACACATGTTCTCACACACATTAACATACATGTTCATGAGCATGTTCCTGCACATACCCTCACACACTTGTTCTTATCTAACACACTCATGCTCTCCCCTTCACACACACACACATAGACACACACCCTTACACTCACGCAGATACAACTTGTATGTATGCAAACCCCCGAGGATAGAGTTGCTGGTTCCTTGGGCACTTGGAGAAATTGCAGAGCCATTTTCAGAAAGCATTGCCATCTCCAGCTTCAGGGACACATTCCCCTGGGGAGCCCAGATCGGCCCTGGCTGTCCCATGGTGCCCACTGATGTTCAGAAGAGTCTGGGTGGAAGGAGGTTCGCCAGTGTCCTTTCCCATGTCCTCAGCATGGACAGTGACTTCTGGGGTGATTTTGAGGCCAGCTCGGGGCCTATGGGTGGATCCTCCTTGGTTGGTTGAAGCTTCACGGCCCAGTTCATCAACTCCCAGAAGTTAATGAGCAATTTGCCTCTTCCTGTTTGATTATCTGTATTTGTCAACTGGAGTTTGTCTTATGCAAACTGGCTGCCTCTCTGCATCCTCTCTTCCTTTCCAGGTGTTTCCATGTGGTGCCTGCAATGATATAGGATGTAACAACTTTTGAGTGAGTCACCTGCTCTTTCTTGAACTTGATTTGTCTTGAGAGCTGTACCTATAGAGAATGTGGAACCCATCTTCATTAGACAGCTCCTGGCCACGCTTTGACATTGTTGTGGATATAGACAGTGATCCACACTCTTTTCCTGTGTTATCTGGAAAAAATCATGTACTTTTAGATGCCTGAATTATTCAAATTTGTAAGTTATAAATTTTCATCAAAATAAAAAAGGAGTAATAACTTTTAAAATCAATCAAATAGTTTTAATGTTCTCATAATTCCTGTCAGACCTTATTCATAAGATCATATAATAAGATACTTGGAATTTTATAATTTTATAACAATTTGCATTGAAGTTTTTCTCAGATTCATTGAGTGCTAACCATCATTATTTGTCATAATCAGGTCCTTTTATGAATATTGATCCTGCTAAGTCAATTGGAAAGCACAGAAAATAACAGAGCTGCAGGAGTATTACAGTCTTTTATGTGTATATGGTAAAATATACATAGCGTGAAATTGACTGTTTTAATCATTTTTAGTTGCATAGTTCAATGGCATTAATGAATGGTATCACCATTCATTTCTAGAGATTTCCATCTTGCAAAACCGAGGACTCCATAGCTATTAAACATTAGCTCCCCATTTGTCCTGTCTCACTTCACCTTAGGGCCACCGTTATTCTGTTTTGTCTCTATGAATCTGACTGTACTAGGTACCTCATAGGAGTGGGATATGTAATATTTGGTTTTTAGTGACTGGATTCCTTATTGTTTGTTTATTTTTATTTCTTTTTAAAATTTTTGTTATAGCTCTGTGGTAATAGATAGTAGTTGGGTTATCCCGATAAACTCGTACATGCATGGAAATCAATTTCAGTTCATGTTCCCCTTTTCTTTCCCCCTTTTCCTCCCATCCTCCCTCCCCTCACCTTCTCCTTCCTCTACTCTACTAGACTTCCTTCCACTCATCTATTAATTTGTATTCGATTGGTTCTATGTGTAATCTTTTCCTTCTCTCCTGCTCCCTTTAATTCATTTTCTCTAGCTTCTGCATATGAGAGAAATTCAGAGTGGTTATATTAACTGGCTTCTTTTAATTAGTATAATATCCTCAAGTTTCAGCCATCTTGTAGCATGTGTCAGACTTCTCTTCCTGTTTTAGACTATATAATATTCAACTGTACATATCTACAATTCTTTGCATATTCATCCACCTGTTGATGGATAATTGAATGGCTTTCATCTTTTGACAGTTGTGAATAATGCTGCCATGAACATTAGTATTTGCAATCTTTTTTTTAAAAGACCCAACAACTTTAGATTTCTTATTGAATTGCTCCTTTCTTAGGTTTTGAGTATTAGTTTTCTTATCTGTAAAGTGACTTCAACATAGCCTCACAGTTGGTAAAGGGTGGGAGTTGTAAGCTAGAAATTTAGTGCCAAGTTTCATCTTAGGATCAGGGAAAGCAGTTCAAAACAGGCTACATAGAAGGACCTGGAAGGCAAACAAGAGTTCCGTCTAGGAGCACCTCTTAGCTCTTCCACCGGACAGACCTGGGGCAGCCTTTAGCACTCAGTTTCCCATATAAGTTCCCAGAAAGAGGCAGCTCCCATGGGCCCATTTTCTGTAGACCATCAGGCACCAGCTGTCTGGGATTTGGGTGTAAGTGGAATTTCTCTGATTCTAATCCCTTTACAGACACTTATACACATCTTTCAACAACAGAGACCAATTCCTACATGTCAAGGTAACAATGATACCTTGAAGCCAGGAGACCAGCACCAAAAAAATCAGAAAATGTCTCACTTTGGGCAAAACTTAAGAGAGATCAAATGCATTGCTGTGGGGTGCCAGTGAATGAATGAAATGCTTATCAAGTCAATGTTGGTCACAACTAAGAACATTCATCTCCTTTTTACAATTATCCATGATTCAAAATTTACATAAGGATGGTATATTTGGAGTATTAAATGCTCTTTTTTTTTAAAAAAAAAACTATTAAATTAGGGAACAAAACATTTTTTAAAAGATAAAAATGCCTGCAGAAATGGATACTTGTTTACTCCTCTGAAAGGCAACATAAAGGAAATAAGTCATCTTTGGGAAGATGCAGAGAGCAAAACTTGCACACCAACCCTCTTGCCTCGTCATCTCTCCTTTCTTTAGGGCCCGTGGAGGAGAGATTGTACTTCCTGCAGTCTCAGGACTTGGACTCGGGAGGCAGAACATCAGGTGGCCATCGTGGAAGCAGTTGGTCTTCCTTGTCCTGTCTCAGGCCTCCATTCCCTGCTTACCATGGAGTCCAAGGGGAAGGAAAATCACTAGGATGGATTCAGTCAACAGCAGATTTTCAGAGAAAGGCACCTGGATTTCTGGCCCCATTCTCAGCAATTCTGACATAAATGATCTAGGAAGGGGAGCTAGACCTGTGAGTTTTTAAATAAGCTGTCCCCATCATTCTAATGGGTGGACAATATTGAGACCCACTCAGGTGAGGGGAAAGCAGACCTCCCTCTGGGGCAGGGTCACACCCTCCTGGTGAGAGTGGGTGAGGAGGGTCCTTGCCACACTGAGAGCTCAGTTCTCCTCCAAACTCACAAACAAATCGGGGCTCATAGCCATATAAATTATGGCCCCCAGTCAATAAGATCTCCTGAAAGAAAGCAAACCTGTTTACCCCAGACACAAAACCCTACATGCTGGTGACCAACAAGGAATTTTAAATGCTACCATTACTTTTTTTTTTTTTTTTTTTTTAGGAAAAGAACAACAGATCATAAAACTCTCATTTGGCACAAATGCATTTGCCTCAATGAAGCATTTTTTACCTCTTCGTTATTTAAGGTCCTAAGTTTTAAGCATCCATTTGTTCCATCTACTATTAGTAGATCATGGGGTGGGGTTTGATAGTACCCATGGGCGTTATCCAGATCCAGAAAGAAGACTCTCCTCTGTTAGATGTGCCCCATGTTAGTCCTAGTCTAGGAGTAGTATGGACTGCCTCAAGATTGGGTGCCAACTCTGGAGTTTATACCTACTTACTGGGACAAGACACAAGAAGTATTTCTTCTAATTACAAAAATGATATTTTCCACTTTGATCTGAAGGGTCACATACCTGGATTATGACAGTTGGAAGCAATTATAAAACAATTAAAAACCAATTCAGGTGAGGAAAGATGGTGGACAATGTTGAGCCGTTCTTGGTGAATTCTCTCGGTTCTCATTGGCTTAGAATCATATCAGGAAATGGCAGCAAAGACTAGAAGGGATTTTTCCCACACAGAAGAATGCACTGGAAAGGGGAATTAGATAATATCTTTCAGAACTTTCCAGCTAGATTTTTGGAAAGCCACTCTCGGACTAACCAGAACAAGTATATTAATAACAACCGTAATGGATGACTTACGTTTTGCTAATGTCTGTGCTATCAGGTATTCTGCTTAATTTTCATTATCTAACTTAATACTTGGATGAATATAGCAACGCAAGCAATATTGTCTCTACCTTACAGATGAGAAAACAGAGGATCAGAGAGGCTGACTCATTTGTCCAAGGTAATACAATAGAAACTGATCTAAGCTAGTAAACATTCCTAGGGGCTTTATTTCCTTTTCTCCTTCCTTAACTTTCTGAGTCTGGCTTATTTCACTTAGGGTGATGCCCCTCAGTTCCATCCATTTACCAGAAAATGCCATAATTTCACTCTTCTTTGACTGAGCAAAACTCCATTGTGTATGAATACCACCGTTCTTCATCCATTCATCTGTTCTCAGGCACCTGGTTTGGTTCCATTACCTGGCTATTGTGACTTGTGCTGCTGTAAACATTGATATTGCACTTCTTTTGAACACTGAGATAGATACACAGAGAGTGAGCTCTTTCTGAGCATACTGACCATTGTTTCATCTAAACAGGATCTGAAATTTCTGCTGGAATCAGAAACCTCTAGCACCATGCTTAGCAGTAGTGCAGTGAGCCTGTAACCCAAGAGTCTTCCACAGCAGTAGTGGATGAAAACTTTCCAGGCAGTACATCACTGAGAGCAGAAATTTTGACTAGGTTACATTTTATACCCAGAAATATCATGCTTGTTAATATAAATGATAGGATACATCAAAACAGTAATTTCCCAGTCCACAGGGCAGAAGATCCCTGGAGAGAAGCAGAGTTATTCCCAAGAGCCTCAGAATCATACTGAACATGGCTAGAGGGCTGAGTAAGCACTCTGTCTCCTACCCCAGGAGTGTTTCATTGAATTTAGAAGACCACCACTATTTAGATGTTACTAGAAATTAACATTGAGGCATTAAATTTTTGGCACAATGGCTAAGATGCCATCAACTATCAACAGTCCATAAATATTATAGATGTTAAAGTATAAAATAAAAAGCCTGTCTTAAAATTGATAAAGTATGTTGGGGACTATGCTTCAGGAGAAAGTGAACTTTCTAGAACACAAATCCAAAAAACTCAAATGTATTTCAAAATGTTACAACACTCATGACATTTTCCCTTTTTATCGATGTTTGCTAAAAAATACAAATATTAAGTATTTTGACCTTAAAAGGGGGTCTTCGTTCTCATTTTGAAACTAGCAGTGAGGATTTCTATCTCCCTGCCTGCTTTCTCAGGGTTCCTGTGAAAGATCATTGACTCTGAGGGAGCTCATCAAATTCCAAAGCGGGTCCTGGAGGAGCTGCTAATTAGAAACCCTCAACAAATGGCTGTCTCTGTTAAGAAGCACAGTTGGGTCAGCTCTTATCTTGTTATGCCCCAAAAGGAATCTAATTTTTTTTTTTAAATGACCAAGTGCAACAGAATCTACTAAGAAATGTTATACTTGGAGAAGTAAAGACCACATGACATAAGCTCTCACAGGTTAAAATATTCATTAAACATGTAGCTATGTCATGTTTTTTTTTTTCAAAGCACATTCTCACATCCATTATCATACTTTAATCTCTTAAATCTGACCAGAAAATCCATTTAGGAGACTTAGGTGACTATTCATGTGCATGGAGGGCATTCAGAAAGTGCTTTGCAAAGATAGGAAGTAAAAGCCATCCAGAAGTTTTTAGAATCACATACTGGGCCTTTGAAAAGCCATCCAAAATTTGTAATGACCATGACTTAATTTGTGTGTGTGTGTGTGTGTGTGTGTGCAGTCCTGAGAATTGGACCCAGGGTTGCCTGACGACTGAGATACATTCCCAGTCCCTTCTATTTTTTTTTTTTTAATTTTGAGACATGATCTTGCTAAGTTACCTGGCCTTGAACTTGGCTCAGCCTCCTGAGTATGTATGGCTTGTGATTTTATAACTTAGTGTTTGACGTTTGGATTACCGAGTTCCAAATAATGAAATATCTGATCAACAATGAAAGCTCAGGGCTGGGGTTGAAACTCAGTGGCAGAGCGCTTGCCTCACACACATGAGGTACTAGGTTCAATCCTCAGCACCATATAAAAAAATAAATAAATAAAAATAAAGATTTTAAAAAAAGGAAGCTCAAAGTATTTAGTAGGTGTGAGGAAATAGATCAGTAACACCAGCATTTAAAAATATCAGAGTTGATAATTAGGCAGGATTTTATAAAACTCTTTGCCTCATTGATTGAGTGGTTTAAGATGACTCCTTAAGTAAAATGGTGGGCGCCTCATCTTCCAGCTTCCACCCCACATTGCTGGGCAGAAGCACTCTTTTGGACATCTTCCATGGGTGTGAAATTGGAAGGCAAATAGCATCCGGATCTTGAGGATAACTCTTTGATTCTTCCCACAAGATGGAGTCCCCAGGACCCAAAGGATCAGCTCTATGGTCTACGTTACCAGATTCTTGTCTCTTTGTGCCTACTCTGGACCAGAAAGGACAAAAAGCAAGACATTCAGAGAGAAGGCTGCTAATCCTGCTCTTCTACTCACAATTAATAGAATATGTGTGGACAGATCCCACTGACCTCACCTGCAAAGGCTGCCGAGGAAGAACAGAGGAGGTGCTAATTCCCTATCTGCTCTTCTTTTTCCATCTAAACATTTGTTTCCAAGGTCTGTTCCTCTGACCGCTTCAATGAACTCAATTGACACACACATCCATCCCTTTCAGTCCTAATATCCCAGAATAATCAGAAATAAGATTCAGTCCACTTGAAAGTTGGCCAGAAAAAAAAGTTTACCCAACTTTAAGACACCATGCCAGAAAGGTGGCAAAACTATGTGTTTTTTTTTTACAACTAAAATTTCTTCTTCAGGGCTGGGGATCAAAACTCAGGGCTTCACACATACTAGGCAAATGCTCTATCACTGATGATTTGCCCCGGCTCTAGAACTAAAATTCTTGAATGAAAAGCATCACTGGAGCTAGACAGAAATAACATGGGAGCTAGACAGAAAAAACAAAGCCAGGGATTTATGCAGCCATAGCACTCCGTGTCTCTTCCTTAGCAAACCCTGCCTGTCATCACTGGACCCTAAGAGAATGTTATGTACAAGCATCCATTGACTGGTGTTTATGCAGTGCCTATACAAACACAGCATATGCTAGACACTTGGTTCTCACCACTAGTCCTAATTGCCCCAATGGGAATCAGCACCAACCCATTTGATCTCTATCAGAACATCAGTAGGAGGAACCCATAAAGTTAGAGTTAGGGAGAGACAGACCCTGTCACCCCATTAGCTATAAGTAAAGAATCAGCAAAAAGTTTCTTGAAATGTGCCACTAATTTACTCTTTCCTGTTATTGTGAAAGCTAACATTTAGCTCTTTGTAAAAGAAATACATTAATTTCTTCATTTACCAAATGATGACTGGGCTCTCGTGGTACACGCATGTCAATATGGGAAGCAGAAATAAATGCTGTCCCCATTTTCTGGAACTAAGTACCAGTGTTCAAGGTGCCAATTGAAAAGAGCCTGTGGTGACAGATGTCTGCACATCTGGAGTGCAGGGTGCATTTTAAAGTGGGAGCCAAGTTCAGTTTGCATGTGGCAGCCCCGGGGATTGAGATCTGAGGTGTCAATCCCCACCCCACCCTCCCAGCATCAGTACAAGGGGTGCGGGGAGTATTTCCCCTCAGGTGGGCTTGAGTGGCTGCCTGCCCACACCCTGTGGCAGACCCCACCTGCTTCCTCTCTTCACTGTTAAGCTGTATTCTGTGTGAAATCCCCACATTTACTATCTGGCTTTAGTCACTTGGCCAATTTAATGTGTGAAATGCAGTCCACCTTTGGTGTGCGTGATTTTTGTTTTAAGTAATCTGGGCAAGAGCCCTGTTTCTCCACTGTTGTTGAACATTTCCGAACTGATTTTGAAAAGACAAATCTTTCTTCCCTGTCATCTCAAGTTAGGGGAGTATTGAGCCCTGTGCAAAGGACCTGCTCCAGCAGGATGCCCCAGCTGCGGCAGCTGGCTTTCTTGCTGTGACCTTCACCCAGCACTTGGGTCTCCCTTGAAAAGAATGACAACATTTCCCATGGAAACGATTGCTGGTATGAGAACTGCCTCTGGCTTTTGGAGCAAACCTCTAAGTCGTACAAGGTACAAGGAACCAGTATGACATAGGAGCAAAGCTGGCCAACAGCATCTCCTGTCTGTGGGACCAGATGGGGTCCAGTGAGCCTTGAGCTCTGGCCATCTTAGGCCAGCACACACAGCCCTGCCCCTAGGCACTTCTCTCCCCGTATTATTACCCCATCAGCTCCCTGGGGTCTCAGACAAACACAGCTTTCCCAGCCAAGGAAGTAATGTCCCCCTTGTGATGCAAAGTCCCCTGGGGAGACCTCTGGGAGCTTCCTGGCCCCACTTGGAGCACAGCTGTCTGCAGAGGGGAATGGGTGGGCCTGGCTGGGGCTCAGGTGGGCAAACACTCATCCTGAAGGGAGAGACACACACAGGGCCTGCTGGGATGTGGATTCACCCCGCAGGAAGCGCCCAGGTCCCATGCTGCTTTGCGAGTCACTGATATGCAGATTTCTCCGCCAACACCTGATTTCAAAGCCAGACTTTTCAGAGATTCACATCTGGGATCCACTCCTTCCAGAAGGGAAGGCTTTCTATGGGCTGCTGGGAGCACATTCCAGAAGTGGCTGTCCTTCCTGATGGTCAAGGTGCCTTTCCTCATTTCCTTGGTGACCAATTCAAAATATGTTTGAAGATTTTTTTCCTTCTGCTCCTAAAAGTAAAATAAATTTTAAAAAATCTTCTAGATCATGCCACTCTGAATCCCAAGAACCTGCTATAGCTCCCTATTGTCTTAGATCCAAGTGGAAGCCAATTTCCTCAGAGGTGCCTGCTAAGCCTGAGGGCCACGCTGAACATTACTTATTCAGGGAATCTCCCCTACCTTCTGGTCCCCAAATAATGTTATTTTCTTTCCATAGAGTCCATCTGTGTGTACCACATAAGAGCAGGGCCATGGGGCTTGTTCACTGCCAACTTGCCATGCCTCCTTCAGAGCTGCATATAAAGGCCCTTTGTGTTGGAATTTTGCATTGGCCATTAAATTATTATTTTTTTCTATGACTGTTATCAACACTTATACTTCCTGACAGATTTCCCCACTAAAATACCCACCACTAATCCATTCTTTGAAGCCCACTTGTGTTGCTCTTTGCAGACTTTTCTAACAATTGTTGACCATGAACATTTTCCATGTTTACCCACATTTTTGTTGGCTACCATGTTGTATAAATTTGCATCCAAGCACCTGTCTTTTAAATTTCACTTATATTTACTCTTATATTCTGGAAACATAAGTATCAGGTATCTATGACATAGACAATATATACAGAAAATGATTCTACACCTTTTAAGAATATTTCGGTGATGTTAAAGTTACCTATTTTGTTTTTACTTTAGCCAGAACTCACTTTGTTGGCAACTGTTTATTAAATTAATTTAATTTTATTGTTTTTTTTTACACAAATGGAACACAACTTTACATTTCTCTGGTTGTACATGATGTAGAGTCACATCATTCATGCAATCATACCCATACATATAGTCATTTTGACAATATTAATTCTGCCTATTCAAGAACATGGGAGATCTTTCCATCTTCTAAGGTCTTCCTCAATTTCTTTCTTTAGTGTTCTGTAGTTTTCATCATAGAGGTTTTTCACCTCTTTTGTTAGGTTGATTCCCAAGTATTTTATTTTATTTTTACTTTTTTGGCTATTGTAAATCGGGTAGATTTCCTAATTTCTCTTTCAGAAGATTTGTCACTGATGTACAGAAATGCAATTGATTTATGGGTGTTGGTTTTTATCCTACAACTTTGTTGAATTCATTTATTAGTTCTAGATGTTTCTGGTGGAAATTTTTAGATCCTTTAAGTACAGAATCATGTCATCAGCAAATAGTAATAGTTTAAATTATTTTTTTCCTTTTCCTATTTGTATCCCTTTAATTTCTTTTAATATAATTGCTCTGGCTAGAGTTTCCTGGACCATGTTGAATACAAATAGTGAAAAAGAGGATCTCTGTCTTGTTAAAATTATCTAATTTGCATGTGAGCGCCTGACGGAAAGGATGTTTTTTTGTTTGTTTTGTCATTAGCTCTTAGTAATATCCTAGGAATAGACTAAAAAATCAGTGTTTCTGAATGCATTTGAGTATTGGCTTTATATAGGAAATGACTTTGAGCAGGTAAACATATCTTCTACTAAATATTCAAATTGACAGATGCCACTGAATCTCCTAGTCTGAATGTGACATTATCTGTCTACTTGATGCCACTACTATAGGAGAGTCACTCACTAGTGGCAATTTGTGTGAATCGACATTTCCCAGCATCCATTGTAATTGGAAACTACATGTGACCATGTGACTGAATTCCACCAGTGAATTGTGCACCTAACTTTCTAGATGTGCAGAAAAAGACTCTCTCCCACACAACCCTTCCTTTCTCCCTGTGTCTGATGTTTGGGTGCATACCAAGAGTGGCCAGAATTACATGTTCAAGATGACAGAAAGTGTGGAGCAGAGCACATCTCCATTGCCCAACACGGTGGCTCATGTTGGACCTCATGTTAATGAGACAGGAACTTCTATTGTTATGAGCCCATCATCACCATGACTGGTACTAGTCTTAAGGAATGCACTCTGGGGATCCCGAGCACATAGCCACAGAGAAACTATCCATTTCTCCTGGACACTAATTTAGACTGTTCAAGATGATCTTCTGTTTTATATGGACCTTATAGAAATCCTTGCCTTATGGTACAAATTAATGGTAGCATCTCAGTATGTCAAAACTCGTAAGTTCACATTGATACGGTTTAACTCTCTCATTTTAAACCTTGAGGTGAAACTATTCTGTATATTCTGGTTGTGGCATTTTAAAATGACAGAAAGTATGATTTATCTCCATGTGAATCTTCTTTAACAAGGAAAAGAGAGAGAGAGAGAGAGAGAGAGAGAGAGAGAGAGAGAGAGAAAGTTTTACTTCCAGAATTTGACTACTAAAATGTAATTTCACTTACATTTTAATTCAATTCATTAACTCATTTGCACTGTGAGATTCGTCTGTTCTTTTTGGCTTCAAATTCTCAGTAGGAACGGAAGAGGGTGATGGGATAGCTGAGCCTGAGCAGGGGGGTTCTGTGAGTGTGCTGGGTTTCTGGAGCCTTAGCAAAGTATCTTCCATCAACCTTTGAGCTGGCCTCAAACTCATCATCTATTGGCTTTATTTCATAAAAGATTTGATGTGGCAGGTTTGTTTTCAGTATGGTGCTTGGGAATCTAGTCTGGCCTCTAAAGGAATTAAATTATTAACTGATCCTTGAAGCTAAGTGGAAACTTTGGACGAGATTGTAAATCAACAAACATGTCCTCAGCACCTTGAGTGAGTTGAGGCAGGATGCTGTATCCTGAGGGAGCTTCAGAGGATGTCAGTCAATGTGTTTCTGTGTTCACTGGGCTAGTGTTTATCGAATTCATATTTCTCTAAAGTTATGATATTACTATCCTCTTGTAAAGATATATTTTTTTTCTGTCTCAAGGTAATATTTAAGTGACTAGTATCAGAGCCTTAGCAAAGTACTGAGCTAAACCTTAATCCAAATCTCTCACTTTGATTTCTTCAATTCTTTGAATTGGCAGTATGATGCCCTAATTAGAAATATTAGGACATTAAATAAGGAAAAATTTTGAATTCTGGCTGGCCTAGGATGTTGATAATTTTTTAAAAATTTTTTCTTATTTTATCTTTTAATTATTATATTTTGACCTTAACTTTGCTTCTTTCTTTCTTAATTTAAAACAAATTTTTATTGGTCCAATATAATTATACATAATAGCAGGATTTGTTGTTGTACACTTGCACATGTCCACAATAGAACAATATAATGTGGGCAGTTTTGTTCTCCAGAATCTCTCCCCATCCCTGTTCTCCTCCCTTCTTCAGAAATGGGGTTGTCAGCAGTTACTGTAGGCCAGAGTGCTTTTTTTCCCTCAGTATTAAGAATGAAATTCAGGGTTACTATGCTCAAAACTGAGTGACAAACTCAGTCCTTTTAAAATTGTGAGCCAGAGCTTTGCCATAATTTTTTTTTTTTTTTTAGTGCATTAAGATTATACATCACAGTGGGGTCCATTGTAACATGTTCACATACACACATAACAGAATTGCTCCATGTCATTCCAGTATCTCCCCTTCCCCTACCTCTTCTCTACTTCCTCCCCTGGCCCCCTTCCTGGACTGGCCTCCCTTGTGTTGATAATTATTACCAAAGGGAAATTTTGGTCATCATCAAAGACAAAGTTTTAAACTCCTGAATGGAGAAAGAGTTGTTTGTTTTAATATGTTCATGTTTTTCTGCTAGAACCTGGGTTTGAGGATTTGAATCTAACAAGCATGTGAGCTGGCTCTCTGGTGCCTTGGACCTCATTGTCAGAGCGAGGGTGGATGGCTGCCTTCAAGCTACTCCATTCACTCTGAGGACAGCTGAGCAACACAGGCTAACTGATGGAAGTAGTAGAGTTCTTCTTCTTCTTTTTTTAATCAACATAACAACATTTTGCATCCAACTTTAGGGAGGTTTAGGGCCTATGTCTAGTCCTTCGACTAGGGCAAGAACTCTAATTTAGAATATCAAATTGGCATCGTCCCTCTATCGGTTGAACGTGATAGAGAGTGAATTTCTCTGGATCACTATCATCAGGATGGTTTTGCTCTCCTTTTTGATTTACTTTTGTTTACCTAATAAGCAAGATGTTAACGTAATCTAAAAAAAAATAATCAGAATTATATAGAAACAACCCACAGAGCCTAGCATGGTGTGTTGCATGCATGTAATCTCAGGTGATTTAATGAGCTCTTATTTCAAAAAAAAAAAAAAAAAAAAAACAAGGAAAAAAGTTATTGGGATGTAATCCAGTGGTAGTGCACTCCTGGATTTAATTCTCAGTACAGCAAACAAAGCAAAACAAAATCAAACAACTCACCAACAATGAATAACCAACCAACCAAACAAACAAATAAAACCCCAAAAGTTACCATCAAAGAAATGTTGCTCCCTCTAGTTTGATGCAGTTTGGCTGGTGAGTTTTAATTGTAAGATCCCAAGACAAGTTAGAGGACATTTTTATCACTCCAGAAAGTTCCTTAATGCTTATGTCTAGTTAACCTTGTTCCCTGAGCCACCAGGGCAACTTAAGACCTGATGTCTATCAACCTAGGTAAGTTTTCTCTGAATGTCACATACACAGACTCCTCACCCGCCTACATTGACTGCAGTCCACAATGATCTTTCAGTCCTGCTCGCCCTCATGGTTGAAATGGGATCATCGTCCATCATTGGGTGTGTTCCCTGACTGGTAGCCGGGCCCACGTCTCCTGGGTCTGATCACAGGCTAGTCCATGGCACTGTGGGCAGAGCAGCTGCCTGTTTGTGGACCCATCAGTGGATACAAATTGTGAATTGGACAAAAGGATGTTATGTGCATGTAGAAATAAATATACCACAGTGAATTCTGCCTTTATATCTATCTATCCAGTTCCAATTACAAAACAAATAGACAAATACAAGGAAGACCAGTAGAGGAAGGGGATAGTGGGAGGGAGGACGGAAGGGAAAGCGGAGGCACTGGGGACCAAAATGGATCGAATTAAATTTGTATGATTATGTCAGAATGAACCCCACTATTATATATAATGGTAATATACTAATAAAAGCATTAAAAAGGATTTTAAAAGTGTGACTGAGTCAGGCCTGCAGGGGGCGACGTGCAGGCTGCTGCCATCTCATCACACTGGACTGCTGTACTCCCTCCTTCCTCTGCCACTCAGGAAGGATTAGCCAGGCAGAGCGGGCTGAGGAATCAGGGCATGTAAAACTGCCCTGTGAGAGGAGCGAGGGTGAGCAGAAGAGCTATGCCTAATGGCAAGAGTTCAAATACAGTTTTGTCCCCACCAAAACTCATGAGAAGACTTGGTTCCCAGTGCAGCGGTGTGGAGAGATTTGGGGACTCTCTCTGGTGATTAGGTCCCTAAGGAGGATTAGTAGTTTGCTCTTGGAAGTGAGGCGTGGCCTGGATTGGTTATAGCAAGAGCAGGTTGGTATAAGGAAGCCAGACCCCTCCCACTCTTTCACTCACATGTGCTTTTCTTCTGTGCTTGACCCCTTGTCCTTTTGCTTTTCCATCTTTGGGAATGTGCTTTTGGGAAGAAATTAAGGTGGTTCTCTTAACATCTTGTGTTAGTTCTTGAGAAAGAAAGTTGTAAAATAGACTAACACTGCCCCCAAAATTGTACTCTGATCTCTCCCTTCTAGTGTGCACTTGTACCATTTGTGTCATCTGCCATGAAGTCCTTAATATTCTATTATAGTATTCTATTATAGTATCAGAAAAAAGTACTAATTCAATTATTAATAAAAATCATGATAATAATTGTTATGGGTTGAATCATGTCACCCCAAAATACATATGTTGAAGCTTCTAACACTTGGTGCTTCCTAATGTTAACTTGTTTGGCAATGGGGTATTTAAAAATTTAAATATTTAAGTGAAATCATCTAATGTGACTGTTATCCTTATAAAAAATAAAAATTTGGACACTGGCATGCACATCCGGAGGATGTCACTTGGACATGAAGTCAGAGATCAGAGTGACGACCCTACAAGCCAAGAAACCAAGATCTCCAGCAACCACCAGAAGCTAAGAGGGAGCTGTGGAACAATCTTCCTCACAGTCCTCAGAAGGACCCAACTCTGAACTATGACATAATGATGCTTTATTGTTCTAAGCTCCCAGTTTGTGGTACTCTGTAATAAATACCCTAATAATATCATAGCTGTGATAATACCACTGACTATTTGCTGGGCCACTCGCCATATGAAGGACAGTGCTCTAAATGCATTAAATGTACTACAACATGGGCCATTCTTACAGAAAGTTTGTCTATGAACCAGGAAACTCAGGCACACAGTGCTGACTGAACTCCCCCCAGCACATACCTCATTGGTGATCAAGCTGTGGTTTGATCATAACTCTGGAACTGTGTAGGGACTTAAAGAATTTTTCAGAACTTTAATAGATGATGAGCTAATCAAGAGAGATTATGGATTTAGAAATACCCACTTTCACGGGCTCTATACTCCTACCTGGCTAGTTCCTAAGAAAAGCGTGATTCAAAAGAACTGAGGACAGGTTACATGGAGCTGATCTGTTAAGTCCAGGGATTTCATGGACCCCAACAATACCAATACCCCACCCCCTTCACTTTTGTCTTACTTCTCTCAACAAGAGCATCCCCACCATCGGAATCTGAATAGGAAGGCTGGCCCTAGAGAACTTGTGTGTGGTCGTCACGGTCCAGGCACCGCCATATCAAGATGCTTTTAGGTTTCTTCTGTTGTTCTAGGTCCACCCTCCCCCAGAATCCTGGAGCTTTTTACAAAATCAGGGCTGTGAGCCTTCAGGGTCCCACTTCAGAGGCTGCTGCAGGTGCCCTGGTCACTGGGACACACTGAGCATCATTTATATTTACCCTAGAAGGAGAGGAGATTCAGGTTGCCAGCTCTCTCTCTCTCTCTGCATCCTGCAAATGGTAAAATCAGGTGAAAAGACTGTGAAGGAAAAGGAGGGACGATCACCAACAGGACGAGATCAGCCTTTGGGATGTGTGAGGAAGTGGTGGGAAGTGGTGTGCCTGGCAGTCCACCCCGTCCCCTCTGTGGCCGGGATGTGAAGGAGAGGCTCTCCTGTCCCCTCCCTGAATCCCTGCTGAGTCAGGTCAACCTGCTTGAAGCCTTCAATGGTCATCTCTGTAGAATGGGTAGAGCCTGGATCCTTGGCTTTGCCATCAAAGCTGTCAGTGATTCACAGCCTTAGCTCCTGTGGTTATTTTTAACAAACTCCAGGATCCCCTTATTTCTAGTTTCCATCCTACAGATCCCCTCTGTAAGGTTTTTTTTTTTTTTTTTTTTTTTTTTTTTTTTTTTTTGCTTATTCAGTGTTCTACGCTCATGAAATTCGTGAAAGAAAACATTCTAATCTCTGGTGTAAGACAGTGGTCCTTTGCTGTTGTTCACACGTCTGCATGTCCTCCAGGACTCAGCTGAGCTAGACTGGGCTTTGTTGGGCAGTTCTGCTGCTGACCGCCTTGGCAGAGGGAGGCTGGCTTCTCAGCGGCAGGTCTGAGGTGGTCAGGCATGGTTCTGCTTCCCATGCGCCTCCCATTCTGAGCTGAGACTGAAGAGGAGGCAGCAACTCTTCTCATGGCCCTGGCAGAGCAGGAGGGAAAGCGAAAACTCAAGACTTTGTGAGCCCGAGGCGCAAAGCTGGAAAACGATCCCTTTTTCTTGCAGCCCATTTTTCAAACCAAATTGTACATTTAAATCTGAGTCAAGAAGCAGGAAAATACTCCCATCTTACCTTAGCCAGGGTGAGGATGCCAGAGGATTAAAATTTAGGTCAAATAATGCAATCTGCACAGGGTGCTGTGGCGAATGTCCTGTACTCCAAGCAGTTTGGGAGGCAGAAGCAGGAGGATCATGAGTTCAAAGCCAGCTTCAGCAAAAAGTGAGGCACTAAGCAACTCAGTAAGATCCTGTCTCTAAATAAAATACAAAATAGGGCTGGGGATATGGCTCAGTGGTCAAGTGCCCCTGGGTTCAATCCCCAGTACCCACCCCCTCAAATGTCATCTATCACAAATGGTGAGCAGGAAGAGGACAGTAACGCAACAGTAGGGGGCAGTGTCAATTGCTCTGAATTGTTTCCCATATGTCAGTCCCTAGACCGGGTAGTCAGCACTATCTGCTAAACCTCGTGGCTGCCCTAAAGGAAAGGAATTCCTGTTTCTACAGTGTCGTGAATGAGGAAAGGAGACTCCTAATGGTTACTAAATTCCCCTAAGCATGGTTTCTGTTTTGTTTTGCTTTGTTGTTGTTGTTGTTGTTTTGCTGGCAATGCTGGGATTTGAACCTGGGCTTAGTGCCTGTTAGGCAAGTGCTCTGTCACTGAGCTACCTCTCCAGCCCAGTCATAAAATTTTTAAATGATAGAGTACTGATCCGAGCCTGTGATTGGGTTTGTGGATCTGGATTCAGGATTTGGAATCTGAGGTATGATACCAAAGCCTGGTCCATTTCAAGATCCTAACTGTCCTTCAAAGTTTAATTCAGATGGTCCAGAACCATTTCTCAAAAAAGATTTTTTTTTTCATTCCAAATAACAGTGCACTGGTGTCATTTTTGGAGTGGGGTGAGGAGGAATTGGGGATCAAACACAGGGCCTGGTGCATGCTAAGCACATGCTCCATCACTGAGATATACCCCAAGTCCCCGTTATTATGTCTTTTTTGGCTGGAGCTCGATCTAACAGACTTTCACAGTAGGCAAATGTGTGATCAACTGAACTCTACACACACAAACACAGAGCTGAAAGTCCAAGAGGGATTCAATTGTTTTTCGTATCTGATGCTACTTGTCAAATGAAGGAGTCTTTTTCTCGAAATTGGAACATGTGAGCTGTTTTTATTGTCTCTGTGTTAAAGGTGAGGCCCCTGGGACTGCTAAGCATGAGTGTGCTTATCAAATTTCACTGAGCAAATCATCAGAGCACCAAACAGCACGGAGAGACATTTGGCCAAGGGTGGTTCTCTTAGCCTCGGCCACTTGAGATGGAAAAAAAAAAAATACTTTGCTCATAAACAAGAGCATTACTGCCTTTTGATTTAATCAGATTTAAGTCCCACTCTTGCAAGAGGAGTTGCATAATCAAAATGGAGTGGGCCATCTGGTGATACTGAACATTTTATTTGGACAAGTTGCATACCTTTTAAAAACTTAGGCTCTTGAAAAAATTCTTTTAGAAATGTCAAGGTGACTGATGTATTTTAAAAAAAATGAGCGAGAGCTAACAAGGATGACATTCTTTTAATTCTTTTCCTGCTAGGTACGTCATTTCCCCCTTAACATCTAGGTCTGTTTTTTTGGCTGTCTTCCATAATGGACCATCGACCTACTCAGAGGGTCTACGATTGAGGGAAATTGTAAAGCAGGTGAAATTTTTTCAATTGTTTTTTTCAGAAGCCCTTTCACCTTTTCTCACCAAAGCGCCCGCAGATGCTCAAACTCAAAGTTAGAAAATGAGAAAACCAAGTCCTGCTGACTTTCCCAATACTTCTTCTATGAACTTAGTATCCAGAAGATGAATTGCCACAGGTGTCATGGCAGCATCTGAGATTGGCCACTGGAGATCCGAAGCTCCCTCTAGTCCTTCCCTCCAGTTCTGCCTCTCTTCCCCAGATTTGCACTTTTATTTGCTGAGTTGGAAATGTCCCTTTTGAGTTTAGAGTTATTATCTGGTTTTGGCAAAGGTTTTCCATGAGACTGCTTAGGTGTCCTTTTGGTAAAGCTGATGATCTAAATGTTTCATATTAGGTTACATCATGTACATTAATTACTATTTGACTGCTTTTGATCCACAGAAATATTAACCTAAAATGGTTTAACATAAAAAAGTTGCTTGCAAAAGATCAACATAAATAAACAAAAAAGTTACAGGCATAGCAGAATTTTGAAAAAATACATTTTCTGGATGAATCAAAAAAATCTGGTTTCTATATGTTAAGTATTAAGTCCACTTAGCATAACAGTAAAGTCACAGAGTTTCTTTGTAAACTATTTGCTCTCTAGATGTTATATGATCACATCTCAGAAACTGGAAGATCCAGCAACCCTACAATTGGGTATATATCTAAAGGAAACGAAGTCATTATATTAAACAGATATCTTCACTCCTGTATTCATTGCAGGACTATTCAAAATAGCCAAGAAATGTAAATAACCTGAATGTTTATTACCTGATTAATGAAAAGAAAACGTGGCATAGAGATATATTGGAATACTATTTAGTCATAAAAATGAACCATATTCTCCTGTAATTTGTGACAACATGGATGGACCTAGAGATCATTATGCTGAGAAAATTAAACCAGGCACAGAAAGACAAATACAGCATGATCTCACTGGTATGTGGAATCTCACAAAGTTGACCTCAGAATTAGAGAACACAGTGGTGGTTACCAGAGTTAGGAGCAGTTAGGGAGGGTGGGGTGATGGGGAGATGTCAGTCAAAGGATATATAATTGCAATTAGATAGGAGGGATAGGTGGAAGAGACCTAGGTATAGCATGGTGACTACAGCTAAAAACAATATATTGCATTTCTTGAAAACTGCAAAGAGAATAGATGTTAAGTGTTTTTACAATAAAATTGGTAATTATGTGAAGTCGCACATTTGTTAGTAAGGTAATTTCAATCATTCCACAATGTATTGACACTTCAAAACATGATATTGTACATGGTAAAATACATACCATGTACAATTCTGTCAACTAATATAATAATAAAGAAAAAGACATTAAATGAAACAAGATTGATAGAATATAAAAATGTGAACTAGTCATCATTCCTCAAATTAAGAATGAGCTGTAGAATTTTGTATTAAAAAACTGATTGGTGTTTAACTAAGAAAACCTGTTGCATAGAAAAGTCACATTCTGTATATTTGGATTAGACAGAGGAGAGTGAAGGGTGATGAAGGGGTTATGAGGAGAGGAATGAATGAATTGGACATTATTACCCTATGTACATATATGACCATACAGCTGGTGCAACTCTACATCATGTACAACCAGAAGAATGAGAGGTTATACTCCATTTACATGTTATGTGTCAAAATGCATTCTATTGTCATGTATAACTAATTAGAACAACAACAAAAAGTTTGACTTAAAAACAAAAGCCACCTTCCTACATGTTTATAGGACAAATTGTGCTATATTTTGTCCACATAGGAATGAGCAAAATGGGAATCCTTAAAATTTCCATTTGCATTTTCCTGACCACATGAAATGCATTAACTTGAATTGCACCCAAATAGTTGATCCCCACACTTGAATTTCTTTTGTGTCTTTGTCACGAAGTATGGTCAGGATCCAGGCTATGTGTCGGAGAAACAGAAATGGTGATAACTGAATCACACTGGGTCATCATCTCCAAACGATGTGGCAGTACTGAGATGCTATCCTTATTTTGAGCAAATAGCTTTCTCAGGCTGTGTTTTAACATTTCCAATTTGCACTAGTTCCATGTAGCAAGCAATATAGAAAATTTTGGAAAATTCAGTCATTATATGGTATATTTTTACTGCATTTTTTGAGTACTGTAATGTACTCAGAATTTATTTGCCCACTAAAAAATAAAGAAAAACTTTTGTCATATGTGTGTGTGTATATGTGTGTGTGTGTGTGTGTGTGTGTGTGCATAGTGCTTTTTTGAGTACTATATTCTATGATGCACTATTAGAATTGATTTGCCCATTAAAATAATGGAACAGTAATTAAGTACTTTCATTATTGGGAGGTAATTATTTAAAACAATAAAGATGATCTAAGAAATTTGGCTCATCATTCTTAACAGAAAATAAGACAGGATAGCATGCAGCAGATATATTTTTACTATTACATTCAACATGGGCAATTGAATTTCACTCCTATTGTGTTAAATTAACGATGGTGATTTGAATTCATTGTTTTTAAAGTTTTGTTTCAATAAGTATATGAATGAACTTAGCTGTTGTGTTAGCTTTCCTTCTCTGGGACCAAAGTACTTGACAAGTCCAATTTAGAGAAATAAAAGTTTATTTTGGCTCCCATGAGGTTCTGTCCATGATGGGCTGACTCCATTGCTCTGGGCCTGAGATGAGGCAGAACACCATGGGGAAGGGCATGGCAGGAGGAAGCTGCTCTGCTCGTGGCAGCCGGGAAGCAGGGGAAGGGAAGGCCACTGCACAACCCCAGTGACCCGCTTCCTGCAGCCATGCCTCACCTGCCTACAGTTACCACCCTGTCAGTCCATTCAAACCAGGATGGACTGATTAGGTCACAACTATCATAAACTAATCATTCCATCTCTGAATATTCCTGTATGAACACAGAAGTTTTGGAGGGGGTGTTTTATATTCAAATGATAACAGTGGTTATTGATTGTTCAAAAACTACATTCATTAGATTTATTTTGAGTGTTTTATACTTGTACAAGTTTAAGTGATAGACAGTCTTTGACGTACAATGGTTTGACTTGTAATTTTTTTTTTCAACTTTACAAGGTTGGGAAAGTGATCAGTATTCAGTAGAGACCACACTTTATTTTATTTATTTTTATGTGGTGCTGAGGATTGAACCCAATACTTCACACATTGCTAGGCAAGCCTTCTGTCACTGAGCCACAACCCCAGCCCGAGACTATACTTTAAAGTGCATTGACCATGTGTTAATGGTGAGCACCCACACAACCATTCTGATTTGCACATTCAGGAATGTATTCAAAGAATTACATGATACATTTAACACTTTAGTGTAACATGGACTTTGTGTTAGATGATGTTGTCCAACCATAGGCTGCTCTCAGTGTTCTAAGCATGTTGGAAGCACGTTGGGCTAGGATGTTTGGTAGGTTAGGTATATAGTTGCTCCTTGATCTATAATGGAGTTATGACCTGATAAATCCATCGCTAAGTCAGAAATAATGTAAGTTGGACATGCATTTAATACACCAGTCAGCCAACTATCCTAACTTAACAATGCAACACACTGAGAAGTATCAGTTCTTACCCCTCATGACCATGTGGCTGAGTGGATTCTGGTTCACCACATGGGCCACAAGAGAGTATTGTATTGCATGTCACTAGCTTGGAGAAGGATCAAAATGCAAAATTTAGGTGTGTATTTAAATTGAATGTGTATCACTTTTGCACCACTGTAAAGTTAAAAAATTTTAAGTCAGGGATTATCTGTATTAAATGCATTTTTTACTTAATATTTTCAAATTATAATTATGAGTTTATTAGTCTGTAATCCCATTGTAAGTCACCTAGTTCCTATACTCATAATGATTCCATAACAACATTTTTTCTTAAAGGTGTTGGTACTTTTTTCATGTTTGTGAGCATTAATTGTAGAATGACTGCTCAGAGACCACCTCTGGCTGCCACTGCTGAGTCCTGACACTGAGAAGGTGGCTGGATTTGTGCCATTAGTACACACCACTGAGGTGGATGAGACCAGGATTCCTCTCCTAAAAGTAAATAGAAGCCTTTGTGGATCCCAAGAAGCAGCCATGCCAGAGCCTTGCACAGAACTTCCCATGTCTATACAGAGTAGACTCCCAACACATCAGTGGGAGCTTCCACAGGTTGACCCTCTGAGACGTGAGGAAGTGCATCTCCAGAGGTGGGCAGAGATGGTGTCCCTTATGTGGACCACCTGTGGTTTCTCTGGGATGGATCAGAGGTCAGAGGCCACATGTTCCTCCTGTGCCTCTGAGCCTTGCTGCCTGGACGTTCATCAGGCCCAGCTCCATCCTGAGTTATTCTCCTTAGAAATGCTTTATTATAAAAACCAAATGCTTTTAATTTTTGGCCACATAGAGAACATACATTGAAGCCATGGTCCACATTTAGTGAGTCATGTTATTGGCCAGATGAGACCCAGGGATGTAGCCCTTTCCCAGGCAATAAAAATCAAGCAGTTTGGGGCTGGGGATGTGGCTCAAGCAGTACGGCGCTCGCCTGGCATGCTTGCGGCCTGGGTTCGATCCTCAGCACCACATACAAACAAAGATGTTGTGTCCGTTGAAAACTAAAAAATAAATATTAAAATTATCTCTCTCTCTCTTTAAAAAAAAAAATCAAGCAGTTTCATGACAGGTAGATTTAAAGCTTCAGAACAAGTTCTTGGTAAGGGGCTACATTTGCTCAATTTGGCACACTATGGCCTGTGGGCCAAATCCAGTGCACTGTCTGTTTTTAATAAATGAAATTTTATTGGTACATAGCCAGGCCAATTTATTTTCACTTTTTTCAGGGATGCTTTTGTGTGGCAGTGAAGGAGTTGAATACTTTCAACAGAGACCGTATGGCCCACAAAGCCTAAACTATTTACTCCTTGGCCCTTTACAGAAAACGGTTGCTGACTCCTGAATTCTAAGAATAATAGGAAACTAACCCCTTTCAAGGAGACCCTGGAAAGGTGAGCGGAAATAAAAGGCCACAGGTGTTTTCTCTACCTGCTCTGGCTCTCAGGTACCAAAGCAATCAAAGGTGTTTAAGCCCTCTTTACTAAATAATTTTAACCTGTAAACCAAGCAGCAATCCTTTTGCAAAAGAAATGATAGAAACTGATTGGCCATTTTCTCCCAGAGCTTATGGAGTGGTCAACCACACAGTGGATGGGTCTAGAAGTCTAGGCTGGAATGGCTACTCCACCCATTGACTCCTCTGTGCTTCAGTTCCTTCTATGTAGGGTGAATATAAGAGAAAATGTGTGTATTTTCTAGGGATTTTAAAAATCATTTTTATTTTTAAATGTTTAATCCCTAGAAATGATAAAGTAAAATGTGTAACCACTTTGTATGTCCAAGAAGGAGAGCTGGAATCAAATTTATAGATGCTTAGAGATGTTGAAATATTATGCTTCTAACTTTTTCTTTTACATTTCTCTGGGTCAAGCCAAAACAAATACAATGCAAATATCTGCTTATGGGTAGGGTATGATATTTATTGTCCAAATCAAGGCAATTTTGAGACCAATAATTATACTAAAATAACAGGTTTAAATTGGCACAGTCCCCAGCAAATTGAGGCATCCCATTCTATATTCATTTCTAGATGAAATGAAGTGCAAAGACGACTGTGCTCATATTAACTTTACCTGGCATATACCAAGTGTTCAACAGATGCAAGGACTCTAGAATTGAAAGGCATTTCAGAGAGGGCCCGGTAATTGCCCTCTATCAAAAGAGTAAGACATGTCTGGAGAGGAGATGTGGCTTTCTTTGCACCTACCTTTCATACTGCTGCAGGTTTAGGATGCAGTGCCTAATCTTAAGGAATGCTAATGGTTTTCAAGTACACGGTGTGTTTGGGCCTGTTTTTCATGTCCTGCATGATGTATCTCATTTAATAAGATTAAGTGTTCTGTTCACTCCCATTTTACAGATGAGGGAGTGGTCAGTGATGGAATCGAAACCTGCCCAGGGTGAGCTCACAGTTAATGTTCTCTTTTGAGCAGCCCATTTGTACAATTCCACTCACAGGTTCACTGGGGGAAAACCCAACACTTTGGGTCATGGGATAGAAGAGGTCAGGAGAGTTCACCTATAAAAACCCTCAAGCACAAACTCTCCCCCTGTGTTATTCTGGAACCTTCCCTGCAGCCTCTCTTCTGGGTACAGCATTGCGATGGGGCCATCTAGTGGGCAAAGGCAAGAGTTTCCAAAAGTTAGGTCTGAAAAGTCACTAAGCCACCGAACCCTCCTAGTCTGCTATAGCCCAATCTCCCTATGAAGTAGGTTAGAAGAAATTAAAATAATAATAATGACGATAGGCCAAAATAACATTGCAGGAAGGAGAAGGAAATATAGCTATTAATTTATTGCAGTGCTGGGATTGAACTTTTTTTAAATTTTGAGATAAGAGTCTTTCCAGGTTGCCCAGGCTGGTCTCAAACTTGTGATCCTCCTGCCTCAGCCCTTGAGTGAATGGGATCACAGGTGTGTGCCAATGTACCTGACTAAGGAAATAAAAATTTAATGCAAGTATATAAAGACACGAATAGTGTGACTATACTTCGTATACAACCAGAGATATGAAAAATTGTGCTTTATATGTGGAATATGAATTGTAATGCATTCTGCTATCATATGTAACAATTTAAAAAAGATTACAAAATTTTGAGAAGAATTCTAGAGAATTACTTTCTGTTCAAAATGCAATGAATGTTATATAAATTTGTTTTACTAATGCCAACTTAGTAATATTTTATTGTATGAAGAGAACTTTTAAAATTATTAAAAAAAATTTAACATAAGGTTTCACATACCTTTTCAGGTCTATCATTTCCCTAGCCAATCTCTCTTCCAGGCCTGTGACTCCCAAATTTCTGGGTAATCTGTAAATCAAAGAATTACTATAAATCCACTCACTTATGAAAATTCCTTCTGTACTATTAATTATCTCACTAATAAATAAAGAAAAGGGAGATATAGTATTTGAAAAGCCTATAATTTAGGGGACCTTCCAAGGTTATCCACTGATCAAATAATAAAGACCACATCAGCCTAAAGATCCTGAGAGTGAGCAGACCCGCACAATCCTCTTGTGATCACCAGTCGGTCATCCTTACGTACCTTCCCATGCCTACCACTTTCCAAATTTCCTTTGAGAGAAGAGAAAGCCTGGGAACCCCCAAAGCATCTCTCACTGGTTTTTTTTTTTTTTGTGAGACCAGGTATTGAACCCTGGTATGCTTTACCACTGAGCCACATCCCCAGCCCTTTTAAATATTTTATTTAGAGACAAGGTCTTGCTGAGTTGCTTAGGGCCTCACTTTTGCTGAGACTGGCTTTGAACTCTGGATCCTCCTGCCTCAGCCTCCCAAACCACTGAGATTACAGGTGTGCACCACCATGCTCAGCTGCATATCTCACTCTTGAGATGGCCCATGTTTTCCCTTTGTCTCTGCTTTTCTAAATAAATCTCTGGATGTCTCTGACTGACATGCACTGAAACTCTTCTCTGTCACATACATCAAGGACTCCACTTGATTTAAGTTGAGGGTCCAGCAAATACAGGACCTTCTTAGATCCCCCTACTTCTAGTGACATCTTGAGGCTCAGGGACAGGTAACTGGTCAGATGCCAGCTTCGGTGCTGACCTGGCAATGGTTATATCTATGGAAATACAGATGGAAGAGAATAGGGCAGCAGCCAACTCCCCTCCGCAGAGAGGTGCTCATCCTTTGAAAGTCCCTAATCTCATAGGGGGCAATATTGCTTCTCCTCCATTCCTGCAGGAACATATGACAGTATCTGGAGATAGATTTTGGTTGTCATGATAAGGGGCATCTAGTAAGATGGAAATGATCTAGTGGGAAGAGGCCAGGGATACTACTAAACCTCCTACAGTGCACAGGAAGACCCCCATGGCAAAGGATGACCCAGTCTCCCATGTCAGTAGTGCCACCCAATGTTGGCAACCCTACTGTGCCCTCCCTAGATAGGAATGGTCTGTGGGTAGGTCTGAGGGTTAAGCGAGGCTGCACATGCCCAGAACCTTTCCACGTGTTATTCCCTCTGCCTAGAGAGCTAGTCTTACCCTCTTTTTACTCCCTTATCTTGTGATTTTCCTTCCAAACTCAGCCCAGCTGTCATAACTTCAGGGCAGATCATCTGTATACCTCTATTTCTTGGTCTCAGTTTGATCTCTCCACAGGAAGTTCTTAGATTTTGCATTTGAGGGCAAGGACTTTATTTGGGAGAGGATCTCTGGAAGCATCTGCAAAGGAGGGAGGATGGGAGGCCAGAACTGTAGGGTTAGGGACTGTAAAGGTGACCAGCAGAGGTTTGGTCTCTGAGCGAGGAGAGGGAAGCATGAAGACTCATGTTGAGTGAGTCCCCTGCAAGAAGGAGTGACCCTGGGTATTTACCGCTAGCTCCCATCCCTCTTAGGTGGAGGGCTGGTGCTGGGCACTAACCCCATACATTGCAGCTGCCTATGCACTGATAGAGGAATTATGGACACAGATGTGGCATTTGCAAGGTCAGCACACATCTCCCAATTTTAAGGAGCATCATTCTTGCAATCTCTCATCTTGACTTTGAAAGACAAATGGGTCACTTCAATACTTTGAAGCTCCAGAGAACAGGAACCAGGGTCCTGACTCTGTTGATGAGCCCACATGGTAAAAGGTTGACTTACCCCAGGAGGAGGATTTAGGAACTGGGACATCACCATGCAGACAATGCCAGTTCCTGGTGGTCTGTGGCCATGTTGTTAGGACTTTGGAAATCTTGAGGTTGGACAGTAAATCACCATGAAAATTGTTACATCACATCCCAGGCTTGACCGGGCTTAGTTTGCTTAGTAAGAAAAGCAATATTTTTTTTTGTTGAATTTCACATTTCCTACTCAGTAATGAATTAACCTTTTTGAAATCACAAAGGAGATCACAGTAGGAAAATGAAGCCATATCCTGTATGAGCTGGCTACACCATCCAAGCCAACGGAAAGATGGAGAGAGAGGAGAATACAAGACTATTCAGTACTAATCAGTTTCAAACCTCATGTGATAACCAGCTGGTCCTGGATCCTCTCATCATCCCAGTGTGGACTGGTTCTGTTTTGCATGAAGTTAGTTCTGACTTCACAAACTGGATTCTAGGATATGTTTGCTCCTTTCCACTTTTAGCCCCACAAGACTAAAGGAGAAGACCATCTGCCTATGTGTGGCTAAAAAAAAAAAATTGGGGAGGTTCATGGGCCCTAAATCTTCATTAATATAAACATTTTTAATTAATTAGGTAAACTATAAACTATTGAAACCTGGCTAAGGATGCAGAACATTGGTATTGATTTCAGGTGAAATGGCTAAATTCCTCAACATCATTTGGTCAGATTTTTCTCATTTTGTGAAAAGTCAATTCAACAAGCATTTATGAAGCTCCTAATCTGGTCATTGTGTTGAAGGCTAAAGTTAAACATGGGATGGTGTCCACATGGCTCCTTTGCTGTCACTCTGGGTTGGCGCCATCATGCTGCAGTGGAGGGAACTGCATTTCCCAGCTTCAGCCAGAGATTGGTTGCTTTAGCAGGTGTGGGGATGGGGTGGGGGTAGATGGAAGAGTGAGAAGGTCCAGGAATGTGTGCTCTTTCTTCCTGTTTCATGGGTACCTCCAGCCTTAGCTGAACTCCAGCCTTAGTTGAATTCTCCCTGAGTTCAACTTCTGGTGCCTGGATAGACCTGGGCAGAGAACACAGAATCTGATAAAACCCTTTCCAGCTCTGATAACTCTCTCTTTGACCTTCCAGCCTAGAAGTAATGTCAGCTTCCTGGTGTTGCTGAATTCTGAGTTTTTTCCCTTTTTCTATTTGGGCTCCTCAACTTTCCCACCACCTGTATAATAAATTTCCTGTATTAAATTGTCTGTTTGAAATTCCTTGGGTGGTAAATGTCTTCTCTGGAGGTTCTGAATGCTCCTTCATCCTCTCATTGAGTTTTCAGTTTCCTGAAATGCTTACTTCTTTCTCACCCCAATGTCTTTGCATTTGCTTTCCCTTCACATCAAATGCTCATTACCTGGTTCTCTTCATGGCCAACACTTTCTCAAACCTCAAATTTCATACTACCTTCTCAGGTAACATACTACCTTCTCAGGTAACATACTACCTTCTCAGGTAACATACTACCTTCTCAGGTAAGTAAATTGTTACTTTCTCAGACATTTTGACTGACAATCTTACCTAAAGCAACCCACCTTCATGGAAAGTGACCTGACTTTCTATCATATTTCCCTGTTTATTTTTTTTCCTAATTGTTGTTGTGATCTGTAATGATTTTTTCTGCTTGTTTGTAATAGTTATTTATTATCTGTCCTTCCTATTAGGATATAAAATCCATATTCCAAACATTTAGCCTGACATAATAGACATTGAATAAAATGAACAAATGAAAATTCAAAAAAGATGTATTTCTTTAACACTTTTGGAGATACAGATAGGGTAAGGGGATATGAGCGTTAGATTTTGTAAATTCATCTGCTTGGAATGTGAAAGATCCCAGGAGTACTCTTGCCTACTGACACTTCTTCTCCCGAATTGGGTCAGGGACTGTGTCTAAATGATTGGCATTTCGTGCCTCTTAGCATGTGGTTTTCTCTGGATCAGAATCCTGGGCATTCACTCTTCATGTGGAGGTGGGTACCTTCTTTTGTCCAGGCTTTAAGGGTGAAAAGCATCTTACTGTAAAACAGGAGTCTAGTTTTTGCCACCTTATTGGTTAATAAAACCTCAACAGAAATTGTGGTACCCAATCCTATATTCCCTCAACCTGCCCAAGTTTTTCTTCAGCCACTCAGATAGTGCCCAGTAAATTGATGACTTCTCTCCTCAAGCCTTCTCTTCTCTGCTTGAGGGGTTTCCCCTCTCATAGGAACCCGCTTCGGGGCAAGCCACCTTGATCTTGAAGGGGAAACACAGACAAGACCCTCAACCAAAAGATTGGGCGGGAATAAGAATGAATGACAGAATAACTCAGTGATCATTTCCAAGGATGATCTACATGATTTTACAGCCTTCTTCAACAGGAGAGCCCCCATGCCCACCCTGGTGACAAACTTGCTACTGATATCCCCATTGCTTAATTCCTTGCCTTCCACATCCCACTTCCCATCATTTCTGCTTCCATCTCTCTGGGTTCACTTTAGGAGTGTCCAAACTAAATGTACAATCCCCATTTTCTTAGCCGTTTTTCTTCTTTGTTTCATGTAAAGATCTACTTCTGCAGAAAGGACCAGTAGATGGGCAGCCATTCACTTTCCCTGCCCTCTCTTGTTCACTAGCTTCCTTACCGGGGGAAAGCATTGACCTCTGGAAAGTTCATTCTGTATCTGGACCTTTAAAGTCATGGTTCTCCAAGTGTGGGTTGGACCAGCTGCAGCATCACCCAGCAGAATGTTAGAAACGCTCCACCCCGCACCTGCTGAATCAGAGTCTCCCAGCATGCGCTCAGCACTGTGTGTGCCAACAGCCAATAGCCCTCCAGGGGACTCTGAGACTCATTGAAGTTACTACTCTAAAAGCCATACTAATCAAATTGGATGTGCAGTTCACTCAGCCTCTTGTGCTTCAAACTACTGCTTGGAAGGTCAGGACCGATGATTTAGGATTGGACTATCTCTCAGGGCAATGATAAAAGATGCTCTTGTGTTTAACAATACCTCCATGTAAGTTTGCCAAAGCGATTCTTTAAATTTTTTTTTTGTAGTTGTAGATGGACTGACTGCTGTTATTTTATTTGTTTATTTTTATGTGGTGCTAAGGATGGAACCCAGTGCCTCACACATGCTAAGCAAGTGCTCTGCCACTGAGCTCCAACCCCAGCCCCACCAGAGTGATTCTTGACGTTACAAACCAGATGTTGGAAAGCATGTGGGCTTTAGATGCAGAAGCCCAGCCCATCACTGTCCAGTGCATCCCTCAGAAACTTCATCGTTTCTATGCATAATGTTCTGGGTGCTGCTTTTACTCCCCAATAGCCAGTGCCTGCACCTCTCTCTGCACATCTGTAGGAAGGCTGCTGGAGCCCTCTTTGTCCATCCTGTTTGCACAAGGACCCAAAACAGCCCTTAGCCAGTGATGGAAGGGTATGTGGGTCCCCAAGATCACGCTCAGATTCGCTAGCACAGGAGACTCAGAAAGTCCATTAGATTCATAGTTACATTTTAAAATGGTGAAAGAATATGCATACAAAAGTCAGCAACAGGAAATATACGTAAGACAGGATCCAGGAGCACTCCAGTTGTGGAATTCCAGTTGTTCTGTTCTGGAGGAGCTGTGCTGACAGAGCTTAGTTCCTCCAACTGAGGAGACTCCCCCAAGCTTTGGTGTCAGAGTTTTTATTGGGGGTCAGTCATATAGACCTAATTGATTGCCCACATGGCTGACTGTAATCTTCAGCCCCTTCTGAGGTCAAGTTGACCCTGAGGCCCATGGCTCCCACCATGAATGACATTGTTAGCATGGATTATAATATGGCCTAGTTCAAGGCCGCAGGTAAACAAAATTTCTCATATCAGGTAGGGCGTTTCAAGGACTCAGATTGCTTTCCAGGAGCTACACAAGGACCAAATCTTTCTTTGGGCAAAGTTAATCATTTACTGAGTGCAGGACATAAATACTCCAGCTTCTTCCCTGACCACTGGGTCTCTCCAAGCTGTAACTTGCCCTGACCCTGTTCCCACAGCTTTTGGTAGGACAGAGTCAACAGTACCCTCAAAGGAGTAAATGCTGACCCCCTGAATCACCTCTTACCTTTCCCCGTCTCATCTTCTCACCTGCCTCTTTTTTGTTTGGTTGTTGTTCTGAAAATGCTTTCTAATAAATTGCTTTTGCATTAATCCTATCTCAGGGTGTCCTTATGGGGATCCCCAGATAGGCTCTAAATTTCCCTAATTTTCTATATCTCAAGAACTTCTCAAGAGAATGTCCATGATTTTCAAATTTCTAAGTGCAGTTTCTCCACACATCACCCACCCTCAGGCATATTCTGAGATTATCTGGACAGTGATGACACCCTTTCACTGGCTCTAAGTGCTACCTGCTCACAAATCTCAGTTCCCTGCAGATTTATTCTCCCTACACCTACATTTTTCCAGGAGCCTCTAGAGATAACATATAGGCACCAGCATCCTCTGGACCTGGCTATTTCTGCTGGGCACTGCTCTCACCCCTCTCTGCTTCCACTACTTCTGGGCCCTCAGCCTCCCAGCAGGAACCATGGACATCATGTTGGAGTCCTTGAGGATTCCAGCAAAGGTCACGTCTCTCCGTGCATTAGTGTCACTCTGTACTGGAGTCACAGGATGGTTCTGAGGTACTGCTAAGCTTGCCAAGTGGCTCTTTCAACTCTCATTTGAGGCTTTCTCCCAGAAGGGAGTCACACCTGTCACACCTGACTATCTGGTGGCTCACCTCTCCTTCAGGAGGACTTCACCCTGAGGCAAATGACTGCTGCAAAGAACTTCTTGAAAGGCCATGTCTCAAGCCCAGAGGTGAACTGGGGGGGGGGCTCAAACTGGGATCCTCCCCACATATGATGGGCAGCCTCTCTCCCTCTGCCTGTTGACATGGCATTTTTCCTCTCCCTCAGTCCCTTCTTCTCCTGGCAGTGATGTCTTTCTTGTGTGGCTTTTGCTCAGCAAAGAGGGATCCCTTCCTATCTCTTCTCAGAACTAGAAGACTACTTTGTACATATACACAGTTTACTTGTTACAAATCTTTTCAAGTCTTAGTTCCATTCAGGCCTCATGCAACCCAGAGAAATAGGTGTGGCCATTCCCCATCTTACTGATGAGAAGACAACTCAGATCACAGGAATGTGTCCTGCTGTATTAGCCAGGAGTATCCATCACAAAGGGCCACTGACAAAGTGTTGACATCTTGAATTTGGACATTTGACCTCCCTGGACTGTGAGACAGTATATTTCCCCTCCTTCGCCCTTTCTCCTTTGCCCTGTCTAGAGTTCATCTAATCCTCCATGCCCACCCCCCACCACATTATGAATAAGCATCCTTAAATCATAGAAAACATTCAGCATTTGTTGTTTTTTTTTTTGGATTGGCAAACTTCACTTAACATTATATTCTCCAACTCCATCCATTTACCTGCAAATGCCATGATTTTATTCTCTTTTAATGCTGAATAATATTCTATTATGTATATATACCACATTTTCTTTATCCATTCATCTACTGAAGGGCATATAGGTTGGTTCCACAGTTATGCTACTGTGAAATGTGCTGCTATAAACATGATGTGGCTGTGTCCCTGTAGTATGCTGTTTTTAAGTCCTTTGGGTATAGACTGAGGAGTGGGATAGCTGGGTCAAATGATGGTTCCATTCCAAGTTTTCTAAGGAATCTCCATACTGCTTTCCATAATGATTGCAACAATTTGCAGTCCCACCAGGAATGTATGATTGTGCTCCCCACCCCCCCGCATATCTTTGCCAACACTTATTGTTGTCTGTATTCTTGATAGCTGCCATTCTGACTGAGGTGAAATGATATCTTAGTGTAGTTTTGATTTGCATTTCTCTAATTGCTAGAGATGTTGAACATATTTCTATGTTTGTGGATTGATTGTATATCTTCTTCTGTGAGGTATCTGTTCAGTTCCTTGGCCCATGTACTAATTGGGTTATTTGTTTTTTTGTTGTTAAGATTGCTGCGTTCTTTATATATCCTGGAGATTAGTGCTCTATCTGATGTGCAAGTAGTAAAAATTTGTTCCCAAAGTGTGGGCTGTCTGTTCACCTCACTGATTGTTTCTTTTGCGAGAAGAAGCTTTTTAGTTTGAATTCATTCCATTTATTGATTCTTGATATTAATTCTTCAGTCAATCATATGTCAGGAAACACGAAGGACTCAAAAAGCTTGTGTGCTTGGGGTTTGGAGACTTGGAATGTCACCACCTCAACTGGTGCCAAAGGAAAAACCAGCAGGAAAGCTACACCCAACCTCCACAAAACTGAAAGTAAAAAGAGAGAGGGGTTGTGGTGAGCCACTCAATATTAGGGTGACTTGTTAAAATCCATAGCTCACTAAGCACTTTCTTTGTTCCTCACAGGTGGACTGAATGAGAGACCAGACCCACCCATGGTGGCTAGCATTAACATTCAAGGTTATTATTGAGACATCAATATATCTTTTTTGAGGGGCATAATTTAACCTATAACACTTACTTATGGGCACATGGTGAGCAGAAGCCAATCTCAGGGATGAGGATGCTACTCCAAATCTAAAAAGTACATTGACACTGTGAATAAAAGAAAGATGTGTCTCAGGATGCTAAGGTGATCCAGGTAGTAGTGTTTCCTGAGGTATCTGCTATGATTTGAATGAGTCCTCTCCAAAATTCAGATGTCGCACACATGATGGTATCAGGAGGCAGGGCTTTGATGAACGTATGCATGCACAGAGATATAAAAAATAGTGCTCTACATGTGTAATAAGAATTGTAATGCAAAAAAAAAAAAAAAAAGAGGCAGGGCTTTGAAAGATGATTGGGCCAAAGAGTTCCTCCCTCTTGAATGGAATTAAAGCACGTATAAAGGAGGCTTCAGAAAGAATTTAACTCTTTCTCTTCAACCTCCAGAGGTTGTGAGGACACAGTGTTCCTCCCTCACCCACTGCAGAAGATGGACCATCAAGTCACCATCTTGAAAACAGAAAATAGCTCTCATAAGACACTGAACTTGTTAGATCCTTTATCTTGGACTTCCATCCTCCAGAACTGTGGGCAATTAATTTCCATTCTTTATAAATTACCTAATCTCAGGTATTTTGTTATGGCAGGCACAAACAGACTGAGGCAGTATCCAAACCATAAAGACAAATTGTGTAATACCAAAAAATCTATACCATAGTCGTATGTTACATCAGTTAAGGTCCAATGTAGAAAATAGCCCACGGTAAGTGGTCCAAATGGAAGAATTTAATACAAGACACTAGTCACAAATTTGTTGACATGATTAACAGCTGGGTGACCATGTCAGAAATCTGCTGAGCTAGAGGAGACAAGGAAAGAGGTGATAAAGAACAAGAATCAGGTCTCCTGGTGTCAACTGGCAAGAGAGGACCAGCTGCCTGCATCTGGGGCTAATGAAGAGAGGCAGCCTCTGTCGGGGACAATATCAGGAGTGAGAGGTAGAGAGGAGGGAGCAAACACCCTGGCTTTCTGTTTCTTGGCATAACTTACTGTTGACCAAACCTAAATGGAAGCCCGTTAAGCCAAAACTCCTGGGAAATATTGAAGGTTGTGGAATGTATCTGAGGATAAACAGCAAGTGATAGACACATGTTTTATAACCAGGGATAAAGAAAGGGCAATTTAAAAACTAATATGAACTTAGTAACAATTAGGATGATTTAAACACAAACAAAAACCAAAAGAGCTATATTGACTCACAAACAATAGGACAAATATGTGTGTGTCCTAGTTGTTCAAGAGGCCTTGGTGTTATTGCTGGGTTCCTACATCCCTCCCCAGGGGTGCACAACCAAAAGGGTGGTGTTTCCTCTACGGGTTGATTAAACAGCCAGAACACCTCACCACAACCACTCTCTCTTTTTATTTTCAGTTTTGTGGAGGTTGGATGTTAGACAGTAACGTAATGACATACTGAGAAGAAAAAGTATAATCCTCTTATGTTTGCCTGGTATTGGTGCCCTTTGGAAAATCTGATTAGCTCTTTTTAATTACCGTGGATCCTTTTAGCACTTAGCTGGTAAATAACTAAGTCTAATTAGTATTCTTGGGATGCCTGGGAAATAGCATTTCTTTCATTGTCTGTCCTCTCAGCTACAGTGGCTCCAGAGTTCAGCACCACATGATGTGAGTCACATCACTTCCTCATCGCCCTCTTTTCCATTTGTGTTCTGCCTCCTTCCGCTTGACCATAAATTATCTCTACCGAGTAGGATGTTAACTGAATTATGTAAGCTGGCATAAAAGGAACAGTGAGGAGGGAGAGATGCATTCCCCAGATAGTCCCCAACTAGCTCTGTGGATGCCAAAGGCCTTTTTCTCTTTGAGGGTTAAAGCACATCACTTCCAAATTAAGTGGGAGTGAAGTGTTCCCACCATAAGGAAGCATTTAAAGAGCTTGTGAAAAAAATAAAAGCAACCTCCCCCATCCCCAGGGCTGGAATTTAATATTTATTTATTTATTTATTTACTTACTTACTTACTAGTACTTGAGATTGACCTAGGGGCATTTACCATGGGAGTTACATACCTAGCCTTTTTATTTTGAGACAGGGGTCTCACTAAGTTGCTGAGAGTCTTGTAAGTTGTGGAGGCTGGACTAGATCTCAAGATATTCCTGCCTCAGTCTCCCATCTGCATGGGATTACAGGAGAATACTACTGCATCCAGAAAGGAACAAGGACGGGTATCTGTTTGAATGTTGTCTCATTCCCAGCAGGTGGAGAGACAGCTGGCCCATAGTGAGACTGCAATATGTCTTTAAGAACAGAAGAAATCCAAGTGTTTTTCCCAGGCAGCTGAGTACGACTTTGTGGAGATGGAGCCATAGTTCCCCGTCCAGAGCAAGCTCATGCAGCCTCAGATGGTTGTTACCTAGAAACTCCCAAACTTTAATTTCCTAGAGTCCCAGATGATCAGCACATTAACTGCGCAAATTTCTGGAAGACCTTGGAAGAGCTGAAGTTCATATCCATGGTCCTCTGGTTTTGGTGCTTATGCATGCTCTCATAGCATATATTTGCATGCACTGTGGTCCAGAGTATGTGCCTAAGACAATAAGGCATCAGCAAAAGCATCCTAGAGTACTATCAACCTAAACTGCAGCTGTAACTCCAATGAGGGCGTTGTGCCTTAATTTTTAGGGAGTACTATTGAGGTTTTCACAATATACAGTGACAACAAAGATTTACAAAACACATGAAAACAGGTGGAAGAAAAATCTCTAGAGAGTAGGACGCTCTTCTAATCCCCTTCGCGCCAGCTGCCATGAAGCAAGTCGACGGCAGAGGGCAGCAGAGCACTCTGTTTCAAGGTTTATCAGGCAGACCGGGTCTAGGCTCCCTGAAGTAGAGCTCACACTAGCAAATTTTGCCAAGGCGCGCGAGCCCCCACTCCTCTGTATAACCACTAGACTATGAAATGGATAGGGTCTCGAGCGAGTCCCAGCTCAGGCCTGATGGAGAAGCGTGCCGTGTGAGCCACCTCTGCCTTTCCTCCATTGGCAGAGGCTGGGTTAGAACTAAGGTCAGACAAGTTCTCTGGTTCTCCATTTCCCATCTGCATGACCAAAAAGTGAAGCAGTCTCCTGGGAAGTCCACTTGAGAGTTATGAGGGTGGACAGCCTGTAGACAGTGAGTAATGCCTTGAGTTTAAACTTAGTTGCTTGTTTTTATGAAGACAAGGAGTCACACCCTCTGATTCTTTTGGACCCGGAACTATAGTCCCTCACCTGAAGCTCAGAACTCTGCATGTACAAAGCCTTGGGTCTCTCTCTCTCTCTCTCTCTCTCTCATCCTCCTGCCCCGTGTGTGTGTGTGTGTGTGTGTGTGTGTGTGTGTGTGTGTGTGTGTGTGTGTGTGTGTCTGTGTGTGTCTTCTTCCTCCACACTTCTATCAGTGCGGAGATGAGCACCATGGAAATATCTGACAACAGGAAAGAGAAAAGGCAAAGGCCAGGTGCAAGCCCTGGAAGAAAGTGAATCCTATTGTGAGTGAATTTCATTGTTTTTGTTTGTTTGTTTGTTTGTTTGTTTCTAAAAATGTTACTACCCTTAAATGGTCTCTTCTTCTAATTAACATTTTTTTTTTCTGGTTTCAAGTGCAGTTGAACATCTTTTCATGTTAGTCTTTTGGACTTTGCTTCTGAAATTTATTTCATTTGACTGTGTTTAGAATTGATATCCTCTTTCACATTCAGATTTCTTTTTAAAAAATAGAAATTTTCTATCAGTTTATAAACTGCTATAGTCTTATTAAACAGATGTGCTAAATTAAAATTAAAGTGTTGCTACCCTTAAATTGTGAGTGCTAAGCTGCCTTAAATGATACACAGAGCCATAGGAGGGACAGCGACACACTGGTTTCTTGTGGAAATCAATGATGAGCCAGATCTGGTGATGCACACCAGTAATCCCTACAACTCAGGAGGCTGAGGCAGGAGTATCACAAATTTGGGTCCAGCCTCAGCAATTTAGTGAGGCCCTAGCAACTTAGTGAGAACTCATCTCAAAATAAAAAAAATAAAACGGGCTAGAAATGTGGCTCAGTGGTTAAGCACCCCTGGGTTCAATCCCTGGCCAAAAGGAAAAATAAAAACAAAAGAAATCAAAGGAAAGTCCTTTGTATTCATGCTGCCACCATTTCCTGGTATTTGTCCAGCCTGTCTGCCTAGCCCTCTCCTCCCTGACCCTCTCTCAGTAGCTGAGCTGCTACCTTGATGCTTTCCTCTTCTTTCTGACCTTTCCTCAGATACCGAGAGCAACTGAGTCCTGGTTCCAGCCACAAGAAGATAAGAAAGAAGCTCAGCTCAGAGTGAAACCAATCCAGGTGGTGATTTTCATGCCCACGAAGCAGTTTGTTGTACACTTGCATTCCAGGGGTTGGGTGTCCTGCTTTATACCCTGACTTTCTCATAACCCTGCCCTTTTTGGGCTATCAACCTCACTGCCATGATTTCTGCCCAAGCCCTGTGTCTTGATATCCAGGAACTTGATACTCAGGAACTCCTTCTACTTCCCCAGGATGTTTCATTCACAGTGCTAAAGTTGGTGCCAGCTGTGAGACGCGGGGCAACTTTGACTTTTATTTATTTATTGTTAACTTCTGCTTCTTGGAGGAACTCAAAGCTTTCCTTGGTCCAAGGTCTACTCAACAGAGGTCTGATTGAAAGTGGCCCACAGATCCAGAGAGAGAAGGATGCTCGGGGAATCGAAACAGGGAAGTTTGGGGCTTCTTGCCCATATGCTTTATCAGTTCCTGCTCAAGGTAGTAGGGGTCCAGGTGGGATGCCTCTCTCTGGCACCAGCAGTGGCCTGCTTTGCACAATTCTGAATTCATCTCTAGTCATTCAAGAAAATTTCACATCTTTGGTCTTTTGCCACAGTCTGGCTGCAGCAAAATAACCGGGGGGTGACGAGCAACTTGTGTACATTGATACAGCAGGAGTGGGAGCCATTTATTGTAGGACAGGAGGGGTATATATACATTCCACACAGCTTATCTTAATTAACATAAACTAGATACAGCAGTCAACCAATAAGGAATCTCCATACTTAATGGCTCGCTGGCGTTACTTCACAAACCACTCCCTCTGCAAAATGCCAGGCGCCATCTTGACTTGTTGACAGACTCTAACAGTCTTTGATGTGTGTGTGCTACTAGGGACTGAATCCAGGAGCACTTTACCACTGAGCTACCTCCCCCAGTCCTTTTTATTTTTTGAGACAGAGTCTCACTAAATTGCTTAATGTCTTTCTAAATTGCTGAGGCTGGCCTGGAACTTGTGATTCTCTTGCTTCAGTCTCCAGAGTCTCTGGGATTACAGGCATGCACCACTGTGTGCAGCTAAACCACCCTCCGCAGACAAGAATTTTGAACAGAAGTCATCCCGAGACATTAGTTTGTGGTCTTAATGTCACCATTAATGCCCACAGTGCAGCCTGAGGACTGTCTCAGCTCCTCCAATAAAGTGGGGATTGTCCAAGGCTCCCTCCCTTCTGAGCAGCATGCACATCAAAGTTAGTTCAAGAGTGCACCAGAAAAGGAAAGCCATTGGGATTCTTAAAATAGGAAGTCCAAGAAATATTCCATTAAACTTGCCCAATCTAAGGCAACTCAAGCTCAAAGTAAATGAAAAGTTCAGGCAGGGATAATCCCATCAACATACTCAGTAAGTAAGCTATTTCCAGATTGAACACACCTGACCTCCAACTTTGTTTTTGCATTACAGGCAGCAGGCGAAGGGAGGGAGAGGGTCTGTTGGTATTTGAGCCCAAGCCATTGACTGAAACTGTTCCCCAAACAAGTCTCCTCTATAGCTGCTGTTTGGCTGTCCTCTTCTAGGTCATTTCCCCAAATTTAGGCCAGTGCCGTTTAACAGAACTTTCTGTCCTGGTAGAAATCCTCCATAACTGCTTGCACCATAGGGTAGCCACCTACATGAGGCCACTGAGCACTTGGAATGTAGCTACTGCAACTAAGGAATTGATCTTTAAAACTTCAATGATTTATGATTAACAAGTAAAATGGAAACAGCCATACACAGCTGATGACTTTTGTAGTGGATGGTGTTATTCATGACTATTAAAGCTTCTGGCTTATTGTCCTTCCCTCCAATATTGCATCTGTCCAAATTCTAATAGCTTCAACATGCTCATGCAGGATCCCTGCTACACCCTGGCCTCTCAGTTCCTGAACCCTTTCCCTACTGATCCTGTCCTTCACACATTTTCTTAATTTCATCTGAGACCTTGTCATTAGCCATAACTAGAGTTCTGATACCCACTCTTTAGCTTACTACTACCACTAAAATTCCAAGTCCAGGTACCCTCCACTGGGATATCCATTTTATCCATCCTGCAGCACTGGGTCTTGTTGGTGCTGAATATTCTTGCATTATTTTAATATTTTTGAGCTTTGCTTTAAAATGTAGCTAGGGAGATGGTTTTTGATCATCTGTAATCTTGTTTTCCTCATGTTGTTTATAGAATGCATGCATTTTTAAATTGGTGCACAATCATTGTATATATTTGTGGGGTAGAGTATGACATTTTAACACAAGTACACAATATGTAGCAATCACATAAGGGTAATTGGCATATCTGTGACATATTTTTTTTTTTGTTCTGGGAACGTTCAAAATTCTGTTAGCTATTTTGAAGTATTCAATTAATTGTCAAATGTAGTTATCTTAGCAAACTAGAACATTAGAACATTAGTTCTTTTTTATTGATTTAAAAAAATGACAACAGAATGTATTACAATTCTTAATACATGTATACATCACAATTTTTCATATCTCTGGTTGTATATAAAGTATATTCACACCAATTCATGTCTTCATACATGTACTTTGGTAAATGATGTTCATCATATTCCACCATCCTTGCTAATACCCTGCCCCCTTCCTTTCCCTCCCACCCCTCTGCCCCATCTAGAATTCATCTATTCCTCCCATGCTCCCCCTCCCTACCCCACTATGAGTCAGCCTCCTTATATCAAAGAAAACATTCGGCATTTGTTTTTGGGGATTGGCTAACTTCACTTAGCATTATCTTCTCCAGTGCCACCCATTTACCTGCAAGTGCCATGATTTTATTCTCTTTTATTGCTGAGTAAAATTCCATTGTGTATTATGCCACACTTTTTTTATTCATTCATCCACTGAAGCGCATCTAGGTTGGCTCCACAGTTTAGCTATTATGAATTGTGCTGCTATAAACATTGATGTTTTTAAGTCTTTAGGGTATAAACCAAGGAGAGGGATAGCTGGGTCAAATGGTGGTTCCATTTCAGATTTCCAAGGAATCTCCATACTGCTTTCCATATTGGCTGCACCAATTTGCAGTTCCACCAACAATGTAAGAGTGTGCCTTTTTACCCACATCCTCGCCAACATTACTGTTGTTTGTTTTCATAATAGCTGTCATTCTGACTGGAGTGAGATGGTACCTTAGAGTATTTTATTTGCATTTATCTAATTTCTAGAGATAATGAACATTTTTTCATATACTTGTTGATTGATTTTAACTTCTTCTGAGAAGTGTCTGTTGAGGTCCTTGGTCCATTTAGAACATTAGTTCTTGCTCTTATCCAACTATATACCTGTATTCATTAAACATCCTCTATCTTTTCCTTCCATCCCTACAATCTTCCCAGGCTCTGGCAACTACCACTCTATTCTCCACTTATTTGAGATCAACATTCACTTCCACATATAAATGAGGACATGCAGGCTCTTGTTTTTCAGCTTTTCTAAATGAGGCCAGACCAATCAATTTTGCTCCACTCCTCAGGCATTGTCCTTCTGAATTCTCTGCCGATGCCCTGTGTACTAGGAAGACGGTGGGACATCAAGTCTTCTTGTCCTGTGTGAGCTCCCTTTTCTCCTTTTTGAGGGTTCTGCTTCATCCTTGATATTGCCTTAGGTTGTTTTCTGTTGCAGTTACAGAGTACCACAGATTATGTAATTTATTTAGATCACAGATCTGGAGGTTCAAGTTCAAGGTGTTGAATATGGCAAGAGCCTTTTGCATGTGGGAACTCTGCAGGGGGGTGTTGGGGACCATGTTGTGACACAGAACAAGCAAGCCAGAGGGAGCTTGCTTTTCTATTAAAGCCACTTCTCCATAACTACTAGCATTTTAATCTATGGGTGTAGCCCATTCATGGGAGCAAAGCTCTCCTGACCTAATCACCTCTTAAAGGTTCTTCCTGGTCCCACCTCTTAATATCTCACAAAGGGGTCAATTTTCAACATGAGTTTTGGTAAAGATACCCCAGCCATAGCAGGGGCTTTCCTCATATTCACTTACACACAGCTGGAGATGTAAGGGACCTTCTGAAGCTCTCTGCAGTTCCCTGAAGCTCTCCTTGTGTGCAGAATCCACTCTGGGACTCTGCCTTGGCTTCTGTGGCATCCTCAGACTTCCACTTCCATCTCTTTAACTCAGATTGTGAGTCCCGTCTAGATTCTCCCATCGTGTGCGGACAGAATGGGTTCAATGCCGCAGTCCAGCTGCAGCAAAATAACCGGGGGGTGATGAACAACTTGTGTACATTGATACAGCAGGAATGGGAGCCGTTTATTATAGGACAGGAGGGGTATATATACATTCCACACAGCTTATCTTAATTAACATAAACTAGATACAGCAGTCAACCAATAAGGAATCTCCACACTTAATGGCTCTCTGGCGTTATTTCACAAACCACTCCCTCTGGCAAAATGCCAGGCGCCATCCTGACTTGTTTACAGACCTTAACAGTTCGACTTGTCTATTTCTCTTTCTCTGATTACTATCAGCAGCATATATTTCTCTATATCTAAACAACACTGTCTTATCTCTGTATGTGTCTCTCTATCCATCCATCTATCTCAGTGGGAGAGACAAACTACCCATCATTTTTATTTCTTTTTTCACTCTCTAGCTTTTATACAGAAAAAGATACTTGATCCTTGACTTTCTGAGTCTGCTTATTTACTTAGCATGATGTTCTCCAGATTCATCCATTTACCAGAAAATGACACAATTTCATTATTTTTTAATAAGTTAGTAAAAATTTATTATGTATATATATACCACATTTTCTTTATCCATTCATCTTTTGTAACTTGGCTATTGTGGATTGGGCTGCTATAAAATTAGGTATGCATGTATCCTTATAGTTTTCTGATTTTAGTTCCCTTGGATAAACACCAGGGAGTGGGATATCTGGGTCATATGGTGGTTCCATTCCTAGTTTTCACTTTTTTTAAAAGTTGTTAAAGGTAGGAGGAAAAATCTGGTCCCTGTTACTCCATGTTAGCTGGATATAGAAATCTTAATTTTTACTCTTCTTCACACTTCTCATTACTCAGCTCCACTCTCATGGTCAATTACTATAAACACTGCCTTGTTCTTTTCTTCTAGCTTGGCAAACCCCATCCCTGGTTCAATCCAATTCTCTGTTTCTTGCCTCCTCTGTGCAGTAGAACATGCCTGAGGAGAAACACACCATGGAGACAGGTCTGGCTTTAACTTCCTGGCCATGAGTCCCTGTGGGTTGTTCATGCTACCTGTCAATGGAATTGTATATCTCAAATACAACCTCTCTTATGCTTTTCTAAATACCTTCTCCTTGCTTCTTAACTCCCTCCCCATAACTGCACCCTCATATTCTCTCTCAGCTCTCAACTTTACTGGAAAATCATGAGTGACCAGCTAGGTTCCAGGATAATTTCTGTCATCTTACATGTCTACCTTCTCCTGTACCTTCTTGCTTCTTTCAGAGATGAAAACCATGGTCCTTTCTAATACATGAGATCTCATCTTTCTCACAATGGAAACTCTGTCCCCTCTCTCCTTTGAGTCCAATGGCTTAGACCCATGGCCAAGCATCTTCTTTCCATTGGACCATTTCTACCACCCAACATCTTTCCTCTTATCTAAAATAACTCTCATTATCCTTCTTCCTCCAGCTACTGCACTATTTTGTTGTTTCTTGTGTGAAACAAAACCCTTTGAAAGACTTCATTTGCTGACATTAATTTATCTTCTCTGAAATTTTTTTTCATCTTATTCTAATCTTCAATATCCACCTAAAATGGCTCTTGTTGGCTGGGCTCAATGGAACATGCCTGTTATTCCAGTGGTTTGCAAGGCTTCATGAAGCAGGAGGGCTGCAAGTTCAGACACTTAATGAGACCCTGTCTCAAAATTAAAAAAAAATAAACAGGATTGGGGATGTAGGGGGAAAAAAACAGCTCTTGTCAAGGTCACCATGACTACCATGTTTCTAAAGCCAAGAGTCTTCACTCTTCTTAACCTATTGCAGCATTTGACTTACTGAGGTAAGTCTCCTTGAAATACTTTCTGCACTTGGCTTTGAGGAAATGAAATGCTCCCTGGCTTTCCTTCTCAGGTTTCTTCTCTTGTCCATGACTTTGTTATGTGGAGTGACTCAGACTCAGTGCTCTGTTCTCTTCTTCATAAATACCCTCTCCTTTGATGATTCAAGCCATGTTCTCATGGCTTTAAATGCCATCAATATGATGTCACCCCCATGCTTGTGCAGGCAGGCGTGTGTGCATGTGAGCATGTATAAATGTTTGCATGCATATATGTGTGTATATTCATCTTCATGAGTACACATGTGCCTGTATATGTGTTGTGTGTGTTTTGAACTATTGGAAAAGAGTAATTACAGATGGGGGCCTGGGCAAGAGAACTCTGCTTTTCAGGAGGGATGGCCACTTGAGACTGAGTGAGGCAGAGCAGTGGTGGGGAGTGCTGGCACCAGCAGTTGATTTAATAATGCCACTCACCTCTGCTGATTAATATGCATGTCAAAATAAAAGGGAAATGAAAATGACTCTGCAGCAAAGGGAGTGGGATGGGATTGGCCAAGCCGTGTAGCTCCAGATGAATTGCTAAAGCTCTCTGCTCATCTTCTGGGCTCCAGATTCAGTAGGATGACGGTGGAGGTGAAACACACAGATCTGTCCATCTTCCTCCTCCTATTCACAGCCCTGAGCCAGCTATGCTTTGCTGGCATTTAGTTCCAAGGAGATCAGAGAATCCCCAGCTCCTTTCCCAGAAAAATTTGTTCAAAAATGTTAGCAGCAGAACAGGGCAGCTCTACTGGACTCCATCAAGAAAGGCACCAGAGACCACAGCAAATGGATTCTTACCTTACAAGTGCTCTATCTGAGCACTTGTTCTCATTGAACTATTGTTTACTTTTAAGGCATGTAACTAATCAGTCACAGTGGCACATACCTATAATTCCATCTGCTCAGGAGGCTGAGACAGGAGGATCATGAGTTCAAAGCCAGCCTCAGCAACAGTGAGGTGCTAAGCAACTTAGTGAGACACTGTCTCTTTATATATATATATATATACACACACACACACACACACACACACACACACACACACACAAAACAGGGCTGGGGATGTGGCTCAGTGGTCGAGTGCCCGTGAGTTTGATCCCTGGCACACACACACACACAAAAAGAATCAGAAAGGCATGTAACTGAGTTAGGAAGCAAAGGAAAGAGTTTGTCCACAGCCCAGAGTGGAGAAGGGCCCCCTGATGGCAGATTGAAATGGTTTAGACACTTTGGTCCCCATAGATGGATCTTGAATTGCAGTGGAATTGTACATGATACAAATAATGAAGATTGTTTTTCTCATCATACCCAGAACAATAGACCTAGGAAGCATCCCAGAAGCTTCTGAAGAATTCTTTACTTTGAATTAAAAAAAGGGTGGGATCTGGGATTGTGGCTCAGTGGTAGCGCGCTTGCCTGGCATGTGTGAGGCACTGAGTTCAATTCTCAGCATCACATATAAATAAATAAAATAAAGGACTAAAAGAAATATATATTTTTTAAAAAAGGGCAGGTGAGTACCAAGGCAAAGATAATGCAATGCAAATTTTCATCAAAAATGCTTCTTTTACAGCACTTGCCTATAATTCTTCTGCTTGGGAGGCTGAGGCAGGAATTGAATGTTCATGGCCAACCCTACAACTTAGACCAGTCTCAAAATGAAAAAAAAAAAGTAAAAAGGGCTTTGGATAGCTTAATGGTCAGACATCCCTGAGTTCAATCCCCAGAACTCAGGGGAGTGGGGTTCAGGGGAGCTTCCTTTACCTCATACATATACAGAGACTGACATCTCCACCCTACTATGGTTGGGGCAGGGACACATAACCATGCTCTGGAAGTGGGTATAAGTGTATACCTTGACCCAAATATCCCTTGAGACCTCTGTGAGATCTCTCTCTCTCTCTCTCTCTCTCTCTCTCTCTCTCTCTCTCTCTCTCTCTCTCTCTCTCGCCTAACTGCCCAAACCATGATAGAGGGGTTTCTTGAGACTCTAGAAAAGGTGGAGTGACAAGGTGGAAGGATAGCACATCTCTAGGGGACTATGTGGAGGAGAGTCATTCTCCCATTTCTTGCCTAACCACTTCACTGACCCAGAGTGGACAGACAATAAGGGGAAACCTTCCCAGTGTGCTAACTCTTATATCCATTTCTACAGGCTGCTTGAACCACCTTCTCTGTGAAAGTTCTTGGGAAGGATCATCCCTTGCTTCTTTTTAAAGTTTTTTTTTCTTTTAATATTTAATACTTTTTACTTATCAATTGACCTTATTTTATTTATTTATATGCAATGCTGAGAATCTAACACATGGCCTCACATGTGCTAGGCAAGCGCTCTACCACTGAGCCATAACCCCAGCCCTTGCTCTTTTAACATCTGGTATTTGATGGTGGTCCTTGGCATTCCTTGGTTTGTACATACATTCTTCAGATCTCTGCATCTTTTCTTGCATGATGTTTTTATGGGTATCTATGCATATGTACGAAGTTTCCTTTTCTAATCCAGTCATGAGTCAGAACACTTCTTAATCCCATATGATCTCCTCTTAACTTGATTATATCTGCAGATACCTGTTTCAAAACAAAGTTACATTCACAAGAATTAGGATTTGAACATATCTTTTGAGGGTTATAATTCAACCAGTTATAGTTGCTAAAACTTGGAGCTTGTTTGTTATAGCACCTGGTGTTACTTGCTCTTACTAAAACACATCTGGCATTGGTCCCAACCAAGGAATCATTTTCTCTAGGAAACCCTTCCTGATTTTCTATCCCCAAATCTAGATTGGTTGCTGCTTTCATAGCATGAATTCCATGTTGCCTCCAACTTCTCTAATCAAAGAACTGACCAACCTGTGCTCTAATATCCTGTTTATTTAAACAGGTAAACTTATAGCTTCTCCTCTACTATACTGCTCATTTCACAGAGGTAGGAATCCTACCTTTCCTGCTATTCACTGTATATTCTGTACCTGGCACCTAGGAAGTTCTCTAATAAATACATTTAAAAGGAATAAGTGGATGCTGTAAATAGGACTGGATGCTCTGGCACAAGCAGCATTAGGTCAATTTTCTACTTCTAAGAATCTTTTGGTGGTGAATAGCCTGGCTAGCCACTAATTTACTCTTCCTCTCACTTTCCTTGTCTTTCTGCTTCATTTATAATGGTGAAAAATCCTTGCACTACCCACATATTAATACTGTTTGAAAAATGTTTTTCCTCTGGATTACAGCCAATCATCTCCAACCCCTCCCCTCTAGAACAAGATTTTTCCACTCAATAGAAGTTGTGGTCTAATTGAATTGATTTTTTTTCTAAATCCAGCTCCCAGTCTATGAGCTGCATGATGGTACCCACTCATAGTAAGTGAGTTTCCTCACACAGGCTTGAAACTTCATTCTTCAGTGGTCACATCTCAAACAGTTAGGTAGGGGGTGTTCAGGAGCCCTCAAGGATGGCAGAACCCTAAATGTCACCTTATTCACTAACTGCTATGATTTTTTTAAAAAAATACTTTTTTTTAAACATGGACACAATATATTTATTTTGTTTATCCATTTTTATGTGGTGTTGAGGATTGAACCCAGTGCTTCACATGTGCGAGGTAAGTGCTCTGCCACTGAGCCACAACCCCAGCCCAGCACTATGTTTTTAAGATGAGAAATAATCTTTAGTTTTAGACGAGTTTTAAGTTAACAGCAAAATTGAGCAGAAAATAAAGAGAATTCCTGTCTGTTTCCCCACCCATGCCTATCATTCTCCCACTATCAATATTGCCAACACTGAGTGGTACATTTGGTACAACTGATGGATCTACATTGACACCTCATTATCACTCAGAGTCCAAGGTTGACCTTAGGGTTTATTCTTGGATTGTACATTGTGTATGTGTGTGTGTGTGTGTGTGTGTGTGTAAATATATGTGTGTGTATATAAATATATATAGTGTGTATATATATGTGTGTGTGTATATATATATATACATATATAGTGTGTGTATATGTGAGTATAAATATATATATAGTGTGTGTATGTGAGTATAAATATATATAGTGTATGTATATATGAGTGTGTGTGCATATAGTGTTTTATATATGTGTGTTTATACACACACACACACATATATATATATATATATATATATATATATATATATGTATGTATGTATATGTATTTGTAGTATCTTACATAAAAGTTTCATTGCCCTAAAAATTCTCTGTGTTCTGTGTATTCATCCTTCCCTCTCTGGCAACCACTGATCTTTTTATTGTCTGCATAGTATTGACTTTTCCAGAATACTACAAAGTGAGAATCATATAATGTGTAACTTTTTCAGATTAGCTTTAGGCATTTAGTAGTATGCATTTAAGGTTCTTCCATGTCTTTCATGGCCTAATGACTCACTTATTTTTAGCACTGAATAACATTCCACTTATTTGAATGTACCAGAGAATATGTGTTCACTTACCTTCTGATGGACAGCTTAGTTGCTTTTAAATTTTAACAATAATAAATGAAGCCGCTAAAAACATTCATATGCAGATTTTAGTGTGGACATAAGTTTCCAGCTCACTTGGCTACATAACAAGGGATATGATTGCTCAATTGTATAGTTTGTAGGAAACTGTGAAAACTGTTTTATAAGGAAGCTGTGCTATTTTGCATTACTACCAGCAATGAATGAGAATTCTTGTTTCTCCACATTCTGGCCAGAATTTGATGATGTCAATATTTTGGATTTTTGCCAAATAGGTGTGTAGTGGTGTCTCATATGATGTTGATCATCATTCTATATGCCTTCTTATGATTTATAGCTCTTTTTCAATGAGATGTGTGTTCCACTGTTTTTTCCATTTTTAAATTTGGTTGTTTATTTTATTATTTCTTAGTTTTACAAGTTCTTTGTATATTTTGAATAGCAGTCCTTTATCAAATGTGTCTTTTGAAAACATTTCCTCCTTGTTTGTGATTTGTCTTCTTATTTACCTAACAGTGTTTTTGCAGAACAGACATTTTTAATTTTAATAAATTTTAATATACCAAATTTTTTTCTTTTGTGGAACATGTCTTTTATAGTGTACATGAAAAGGTAATTGTCACATACCCAAGTTCATCCAGATTTTATTCCATGTTATTTTCAAGGAGTTTTATAATTTAGGTTTGTGGTCTATTTTGAGTTAATTTTTGTAAAAATAAAAATGTAAGTTTTCATTGAGCCTCCTCTGCCTTTTTTCATAGGGATATCTATTTGTTAAATCATCATTTCTGAAAAGGACTATCTTTGCTCTATTGCATTTCCTTTGTTCTTCTGTGAAAGATCAGTTAACTATATTTATGTGGGTTCATTTCTGGGGGCTCTATTTTCTTCCATTGATCTATCAATATATTCTTTCATGAATGTCATGCTGTCTTGATGGTTGTAGCTTTATAGCAAGTCTTAATGGGGGGTGTTGTTAGTCCTCTGACTTAGTTCTTCTTCTCCTTCAATGTTGAGTTTGCTATTCTAGGTCTTTTGCCTCTGCCAAACTTTAGAATCAGCTTGGAAATATCTAAAAACTGACTTGCTGAGATTCTGATAGAGATTGCATTGAAACTATGGATCAAGTAGAGAAGGACCTGACAACATTGAGTCTTCTTATTCATTTGCCATAGAATATCTCCATTTACTTTAATTTTTTATTTGTTTGATCAAATTATTTTTTGAACTCTTTTACCAGATTTTTGTAGCTTTCCTCATATAGACTTTACACATATTTTGTTAGATTTATACCTAAATATTTCATTGTTGGGGTACTAATGTAAATAATGATGTGTTTGTATTGTCAAATTTCACATGATCATTGCTGGTATGTAGGAGAGTGACTGACATTTGTATATTAACCTGATGTCTTTCCGACTTGGTATAATTGTAAATTAATTCAAGGTTTTGTTTATTCTTTCATTTGTTCTGCATAGATAAGTGAAAAAAGACTTTTATTTCTTCCTTTGCAATTTCTATATATTGTCTCCTCTTATTGTGTTTACTAGGTTTTTTAGTGTAATGTTTTAGAGGAGTAGAGAGAGGGCAAGAGGGCACATGCTTGCATTATTCTTGATCTTGGAAGAAATGCTGCTAGTTTCTGAACATTATGTATGATGGTGGATGTGAGTTTTTTAAAAAGTTTTTATTTTATAGATTCTTTTTAAAATTGAGTAAGATCCCTTCTGAGTTTGCTGAAAGCTTTTATTTTTCTTTTTTCATAAAATGACTTTTGGATCTTGTGAAAAAAAAATTTGTATCTGTACGATTCCATCATGACTTTTTCTTCTTTAACTATTTATGTGGTTGATTATATTAATTGATTTCCAGGCCTTGAACTGCCCTTTCATCTCTGGGGTAAATCCTACTTGGTCTTGGTGTACAATTCTTTTTATACATTTTTAGATTCAACTTGATATTTTGTTGAGAGTTTTTTGCACCTATTTTGTAAGGAATATTGTTTTAAGTTTTCTTGCAAGATCGTTGATTTTGGTAGTAGGGTGATGCTGGCTTCATAGAATGAGTTAATCAGTTGTCTCCTTTGCTTCTGTTTTCTGGAAAACATTATAAAACCTGTATAATTTAGTTACATGCAAATAAATATAGCTTAATTATATAGATATTTATATGATTTAATTACTACACCCTGACAATATTTTTAATTATACAGGTTACACAAATATGTATAATTTCTTTTTCCCATTTTGATAGAATTCACCAATGAATTCCTCTAGGACTGATGCTTTCCATTTTGAAGGTTAATAGTTATTGATTCAATTTATTTTCTTTTTTCTAGTTTTCTCAGGTGGAATCTTAGAATATTAATTTTTAGCTATTTCTTTTTTTAAAAAATTATATGCCTTGAATGCTATAAATTTCTCTCTAAGCACTGCTTTTACTGCATCCCACAAATTTTGATGAGTTACATTTTCGTATTCATTTTGTTTAAAATATTTTAAGTTTCTCTTGGACTTTCTTTTTTGACTCATGTGATATTAGAAGTACTTTTTAAATTGCCAAGTATTTGGGGATTTTCCAGCTACTTTTTTTTTTTTTTACTGATTTTTAGCTAGTCCATTATGGTCTAAGAGCAAGCATTGTATTGTTTCTATTATTTTAAATTCGCTAAGGCAAGTTTATGGCTCAGAATGTGTTCTACCTTGGTGAATGGTCAAAGAGAGCTTGACAAGAATGTGTTTTCTTTTGTTCTTAGTTTAAGTCGTTTGTAGATATCAATTATATATAATGGATGGATGGTGCTGTTTTTATTTTGGAAAATACAAAATATTTTTATTTTTCAAACTACAGAGTTCTTAGCCCCAGAGCCACCTTAGGAATAGTCCAGAGACAGGTGATGCTTTTGAATTCAATTATGTCTGCCTGCTGGATCTGTGCATTTCTGACAAGGGTGTGTTGAAGTCTCCAACTATTACAGTGAATTCACCTATTTGCCATGGCAGGTGTATTGATTTTGCCTCACATATTTCCATGTTCTATTGTTAGGCACATACACATTAAGAACTGATATATCTTGGAGAGTTGACCCATTTATCATTATGTATTGCCCCATTTTATTACTGATAATTTTCCTTGCTCTGAAGTCTGCTCAATCTGCAATTAATGTAGGTATTCCAGCTTTCTTCTGTTGAATGTTACCATGGCATATCTTTCTCCATCCATTTGATTTTAATCCACATATGTCTTTATATATATTTAAAATGGGCTTTTTGTATGCAACATATATTGGGTCTTGGTTTTGAGATCAACCCTGATAGTATTTTTAATTTGTTTATCAAGACTATTACCATTTTCAACAGCAAAACAACACAAAAATTTACTATATAATGAAGGTACTGGAATAGTAGACTTAGGGAGGGGAAAGGTATTTGAAGTTAGAGATAGGGGTTTGGGCTTCTGGGGTGAAGTGGGTGGCTCAGTCTGTGTAAGGTTGCAGAGAGGATGTGCACAGAAAGCCAGGTCTGTCTTGTGATTCAGTTGACATCTTCCCGGTAACAGCCACCTGTGGTCATTTCTGTCTCTGGGCCAATCTCTTCTTCCTCTGGAAAAGTCCCTCCCTGTTGTGCAGGCATATGGCTTTTCTCCAACATTCATCCTCAGATCCATCCAAATCTCAACCAAAGTTTCCCAGCACCAGTGGTAGACTGCTTTCTCTGTGTGCACATCCAGATGCAAGGATCCTGAATGTGAGGCTCATTTCTTTTCTTCTTTCTGTATTTATTTTTTAAATTGGTGCGTTATAGTTATATACATAAAAATGGAATCCATTGGGATTTGTTCATACATGCATATAACATAGTTTGGTTAATTTCATTTTGCTGCTCCTCCCTTTTGCCATTCCTCCTCCCTGTCTCTGATTCTCCTTCCTTTATTCCACAGTTATCTCTTCTATTTTCATTAAATATGCCCCTTCCCCTTTTTAAAATTTCTTATTTCTCTCTAGCTTCCACATAGGAGAGAAAACATTCAACCCTTGACTTTCTGAGTCTGGCTTATTTCACTTAACATTATGCTCTTCAGGTCTGTCCTTTTACCAGCAAATAACATAATTTCATTCTACTTTATGGTTGAGTAAAACTCCCCTATGTTCTATGCCATATAATTCTTTATCCAATTATCTCTCAAGGGGTTCCCAGGCTGGTTACATAACTTGCTATTGTCTATTGTGTTGCAGATTTGAATCTTAAGGAGGTTCTGAGAGTCTTGTAGGATTCCTGATGCTCTGGACAGACAAATGGAAGGCATTTATCCTTTTTCTCTGTCTCTCCAGGAGTCTCAAGTCTGTCTTCCCCTCTTGACTACTGACGTCCAAAGTGATTTTATTGATATGTTTGGATTAATATATACCCTGCCTGTCATCACTTTCTATTCAATGTCCTTCCATTTTTCTTGGTTTTGTCTTCTACTCTTTTTCTGACATTTGTGGTTTTCACTGAGCATTTTATACAAGTCTATTTTCTCTCCTTATTGTATCAATTATACTCTTTTTAGACTTTTCCCTTCAGTGGTTGCCATAGAATTTGATGAACATATTCATAACGAATCCATTATCAAATAAAACAGTATTGATTTACAAGTAAGTGAATATCTCACAATAAAATATTACTAGTTCCTCTTTTCCATCCATTTTATCATTTCTGGCACTTATACATAAACTAGAGCCACTGAATACATTGTTATTATTGTTTTGAACTCACTGTTACCTGTTATATCAATATACCCCATTTGAATCAAATGTATGATATATGATATGTGAAGATCATTGTAATGTTTTGAGCAACCAATAAAAAAGAATAAGAAAAAATAAGTTTAAAATTTACTTTTACTTATTTTTCTTTAATACCCTCCCTTTCTTTATATAGATTCCAGCTTCTAACCTATATTATAATCCTTCTTAAATTCTTTTCATATTTATGGCAAGGCAAGCCTACTGGCAACAAATTCAATTATTATTTATTTGGTTAAATATTTACTTTTTCTTTAATTTAATTTATTTTTTGTCCTGATTTGGCTTCTTATGTTCTTCTTTCTCTTCTTTTCCTTTCCTTCTTGTGTTTGTATAATTTAATCTGAAAGGTATGGCTAAGCAACTAAGATGATAAAAGGCTATTTCCATTTTTAAAATTTATTTTTACTCCTAAATGACAAATAATGATTGTGTTTATTTATGAGGTACAATGTGATATTTTGATTTATGTATATATTACAAAAAGATCCAGTCATGCTAACTTACATATCCATCACCACATCAATTAATCATTATTTTGTGGTCACACTATTAAAAATCTATTTTAAAAAATTTCAAATATATCCTACATTATTATTAACTGTGGTCACCATGCAGTGCAATAGATCACTGAAACCTATTCTTCCAGTCTCACTGATATTCTGTACCCTTTAATCAATACCTTCCCTTTTCTTTTCTTTCCTTCCCAACCCTAATTCCCAGCCTCTGATAAACACCTTTTTACTCTGTGTTTTTATCCATTTGACTTTTTGAGATTCCACATATAAGTGACATCAGTTCTTTTTTGTGTTTGAATTATTTCACTTAAGCATAATGTTCTCCACTTCCATCCATGTTGTCACAAATGACAGAATTTCATTCCATTGTATACTTGCACTGTACTTTCCTTATGCATTCATCCACTGATGGACACTTAGGTTGCTGCTTCCATGTCTCGGCCACTGTAAATAATGTTGAAATGAACCCCAGATGTGTCTTTCACACACCAATTTCAATTCCTTTGGATACATAACCAGAAGTGGGAGTGTTAGATAGTCTATTTTTAGATTTCTGAAGAAGCTCTAAGATATTTTCCAGAATAACTGTGTTACTTTATGTTCTCAGTTCTGATGAAAATTTGATGGAATACAGGATATTTACACAGCCAAAAACATGATCCCTCAGTATACATATTTATTATGAAGGGAAAAAGTGACTTTACAGGGAAGTTTGGCAGACACTTCCTTAATTCTATGATGAAAGTTGACATCACCAGTAAAAGGATAAGGTGAATTCATGTGCAACTTGATAGGAAATAAGAAGAAGAACATAGCATTATTTATATATTATTCATATCAAAGTTGCATATCCTCCATTTAATCATGAAAGAACATTATTAGACTAATACAAATAAGGAATATCCAATAGCCTGTGGTCTTCAGTATGCTGAGACCATGAAAGTCCAGAGGAGACCAAGGGACTTTTGGTCAGTATAGTTAAAAATGCATAAAGGGGTAGAGTGTGGTGGTGCAAGATTAGGAGGCTGAGGCAGAAGGATCACAAGTTTGAGCCCAGCCTCAGAAACTTAGTGAGACCCTGTCTCAAAATAAAAAGGGCTAGAAATATAGCTAAGTGGTAGAATGCTCCTGGGTTCAATCTCCAGTACCAAAAATAAAAAACAAATAAAATATCCCCAAACCCATGATGAGACTGGGGGTGTATAACTCAGTGGTAGAGCAATGGCCTAACATGCATGAGGCCGGGATTTGAGCCTCAGCATTGTAAAATAAACAAGAACAACAACAAAATAAGAAAATAAAAATATTTCATGAATAAATGCAATGTGTAATTCTTAACTGGATCTTTTTTTCCATAGAAGACATTGGGAGAACTGGTGAAATCTGAATTAAAAAACAGAATCAGTGGAGCAATGCATCAGTGTTAACTTCCAGAGTTGGATGGTTCTGTTGTGTGTTATTACCATATTTAGGAGTGATGAACAATACATCAGCAATTTACTCTTAAATAGTTTCATGGAAAATAAAAAGTTTGGTACTTTTAAGTTTTGTAACTTTAAATAAGTTTTGTAACTTGTAAAAGTTCTTGTAAATTTTCTGTAGGTTTGAAATTTTTTTCAAGATATGATTTTTTAGCCAGGCATAGAGGAGCATGCCTGTGATGCCAGCAACTTGAGAACTGGAGACAGAAAGATTTCAAGTTCCAGGCCAGCCTCCACAATTTAGTGAGTCCTTAAGCAACTTAGTGAGACCCTGTTTCAAACTAAAATATAAAATGAGCTGGAGATGTGGCTCAGTGGTAAAGCAAGCACCCTTGGGTTTAATCCCCAGTGCAAAAATAAATAAATGAATAAATAAAAATAAAAAAGGTATAATTTTGTCTATGTTCCATTGGGGGTGGTAAATTATGTAATTATCCCAATGATTGGTGTAAGGGTTCCTCTAAAAACTCTTTCCAAACTAGTTATTGTTCAAAATGCAAAATATTAATTTATCTTTATAGTTGTGTCCTTTTCTCTAGAGAAAGATCTTTCCCAAAGCACTTCAGAGGTCATAGCCCTAGGACAGAGTTTGAAAATATCAAATCTAATTAAACCCTCCTAAACAAAGGAATCAGGAGAGAAAAAATAAATCCCAGATTTGAAAACTGAATGAAAATAAAGGAGAAGTGAAAAATTGCATTGTCCAAAAAATTCTTAGTGTCATAGGAGTCTGAAAGCAGAATCCTTGATTCCTTATGGGTTTTCTACTAATTAAATTTCCTTTGCTGCGTTTCTATATTTAGTCTGTACAAATGGAAACAAAAATGTAGTTATGTATTCTGCCAAACTATATGCCTATGATCATAGCCAAAGCCTGTTAGTGACATAGATTTTCAAATTAAGACAAAAGTCATAGTTTATATACAGAGTTACAAAAAATTGTGCTGTGAATGGATAATTATGAATGTAATGCACTCCACTATTGTCATCTATGTAAGAAATAAAAAAAAAGAATAGTTTTGCTTATGTAGGCCTATGGTATTGCTACTTGATCATGGTGTTCCTGGAAATAAACTAGATAAAAATCTGAAAAAAAAATCATGGAGTAAACAAAGATGTGTGGGGCAACTTGAGTAAAAGGAAAGGAGTGCAATCTAAAGAACCAGGATCTTTGAAAGAAAGATTCTCTCAAGGAACAGAAACATTGAAACCCAGACAGAGAAAACAGACTTAGGAAAGAGTGGGAAAAAAAAAGAGAATAAGTGAAAGTTTGAGTTTCTAAGGAACTGCTACAGAAACTATTCAATCCTTGTATAATTGCAAGTGGTTTAGGAAAATGGAACACAAAAGATGGAAATTTTGTAAACTTTTTTTCTTTGGGATGAGAGAGAAGATTCTAACTGCTAGAATTCCTGAGTCTGAGGCCACAAACAGTTCAACACTTCTCAGAGCTGGTGGGCTCTGTGATCCACCCCCTACCACTTGCTGCCATGACTTCTGACTTTCGGCTTTTCTTCTCTCATTCTGAAGCCTCCCTTCCAACCGACTTCCCACCAAAACAGACCATTTTTAGTCTTCATGAATGAGAGGCATGAAGGTCAGATGCGACTTCATTCCCTGATTCGATCTAATCAAAGATGTACCCTCTTCAAATCTAAACTATTTAACACAGTCAACAGCCTAAGTTCTGTTGATTCTGGAAGCTACACCAAATGCAGTTTTAAGACATGAGATATTCCCTTTCTATCTATGGTCACTCTTTGGACTCTTCATATTTTCCCCTGAAGCTGTTGGATTTATTTCTAAGCTCTGCTCTAAAACCTTGCCTGGGATGATTCATATCCCAAATAATTTTTCCTTTTTTATACATTTCTTAAGTTATAGGATTTCAAGGAATTTCCCCCATTACCATCTAAACTGTGAAATTTTCTGGCATAAAAAAGTTGATCATACCATGCCCTGATAATTCCTTTGATGTCTCAGGATCCGTACTGTTCTTCTTCTATCCCTGATGTTGGACATTAGAGTAACTGCTTTCTTCTCTATCATTTCAGTTAAGGATTTATCCTATATATCCATGTTTAATTCAAGACATTTCAGCCTTTTTTTTTTCCTTGTCCTGAATTGTAATTTGGCCAGCAGCTGGTGAATTTCCAGGTCCGGGTGAGGTCAGGTTGGATGAGAAGGGGAGGGTGCAGGCAAGGTCAGAAGCAGGGTCTGTGGAGGGAGAGGAGGCTGATAAGGAGGGAGTGTGGTGACTCAGAATCTGGGCGGACACAACACCAGTGCAAAATAGCCATGCCTACACACCCTTCCGCAGTCAGTACAGGGATATTTCCTGGGAATGAATTGTTAAAGGATGATTTCCCAGTCTGTTTTGCTGAGGTCTGAGGAACTGACCATTTAAACTCCACAGCTGTACATTAAACTCACAAGAACCTCAGGAAAGTTGACCTATATATAGAGTGTACATTTCTCTCAAATATGGGAAGGAAGGAACACAGGACTTAAGACTCCAGAGAGGGTGAAAGAACTATTTTTATATACCTCTGTTTATATAAACCGTAGTTACCTCTGAGATGTTTAAATTATGATGATTCTTAGCTTCTAGTGTTTTCACTGTGGCACACATTGGCAGCCATTTAATAAGAAAGATGCATAATTTGTTACTATGCAGACTATAATGTCATGCACTAAAATGTATGCTAGACAGCAGTGAAAACTACCAATAATATAAATTATAAATAACAAATAAGATATAAGATAGCATGAATTAAATAAAATAATAAAAATTTAAGGTCAAGCTGAAATTAGATGCTGTTACAGACCTGGGGCCTTCCAAGAAACTGAGGCACTGTGAAGACCCCCCTGCAAACCCCGATTCTTGCAATCAAGTCAGAGATTTTAAACAATGTCCCACAGAGTAACAGGAATGAGTTTATTGAAACCATGAGAAAAGGGAAAGGGGACATTCTCAAGGGAGAAATGGGTCCTCTAAGAGATGAGAGGGACAACATGCAGAAGAGCACTCCAGTTTTATTGGGGATCCCAGAGAATTTTCTGGAGAGTTTTGCCCAGGTCCAGCTCTTGACTAACAGCAGGATGACATAAGACTTTCAAGTCCCCACTGCTATGACAACTCTAGGTCAGTTGTCAATTAGTGTCAACCAGCAAGGAGAAAAAAATAAATTCTGTGCTTCATTTTACAGTGTACCAAGTTCTTCCCTTTGGCCTCAGATATGGCCCAGAACAGAATGCTCAATCTGTGCTGGGGAGCAGTGATGCTGAGGACATGCTTGCTGGGGTTACAAGTGGACATGTGCATCCATGCCACATGGAGTTGTCCTAGACTTTCAACAGAGATATATGGTGGACAGACTCTTCACCCTTCAGTGGGATCCTGAATCAGTAACAAGTGGAAAGATTTGCTTAATGTGATTCTCAAAAAATTCATTCTCCTCCAAATTAACAATATGGGTATTGGGTAGACCATAGTCTTCTTTCTTCCCTGGTCTACATTTGACTGTCTTGTTTTTCAAGAATTCTTGGTTCCCGGTTTAAAATGGAACCTGGTTCATCTCATCCTTGATAAGATATTCAAAAGAATAGCACTCCTGAGACATTTATTAAAAGACATGAAATCTTAGAGTAGTTTTGATTTGCATTTTTCTAATTGCTAGAGAGGTTTAACATTTTTTAATATATTTGTTGATTGATTGTATATCTTCTTCTGAGAAGTGTCTGTTCAGTTCCTTGGCCCACTTATTGACTGTGTTATTTGTTTTTTTTTTTTTTTGGTGTTAAAATTTTTGAGTTTAGAGATTAGTGCTCTATCTGATGTGCATGTGGTAAAAATTTGCTCCCAAAATGTAGGCTCTCTTATTCACCTCACTGATTGTTTCTTTTGCTGAGAAGAAACTTTGTAGTTTGAATCCATCCCATTTATTGATTCTTGATTTTAATTCTTGTGCTATAGGAGTCTTATTAAGGAAGTCAGGGCCTAATCCAACATGATGGAGATATGGGCCTACTTTTTCTTCTATTAGACATAGAGTCTGTGGTTTAATTCCTAAGTCCTTGATCCACTTTGAGTTCAATTTGTGCATGGTGAGAGATAGGGTTTAATTTTATTTTGTTGCATATGGATTTCCAGTTTTCCAGCACCATTTGTTGAAGTGTCTATCTTTTTTCCAATGTATGTTTTTGTCTAATATAAGATAACTGTAATTATGTGGGTTTGTCTCCGTGTCCTCTATTCTGTACCATTGGTCTACAAGTCTCTTTTGGTACCAATACCATTATAAGCTAGGTGTGGAAGAACTTACTTGTGGCTGATACAGAAGGATTGCAAGTTGAAGGCCAGTGTAGACAACCTAGAGAGATCTTATTGTAAGGGAATAGACAGATATGAATGGTGGGAGCATGAGATTAAGAGAATAATTCCAGGTCTGGGGGTGTGGCTCAGTGGTAGAGCGCTTGCTCTATATGTGTGAATCCCTGGGTTCAATCCTCAGCACCACATAAAAATAAATAAATAAAATAAAGGTATTGTGTGCAACCACAATTAAAATAAATAAATATTTTAATATATTAAAAAAGAGAATAATTCCATAAAATGGGCCCACTGTGCTGACTCTCACATGCTTTCTTTTTGAGGGGGACAGAGAGAGAGAGAGAATTTTTAACATTTATTTATTTTTTCTTAGTTCTCGGTGGACACAACATCTTTGTTTTTATGTGGTGCTGAAGATCGAACCCAGGCCGCATGCACGCTAGGTGAGTGCGCTACCGCTTGAGCCACATCCCTAGCCCCACATGCTTTCTTTTTCAAGAAACAATTTACTTGCATGTATATAAGCCTGGCTTATGTGGATAGGCTATGTCACATTCCTCAGAAAACTACCTGTTGTCTACAGAAGAATGCAGGTTCCAAATAATGTCAATATGAGGAACCCGAGTTATAATAAAAGGAAGACTTTTATGACCAGACCTTGAAACCCAGGGAGATAAGAACAGTACCTCCGAACCATAAAATCTGTGAAAATTATTAAGAAGCCAATTAGTGCTGGTTGACACTAATTGACAACTGACCTAGAGTTGTCATAGCAGTGGGGACTTGAAAGTCTTATGTCATCCTGCTGTTAGTCAAGAGCTGGACCTGGGCAAAACTCTCCAGAAAATTCTCTGGGATCCCCAATAAAACTGGAGTGCTCTTCTGCATGTTGTCCCTCTCGTCTCTTAGAGGACCCATTTCTCCCTTGAGAATGTCCCCTTTCCCTTTTCTCATGGTTTCAATAAACTCATTCCTGTTACTCTGTGGGACATTGTTTAAAATCTCTGACTTGATTGCAAGAATCGGGGTTTGCAGGGGTGTCTTCACAGTGCCTCAGTTTCTTGGAAGGGCCCAGGTCTGTAACAGTATCTAAAAATAAAAATAAAGGAAAAGCTTGGTCGACAATCACCTAGTACAGCAATAAATAGGTTTGATTCCTAGCTCAGCAATAAATGAAAATAAATAGAAAAAAAGTGAGAGATTGCATACTTAGATTTACTCTTATCAAGAAACATTAAGCCCTTCCTTAGAAAAATTCTCTCAGTGCCATTGTTCTTGCTCCTTTTAAGGTTCTGGCCCTCTTTGAGAATCTCATGATGCCACAGACCCTCACTTCATAAAGGCACAAAATGTGACCCGACGAACTCACTGAGCCACTGGACCCAGAGAATATTCTGGTTCAGAGTATCTGCTCTGAGAAGCTGCATTCCCTAGGAGAGGATTCTGAAAGGATGCTGGGGATGCTTCATGTGATCCCCTGTGTTCAGAGGTGATGCTATTTAACTTTGTTTTCTTTTATTTTTCCCAGGTCTCCTCAGAGATCTCTGTATGTTAACATTAATGGGCAATTTTCCTGCTTTTGTTTCCCAAACAGAGTGGCCCAGAGTCCCAGTTAAGAAGTATGGTCTTTGTCACTCCTCTCTCAAAGGCCTGCAATTTCCTGGTTGGCAACCATTTCCATTTGGAAATAACATAGTGCAGAGACCTGGACTGCAGAGGTACTCTGGGAGGATGGGGAGGCATAGGCTAGTGAGCTAATAATATCCTTCTACCCCCTTTTCAAGCACAAGGGAAACAGGGTGGAGGCTGTGATGAGCTAAGGTGATCTTTAACAATCCCAGGGCGGTCCTGGGGAGGAAGTCTTTGGTCCCCGGAGCCTCAGGGAGAGACGCTTCCTGCCAACCTCAGGGAACCTGCTGAGGCCTTCCTTTGGGGAAGAGGAGTCCGTCCCTGCTGTCTCCTAGCCCAGCGGGGTGATGCCATGTGCTGGGAGAGAGGGAAGGGTGTATGGTGTTGGGGGAGGGGGGGGCGGGCCGGGGGGGGGGGGGGGGCGGGCCCTGACACTCTTTTCCATACTCTGCTGCATTCGTCAGAGCAGGATGGAGGAACAACTAGCCTTTGCTTTAATTTAAATCTTGTTTTTCTCTTTTGTCTTTTTTTTCTTCCTCCTCCTCCTCCTCTTCTTCTAATTTATGGGAAATTTACAACTAAACCAAAGTTGAACCTACTGGCACCCATCACCTATAGAGTTTTTGATATCTTCCAACCCCTTCTGCATATCCCACAAGGTTGTCTTGAAGCACATCCCAAATGTCATATCAATTCTTCCTTCTGCCTATATTCTAACAGTTAAGGGCACAAAAATATACAATTGCATTACCATGAGCTTATGAAAACTTAATAATTATTTAAAATCAAGTGAATGTTGCTATTTCCCCATGGTTTCATAAATGCCTCTTAAAGGTATTTTGTTTAAAAACAATATCCAAACAAGTTCTATGTGTTACATTTAATTGATAGGCCTCGGTCCATCGCTTTCTCTCTCTCTTTCTAAACTAAGGCTAAATACGCCAGCTGCATTGTGCACTGATTCTAATCACACAACTTAATGAATGTTTTTGATGTTCATCTAGCCTCACGTGTCACTGTGCAGATCAGGGTGTGGGACTTCTCTCGCTCCCCACTCTCTCTACTCCCTCCCGTCAGCACACACCGACCATTCCCAGAGGGAACCTCTGTCATGCTTTCTCTCAACATGGATTTGGTAGCCTGTTCTTGGACTTCATAGACTTACAAGCACAGCGTGTTTTCTTTCCTTTGTGGGTTCTTTTTCCATGTCCTATAATTCGAGATCCATTCATGTTACAGTTGTCATTTTGTTTGTTTCCAAAAGTATTCCACTGGTAAATACTAAAGTATATTTTGCTATTTAAATTGATAGGGGTTGCTTTTGTATTTTGGCTATTACTACTAATACCTTTTTGTCCATGTTTTTTTGGTGATATAAACACTCCTTTCTGAAATGCCTGGATAGTAGGGTAGGTGTAGTTTGTTTTTTGAAATATACCATGTGCCAGGCGTGATGGTTCATACCTGTAATTCCCACCACTCAGGAGGCTAAGGCAGGTGAATAGTGAGTTCAAAAACAGCCAACTTAGTGACAACTTATGAGGCCCTAAGGATTTTAGCAAGACCCTGTCCCAAAATAAAAAAAAAAAAGAAAAGAAAAGGACTGGGGATGTGGCTCAGTAGTTAAGTGCCTCTGGGTTCAATCCCCAGAACCAATTAAAAATAAATAAATAAAAAATAAATAAAAATAAAAAAAGAAAGAAAAGAAATACTGAAATAATCTCATGAAATATTCTAATATTCTAAAGTGTGTGAATTCTAGTTGCTCCACATCCTTCTAAATACCTGGTATGGGCTGAACATGTCTAATCCAAAAATCTAAAACCCAGAATGCTCAAAAATATAAAATCTTCTGAAGGCAAATTTTTAGTACAAACAAAAAATTCTACTCTATGAAATGTTATTTCATTCAAAAAAATTAAAAATATTGTATAAATCACCTCATACTGTGGATAGGATGTATATGAAGCATACATGAATTTTGTATTTAGACTTTCATCCCTTCCTCAAGATATCTCATTATATACAGAATAGGGAAATATTTCCCATCTAAAAACAAAACAAAACAAAATCTAAAAGAGGTCTGGTCCTGAGCATTTTGAATAAGGATACTTAACCTGTGATATCTGTTTGTTAGTTTTTTGTTTTTTGTTTTTTGTCTGTTTAAAAAAGTACACTTTTGTATATAGTGACAAAGATTCTCTTCTTGCCTAAACTCCAGCCAGGCTCCCTGAGCCCCTTTCTCCTCTAGGCCTCAACCTTGTCTTGAACAAACACAGCTTCTAATAGCTCAAAGCCATATCCCCAACACAATCCTATCTCCCCTTAAAGTGCCTGCCTGGGAAAATTGGAGGAGCCAAGAGAATGTGCTGTTTGACATTCCAAACCAGTCACACCTGTGGATAGGGCCTCTGGCCCCAGGCTGAGTCTCTGGGGACCCCAGAATCCTTTCTTTAATGCTTTTTTGCTGGTAGCTGCACCTGCCTTTTGTGTGGATTGACCCTTTGCATTTTCACTTTCCTGACTCTGCCCAGGCCCTGTTTCCCTTCCTGCTCCCTCACTCTCCCTTGAAAACTCCTTTCACCTTTGTACGAATTGAAATCAAGTTATTTCATGCTGGACTCTTTCCTATTGCAAGAGTCCTTACTGACTAAAATCTTCCCTTACCACTTTAACTAGCATCCAGCTTTGTTTATTTTTGTTACTATACTTTTTTGTGACTTTACCTTTTCTTAATGACTAATAATGGGGAGCATCTCTTTTATATGTGTTTATGGGTTGTTTTGCCATCTTTTTTTGTGAAGTATCTATCTATTCATTTTTAAAGTTGGGTTGTATTTTTCTTAAGTTTTTTTTTTTAAATAGATTCAGCAGTTTTTTCCACTAAAATTCTGTGTGAAGAACAAATTATCTGCAGAAAACTAGAAGGAACAGGTTAGGAGTGGATAGTTTAAGGGTAAAAGAATAGAAATTTAACCTAAGAAAAATGCTAAAAATATTGGTACCTTTAGAGGACTAGAAAAGGTAGGATTTGGGTCTCTTGTTCTTCAAAGGAGATATATGCCTTGGGAACAAGATAAGGATAAAATAATAAAACAGAAATGATTTAGAGACTGGGTGTGTAGCTCAGTGGTAGAATGTTTGCTCAGAATTGCAAAAATAAAAAAATATATATATACTTAAGAACTTTTATGAATGCTAGAAAAATGATGATTGTGGGAAAATTATTATGTCGGTGTATAATGATGGACAGTAAATAAAAGGAGAGAAACTTTGGAATATATGAAGCAGTAGATGGAGTATTCTACTCTTTGGGCATCACAATAAGGCTCACATCAATAAGGCTCACATCAATAAGGCTCACATCAATACATGACATATAATAGCCATAATATATCCAGTGCATTTTTAATATTTAGGAAATTCCTCCTTTAAGTTTTTTTTAAGGCCTTTTAGTGTATAAAATTGCAAGTGCTCACTTGTGCAAATTTGTCATCTTATCAGCCTGACATGACCCATCTCCTTACGTCCTCACTGTAATCTGTCCCTGTCTCATTTGAAGTGGGCAGCACTGTAGAGGGCTCCCCCGCCCCAGGACTTGTCCTACTGGGTGTGGGACTTCCTGCCCGAGGGGCCTTGCCTTTCCTGAAGGAAAAGTGAGGCTGTCCCAAGGGGAAGGAAGAGACATTCAGAGCTACTAAAGTTACCCATTCCCAGGAACATCCAGGTGGGGGATGGGGACCGCAAAAAAACTCACTACATAGAAGATTTCTGATAAGGACAGTCAGTCATGGCCATCCCAGAGCAATGCTCACTTGCAACTCAGTTCAACCCAGTGGCTATATTCACATGGGGCCCAGGGGGAGACCATAAGCAGAGGAAGGTTGAGGGGGTGAGCTTGGCTTCGAAGCCTAAAGGGCCACTCCACAGCCAACTTGCTCCAGCTCTCCACATTGGCTGAGATTGGTGCTTGGAGGGTCTGAAGGGAAGAAAATGGGTTATGGAAGGAGAAAGGGTGTGGGACATTAAAGGAAAGTCACCAGAACAAGGAGAGGGTCCACAGTGAATCACCATCCCCAATCACTGGACTCCCAGGAAATAGCCTTTCTTGTGAGGAGCTGAGATCTGCTGTCCTGAGCCAAGATCACCTGGAAGAGAGCACAGAAAGTGGTGGCAGTGCACATATGCTGGGATCAGAAAGACACTTTTCTGGGCCATGTGACTGTAAGTAAACTATTTAATATCTGCTGATCAGCTTTCATTTGTGATCTGCTTAGAAGCAGGTGAATCTCAGGAACACAGGTTAAAAAAAAAATCTCTGGTTCGGCAATAGTGTCTGGTAAATAAGAGAACTATTCATCTTCCAAGAGTGACACAGGAACCTTCCTTAGGGGTTATTTCCTTTGTTGTTTCCCAACTCAACAGCCTGAGTTCCCTCTGGAATAGGTCAGATCCAGTTCTGACAGCTCACCTTGGTTCTGCCTCCTTCCAGACAGTGTGACTTCCAGGACACATCAAGGCAGGAAGCAAGGGTACTCAGGTGGATCCAAAGCTAGGTGTTGATCTTTTGAAAGTACTGGATGAATTGATCCTTGTATGGAGCCTCATGTTAAATAAAATAAATGTATAAACAATTCTGGCTAAAACCATTGAGTTACCCTATTTTTTTTCTAAGTTGATTTTTAAAACATCTGGTCACTTAGTTCATTGGTCAACCCAACTGTGGTTGTTGATTTAGTAATTTTTTCCTGAATGTTATTAGAAGTATATTCTATGTGTTTGGGCCATAAGGACTCTGAATTCGTGGATGGGATTAATGCCATTATTGAAGGGCCAGTTCAGTCTCCTTTTGCCTCTTTGCCCTTCTGCCTTGCACCAGGTGGAGATGAAGCATCCCTCCACTCCACAGGACACAGCATTCAAGGCTCCATCACAAAATGAGAGTCACCAAACCTGCTGGCCCCTTGATCTTGGGCTTCCCAATTTTTAGAACTGTGCAGTACTAAACTTCTGTTTATAGATTACCCACTCTGAGGTTTGAATGGTTTAGATATGCAGTGTTTAATTTTACTTTTATATTTTTTTTCTACTCCAAGGAATATACATGGAAGTAAGAAAGCAATATTCAGAATCTCCTGTTGCTCACCTAGATTAGTTCAATGATCATTCATTTATGTGATCTCTTCTTCTCATCATCTCATCCCATGAATCCTTACTGAGCACTTCCCTGGGCCAGGTTGTTAGACATCTCACTTTGGGCTCAGGACACACAGGTCTCTGAAGGAAGGTGCCCCCTGCAGTAGTTATGGTGAAAAACTAGAAACACCCAATTCTCGACCAATAGAAGCAGAGCTGAATCAATCATGAAAAATTCACACCATGCTCCACCAGGAAACAGTCAAAATGAGTAGAGAGGATTTAGGTACAGTGGTAGAGAAAGACTCTGAGACAGGCGGCCCTTCAGGAAGATTATATGTATGTGTGTATTCTACATGTATGTCTTAGTCTGTGCTTCTATACAGAATGCCATTGTTTTAATCAACTTTTCCCCTGCTGCAACCAAAACACCTTGACAAGAACAATTAGAGGAGGAAAACTTTATTTTGGGGCTCATGGTTTCAGAGGTCTCAGTCTATAGATAGTTGGCTCCGTTCTTCAGGGTTCTGCGAGAGGCTGAATATCATGGAGGAATAATATGGCAGAGAAAAACAGCTCAGGACACAGCCATCAAAAGGCAGAGAGAAAGAGCTCTCCTTAAGGCTTGCCCCTGGGGACCCACCTCCTCTAGCCACACCTACCTGCCTGTAGTTACCACCAAGTTAATTCCTATAAGGGGATTAATGCACTAATTAGGTTAAACCTGTTAAAACCCTAACATTTCACCTCTACATTCTCTTGCACTGTTTCATACATGAGTGTTTAGGTTATACTGCATATCTAAACCATTCAAACCTCAGAGTGGGTAATCTATAAACAGAAGTTTATTAGTGCACAGTTCTAAAAATTGGGAAGCCCAAGATCAAGGGGCCAGCAGGTTTGGTGACTCTCATTTTGTGATGGAGCCTTGAATGCTGTGTCCTGTGGAGTGGAGGGATGCTTCATCTTCACCTGGTGCAAGGCAGAAGGGCAAAGAGGCAAAAAGAGACTGAACTGGCCCTTTAATAATGGCATTAATCCCATCCACCAATGCAGAGTCCTTATGGCCCAAACACCTCTTCACAGCTCCACTTCTTAGCACTCTGACAAGGATAATTAAACTTCATCATGAGTTTTGGAGAGGATAAATGTTCAAATCATATCAATCTATGTAGAAATCTTGGCCAAATATTTCATTTTTTATGCTCTGTGTATATTCTTTGGAAACTTAATTTTTACATATGTATAGATACAAGTACAGGTATAGGTATAGGAATAGATATAGGCATAGTCTTATTTATAGTTAAACACAGAAAATTCTGAAAGAAATTATTTTTTTTCTGATTGTGGGGAAGGGCTGGAAATAAGTTTATTTTCAAAAGGGAATTTAGCCTTGTTAAATGTTCAAATTTTGCCATGGAAAATGCATTATTTGTCTAACTAAAAATAAATTTTACTTAGATATTTCCTTTTGGGGAAAACAACAACATCAAAAAAAAAAAAACAGAATTAAAGAGAAGACTATTTTAAGATGCCCATGCCACAGAGGAAATAAGAGAATTGTACAGCTTTTGAAGAAGTGTCCATGTGATTTCTTTGTTGTTGGGTGATTTTTCACTCATTCATTCATTGAGTCAGTCAGTCAATCAGGTTTATCAGTCCCGCCAACTTCTGCAAAATATTTGAAGTTGATTACAAAATTCTACACATATAGACTTTAGTAATTCAGAATAAAAATAAAACTAAGTGAACCATATCTGTATTTTTTACATGGATGTGTTATGTACATGTCATTAGGTACTGACTCAGTTCTATGTCTGAATTTCCTGGTAGTTAAAAGAGAACCTTTTATATGGATATTACCACCAATAGCACATCTGATGTGGTAGGATTTTTCCAATATGTTACTAAACTCTTGTTTGTCCTGTGAAAGAAAATATTATATTCTCCATGTTCCCACAAAACTGGATATCCTGAAAAATTCAATACATATTAAAACCATAACAAATCCTTTGTTTTTTATTGTGAATCAGCTTTAGGTTATTGGATAGAATAATTATAAACAACTTTCTTATCTATGAAAGTATCCAGTGGGACATCTCAAAGTTATATAAAGTAGGTGACAATGTTTATTTAAAGCAGGAATTTTTTCCCTAGCTGGATGCTATGGCTTATTCATTCTGTGCATTACATGGCACTTTATGACACAAAAATGAAACTTTTATGAAAATATACAATATGAATGCTGAAAGCCCTAGTATATCTCACAATGCCAAACATGAGCCTGCATTCATGCCAGTGGTAGAGTGTTGATTTAATTGTGTTATTCAATCTTATATTACTGTTGTAAAATACCTGAGATAATCAACTTAAATGAGGAAAAATTTATTTTGGCTCACAGTTTTGGAGGCTTCACAGTCCATGTTGATTGGCCTGTTGATCTGAGGCTATGATGAGGCAGCACATCATGGCAGGAGCATATGATGGAATCTACTCACCTCATCACAGCCTAGAAGCAAAAAAATTAGAGAGAGGAAGGTGCTGAGGTCCCAATATCCCCTTCAAGGTCATGCCCCCAAGGGACCCAACTTCCTCCTACTAGGCTCCACCTATTAAGTGTTCTCTACCTCCTAGAAGTGCCATAGCCTGGCAGACAAGCTTTAATTGTGTGTGTCTTTGGAGGATGTTTATTCCAACCATAACAAATATGCTGGGTGTTTACAGAATCCTCAATCATCTGCAATAAAAATTCTGTCAAAGTCTTCCACAGGCACCTGTTTTCTGTCTTGTTTCCTTGGAATTGTTTGGTATTGTGTTTTTCCCATTCGTAAATTGTGCAATGCCTCTTATCAGGCAATGATTAGATAATGCCCTTATTATTTTATCTCACTGAAAAATAATGTGAGTTTAAAAAAAGAAATATTTTCCAAATATTTCTGCACATCTCTAGTATCTACAATGTATCAGCTTAAAATTCTTAAATAGCATTGGATACTTTTTCAACAGGTTCTTCTTTTTATTTTCAGGTAGTATAAATTTTAGAAAACTTTGGTGAATTGGGGTGGTGAGTTTAAGGATAATTTCCATGTTTTATTATTCTTCCTCTGAAATTTCCTGAACTTTAAAAACTTTAGGAACAGTGATAATGATACTGACACTATATCAGATTGTTTTCATGTTCTTTGCTTTTCAACGTGAGTCCATATATTATTTTTAGTACACCAATGAGAAAAACAAGGAAAAAAAATCATGATTTCCACCTTGTTACTTGCACAGGAAGGGGCGGGGTGGGACTCACATTCAGATTCTTTGACTTCTGGTTAGATGTGCTTTCTCTCATAGATTTAATAGCTCCATCTCCACCTACAAAGCTGGGATGGATTCCACATCTCACCTTATCTGCTCACTAAAATATCTGACTATTTGCATGGGAAAACTGCTCAGGGTCAGGGTTCCTGGTGTCCTGCCCACCTCCAAACCTCTTACCCAATTTCTTGCAGAATATTGATTTTCTAATTGAAATTTCTTGCTTTGATTTATATTTCTGATTGTTATTGTTACTATTTTGGTACTAGGGATTCAACCCAGGACACTTTGCCACAGAGCTCTATCCCCAGCTCTTTTTATGTTTTATTTTGAGACAAGTTCTCACTAACTTGCTGAGGCTGGCCTCAAACTTGTGATCCTCCTGCCTCAGCCTTCTGAGTCACCAGGATTATAGACATGCACCTTCTCATTTGGCAACTTACCCCACCAGTATTCCCAGGCAGTCTCCCATCCAGATTCTAACAAAGCCAAACCTGCTTAACTTCTGAGATCAGACAAGATTAGGTACATTTGGCAGGGGTATGACTACAGACCTGATTACATTTTTATAATGAAAATACTATAGGGAAAAGTTTTACATGCTCCCTTTTCACCAATATTGTAATGAAAAGTAATTCATTGGCTTTCTTTCTGTGAGGAACTTGAAGAAAGATGAGAACAAGAAGGCCTGATGGCTCTGTGTGTGTGTGTATGTGTGTGTGTGTGTGTGTGTGTGTGTGTGTGTGTGTGTGTATGTGTGTCTGCAAATACACCAGTTTGGGTGAAGGATCACAATAGGCTGATACCAAGAAGAACAAAAAGTTTGTCAAAAATTAGTATTCAACCCACCCTTCTGTCCCAATAATATATCTACTTGATTAAATTTTTAAGTTTTCCTTAAAATGGTTCAACTGTGTCAGATGGGTATATTTTGATACATTGGTTATATTGCAATTAACATCAGGTAAATTATTGGAAGTGAAGAACTGAACATTAAGAAATGCCATTTCAGATGAGGGTTTGATATGTTTGATTCTGCATCGATTCACTTTGGTTTATTCTCAATCTGTCCAGATCCCTAACCCTCTATGCATTCAAGGACGATGTGCAAGCTCAGAAATATTTGCTACATTTAATCTGAGTTATGGATTTCTGCTTCATCCAGCTCTCATCCCTATACAAAGCTTAGCACCTATTGTCCTATACATAAAGGTTGACTTCAGACTGTCTCTTACTCTTATTTAAAACCCATCACCAGCTGGGTGCAGTGGCACACCCCTGTAATCCCAGAGGCTCAGGAGGCTGAGGTAGGAGGATCTCAAATTCAAAGCCAGCCTCAGCAAAAGGGAGGTACTACTCAACTCAGTAAGACTCTGTCTCTAAATAAATTGCAAAATAGGGCAGGGATGTGGCTTAGTGGTCAAGTGTCCCTCAGTTTAATCCTCAGTATCCAAAAGGCAAAAAATAAAAATAAAACCCATCACCAAAATGTCTACAGACTCTTCCTCTGAATGAACTTTTCTAATTCCCCTTGATCTCTAACAGCAAGCTGGAGAAGCAATGTTCTATGTGCTCATGACTTTTCTCCTGGGTTACTGTCATATTATCTTCACAGTGTAGATGCCCCAGCAAGGAGGAGAATCCTCTTTCCCAATGTAGATGCCCAAAGGAGAGCTCATCAACCAACAAGGTCATTGGCATAGAGGGCCCAAACCAGAAACCAGATAATAGTGAATGACAATAGGATAGATTCCTGACGACAAAGATAGGCTACTTAGATGGAGGGGGAAATGCACATTTATGAAAGAGGTGAAACAGAAGAAGAGAATGGTAATTATTTTGCCATCTTACTAAAACCAGTATGAAGTGCCAACATAATCTGCTGACAAACTAAGGAAAATGATGATATTTTGTAGGTCTAAATGAGTGGTTTATCACCCAGTGATTGACCCTTACTTCTAGTCTTAATCAGTCTGGATTTTTTTTTTTCCTGTACCAGGAATTGAACCCAGGGGCGCTCAACCACTGAACCATACCCAGCTTTTTTAAATTTTTTTTTTTTTTATTTTGAGACAGGGTCTCACTAAGTTGCTTAGGGCTTAGAGAGGCCCTAAGTTTCTGAGGCTGGCTTTGAACTTGTGATCCTCCTCCTGCCTCAGCCTCCTGAACTGCTAGTACTGTAGGCATGCACCACCACACCTGGCCCAGTCTGGATTCTTGAGGGATTCCCTTCAATAAGAGATCATGAGGTAAACCTTTGGGAAACGAGGATGCATTTTTTTTTTCTGAAGATAAACTAGTTCCACAGCGGACCTTCAGTGTTTCTGTCAGAAGCAGGAACTGGCTGCTGTCGACACCAAGTGGAGCCATTCAAAAGACAACACAATGCAAAGAGTCTCACGAAAAACTGTTAACGATATGAAGGCAGCCAGTGCTCAACTGGGACCTTTCAGCAGTCAAGTGGGGACAGATTCTGTGAATGGAACCAAGGAGCAATGCTCAACAAGATGCCCACATCCCAAATGAGAAGGAAGAAAAAACAGTGGAACTCAGGTCCAAAGGGGCACCAGGATCAGGGCTCAGAGAGGTCAAGGAGCAAGAAGAGTGGAGATTCGCATGGGATGTGGTGTGTAGATGTTCATTTATTTATATCAGAAATACGTGCAACGAATGCACTTTATACATTGAAATTATAGTTTTCTATCAATAACTAAAACATATAAAATAGGCTACTGAAGTCCTAGCTACTGAATTTCAAGCACTCACTCCCCTACCTCCATTTTATCCTTCTTTCCAGTTTAATAAAGTCTTCAGACAGAAAAATCTCACTATTGTATTCTAGAACAAAGAATGGATTTAGCGTCTCTGATGGTGTTGGGAGATTTAAACAAAAAGCCTTCATCTTTTAGACCCGGAACCAAGACAAACAAAGGAGGAAAAAAAAAATCTCTGGGAATAGCGTTTAGAAACATTATCTAAAACCAATTCCTCTTTAGAGCTTTCTCCATAAACAAGATTTCTGAAACCTTATTTTTATCATCCTCATAAGCATCTGAAGGGTTGCCAGGATTGAGACAAAACTATTTACCTTTCACACATTTGTGTAAGCATTTCCAAACACAGAGCAATGTTTTATGCATGTGTCAAGAGGTGAATGGGTCCGGAGGAAATAAACAAATAGAGTTGACAAGAAGTTCAGGGAGAGACAGACCATGGCACCCCACTTCAGTAAGAGGTAACCTTGGCAGATTTTTGGGCTACATAATGGCCCCTGGTGAGGTTTTGGATTCCAGGTTCTGAAAGTCATTTCTCAGCATTACGTACTAAATGTGCATCCTGCTTAGGAACCCAGGATGGTGTCCAGTTGTTTCTATTTTAGCCTCTGAGTATCAGATTCAAAATCTTTAAAGAAGCAATGACTCATAGTTCACAAAGTATAGTCAAGTCAAATCTTTCACATCAGCTGATTTTTGTTTATGTAGCAAGGGTCCACACTGACCCAAACTGTTCACTCTGGGATTCAGGAATTTATGAGCATCTCTAGTGCCTTGGGGGACTGCCAGGAGCTGTTCACATGAGACCCCAGGAAGCCACTTGGGAAGGACATCTTGGAAAAACAAATTTGCTTCAAATTTATTCTAGTTGTCCTTCTTGAGCCAGCTCTTCCCAAGCCCATCCCCATCACTTAGTTTTGTGTCGTAGGAGGAAGGAGGCGGTATCAAAATGGAAGGAAGGCATAGAGAAAGCAAAGCTTCAGCAGGACAAAAGATCTGTGATCCAGGGAAATTTCCCTGATCCAGGGCCTCAGCTTTACAATGGGTTAGTACCAGCTGTGATAGGCATCATCAGATGGGACAGGTACTGTTGCACTGGGGGTGTTCACAGCACAGTTATAATGCCACTACCCCTCACTGGAGTTTCTGCAGATGTTATACAGTTGCCACATCTGTTGGGGGAACCACACAAGAGGAAATGGTGATTCAAAGGGGGTTATGGAAGAGAGTGTATGTTATAATGGGATATAGGGTGTCCTCCAAAAGCTCCTATGATAATGCAGGAATATTCGGAAGTGAAATGATTAGATCATGAGGACTGTAACATAATCAATCCCTCCCAGTTGAATGGATAATTATGTTCAGGTGGCGTGTTGCTGGAGGAGGTGGGTCACTGGGGGCCTGCCCTAGAAGGGTTCATCTTTCCTGTGGCCCCTCTCTTTTCTGTATCTACTTCCATGAGTGGAACAATCTCTCTACCACGCCCTTCCACCATGATGTTCTGCCCCTTGGCCTAAATTACTGGATTCATGAGCCAAAATAAAAATTTCCTCCTCTCAGTTATTCTTTTCAGGTATTTTGTTCACAATGATTAAAAGCCGACCAACACAGTATGATACAGCTTGAGGATTCCTTGTCCAAAATGCTGGTGACCAAAATTGGTTCAGATTTGAAATTCCCCCATGAAAATGATCCAAAAGAGAGAGAAAGAGAGAGAGAGAGAGAGAGAGAGAGAGAGAGAGAGAGAGAGAGAGAGAGAGAGAGAGAGAGAGGCATAAAATGTGTTTTATGACCTAGCCTTGAAGGTAATACCTCCACTTACACCTTATTTTGTTTGTTTTAAGTGAGTAACTAAATCCAGTCTGTACTCAAGGGCATAGGAAATAAATTTCACCCTTTGAAGGGAAGACATTGAAAAAATTTCAGAGGGCTCAAGCGGTAGCACACTTGCCTGGCATATGTGCGTCCTGGGTTCAATCCCCAGCACCACATACAAATAGAGACGTTGTGTCCGCTGAAAACTAAAAAATAAATATTAAAATACTAAATATTAAATAAATTAAATTAATATTAAATTAATATTAAATATTAAATAAATATTAAATATTAAAAATTCTAAAAAAAATTTCAGACATACTTTAAAGTTATCACACTTCAAATTCTTTGTCATCTATGTAGGTGTTATATTTTTTAAATTATATTAATTTTATCAGTGCATTATAATTATACATAATGGAGAAATTCATTATGCTATAATCATATATGCACATAATATAATTTGTTCTATTTTCTTCCTCAATATTTCTCCTTTCCCTCCTTCTTTCTTTCCCCCTAATACCCCCCCCAATCTATTAGTCTCTCTTCTATTTAAACTGGTACATTATAATTATACATAAAAGTGAGATTCACTGTGATATATTCATACAACCAACATAGTTTGGTTGATTTTATTCCCAGGTACCTCCTATGTCCCTCCTCTCCCTTCTCCCCATCTGTTCCTTCTCTCTACTCTACAGTTCTCCCTGCAGTGCAGTCTGTTATTGAGCCAATCTAAGTCCAGAGATGGTGGTCAAAGCAGAACCTAAGGGGTCTGGGTAGACTGAGCTTGGGTGACAGGGGAATTATAATTATTTCACCATGGGGAGCTTGAAAGAGCCATCAGTTTTTGGAGATAAGACAACAGCAGATGTGGCTGGTTGGAGGGTGGTCTCCACTGAACAAGTGCTCAAAGGAAGGGTGAAAGGAGCAGCTAACACCCTTGAGCCCCCAAACTCACCTTAAGATCCATCCTCTTCAGTTTCACCTTTTGTCCACTTTCTCTCCAAGCCTCTCCAAGTTTCTCTAACCATCCTCCTTTAGTAGAAGTGAATACTGAGATGGAATTTGATAGGCAAGCCATTTCACAGTGATGGGGTTTTTAGCTTAAAAATACAGAATACTCAGGTAAGTTGAATTTCAAATAAACAAAAAATAGGTTTTTAAAATGTAAGTATGACCCTTGCAATATTCAGAATGCACTTATACTAAAAAAATGAATTATTATTTATTTGCAATTCAAATTTAACTGGACTCTTTATTTTTAATTTTTTTTTTTTTGCTAAATCTGACAACTATAAGGAGGGATCAATACCTGTGAAGAAAGGAAAGAGGAAGAAAGACTGGGCAGAGAATAAAATGCAGAAATGGTAAAACCCTGGCCAGCTCTGCAGGAAGTTCTGGAGCCGCTGTTATCTGGGAGAAAAAATTTTCTCCCAATTCTGAGTTTAGAATTGGGAGAAAATTTTTTCTCCCTTTATGTGGCGTTGTAAGCCTGCCTTACCCTGTCTTTTCTTGAGTTGTGTGGTCCTGGCAAGGCAATTCTTTGCAGCCCAGGCCAGAGCCAACAGCTGAAGGCCACCTGAATACCACCATCTCCATGACAGGGAAGAAAGTCCTTTCCTGAGGGGAGATCTGGTCTGCATATCTTTGCAAGCACTGGCCTTTGCTATTACTCCTATTTGGATTTCTTCCCTGCTTTCCTACCTGGTTCTATTCAGTCATTTAAAACACCTACATCACTTGTTCTGACTCCACCAGTACCTTACATTTAATTAATCACACCCTCTTCTGTGCCTCAGGGTATTCTTCAGTTTTATTCATCTTATTTCTCTGGTTTGACATTTATTTGCTTACATCTGTCTCCCCTGTAAGATGGCTAAGCTCTTCCCTAGTCTATTTTGTGTCTTTTTTATTTAGAAAATATTTGTTGACATTAATTGTGATCCTGGGTGGTTCATCAGGCACTAGGATACTAGTAGGAACAAGAGCAGCTCATTCTGCCCAATCTGACTGACACTAGAATTGGGTGGGGGGTGCGATCAGTTCAGATGGGCACCCATGATAAGTATTGGGATGAATTGTCTTGGTTCAAGTTCTCCTAGCAGTAACCCTGAGACAAGGATTTGGGGGCAATAAGTTCCTTTGGAAGGTGAGCCAGGAAACCCTAGTAAGTGAATGAAGAGGTGAGATAGAAATGGAGGGCCACTAGCAGGAAGTGCTATCTGAAGACAACTGGAGCCCTGTCAACCATGTGTCTTTACAGAAATTCCCTTGGAAGAGGAGGGGAGCTAGGGTACTTATCCACCATGCCTGAGAGCCACTGTGTGTGTTTCTATGGTTAATTTTCTAGCTCTTTCAGTCTAGGATGCAGTGCCTCTGGCAGCTAACATCTTCAAACAGTAGCAATCAGGCCACTGTGGATTGTACTTTGGAAAGCCTAAAGAGCTATCAGTGGGCCTCTAAACACTAATAGGAAGAGCAGAACTGGGAAGTAGTATCCACAGACATCAATCTACTAACCCAAACTTACAGAGGAGGGAAATGCAGTCATTCCTTAGCATCTTCACAGGATTGTTTCCAAGACCCTCCTCCAGTACCAAAATCTGTGGATGCTCAAGAACCTTATATAAAATAATGCAGAATTTGCAGATAACCCATGCACATTCTCCCCTATACTTAAATCATCCTTATATTCTTTAGGAGTACCTAATACAATGCAATTGCTGTGTAAATAGTTGTTATATGATATTGTTTAGAGAATAATAAGAAAAAAATGCCTGTACATATTCACTAGAACTATGATAGCCCTAACTATATAATAAATAAAGGAGATGCCCAGGTGAACAATGCTCAGATACTAAATGCTAGGGAGAGATTGAAGATCTGTGAAATAGCAGGATATTATCGTAGAGTATCCCTCTATATAACTCTATTTTCATGCATCCAGCACATTGGTGGATGAGCTGCAAATTCAATTTTTGTGTTTTGGAACTTTCTGAATGTTTTTTCATATACTTTCAATCTATTGTCAGTTGAGTCAAAGGATGTGGAATCTGTGGATATGGAGAGCCAACTCTAGTGGGAAAGAAGGAATGGGTTCTAGGAGAGGAAGGAATGTGTGCAAACACTCAGAGTCAAGAAAGTGCTAGTACATCTTAAGTCAAGATCTGGAATCCAAGGACCTGCATCATCAACTGTAGGGAAGCAGAAAGTGGGCCAGAGGTATTGGGAAACAGACCTGAGAAGCTTTGAAAGTCATGTCTTTTGTCTCTATCGGGTCCACCAGGTTATCTGGAACCCATGAGTGTCCTAGATGAAAAGAAGTCTGTTGGCTAAAGGGTACCAGATACTTTTGTTGATGTCATAGGTTCTACAGCATCATTAAGCTCCTAACTGAACACCAGAGCAGAGCTAATAAAAAATTATCTTCCTTAACCCATTAGGTTCCAAGTTTTAAATTCTATGAATATTTCATTGAAATTGACATGGCACATTAAAATAAATTGGAAACAATAATCTATAGCTTTTATATTATTATATTAATAAATAATGTGATGATCATATCCTTATTAAAATTACATCGCATGTTATTTAATTATATTGTAGATTATATACTGTATTTAAATTATTTGTTTCAGATCTGGGATGGGTTAATATGGACACCCACTAGCTTTGCCAAAGAACACACCAACCCCAGAGGCCCTACTCTTAACTAGTAGATTAAAGTCAGGCCTGGGAGTGCCCCTCCAAGCTCTTTGGGGCAGGTTGAAAATCGTTATCCAACACATAGCATTTCTTTTCCTCTTGACTAGGCTCCTGGAATCTGCTGATTATCAACACTGCCTGAGTCCTATATTAAAGGCAGATAGAAAAGGATGTATGGAATGAGAAAAAGGGTCTGCTATAGTGCTGTATCCTGGAGGGCATTGGGAATGGAACCAACTCTGACCCCATAACTCTAATCACCTAAACTTGAACTCCAAAATCATTCCCAAGAAGCAATCAACCATTCTCAGTCTTAAGGAACTTAGACTTTAGCTCATGGTCAATGGTAAATATTGCTGAGAAAAATGGTCTTCTTGTATACACTCAAGAAATGTATTGAAGTGAATGGATATGATGATGACTATGTTTTCATGAAAATCTAGCAAGTAGGGGTATCATATACACCATGCAAGGAAGGACTTGGATTATTTTCTTGCTCAAGGCACCATCTTGAAGTACAGAGGCTGTTTCCATATTTGTGCTCCCTACTTTGCAAGCACACATGTTCTACTCTCAGGGACCCTTCTTGCCAAGCAATGTAATACAGGAAGAAACACCAACCTGAGACCAGGCTCAGAGGCCTGGGTTTGAAGTGTGACTTGGTTATTCAGTCTCAGACATTTATTTGGCCCTGGACAAGTCACTTACACTTTCTAAGGCCTGGTTGTCACATCTTTAAAATGGAACCAAAGTAATTCTTTCTTTGCATTGCTTTCACATATTTGGTCTTGTAGGTATGCATGTCTTGCATAATGCCTGAAATGAGGCACCCATGAATATTGAAGATGACACTAGAATCCCAAAAAGGAGACATGACCTTGGGCAGGCTTATTTGCTCTGTGCCATGGTTTTTCACTTAACTTCTGATCCTGAGGGGTGATGCATGTTCTCAAGTGCCATCTTTAGTCAGAGCTTACAGCTTAGCTCACTTGTGGTTAAGGCTACACAGGGGACTTGGTCTCTAGAAATTTCTGTGCAGTCCAACTTTTTAGCTTGAAAATTTATGTGGAACAATTTTCCAGATTTCTTAAAACCACAAAAGTTGGCTCATCTTAGAGTACAAAGAAAGACAGAAAGCTGTAGATGAGAGAAGAATCTCACCTACCCATAAACCTCTTGGGTTTATTGGCTGAGATGACTGAGTTTAGGATCTGGAACCAACCTAGGCACCAGAGTCAGGGCTGGCTGTGGACATAAACTGGGCTCCAGCAGAGGGGACTGGCTGCTTCGGAACCTCTCTGATCTTCTGTTTTGATGAACAGAAAAGGCCAAGCCAGGGATGGAGGTCTACACTGTTCCCCACATAGCCAAATGGTACCAAGCTCATGGTTCATAGGCCAATTGAAACCTACTTAGAAGGAACAGCTCTGATGGCTATTATTGTTTTCAAACTTAACTTTCTGCTGAAGGACACAATGATCTTGCTTCCGTGAAGCCTTTGGGTAGAACTGTTTCCTGGGTGTCATTGGTTACTGGCTGGCTTTAACTGATATAATCAAATGCATGATTTGGATGGCTCTAGATGTCTGCCCCGTGTGACTAGGTATGATAAACAAGCAAACAAATAAATGAACAAAGATTCCTTTGACCTCCTCAAAAAAGTTTCTTGAATGTGGAAACAAAATCTTCATCATGGGCCATCATCTGGGGAAACAAAATCTTCATCTGGCCATCTGGGGAAGCCAGATTCCACAGTTCTATGTGTGCCTGCAACACATGATTTCAGAGGGGAATGGGAACTTATTATTTTCTAAGCTCAATTTGATCTGCCCATTAAAACAGTCAACAGTTAATGTTAGTATCTAAGTCCAGCTGAACAATGAGAGTGATTTCTCATTAAGTAGTAAGCTGTCTGGGCTCCTTCAGTTGGCTGAGAACAAGGAAGGAGTGATTAGCCAAATTTTCCTTTAACAGTTCATAAAAACTTGCTCATGCCTAATTAAAGTTCACATCTGCACAGCACACATAAGTTTCCAAAGTGCTCCTAGGTTTATTATTTCGATGGAGGCTCCTAACAAATGTTTTGCAAATGAAGAAACTCAGGTGAGTAAAGGTAAGTGATTTTCACACAGCTGGGAAGGGTCAGGCCACAGGTTGGGGTCCAGATCCTCTGAGAATCCCCTCATCATATCCACAACCTGGGTTTTCAACAAGATCCATCATGAGATCCTGATGAGACTATAGAGGCAGAATGTTTGCACAAGATGAAATTATTTTTAAGAAATAAACCCAACAAATCCTCTATTTTCACTTGTTCTTGGTCAACTTAAAAATCATTAATTGTGGAGGTCACACAGAGGATCAGTACTTAATCAATCTCCCACTAGTGTTGCTTTGGGTAATACCTTTGATGTGTGTGTTATGATGATAGCAGTTGCCTGGTTTACTTTTTAGGACCTTAAACCTTCTATCAGAAAACACTGACTTTTCACTTGGGCCGGTAGATGTCTAATGGGTGACTTGAATGGGATGAAAAGCTTAGGCATCTCTGTTTTCCTGTTAAGTCTGTTCTCTTTGCTGCCTCTACTCAGCTCTGCATAGACACAGATTGATTGCTTGTCAGAGCTGGTTTGTGTTCTCTTCAACTCCACCTTTGAACTTTTTTAGCAGCTACCACAGCCCAAACACCTAGTCCTTTCACAGTCCTAGATCAACCCACAAGTCCAGAATGTTCACACAGGATGGCAGGGCCAGCTGCAAGGTAACTTGGCAGTTCCTGGGACAAGTTCACCGTGATGTCAGTCTGAGTTTCCCACAAGAAGAAACTTCTTTTGGAATGCACCCCTGGCATTGTACCCCTAGTGGAAAATTACCAGACTCTCGCCCATCCCAGAAAATTAGTAAAAGTTTACATCTCCCTTTCTTCAGCAGCCTGATCTCCTAATCAGTATTGTCATCCTTTGGCTGAAGCCCCCAATTAAAGTCTTGTTCGTATATTTGTGCTCCCTTAACTCATTTTTTATTTAACTCAATTTTTATTTGGTGGCCAAATTTTTATTTTAAGTGAAAATTCTCATCTCTGGTATTTTGCAGTTTGTCTGTTTAGTGGATTCTTGTTGTGGTGGTTCTTTTTGTCTTACTGGAGCCAGTATCCTCAAGGGCAAATAAGATGGAAGGAAACCTGAAGAAAGTGAGTCTCTTAGCCTGGCAAGATGAGTCCCTTAATCCCACCCAAGAGCACACCATTTGTGCCAGACTAATTTTCTCTGGCACCATCTCCATGTCTTTATTCTAATGATTTCACAAAGCATAACTTCAAAAGAATTTTCTGAATTATATCCTACAAGTAAAGTACAAGTGAAGGAGAAATGTTCCACAAATATATATAGAGAGAGCTAATGAAGCTGTGACTTTAGACACTGCCATGCCCAGTCCTAGCCACCCCCAGCCTGCCTGTGAGGGGGCCCCCAAAGGACATTTTCGTTCCATTACACCCTGTGGACGGGGAACGGAGTGGCTGCTGATACTCCTGGTACAAGCAGCACCAAAACACCACTGCCTGACTCAAAGGGTGGGGTGGGGAGTGGATTCAGGAAAAGAGTTATCCAGGCAGCGCCTTGACAGACAGCTGGAGCCAGCCTAAGGGCCCAATGTCCCATGCTGGGTGGTTCCAGGAAATTCCGAGCTGGCCAACCTAACTAGCTGCTATTTTAAGGACTGTGCTGAGCCCAAGGAGAAACCAGGCTCAACAAAAGCAAGACAATTAATTGTTTCAGAGAAGGAAGGTCAGGGCGGGCTCACACCACCCCTTTGTGCCACTGGGACATGGCCAGGCGTATGGGTAGATTGTGACTATGAGGCCCCTTTGACATCTGTCCAACAGTTTCTGGTCCCCCAAGAGTCTGGGCTGATTATTTGACAACCAAAAGAGGAGCTCTGTTTTATGGGATTGTCTAATATGCTGATATCCCTTGGCTGGCTGGTGATGCTCTTCACGCATCATCTCTATATTACGGCAAAGTTTCCAAAGTGATCCCACCGGAGATCACTTTTTTGCTAAGACCAGAAAGATTTTTTTCCATTGCAAGGTCAAGGTTCACAGTCCTCAGCTTATAGACTGGCATGGCCAAGGCCGGGGTTCCTCATCTGGCAATGCTGTGGATCAATCATGCTTCCTGCTGGCTCTTCCTTCAATGTTCACATGAAGTGTGGGAGTGACAGTTTCCCTCCAGTCCTAACACATCTCAACAGAACCCTGGGCAAGCAGCACCAGGTGATCTGTGTGCCTGTGAGTGGCTGCAGGCAGCAGGACTGAGCAGGGCTGCACTGCAGGACTCAGCCTTTCTTTGCTTCCCCTGGAGTTTTCACACGTCCCATAGGACCTGGTTCCCTTAGGACATCAATACTCTGAGGATCAGGACACTGGAGGGAGCTGCTCAGGGCCTTATTGAGAGGTGAAATCAGGCACTTTGTGGCAGTTACACTGAGATGAAAACTTGCCACATGACTCTAGAGAAGTCCAGCCCTCCATGCCCACTCTGTGCCACAGGCCTGGTGAGAATGAAAGGCTGAGACCATAGCTTAGAATTTATTTTGGACGCAAGTGAAGATCAGACTGAGGCCACTTACAGCCACTTGGCCTCCCCGAGCTTTTGTGTCCTCCTCTTGAAATGACATAATTGCATATACATCTGGTATGCACCATTCCTTTCTTCATATACAAGAAAGATTCCATCAGTGGGATTACCACCTAGATTTCCATTGTCTGCTTGGCCCTGGAGTGAGAAAAGGGGACCCTCTGTTCAAACCAAGTCTCACTATGTGACCAGATAGAAAGATGGTGCCACGAAAGAGTTTGTGATTTTCAAAGTGAATGAGGACAGTACTGACAAACTCGGTTCAATGAAGAGGACAATAGCAAATTAATAAGAGCCAAAAAGAAAAAAAAATTAAAGGAAAAGAAATAAACAAAGAAAGAAGAAAGACTAATATCCTGAGAGGATTTGACATGATTGAGGACAGGATTTAGGCTGTAGAAAAGTTGTTGACAGATGTTCTGCCCTCAGGACTATAGGAGGACAGAGAAACAAGGGAAACGAGAGAACCCCGTGCCTCAATAATATTTTAAGATGCAGATCATTTTAAAAATGGAAAATGGATCTTGCATGTGCCTGGGGGGAATACAAACACAAGTGGTTATTTTGTACTAGCAAAGTTGACATAGTTTCCCTCTGACTTTCTTGGGACACTGGCTCTCCTTGGGCCTCCAGTCCTGACGGTGGATTTAATAATGTCCCAAAAGGAGGCCTGACCTCAGGCTGCCTGCATACTGTTTTTTTTTTTTTTTTTTTGGCTCCAGATCACTCACTTTTCTTAAATGATGGTGAGACGGAGGGTGAGGCTGTTTACGGGGTGAGCGATGGTAGGAACAGAATAATTGGAAGTATGGAGAGAACTTGTTTCGAGTCCTGTGTCTTCAGTCAGGGGAAAAAGCTGAGAGAAGAAAACATTTCACCGGGACTTTCACAGCACCTGTGCTGGATGGTTAATGACTAGACCCAGGTAACCCAGGGCTCAAATCCTTAACACAATATTATGGTTACTCTTCAAAAGAAGCAGGGAGAGTTTTTGCAGTCAGAGTAAAAATAAATACTAGTGAGGGTGAGGTGGGTTTCTTCTCAGCGCAGTAACTGAGAAAACCTGCTCTCCCTGGTGGGAGATCAAACTGAGATGAGAGCATCCAGGTGCTTGCACCTCCAGAGGCCCAGAGCCCACCCCAAACCCACATAGATGGCAGGACAAAGAGTGACATGTGCACTGGTCAAAGTTGGGGAGCTTGATTTGGAAGCCACAGGAAAAGACTCAGGAAGGAGGGCCCTAAGGGAACCAGGTAGAATCCCAGATCAGACATCATGGAATTAGAGAATGGGCACAATCAGGCGAGTGAGAGAATGAAAGAAGAGAATGAGAGGAAGAGAGAACAGGAGGTGAGGGAATGGAGTAAAAGAAAGATAAGGAGTAAGCAGAGATCCGTGTCTTTCCTATGTCCCAGTCAAAAGGAAAGAGTATAGTAGAAAAGATCAGGTATAGCTTTGTGTTTTCGCCAGTTGAATGGTCTTATCCCATGGCCTTGCTCAGTGACAACTCCCTATTTTACTGTGACATTTGTAGAGTTAGGACCACATGCCAAAAACTGATTATGAAGTAAATTTCACTCCATACGTTTTCTCGTTTAATCCCATTTAATCTTTATAACAGATTACAAGAATGGTGTTATTCTCATTTTTTTCAGATGAAACTAGAGATCAGAGAAATATTAAATCAGTTGTTTGTGTCACACAGACAGTGGAAGAACTAGGTCCTGTGCTTATGTTGCTTTTCGTGATATAAGCTTATCCAATCACAGTCCCAGTAAAAGGATAGAGGCACCTACCCGCTTAGAGGGAGGGATATCTCCTAGAACCTGGCACCTGGCATAACCAACTTGGATGGGCTTCTGCAGTCCAAGCAGGATTGAGAAAGACCTCTGACCCTGTAGTAGAATTCTCAGACATGGTTTCATTAAGAAGTGGGGTCTGTGTTCTTTCCTCTTGAATTTGATGGTCCTTATGAAATCACTTGATGTATAAGTGAAGCTGAGCAACTTTTATGACCAGAGAAAGCACTTTGAAGCCTTGGTTTTGGTCTCTTGAAACACTAACTTTTTGGAAATGCCTCTGGGGATGAAGCTGACTTATGAAGCTGTCCTTCTTGCTGTAGGAAGCTCAGCTACATAGACAAGTGCCTATAGGTGCTCTGATTGGCATTCAACAGCCACCATCACCTGCAAGCCAAGTTAATCACATTGGACTTCTAGCCTGAATGAGCCTTTGGTGGTCTGTAGCTCTGGGAGATATCTGTTAATAACTATTTGAGAGATTGCAAGTGAGAGATTCCCAGAAGAGTCCTTCTGAATCCTTAACCTCCAAACTATAAGCAAAATAAAGCTGTTTGAAGTTCCTGAGATTGATGGTATTTATTGCATAGCAGTGGATAACCTTAATGGGGCCTCTATGTATCTGAAAGCTTCCCCAAGGTGCAGACAGGTGTGTAGGTCATGGGGCTGTTATGTGAGGATGGAGGATCAGAGACTGCCTACTCTGCTCAGAAAGGAATGTGACTGTGTGACCAATGTGATTCTATAATATGTATACTCAGAAAAATTATGAGAAATTATAACCCATCTATGTATGATACATCGAAGTAAAAAAAATAAAAATAAAGTGCTAAAGGAATAAAGCTGCCAACCAGGAATTATGTATTTGGAAAAGCTATCCTTTTAAGATGAAATAATTAAAATATTCTCAGATATACCTAAAAAAAAAAAAAAGAAAGAAAAAAGAAAGGAATTTCTCCTGAAAGGGGGATCTAATGCACAGCCTCAAACTATCCAAGTAAATTTCCAGGGAAAGAGTCTCAGAGCAAACTTCTTTAAAAACTGTTTTTACTAGTGCAGTGTACTGGGGTTCATTTTAACATAATCATACACACATGGAATATCATTTGCTCTATTTTCAGTCTCCATTGCTTCCTCTTTTCCTTTCCTCCCTAACCCTATTCCTCTTCCACTGATCTACTGATCTTCCTTATACTTACTTGCTGTTTTTTTTTAAATTGGTGCTTTATGGATATACATAAAGGTGGAATTCACTGTGGTATATTCATATATTTACATAATAGAATTTGGTCAATTTCTTTCCACAGTTCCTTCTGTTTTCCTTCCCTTTTCCTTTCCCCTCAATCCACTTTTACTTCATCAATCTCCTCTCTATTTTTATGGGATCTTACTTTCTCCTCCTTTGGAGCAAACTTTTAATTGGTGACTGACAAACCTATCTCAGACTGTGAACAAAGAAGGGCAGCAGGAGCCAGGAGCAGAGATGAGTTCAAAAGTCATCCAGATGGATTTCTAAAGCATGTGAAGACTCAAGAATGGCAGGAGGAGAAAATAGAGGGTAAGAAAGCAAATACCATTCATGCTTGCACGAATGGCATAGTGACATTTTGCAGTTATTGTTGACTCTGCTTCTCATTTTGATGATCATCTTGCTTCAGAATTTGAGGTCCTCTGGGAAAGGATTCATGTTAGTTGTTGTCCCTGAGGTGAACAAATCGGTCTCTCTCCTCTGAAAATAATCTTAAGCTGTGTTGAAATTGGGGTTTCTCTCTCCAGTCATTATGAGTATCTAGAGATGGATGCATGCACATCAATATGTCAAGTCCCCAAATTTGGTTTAGCATAAATCTGATTTAAAATCGAGCATGAGTTGTGTTTTGAAAAATAATAGATATGCATGTTTAAGACCTTGCAATGTAATGTCATATTAGGGCTTGAAATTCAACTTGCCTGTCCTCCAGCTGCTGAAAAAAAAATCCAATGTTGGAGTAGAATTGTCTTTCGGCTTCATGTTCTATAAGAATCTTAACTTTGAAAAGAATCAGTCCCCCAGGTATCAGTGAGAACACAAAAAAATTTCCAGGGATGTAAAATCTGGGTAGGATGCTTCCTTTTAGTCAATCAGGGAAACATTTTCTTTCCCTGAAAGAAGCATAGGGAAGTAGGAGGGAGGATGAGGGAGAGGAGACAGGTGATTTTGATGTTAGGTCCCTGCAAGAGTCCAAGGATGCTGGGTAAACAGCCCTGTGGATTCAGTCCTGGGCCTTTAGCCAGTTGAATGATTTATTTGTTTGCTTATTTTTATTGTACAAAGAAAAGAATGGCTAGACAATAGAAAGGAGATTAAAAATAAAGAATTGTGACATTTGTAGATAAACAACCAACTTTTAAAAAAGAGGGAAATGAAGATGCTGATGGTTAAGGTAAAGAGAGAAAATGATTGCATTTGAACAGATATCTTGAGATTACTATAGAACCATCTGTGTGTGAAAAAGAAGAAGAAATACAAACACAAGCTTGCATTTGGCCAGATTTGGGGATGCTGTTTGGGTCTGGATGGACCCTTTGTTTTCAAGAATTGGAGGTGAGTTACCCTAATCCTGAAGGTTGCTTCTTTTAGAGGAAAAACTCTGAAGGGGAAAGACTGTGGTACAGAGAAAATTAAGAACAGGGAGAATCTGTGGCTTATACTGTGGGGTAGGGATGGCAAGTCCATGGGTCAAATGTGGCCACACCCATAAGTTTGAACATTGTCTGTGGTTGCTTTCCTGCTCCGAAGGCAACAGGGAACAGTTACCACAAGGGCTATATGACCTGTAAAACCTAAAATATTTACTATCTCATCTTTCATAGAAAATGTTCACCAGTTCTCAGTCTAGAGAGTTACAAACATATTCTCCTTGGTGCCACATGCCTTTTTGTTACCCCCCCCCACACACACACACAGATTTTGTTAGGTTAGGTTTTGTATGATTGCTAGTATGGTGAAAAATGTAAATATATACATACAGACAAAGACACACACACATATAGACAAGCATGCATACAACATATACAAAGACAGACACAGGGTCACCTATCCACAAATCCATCCATTTACATAATACAAAAAAAGAAAGAAAGAAAATAAAAAAAAAATAGGGCTGGGGATGTGGCTCAAGTGGTAGCGCGCTCGCCTGGCATGCATGCAGCCCGGGTTTGATCCTCAGCACCACATATCAACAAAGATGTTGTGTCTGCCAATAATTAAATAAATAAATAAATAAATATTTCAAAAAAAATAAATAAAAATAAAAAAAATATTATATGGAGGGAAGAAAGACAGCAGGCACGGATCAGGGTTTCACTAGCAGTCACCTCAGCCCTGTGTCCCCTGAGCATTCACTGCCTCTGTACACACTGCACGCATTCTTACTGCACATAGGTAAGATTCCCTGTTTGAAGAGTTTTCTCTGGACACAGAAATGTGCTTGATCCTTGTGCAGGGCAGATTAATTTTACTAGTTGGCTCATAATCAAGGACAAATGGGAGTTAGAATGGAGACTAACAGTCCCATTTCCTCATCCCTTGGGCAGACAACTCTAAGGTACCTGTGCTGCACTGTCTCCCAGATGTTCAAGAGGTATTGAGTCTAGTTGCTCACAGCCCTCCTGCTTTAGCTTTTTCATTACTGTAACCAAAAAACCTGACACGAACAACATAAAGTAGGAAATTTATATTTTGTGCTCATGGTTTCTGAGGTTTCAGTTCATAAATAGTTCATTGCTCTGGGTTCAAGGTGAGGCAGAACATCGTGGCAGAAAGGGGTGGAGGAGAAAAGCAGCTCAGGACATGGCAGTCAGGAAGCAGAGAGAGAGAAAGCTCTGTGCACTCCAAAGGCACACCCCCAGTGACCTGCCTCCTTCACCCACACTGTGTATGCCACTTAGTTAATTTGTATGAATGGACTAATCTGCTGATTAGGTTATGATTGTCATAATCTAATCATTTCACCTCTGACCATTCTTGCATTGCTTCACACATTAGTTTTTGGATAAAATGATACGCCTTCAAGACCACCATTGTTGTCTGCCTTCCCTGTCACGCATCCTCATTCCCTATCTGTACTCACAGGGGTCACCTCCAAATAAGCTGCCTGGGCTCACATTCTGGAATCAGAGTCTGAGTCTGGGGGAACCAATCTACTCTGAAGGCATGAGAAAAAGGAGAGGGAGAGAGTGACTTTTGCTTTTAGGTTCCTAGATTTCATCAGGCAGCTCTCCAGCTTGGGACAAAGCCCAGTGGTGCTGGCTAAGTAGCCCAACTCAGAAACAGCATACTTTGCTGTTGGCAGTCAGCTACTTTACACTGCTCCCTATTTTCCTTTGCTTGATAAACTATACTGTGTTTTAAAATATAAGAATAATAACAGGACTAATTTAATCAAGAGTTGATAATATCTTATTTTCTTACTCATTACCTAAAACCAAGGAATACACACACACACACACACACACACACACACACACACACACACAGAATCAATGAGGACAAAGGCTAACCTTCTGTGTTATGCAAAATATTTTTAAGCCAAGTTTAGTTTATTTGGGCACCAGAGGCTATTTACATAGACAGGCAAAGGCACAGGAACAGCCCTTCTACATTTTTTAACTCGGAGTAATTTGTATATCTCTTTCAGCTAGATGATAATCCGCTCTACCAGTTGCACAATTTGCCAGTAACTTTACCAAGCATTTTTTTTTTTTTTTAAGGAACATGAATGGGGCTAGATACAGAATTAGAAAACACATTCACCTAGGGACTAGGAGGGAGACTGAGAAGCTCTGAGGGAGAAAGTCTATGGGAGGAGTTTCTTAGAGACAATGAAGAACAGTGGTTTTCCCACAGCCCTTCGGCTACCAAGAAGAAAGGGAGCCTTTGCAGCATTTTATTCACTGTATGAAGAAAGGTGGGAACCTTCAGAAGAGAAGGTGCTTAGAAGAAGCCATTACTCTCAATAAGGTATGAGAGACTAATTAAGAAATAGAGATTCCTCTCTCATCTCTGGGATAGGAGAAGGTTATTGCATGAGGGAGACTGGGATGGTGATAGACACAAAGAGATCTCTGAAGAGCTGGCCTCCCATTTTCTGAGTACACATCTCTTATTGGCCTTTAGGGGACAGACAACTGGCTTCAATGGACTTCTTATCTGACTTAATATGCCAGTATGTATACTAAGATTCATTTTTACAGAAAACAGAGTCTATTGCACAAAACAGGTCATCCTCTCTTTGTAGTTTTAGATCTGCTGGTGGTTTCCATAGTAACCTGTGATTCTCACATTTCACTAATTATAGAGCAGTGTCTCCTGTCATGAGGATTCATGATAACAACGCCCATGATTTGTGGCATGTTTACCTTGAGCCAGGACTCTGTTTATTGTCTCAAATACTCACTATAACCTTTCAGAGTTAGCTTATAATTCCCAAGTTAATGGGTCTCAAGAAATTATGTGCTTTGCTCAAGACCAAGTAGGGTTTGAATCAGACAAAACACTCGATCACTGAGCCACATCCCAAGACATAGGGTTTTGAATCTTGATACAGCCAGATCCTGTGCCATATTGTATCCACCACAGCGGTGTTTCTGCACACGATCCCATTTAGATATTCTGGTTCAATAAAGGTCATTGGTTGGGCTCTCCCAGAAGCAATTCCTGAGATGGTAAGTGTCCAAGTGCAAATGACATTGGGAGATGATACCATGAAGCACCATAAAGGGACAGAGAAGGAAAACAAACCAGTAAAGGGTACATTATTAACTGCGTTACTGTTTTGGGCAACTGGGGACTCCACCCTGCTGGACAATTCTGGGAGATTGTGAAGGATGTGCCTCAGAAAGACAAGAAGCTGAGGCATTTCCCACTAATTGCTGTCCATCATTGGCTGAGTGACATGTCTAGGGCAATAATGCCTTGGCACCACTGGCAGCCCCTAAACATGAGCCAAGTATATGATAAGACAGGAAAATTCTGCAGGTAGAAGTTTTCAGGTGTTTGGGATAAGATAAACCACCTGTGGCACCAGAGGTATCAACCACAGACTTAAGGTGGGGTGGAAGAATTTGACATTTTAAAAGCTCTCTGCTTGTCAACAAATGGTATTTTTTTTGGAAAAACTGGATATTAACATGCAAAAAAAAAAGAATTTGGAAACTTACCTTACACTGTACCCAGAAATTAAATAAAAATAGAGTAAAGATCTAAATATAACAGTTAATATACCGAAAGTCTTAGAAGAAAACCTAGGAAAAAACCTGCATGGCATTGAATTTGGCGATTATTTCTTGGGTAGGATCTCAAAAGCATTAGGCAACAAAAGAAAAAAAATTAAATAAACTGGATTAAACAAATTAAAATATCTGGTAAATAAAGCATGCCATCAATAGTATGAAAAAGCAACTTGCTCAATTGAGAAAATATTATAAATTATATATTTAACAAGGTGTTATTATCCAGAATATATAAAGAGTGTCTATAATTTAACAACAAAAAGATAGACAAATGATCAAAAGACTTGAACAGACCTTTCACTGAAGATATACAAATGGCCAGTAAGTAGATGAAAACAATGCTTAACATGACTAATATTCAGAACTGTAGTGAAATACCACCTCACCCCCATTAGGGTGGCTATTATAAAAAAAAAGAATCCCACAAAAATATAAAACAGTGGAGAGAATTTGGAAAAATTGGAACTCTTGTATGTTGTTGATAAAGTAAAATGGTGCAGACTCTATAGAAAACAATGTGATGGTTACAAAATTACAGATAGAATTGCCATATGATCAAGCAAATTCACTTCTAGGAATAAATCACAAAGAAGGGTCTTGAAGAGATGTCTGTACTCACATATTCATAGCTGCCACTAGTCTAATAGCTGAAAGATGGAAAAAACCCAAGTATTCATCGATGATGAACTGATAAAAAATATGATATATAAATATAGTGGAATATCATCTAGCCTGAAAAATAGGCAGTTCAGACACTTGCTCCAACACAGAAGAACTTAAGGACATTATGCTAGGTAAGATAATTCAGTCCCCAAAAGGCAAATACAATATGATTTCACTTATATGAGGTTCATAGACTAGTCAAATTTGGAGATAGAAAGTAGAATGGCAATTTCCAGGGGTAGATTGGGGATGGGGAATAGTTGTTTAATGGATACCATGTTTCATTTGCAAAATGTAAAGAATTCTGGAGATTGGCTCTATACAGTGAGAATATAGTTAATGCCATTGTGCTCTTAAAAATGCTTGAGATGGAAAATTTTATGTTATGTGTATTTTGCCCTAATGAAGGAGAAAAACCCTCCATATTTTTGGTATATAACCAAATTTGGGGACCACTGGATAAGATCCTACTGTGTTACAGGAGATCTATTGGCCCAAAATATAAAAGAATGAAGATTAGAGAGTAAAGGGGATAACTAAAGAAAATTCAGTCTTTGCCTTTGATCTCTTATAAAATAAGTGAATTCCCTCATGCAAGTAAAGGGTCAACCATGAGAAAAGAAAGAAGCCAGTCTTTCTAAAAAATTATATAGTGGTCAGTATTTAGTTCTTACCTTTCTATGGAAAAGATATCATTATAAACTACACGCAGTGACTTGGGGGTCTCATATATTGGCCCGCTTTTCTACATAACAAACAACTTTACAATCCCAGTGGTTTCTAACAAGACACAGTCTGAAGGTCTGAAGGTCTGAAGTTGGCCCTTCAAGAATGGGGGGAGTCAGGCATTAGGTGGGAGTTCAGGCTTTGGGTTGAGTTCAGATCTTCAGATGACTTCACTATGGTGTACAGGCTCTAGAGACAGCAGATCCTTGAGATATGTTTTGCTCATAGCAACCTACAGGAGTGCAAGAACAGCTAGCAGAAGCTCACTATCTCTATACTTCTTAAAGCCTAGGCTTAGAACTGGCACAACATCACTTGTATCCACATTCTATCAATCAAAGCAAGACACACTGCCAAGACTGACATCAGAAGAATATATTACAAAGTTGCAAGATAAAGGACTAGAGTGTATTAATATATAACAGGGAGGGAACGAGGAATTGAGAACAATTCACTCTACCACATCACACTGGGGAGGACAGCAAATCAGGACCATTTAAGGAAAAACAAAAGCTTGGGAAAAATGCATTAGGGCAGTAGTTCAAAGCCAAGTCCAGTAGACTTAACATTTCTCAGGACAGACTTGATGGCTTGAGTGTGTGGATTGATGGGGACATGCTTGGAAAGAGAGACCTCAGCCTTAGGGGATGTCTTGTTCCCAAGACTATCTGAAATAGTATAAAGTAGAGCCAAAGCAAGGGTCAGCCCTGAGGGAAGAGGGCTGCAGGAGCTAGATTATAAGATTAAGGCCCTTCATCAGCCAGCAGAGGAGGGTGAGGGTACATGGCACAGGTTCCATGTATGTACCAGGGATCTGGATAGACTGATGAGCAAACAGCTGGCACAGGCAGAGCAAAGCATCATGTTAGCATTTTCTACTTCACCAGAGCCAAGTCAATGGCAGTCCCACTTCCAGCCACCTGTCCTGGATACATGCATTTATATCTGATCAGTTCACTTTCAGGTGTGCAGCATACAGAATACACACGCTAGCACCTTGGCAGGCTGTGACTTCATGGGGTAGACATGATTTGGCCTAGCTGTGGAAGAGAAGGCAAAGACTAACCCCAAACAAGAATACTTAAAGAGTGAAATTCCTTCCAGGAAGACAGTCCAAGGAGAAAATAGGAATCCAGGGTGTTTGAGTCCAATGACACCAATTCCATAGAGAACGAGAATTCTTCACTTCTAGGTAGAAATCAAGAGTCCTATCATGAAGTTGAAGAAGGAATGAGTAAAATAAACCACACCAAATTTAAGAGAGAAAGGAAACAACATCAAATGAAAAACAAGTGGGAAGGGCAAATGGATCCTGTTCTCTCCACAGGGATTTCCTAAGTTGGATAAATGGTCAAATTGCCATAAAAGTACAAATGTCTTCTGTTAACCTTGTTATGAGACTGCTGGGAGTAAGAAGAGTATATTCAACAACAATCAATGGACATCCAGCAATAAATGGAAACTGGAGAAAGTGGACAGACCCCTAAGAAATATCACCTTTTTTTTTTTTTTAGAAGTAACTCTTAAAGCATCCTAGAGTGTGTCTCCTTTCAGATCACCTATGGAGATAAAGCATATATTTTATCAATATCAGAAAGAATATACACTTCACATATACACTTACATAAAAAAAAAACACTTAATCTCTTCCTTGCTGATAGATTGCATGTGTAGTGTTCAATATTAGCTGCTCTGAGTTGGGTGCTGCTATGGTTTGGATATAGTTTGTCTTGCAAGAGTTCCTGTGTTGGAGGCAGTGTGGGTGATGCTAGGAGCTGATGATCCTTTAAGAGGTGGGGCCTGGTAAAAGGCCTTTAGGTCATGGAGGTGCCTGCCTCAAAAGGGATCAGGTAGTTCTCTTGGGATCCTCAGTTAGTTCTCATGCAAATGAGTTGTCATAAGCCTGACTCCTGAATTACTCTCTGGATTCTTGTTTTGAGATATGATCTTTTCCTCCCATACATGCTCATGTCACTGTGGTGCCATCTGCCACAAGAACCTCACCGGAGCAAGGCCAATGGCAGTTCCATTTCCAGGACTGTGAGGAAGATGGTAAATTATAGAATGTCTCAATAGAAAACACAAAGGACTCTTAAGGGAAACCAGAAATCCTGGGCCACTTGAGGAGAGTTGAAACAAAGTACTATTTGTTTCCTGGAAATCATCGTGGACGAGAACAGCTCATCCAACCCTCTGCAAATGTGAGAGCCTCACAGAAGGTGGGGTGTCACCTTAGAGACACATGTCCCAGCCTGTTAAGTCTGACGAAGTATGGACTCTGGGAGAGGACACAGCATGCAGACCACCTAGTGGACCCCTCATTTACAGGCTGTTCCCGAAAAGTGAGAACAGCTCATACCTTATTCAAAAAGTAAAGAAAGAACCTGGCATTTGTTAAATTCATGGTCAAGGTCATGTGACCCATTTTAATGACTTCCAAACATGCTTGTAAAGTGAGAAATTCAATCCACCAGATGTGCACCTCAGGGTCATTAGTAGGTTACTGCATCACCCTCTCTCCTGCTGAAAGCCATGGCCAGCCTCCAAACAGAAACAACTCTTTCTCTAGAGCTGGGTCCTCATTCCCCTTGTCCTCCCCTGACTCATGTGATCACACACACTTCCCTTCTGTGTCTTCCTGGGATTGGAAATAATCAAAAAGGCCAAAAAGGAGACTTGGGTCTCACTCTTCTGACCCTACAGGTTGGCATCCTTCTCTGCCTTCCTGAAGCTACTTCCAATCCATGCAGTCTATCCCTTTGGAAAGCAGTTGTGGTACAGTAGAGAGTTTGGGGGCTTTGGTTTTGAACTGGATGAGTGCTGACCAAGCACAGTGTATATGTGTCCACTGCTCTGGACAGTGGAGACCAGGGCAGGATGAGTCTTACATTAAAGTGATAGCAAGTGCCCCCTGGTAATTATAGAAACACATTGGAGAGGCACAAAACCTCCCTGGAGGAGTGAAAGGATCCAAGAGGTCCTCTGAAGGATGCTGTATTTCAGCTGAGATCTGAAGAGTGCACAGGAGTGAACCCTAAGAGAGGAAAAGTGTTTAAGCTAGAGGACCAGGATATATGAAGACCCCGAGGGATGAGCAGGCTCACAAATATGAAAGGTAAGTGTGGATGGAATAGAGAGGCCAGCAGTGGGCTTGTGGCCAGTCCTCCATGACCATGCTGAGGACTGGAACTTTCATGAAGCAGAGGAAAGGCAGTGAGGAAGGCTTAACCTAGTTGTTACCTCATTTGAAAAGCCCAGTTTGGTCACTTTATATAAAACAATGTGAGGAGGAGAGTAGGTGTGGAAGGGCAGCAAGGAAGCAGCTTCTGTAACAAGAAAGGACCTTAAGTTGCTTTAGGGTGGAGGCCACAGAATGAAGAGAGGTAGACAGATGTGTGATATCTGTTGAAGGTGGCTCTGGGGTACGTGTTGTTGGATTGATGTGGGGCTAAGGGAGAAGGCAAATCCACAAATCAAATTTTGAGTGAAGTAACTGGGTGTGTCTGAAAAGGAAACCCTAGGTTATTGGGTAAGATGAGCTGTGGTAAGCTCATCAGGACTATTGAATTTAAAGGGTTCAGAAGGCAAAGTGGGCCCATATTTGACCATATACTGATGCTAACTTTAACTTTCTGAAACTTTTTTTCCTTCACACAGAAAGTTGAAAAAATTTTTTATGCCTTTCTCATGGGGCCATTTTGGACCTGAGAAGCTAATCTAAATCAACTTTTCAGAAATGGCAAAGCAGTACGAATGTATAAGATGGAATATCTTCAGGAAAAGGAACGATCAATTAGTAAGCACACATGCTGGTTCCCAAAGAGTAAGGACAATCATCATGGAAAACTAATCAGTTGGGAGCCATCAGCCCTTCCTCCCTCAACACACACATTCTACACTCAGTTCTATGTGCATGCATCTGTATGTGTGCGTCATTGTGAGACTGTGTGCATGCCTGTGTGTTTGTGTATTCAAGCATGTGTTCAATTAGCAGGAGTTATGAGGAAATGAGAAAGGAATGGGAGGGAAGTTTCTGAGATGAAAGCTAAAGAGATAATCCCAGGCTTTGGTAAGCATGTTTGAAATTCTTTGCCCTTCTGAACTGGCTCAGCAGGGTGACGATGCAGGGTCAAGTAAAAGTAATATTCAGAGAGGGAGGGTTCCTGTGGATGTCGAAGAAACATGACTATGAGGACTGTGGGAGTAAAGGGAAATGATAAATGTAATAGAAATACTGAAGGGGAAGCAGTGATGTGCACTTTTCCAAGTAGAGAGGAATGGCTCATGACGTAAGTACCTGATAAGACAGTTCATGAACAGTTTCATCCTGTTACACAGTATACGGGCAATTCATAAATTCCAAAGAATCAGTTCACAAGTCACAGGGCACAGAGACCTGGTGAGTGATGTTTGCTTTTTCTGCCAATTCTTCTCTTCAATTCACCATTTCCTTTCTCTAGAGAGCTCCGCTTTCTGACCCCAGAGGTTGGAACTTGAAACCAGAGGAGTCAAATGTGGCATCCTGTTGCCCTGGTCTTAGAGAATAGAACTTGTTGTGCTTGTGATCTGGAGCAAGAACCACTACAAGTCTTACTCAGGGTGTTCCTACCAGTGTTCAGGAAAGAGTTTCCAAACTCCAAAGCTTCAAAGGTGACAAGCAGATCTGCTAGCCACCATGAGAGGGTCTGGTCTCTCATTCAGTCCACCTGTGAGGAACAAAGAAAAGTGGTTAGTGAGCTATGGATTTTAACAAGTCACCCTAGTAATTAGTGGCTCACCACAACCACTCTCTCTTTTTACTTTCCATTTTGTGGTGGTTGGCTATATCTTTCCTGCTGGTTCCTCCTTTGGCACCAGCTGAGGTAGTGACATTCCAAGTCCCCAAACTCCAAGCACACAAGCTTTTTGAGACTTTCGTGGTTTCTGACATATGATTGACTGAAGCAGGTCACATGACCCAGCCCAGAGTAAAGTGGGAGTGGATACTAGGAGCCATGATATAGGTGTAATCACTGTAATAACCTACCACACCAACCTACCACAGAATCCTGGTGACATTGGCATCCATAGCTCTGGGGGCTCTGATTTCTGTTTCCATGATGTGGAGATCTCTGATAAAGACCACTAGATACCATAGATTACTATCTTCCAATAGGAAAATTCCTCTACGTTGGAATATAAGGAAGAATCGAATACCTTTAATCGGAACCTAATGTTTGTTGAGAACATACTAAAACCCTATTTGAGATAAAATGAAGAATTTCATGCTATTTCAGTTTAAAATAATAAAGAAGGATTATACACAATGTTAAAGCAATTCACAACCTCTTTTGGGGGAATGGGCCATTCACATTTAGAAATTTAAAACACAGCCCAACATTATGAGACATCATGAGTGAAACTTAACACCCATCATTAATTGAACACACACTAGGTATTTTGTCTTCCTCTCATGGTAGCTGTTCACCCAAAAATTCTGAAAGAAAAGGACCATCATATGGAACAGTTACAGAGACTGATCAAGTCTAGCAAATCTCTTTGTGTTTTTCCCCAGCCTTGGCTCCCAGGGTTGAAAATGACATGCATGATTGAGAATTAAGAATAGTATGAAATACTCTCACCTCCCTGAGGTAAAGATTTCTCTTAAACTGCCTTGCAAAATAAATGTGCCATAGAATGAGCAGAGCATCCTGGGACTATTAGAGTGGTTGGAAGCATGTGTATTTAAAAAAAATTTTGATAATACTGTCAAAGGGCCCTTCCAAGAGTCACATGGATTTACTCTTGGAATGTCTTTCTTCATCATTGTTTGATATTATTAGACTTCTGCCAAGCTGAATAAGAGTAAATGGTGTTTCAATACTGTTATTATTTGCATTCCTTTATCCATGAGTGAAATTGAGTCTCTTTTAATATTTTTATAAGTCATCTGTATTTCTGGCTTGTAAAAAGTTTTATATCTACTACCCATTTTTCTTTGGGGGTTGTGATTTTTTGTATTAAGTTATATGAACTCTGAAAATTAAATTGTTGTATGTAACAATTTGTTATTATTTGTCATCTGAATTTGTCAGTGATTTTATCTTTAAGTAACAATATTCAATTTTTTCTTTAGTGGCTCTGGAGATTGTGATTTTCTGAGAAAGACCTTCTCAACTCCAATATGATGATAAAAATACCTATACATATGGCATTTCTGTTAAAACAAAATCTTTTTTTTAAATAGAGAGAGAATAGAATTTTTTAATATTTATTTTTCAGTTTTGGGTGGACACAACATCTTTATTTTATTTTTATGTGGTGCTGAGGATCAAACCCAGCACCCCGCGCATGCCAGGTAAGTGTGTTACGGCTTGAGCCACATCCCCAGCCCCAAAACAAAATCTTTTGATCATCTAGAATCTGTATTAGAAGGAGTGAAACAGGGACGTGAGGATATAGTTGTATCTTCTTCCCAGATTTTTACTTCCATGGCTTATTTCCATGATGCTGGATGTTAAGAGCTTTTCTGTTTTGGGAAGGGGGGGGAGCTGTTTATCACAACATTTCTTCAAAGTGCACCATTTCCTTAATTTGCTGTGATTTAAATTTTTTATTATTCATAATTTCTGCATCTATATTTATAATTGAACTTAGTCTCTACAGGTTTTTTTTTACCACAATATGTACTTTCTGCTTTTTGTTTTGTAGATTATTATTAGAATGTTTTTTAACATTTTTTTCTTAACTTATTAACTTTAAATGCTGCCTATTGCCTCCTGAAAATTTTTTTTTAAAAGATGGTGTTATACTATTTGCCACAGCCCTGTACTTCCTCTGGTTTTGTCACTTGTAGACTCTTTTTTTGGGGGAGGCGGGGCCTGTATAACTTTAAGCATTTGATTGAAAGTTGCTTTAAACTATTTAATGGCTTTATTACCTTTTGTTGCAAAACAAATTATTCTAAAATAAATGGCTTAAAACACTAAAAATCAGTCATTATTTCTGATTGTTTCTGCATGTCTGGAATTTATACAGGGCATGAGGAGGATAGCTCATCTCTGCACCATTATTCAGGGCCTCAGTTGGAACACTTGAAGGCTGGAGCCTGGAGTCTGGTGGTTGGTGCTTGTGTTGGCTGAAAGCCTAACTGAGGCTGTTAACAGAGACACCTACATGTGGTCTCTCGCCACAGCCTCGGCTGCCCCACATTATGTGGCCAGTTTCCAAGGGTGAGCAAAGAGGGGGAAAGAGGGATGGAAGGAGGATAGAGAGGAAGAGAAGAGGGAAAGAGAGAGGAAGAAGAGAGAGCAAGGAGAGAAACAGAAGAAGAGAACCAGGTGGGGGCAATATTCTTTTGATGACCTAGCCTAGGAAATCATAAGACTTTTCTGTCACTTGTATTCATTAGAAGTGAGTCACCAAGTCCAGTCCATACTTACATTCCACTTTGTGAGTCTGGGGACTGTCAGGAGTGAGCACAGCTCCCCAAATCATTGCCCCTGGCTTTATGATTTTGCAAGAAAAATACACTTTCAGTAGAAAATGCATTTTGAATTTCGAATTTGGATATTTTCCCAGGTTAACAATGTGAGACTCTTGTTATCTTAAACGTGTACAGGTATGAATTTTTGGCATAAGGAAAGAGTGACATTGATGCATAGATGGACAGTGAATGACAGGTTTGCAAATAGTTGAATTTTCATAAAAATAATTATTTACAAATAATAGAACATTTAAAATTTATTTCTATTCAAAATTTATTTCCACTTTTTATGTATACTGGTGATAATTTGTATTTTTCTCTTTTAATTCTAGTAGATATCTTGATCATTTTGAGGAAACATAGTCTTCTAGGAAAACCATTTTTGTTGTACCAGGGATTGAACCCAGGGGTGCTTAACCACCAAGTCATATCCCCAGCCCTTTTTATTTTTTATTAGATACAGGGCCTCACTAAGTTGCTAAGGTTGTCTTTGAACTTGCAATTCTCCTGCCTCATCCCTCAGGCCACTGGGATTAAAGACATGCACCACTGTGCCTGGCAAGGAAAATGTATTTTAATTTAAAAAGACCAAATGCATCAATTTATACCTTCAATAAAAATAAATTCAAGTCTGGGTAATTAAATTTTTTGTTTAATAAAATTCATTTATAATGTTTTAAAATCAAGTTTTCTCAACTTTGACATATATACATACACTTCAGCAAAGGGAATGCTGTGTTGTGGTGCTGTCCTTTACACTTTAGGGTGTTTAGCAACATTCCTGGCTTCTTCCCACCAGATGCCAGTAGCAACTGTTCCCTGTCCACTGGAGTGACAATCCAAAATGTCTCCAGACATTGTCAGATTTGGAAGGAAAATCACCTCAGTCTAAGACCCCTGCATCAGATTATTATTGTCAAAAGAACACAGATCATGTGAAGATATGATTAGACAACATAATTTCACAAAAATGCCAAGAAGATAAATACTCTAATAAATACTTCTTTTATAATATAATTTATAAATTATAGTATGTCTGAATTTTATTGCTCACCTAAACACCTAGGCTCATGCAAGTATCTAAGATTTCTTTGAGATTGCACAAAACTTCAATCATAAAAGGACAAAGGTTTATAGATTTAAACATTAAAAAATGTTGTTATTAGTACAGTATAGTTATACATAACAGGTATTTTTGATTGTGTTTTTATGATGATATATTATTCAAAGTAGATGATATCCTATAGATGATATATTATATGTGATTATGATTAGTGACTTATATCTTTTAAATGAATGTGAACAGATGTGGTTTACCATTGTGTAATTGTGAGAGGGGTCTGACCCCCTTAGTATTCTGTAGATTTGGTTGGGAGTCCTGAGTTCTGCTTTTTCTCTTTTTATTGTACCAGAGGTCTTCTGTCAACATATTTAGGTACACATTCTTCTGATTTCCTTGTGCATCGGGAGATAGCCCTGCATCCTCCCCAGGGAGTTCAGCATGTGCTTGTCTTGTCAACCTCAACTTCTCTGAGCCACCCTTCCACGCAAACAGGCTTGAGGACGGGTTTCTTATGTGTCTGTGCTGTTACCTCCTGGGTGCTTTGCTCCTGCAGAGGACATGGTCTGCTGAGGTTTCCCTTGGTATTTTGTTTTGTTAATGTGCTGTTGGTGGCTGGAGGTCTACAGCTCTGACTATTATGGTTTCCTTTTCCCAGGTCCTCCTAATCTGGAAGAAGCAATGGGGTATTTTCCAGTGCATTTTCTCATGTCTAAAGGGAAAGCCAATTTGCAGAGAGGGACTTGTCTTAAGATCTGATGCTTTGTGATGGCTTTGCACATTTGATGTTAATGGTGATGTGCATAATGTTAAGTGGCCTAACCCTCCATCTTTACCCAGGAGTTCCTGCTTTAAATTTGTAAAATGTTGGAAGTGTCAATCTAAGTGGGATTTTTAATTATTAAAATAAAGCAAACTGTTTATTTGAAAACATCAAATCTAGCTTTCCCTAACAAATTATTCTGTTTATGGTTTAATAATAGGTGATTAAGTTATAACCTTAAAACACATTTGTATGGAATCCTGTGCACCTAATAAAAATCACCTTGTAAGAAAACATTTATTGACAAGGGAAATTCTCATGATCAATTTGTACAGAAAAAGGAGGAAAAAAAATGGCAATATTTTTATGTTATATTTTTTCATATACAGAAGATTCCAGACTGTCTTATTGTAGTTTGACTTAAGATTTTCTTTATTATTTTGCAAGAAAAATACACATTCAGTAGAAACTGCATTTTGAATTTTGAATTTGGATATTTTCCCAGGTTAACAAACTGCTCTACAACAGCTTCCAGGTGGTCCCACTGTTACAATGGTCAACAAATGTTTATCCACCATGTGCTGCATTGACAGCATTTTTTTGGACACAGGTATTCAATAAATTACATGAGATAGTCAACACTTTATTTTAAAACGGGCCTTATGTTAGGTGATTTTCCCCAACTTGTAAGGCAATGCACAATAAGAATTCCAAGCATATTTAAGATAAGCTAGATTAAGCTATGATGTTTGGTAGGCTAAGTATGTTAAATTCATTTTTACTATACCTATGACTTTCAACATTTTCAATGTACCATTGTAAATTGGAATGGGTTATTGAGACTTGACTCCATCGTAAGCTGAGGAGCATCAGTATACAAAAGGCATACTTGACATGTTAACCCAAGTCATCTTTGAGTAATGATATGATCAAGAATTTCTTTTAAAAAATCATCTATTTCTCAAGTATAATGTATTGAGCATGAATTAGTCTTTAAATCAGAAAAAGATTATTTGCAAAACAAGCATGAGTTACATGGCAGAGCTCGGGAGATGGGTTTCAAAGCTCTACACTACCAAGCACTGGATGGACATACTGGAACAAGCCCTGATGGGGAGGACAAGCATATGCCCAGAACTTTCTACCAGAACCCTCTTTTTATCTTCTGGATATTCCCAGTAATAAGGGGACCCTCTCCCAGTGTTTGCTGAAGACCCTGACAAAAGTCAGTGGAAGCTCTACATCACTGTTACCAGGTGGCCTCTTTCCCTTCCCAGAAGGAAGAATTCAGACACACTGTGGGTTTTCAGTGCTGCTTGAATTACCCAGGTTGCTATTTCTTTGTTTGGAGTTTCTATCTCTAGTCTCCACATCTCCTTAGTGGGAATTACCCAGATAGTTGTGCAGCTGTGCAGACTTTCCCCCAAAGGTCATTAGCTTTGCTTCCATCATTGGCTGGGAAACATGTGTTTCTCGTACTCTGAAAGGATTGTTTTTGGCTTTGAGTTCTAGTACTTAGCACTTGTAAAATTGAGATAAAGTACATTGGCAGCTTTGGGACTTCTGCAAGCCAACAGCTAAGATTGGACTATGGTGTGGCTACCCTGATGCATCCATGTTAAAACTGCATTTGATATTTCTTCTCACAAGGCTTTGCAACCCTCACCTAGGGGGTCCAAATATTGAAGAACTTCAGTTCTGTTTTTCAGTCCCAAGGTCATGTTTATTTCACACCCACACAAATTTGCTGTGAGACTTTACAGGGTCATGAGAGAGGAAGGTGAGCTTGCTCAAAAGACACAGAAAAGCCTGGGACCTGAGCCCAGACTCATAACCTCATGCTGAAGCTCTTGTTAGTTGAGCACACATCTCTACCTGCACCCAATAACACCAAACATGTGCTTCAAAATGCAGATGGTGTGCCCTGAATTCTCCAACATGATCTTCAAGCCGACATTTGGACTTGTTGGTTAGGAGTGTGATAAGGTTTAAATAATATATCTTAAAATATATTATAATGTATATGAAATAAAGTAAACAGTTCTTAGGTGTTTGATTTGATGAGTTTTGTCAGTAATGTGCACCTGCATATAATTACCACTCTATTCAAGATACAGAACATTTATATCACCCAGACAGTTTTGTGTCTCCTCCCAATTAAGCATTACCTGATCCAACCCAAAGCAACCACAATCTTACATCCAGAATCAGCAGATTAATTTTTCCAGTTCTAAAACTTCATATAAAAGGCGTCATTTATGGATACTAGGTTTCTTTCACTTATATAAAAGTTATCAGAATCAAAATGGAGGCACTTCTGTCAACCCTAACAGGAAAGCAAGCAAGCAAGCAAGCAAGAAAGAAATAATGTTAGTTATGAGGGAAATGTTCTTAGGCATGTCTGTCTGATAGTTACCATCACCAAAGACTCTTCCAGAACCATAGTCTTGCACAAAGACCACTGCAACTGTAACGAAAACAATACTTCTGTAATAATATCTGCCCAGGTACTTTCCGTTCAACCTCAGACTGCCATCACATGTTATTAATCTTTGTGCTAAAGGACTATTATTTCAAAATATATCTTATACTTCTCATTTTTATTGTTAAACATTTTCCCTTGCCTGAACCTCCTTGAAAGTGCTCATAGTTTACTATGACACATATAATCTTATTGCAATGTTGTTTTATTCCCAAACAGGTATTATTGTTCTTTGGGGAATCTCCAATTGTTATGTAGGTGCACATTCAGCATATTTACAATGTTAATCCATATGGTCGTGTGTATCAGTACTTCATTTATTTTTAGTATTGAATAGGGGTCCCTGAATACACCCAGTTGATAGGCAATTGGGTGACTTATACATTGGGGTCATTATAAATGAGACCATTATGAAATCTTGTGCAAGATTTCTTACAGTTTTATGCTTTCATGTTTCTTGAGTGCAGGTCTAATAGTGGAGTTTCTGGATTAAATGTATGCTTAACTTTATAAGAAACTACATGGGATGATTTGGAAAATTGAAATTTCTGGTAGATTCACTGCCTTTCAGAGGTGAAAGAGATCTTGGGGTTTTTTGGTCTTTCAGTATACCTGATGATTTAAAAGAAGAGTGACTGAGATACAGAGAAACCATACAACCCTCTCCCATGCCTGTAGGTCCAATAAATAACAGAGAAGTAGCACCCTTCTCTCTTCAGGCTTTCTTACTGAGAGTTATCAAAACATCCTCTTTGTTCCCACTTATGAGGTAGGAATTATTTATGAATGAATGGCTTAATTTTTCGTGCCTTGGCCCACAGCACAAAATAGCTAATCCATGGTGACCTTGTTGAATTCCCACAGGATCCTACTGTACATTGATTCTCATGATACGCAAGTCATGCAAATCTGTATTCTTATTCTTGCTATGTGAGCCAAGTACAGATCCCCAACAGGGAAAGAGTTCAAGGTCTTCAGTGTTCAATCTGGAGACACATTCTTAGAAAGAGTGAAGTCCAACCCAACATCTTGAGGAAGTTTTCATAAAGACCTAGGATTGACATCACATGAAACACAGCTGTCAGCTTTTGAACCCTACAGAGAATTCAGATTGAGGTAAGGTCAAGTGAAGGTCTAACTGTGGAATGAAAGAATGGGTGAGATTTTAAAGCTCTCTGACAGTTTTAGAACTGTCAATACTTACCCCAAGCAGTGTTGATGATTGACATGTGTTCTAAAATGAGCAGGGAAAGAGAATCCTGGGATGGGTGCAGAGGGAAGAGACCTATTACTTTCCATTTTGAATGAAACCCCATGAAAATGGATCCTTCCTTTTATACCTTACCTTTGTTATTTAGCAGTGCATATGTTGTTAAACACCCTTTCCTTTACTCCTTTATTTATATCTGCATGTTCTTGAACAGGTCACTCCTCTTCTTTGAGAAGCACTTATTTCTAACATGGGCAAAATACAAACAATTCACAGGATTGCAGTGAAGATTAACATTCAGTTATTCATATAAAAAGCATTTTGTAGAGTGTTATGGATCTAGAATTGTTAGCTCAATCTTTCAATGGATATTTATTTTTCCACATTAGTGCAAACTGGAAACCCTGGCATAATAGTTAAGTCATAAATACGCCTGCAAATCAGGCACAAAAGTAACCACATAGAAGCTCTGCATTTGGACTAAAACTAGAAAGCAATTTAGGCCTCTGGTGAGGAATCCATAAGTAGAGTGTGGTTCCTGGGACATCTTTGTAAAAGGTGCATATGTGGAGCAAGCCATATGTTTCCTTAAGTATCCAGCACAGAATTACCGAAGGAAGGCCCACCTTCTCTGCAGGCTAACTGGTTGGCAAATTCATTTCTTGCAGTATTCCAATTCCCCTCCTCACAACAACCATTTGAAGAGAGAAACATTTCCTGAGAGGATTCCCTTAACTCTACTTTTTAGCCCAGGTCTTTGGTCTTGTAATCTGGCCTCCAGGTCAAGTAAGAAAATGTGAACATCTTTCCTGATGGAATAGCTAATCTTTTTCCTAGGATTTGCAGAGCATAGAAGCCCAAGACTCACAAGTTAATTTAAAAAAAATAGTTACATATATTTTATAGGCACTTTACAACCACTTTGCAAATATATATTTAAATTATATGAATTAATTACAACTTCTCATTATTTATAAATTAAGACTTCTCCAGAAATTAATCCAGTTCAAATGCAGCCAATTCCAGCTCGATAAACTCTGACACCAAATTTCTAGAAAACTGGGTATTTCCAACAACAAATACATTTAAAAGCTTAGTTGAATAATATTATATCATTTTCAGATCCCTGCTTTGTGAATGTGGAGTGAGGGGCAGGAAAAAATTTCTTCAAATTGCGATGTATAAATAAGGATGGAGGAAATTGCTTTCTCTGAGCCGACTTATTATATTATTTTACTCTATATTCAAGAATTTCCTAAATGGCTTTAAGGATAATTTGATTCTTTTTTTCTAGATGGGATAGGAAAAGAGAAGCAGGGGCTCATACTGCATCTTCTTTTCCCACTTCATAGAGAGGTTACTCAGTTTATTTTCATTCCTTCAAACTTTCCTTGTCTTTCTGAGAGTGCATTGCATTTTGCTCCTTCATACCCTGTCAGGTGACTTAGCTTAAAAATTTATCCCATTCATTAATTTGGCAAATATTTGCTGATGCATCTGATGTGCCAGGCACCAGGCTAGAATGGTGAATGAAATGGGGCCCCTACTTTTGTATCGCCTGGTCAGGGCAACAGCCATGATAACACAATGTATCTTATGAGGGGTAAATTTGGGGAGTGGGGATAACTAGAGGATGCTCCAAAATCAGTTTGGAGAATTTAAAAAGGCATCATAGAAAGGGTAACATTGAACTCCAGACCTCCAGGAGAGACAGGAGCTTGCAAGAGAATAAGGATCTAGGAGAAGGGAACATCATGGGTAAAGGTACGGGGCTAATGGAGAGCCAGGCACATTTCTGCAACTGAAAGGAGCTGTCAATATGACAACGTGGAGTCTGATACTGGAGGTGTGGGGCATAGCACTGACAGATCTATGGAGCCCCCATGTCAGATTAAGGAAATTGGAGTGTATCCCTGAGATAATACTACAAATTCTCAAAGAGGAATAAAGTAGGACGTTGTCACTATCATTCAGGCAAGAGTTGGCAGTAGCTTACTTTAAGGATAGCCATAGCAGAAAAATGAGCATGGAGGAAAGTGAACAATTCAAGACAGAAAATAGAAGTGCCAGGATTTGGGGATGAATTGTTGAGATTTATGCCTTGAGTACTGGGGACCATTTCACAGACAAGGATACAGTTTTGAGATCCAAGATGTTGAGTTCTTCAATGACCTTTCACTTTTTATTAAATTAATTATTTAACTTATTTCATTATTTATTTATTTATTGGTAGTCCTGGGGGTTGAACTCAGAGGTTCTTTACCATGGGGCTATACTCCCAGCCCTTTTTATTTTTTGAGAGAGTGTCCCACTAACTTGATGAAGCTGGCCTCAAATTTGTGATCCTCCTGCCTCAGCCTCCTGAGTCACTGGAATTACAGATGTGTTCCTCTGTGCTGAGTTGTAATGATCATTTTGAGTTGGATGTACCAGTGGTAATAGACACTGACTCAGTGGATGAGAAAAGAGATTGTGCTGGCCTGTTCATGGCAATGTCTCCCTCCCTACTTCCCTGTCCTTGTAAGTGGGCATCTGTCTTAGTATGTTGTATGTTGCTATTACAAAATACCTTTATAAAGTAGTCTATTTAGCTCACATTTTTAGAGGCTGTAATGCCAAGATTTGGCAATCTCATTTATTCTGTTTCTAGCAAAGGCCTTGCGGCTAGGTCAAACATGTCAGCATCATATGGTGAGAGCTTGTGTAAGAGAGATGCCACATGGTGGGAGAGGAAGCAAGAGAGCAAGCTGAGGAAGCTGAATATGGTTCATAGCAATCTACTCTTAAAGTAACAATCCATTTCCAAGAGAGTAAGAATTTGCTCCACAAGAAAAGCATTAATCCTTCTGAATGACCTGATCGCTTCCTAAAGACACTCTTTTCCAATGCAGTCACATTAGAAACCAAGCTGCAGCACTGGACTCTTGTGGGACAAGCCATATCCAAACCATAGCGGCTTCCATAGCTGTTAATTACATAAGTGAATGAATGGATGAATGCAGATGAATATGGTCCATCACCACTTGAAGATGGAGAGAAGCCACACAAGGGACAAGAGGACAATTGTGTATGAGAAGATTGTACCACTGCAGTCAGGATCTGGGACAAGTCAACACTGATGAGGCAGACAGGAAGGGAGCCATGAAGGAGAGGAAAAGGGCAGCAGAGGGTGGAGGAGAACCTGGGCTTGGGGAATCCTAAATGCTGCAGAGAGGCCAAGGAAAGTTAAAAACCAGAAGGGCTGTACAGTTTGGTAAAAAGGAGTTTGTTGATGATCTTTGGGAAAACAGGGCAAGGAAATAGTCTTGTTCTTCAAAGCTGCCCCTAAATGCATGATTGTCTACAGTAAAGAGCAATCTGTAAACAGAAACAAAGTGAAAGAAGTAGCCAGACTCAGCCCTTTAATGCCCTACCCTTTAGTAGAGAGCAAGAAAGAACCTGGAGGGAAAGGTTATTTTTCTCTCATCTCTTTTTATCTGGTTAAAGGTAATGCAATTGCCTCTGACTTCCCAGGGAAGCAAGCAGCGCCCGCATTCCTCACTAAGGCCAAGGGCAGAGGCCACCCTGGGAATGTTTGTGCTGTTGATTTTTTGCAGTTGAATCATATTGACGAAATTGTTTCCAAGTTGCTCAAACATGGATTGAGAAGCTGAATGCTTTGCTGGAGATTAGCATTCTTCCTTGATGACATCACGTGGCTCATGTCACCAGCTAAAGGACCATGAATAAAGCAAGAGGTTAAGTCTGTGCCATTCAAAATAACAGACTTTTCCTCAAAGGATGACAACAAAGCCTCAAGAAAAAAGGCAGTTCTAATAGGGAGACTCTTTGGTGAACTTGACAGCCTGGTTAGTGACTGCCAAGTGTATATTAAAACACAAAACAGGAAGAAAAAAAAAATAAAAGCAGTGTTGATTTTTAACTAGGATTTATCATTCTTGAAGTGGGTTTTGAGAAAATGCTAAAAGAGATTATCTATAATGGAGTGAAATATTTATGCAGGAGAAACGCAATGCCAGGGTTTGGGAATGATACCACGTGCCTAAATCAGAACTATTTCCAAAATATAGTCTCCTGGGACATCCTATATTTCTTTGTTTCTGAGCTGCACAAGAGAATGTTTTCTTAAAAAGTAAATATGTAAAATGAAACAGAAATGATAACTAGTTGACCCAGGAAGTTTTCTCCAAACAAGTGGTAAACACTGGGACTAAAGACTTAGCTAAATAAAACCTTATTCTATACCATGACATCATAAAGCCAATGACAAATTCGCTATATGATAACTATGCCAAATCTCCTTATTCTTTCCGAGAAATGAACGTGGAATAAAAGGCAGAAAATAAGCAAATGCTGAAACAGAACCTTGTGTTCTATGGTGCAAAGCAGAGAACCAGAACAGTACAAGGAAGGTGGAGAGAACCACAAGGTGTGAGAGGTTGAGAACAAGATGGTACTGTGATCTTCGGCAAGATTAAGTGAATGCTCCTGGTAAGATTCATGATGCTCTCATTGGTGACTTATGGACACCAATAAACACAAGGATTTTTTTTTCCTGGAATTTATTTTCCTAAATATTTTGTCTTTCATGATATCTTTGCTTCTCATTTTGCTCCAGTTCCACTGGCCACTCCTTCCCGTCCCTTGCTCTCCTCTACCTGTCCTCTAAAGGTAGGATGCTGCCTTCTTTTTTTCCTTTTCTTTGCTTTTTCTGGCTGACCTCACCCAGTCCATTGCTGTAAATATCATGAAAAATTTGATGAATCCCCAACCTAAGTCTTTGATATTACCTCTTCTTACGTCTCAGGTATATTTCACAGGTGGGCTTTAGCTTTGATGCCAGTCAATCCTGCTTGCTTTATCTCCAAAGAGATGTATAGCTGGTCACTCTATCTGCACCACTGATCAAGATACCATCATTTTTTCCCTGGCTAAATAAGTAGATTCCAACTTCTTCTTCCTGTCCCTTGACAATCTAATCTACTCCATAACACTCAGAGTAAACTTCTAGAAGTATAAGTCACCCTATCTCCAGTGGCAGCTGCCCATAGAACATCAAATAGATTTTGACCCCTCTTCCCCTGGGATGCAGACCTGAGACCTACCTCATCTCAAACTGCTTTCCCACTTTGGTCTTCCATGTTTGAAAATCTTACCCCAGAGTCTGGAAGATGCCATGTTCTTTGCATAAATAGCTCTGTCTTTTGCTTGATTTCTTCCATTCTGCCTCACTCCATGTCATTCAGAATCAGCTTACAGATGACCTTCACAGAGTTGTGCTATAGTAGTTCCCCCTGGTGTGTCCTCCTTGTTCAAATTTCTGCCATGACTGGTTTTCTCCTTGAACATTCACTGTTCATTGCTGTTTTGTGTTTCTTCATTTTCTGACCATCACAGGAACATACCTCAGTATGCAAGGGACACCCTTACAAATACTTGTTGAACAGCCGACTGAGTAAGTGGACAGCTCATGTATCCCTCATAGGTTCTGTATCTTGTGGCCTATCTAGGTAAGAGGTGAAGATGTGGTTGTAGTTACATATGATTTTTAAATTCCAAGAAGATAGCCATGCACGTTGGCACACACCTATTATCCCAGTAGCTCGGGAGACTGAGACAGGAGGATCTCAAGTTCAAAGATAGCCTTAGCAAAAGTGAGGTGCGAAGCAACTCAGTGAGACCCTGACTCTAAATAGAAATCAAAATAGGGCTGGGGATGTGGCTTAGTGATTGAGTGCTCCTGAGTTCAATCCCCAATACCCTCCCCTAACAACAAAAAAAAAATTCAAGAATTTAGAATAAAGTTGAAAATTAGGAGTAATGATGTTTTTTTTCTCTTATTTAATAAATGGATCTTGGATTTGTTTTTCTAGAAATTTCACAGCAAAAGTCCTTCCAAATTTCCAATCAACTCCACTTTTACTTGCCTTCCTGCTGTATCTTTTACCTCATTTTATCAGGGTTGAGAGAAAATATGCAAAGTACATGTATACAGGCATGAATTGGCATGAACATACTCTAATCACAAAGATATGAAAATTGTACTTTATATGTGTAATAAGAACTGTAATACATTCCACTGCTGTGTATTTTAAAAAAAAAAGAGAAACTACATCGGTTCTGAAACTGGCTTTCTCTTCTTCTTTATTACCCAAAGAAGGGATGACTACAAAGGGATGATAAATGACAGAGCAACATTTTCCCCAAAACACATATTAGACTGAACTTAACCTTTACTCGTGTTTTAGAATCAAAATTCATTGAACCACAGTGATAGAAAGTAGATCCATGTTTGCCTGGAGTACAAATGGGTGGAGATTGACTGCAAGGCAGCTAAGGACTTTGTAAGGTGACAAAAACATTATCTTTGTTGGGGCAGTGTCAGATAGCACATAGCATATATATGTCAAACTCATCAAACTATACTGTACATACTTATTGAACATAATTTGTATTTCAATAAAGGTGATTTTAAAAATTCAAAATAATTACTCTATTAGACACCCTATTTAATGTCTTATGTTAAGTATTTTAATGTTCCTGAATATTATATGACATGCTGCATATTATTTATCTATGCCACATAGATATGAACAGAGTGGCAGCTCTGATTCTGCCCATGATTTTAATTCTTGCAATACCTTCACCTGAGAAATATATTTTTTGAGAGGAAAAATATTTCTTTATCTCAACCATGAGACATATTGATCACCTGAAATATTTTCTCCAAACTAATTATCTGTCTGGCTTTTGGTTCTCCCAAAACACACTCTGAGATGAAGATTTGGCTACGAGTCATTCATTTGGGAGTTGGTGTCAGCAGATTTGGGCCATTATTCCAAAAGACACAATCCCTAATGCTGAAATATTGAAAGATGGAAATTCCTAACATGCAAAATCCTGAAAATACAGTTCTGGAAAAAATAAGAAATAAGAAATTTGCTTTGAGATCTTTTTTGAGAAACATAAAGCATGATAGAAAACTTCACATGCTACTATACACAATGAAGTAGGCAATAATAAACATTTTGAGAGCATAAACACTCAGTAATCTAATGACAGAGCATCAAATCTATTTGAAGTTCTATGGACAGCTGTCATTGTATTTAGGCTGACTTCAACTTTCAAAAGTTTACTGAGTGCTATGGGATAGAGTAGATTGTCAAATTGCATGGGTATGAAGGTTTTGAGTAAACAAAATATTAATAAAGAAATAGATTTTAAAAAACCCTAAATGTTTAAATGCATGTTGCTATGGTTGGTAATTTTTTGCACCCAGTTTTGAAACTGGTCATCTGAAATACTGTGATGAATAATACCTCTCACCCCTCGAAGTACTGGGAATCAAATTCAGGACAATACAGTTGCTAGGCAAGGGCTCTACCACTGAGTGACACTTTCAGCTCCAATCTAAGTCTTTTAGCAAGATGATCCAAAAGCTACAAGGGGTCATTAACTCCATATGCAGTCACTCAAAAAGCTGAGATCTGGAGAAATTTTATCTTTCACAAACGCAGGTGTACAAACAGGACAGTTCTTCAATTATTTGAAAAGTTTCTACAGTACACTGTGCTTACACATAAAATCAATATTGTGATAAATGTGTTTTTACATAGTCAAATTGGCCAAAAAAAAAGAGTTAAAATGCTCTAAAAGTCTTTACAAAAATTATAACTCTAATTTGGAACTAAGCAAAGGTGATATACATAGCACAGTGAATTGCAAAGAAGAATGATGACAATTTAAAATTGTATGGACAAAAAAAAGGAAGAGAGAGGGAAAGAAAGGAACTAAGAAAAGTTGACAGATTAAAAAAAAAAGTGTTTCATAGGAATAGGGGACAGGTGATAGCATAGAGGGGTTGGATTGACTTTGATGATCATTAACTGTATTTAACTGTATTTTGAGATTTTGTATATAGCTGCTTTTCTCTTTTATTTTAGAGTGTGATTCTTCTTACAGAATACCTTTAGTTATTTTCTACAAGGCACAGCTCTTCTTGAATTTTTCTATGATTTATTATACAATGACATTAGCACTCCTTATTACAATTTTCCCATCCTTTGTGCCATGCTTATGTGTTTTTTTTTTGGGGGGGGGGGGTTAACTGGAAATGCCTTTCACCAATTCATTCACATACAGAACCCAGATTTTGTGGAAGCAGTCCTGGGGATGGAACAGGAGCACCATTGTGTGAGTGAGCCCTATCCTACCAGGCATATAAGTATTTTCCAAACAGTCTGTTGCTTTGCTGGCCTCTTCAGGAAAATGTGGTTTTAATTCATTAAAAACTCCTGGAATTTCATCAGTTGGAAGAAATTCCAATGTGGGAAATGGATACACTTTTCAACTGGTCAACCCTTTCCCCAGAATTTTGCTTTCTACCCATTTTTGTGGGCTTGTGCTCCCACTCTTTTATAATTTTCAGGATTTCAGCTTTCATGATTTTGACATTCAGGATTTTAAACTTTGAGGGTTGTGATTTTCAGGATTTTAGATTTTAAGAATTTCAGATTTAAGGGATTTTGATCTTTGGGGATTATGGTGTTTGTAATTATATTTTTCAGGATTATCTTTGGCACCTATCCCCATAAGTGGCTCTTGTGGAGTACTGGGGATGTGCAAAAAGAGCAGGGAAAAAAGTCATTTCTAGTTGTGCTAATGACCAGCTGATCATTCTGGGCTCAGTCCTGCCAGGCTCCCACCTGGAGGAGGCAGTGGTGGTGTTTATTCACCAGCTCCATCAGCAGGAAAAGTAGTCCTCTGGGCCATTAACTCCCTATGCAGCTCATGTGCTAAGCTGGCTTGGAGATCAGAAAGAAACTTCAGGCAGTCACAAATGCTTGCTGTAAGAAGCTGCGGGGGTCATGGTGCAAGGAAACAGTAGGTACTAAGAGGAGAGGGAGGACCATGACAGTAGCTGCTAAATATCCTTGTATGTGAAAGTCCATCCAGGCATTCCTGTTTTATTCTTCTTTGTTTTCAGAGTTTTATTCATATGTTTTCTCTTCTCTACTTTAACTGCAAACTGGTTCTATGTGGCTCTTTTGTCATTTCAAATTAAATCACTAAGATTAATCACAGTCAAATGTAATGACTTAGACTACTTTGATGTATAAGATCCTCATGTACACATGAGAATACTACTCTAATTTTCTAAGCCCTAATTATGCATCAGATAATAAAACCAAGTGACTTCTGTACTCTTTTGTCAAAATAAATCTAGGTTGAGGATGAGAGTGTTTATCCCTACTTTGCAGGTGTAGAAACTAAGGCTTTGAGAGGTTAAGAAATTGCCTATGCTCTAGAATAGGCAAACATAGCTGAAATCCAAGACCAGGCTGCTCTGCCGAAACTCTCAAACACAGGTCTCCATCCTTGCTCTAGATTTTCAACCAGTACATTGCTCATTCACCAATGGGTATCTCTATCTCAAAATCAGAGCATCTGAAAATGCAAACAAAGAATCACAAATGTTGTCAGTGAGCATGAAGTCATAGAAAAGAGTGTTTAGAGACACTAAGTACATGAGAACAACTTACATAAACCATGTCAAGATATTCACTGAAAGTTTACCAAGAAAAATACATTTTCTTCCTTAGTAATATGATAAAAAAGAAAATAGTCCCAGCTGGGTACATTGGTACATGCCTATATGGGAGGATCACAAGTTCAAGGCAAGCTCCAGCAATTTAGCAAAGCCCTCAGTAACCTAAGGAGACTCTGTCTCAAAATAATAAGTAAAAGAACTGGGAATGTCTCTCAGTGGCAAAGCATACCTAGGTTCGATGTTGAGAACCAAAAAACAAAACAAAACAAAATACTCCTTATTACAAAGATCACTTTAGTATATATATTGGCACAAAGAATGTATTCAAATATTGGCTTGTCTAGGGTCTGAGCTGACAGGGTCTGAGGATTGTGGGATGACACTGAACAGTAACCTGCAGACAGCTGAGTATCCCAGCCACAGGTATAGTATTTACTGTCACTTACCATCTTACCATGTCCAACTCTAATGTTCAACTCATCTATCTTCACATTTTCTGCTCAGTGGTTCCATGGTACCAATCTATTTTGGCTTTTTCTGCCATCTCTCCACCTATAGATATTATGGTTAAAAATAGGATGAAATGACTGTGTACTGAAGAGATGACTGGGGGACCTTCCTTTCTTGTTAAAAACCCCCTCCTTTCTTTCCACCTACTACATTTTGCAATGATTGCTTTTTCTATCCTGGAATGCACAATTAATTGGCCTCCTTCCTTGACTCATTTTCCCCTTCCTGACTTGTGATTTCTGGGATCATCCAAACAAACTATTTGCATTGAAATCCTTGTCTCAATGTTGGCTTCTGGTAGAACTCAGTCTGAGATAACCCATTACCACTATAAAATCCAATATACTGTGACGTGACTCCACAAGCCAATTTTTAAGTTTCTGAGGGCTGAGACCAGGTTTCATAGTACATAGCCAAGAGTATCATATGGGATACCCAACAATATATTGCTATTTTATAAGAAGTTCTATGGTATTAACATATAGTTGGGCCTCTGAATCTGTAGGTTCCACATTCATGGACTCCATCAATTGCATATAAATTATAGTTAAACCTCTGACTGTTGTGCCTTGTTGAACATGTAAAGATAGCTTTTTCTTGTCATTATTGCTTAAACAGTACAATAAAATAAGCATTGACATAGCATTTACATTGTATTAGGTATTATAAGTGTTAGAGAGGATTACATAGATGACATGAAAATACTATACATTTTAAGTGAGGGACTTTAGCATCCTCTAATATTGGTATCTGCAGGGAGTTTTGGCACCAATTTCCTGCAGATACTAAGGGATATTGTTTTCTGCTTTGGAAATAAAACATCAGAGCTCAAGAGCAGCCTGCAGGAGTCAGAAGAGCTGAGCCTTCTACATGGACCTTCACATGCAGGCTCAGAGTCACTGTGTTCCCATCTAAACTTAAACTTCATCCCAGATGGGTGGTGCAGAAATCACCTAGGGAGGAAAAGGCAGCCCCAGAGGGAGATTGTTAAACTCCTAAGGGCTGGCTGTGGAGTATTACCCCATTTTATTCCTTTTCTCTTTACATGGGCTGCTAGGAAACTCAAATCCAAATTTGGTGGCTCACATGTTACAGAGAGTAGACTTTTTTCCATGATTTTCCCCCCAGTTGCTTCTATTTTCTCCACCATCCTTTATATTCCTCCCATGCTCTTATTTATTTTATCCTGTCACATGTTTACCTATTTGTATTGTAAATCATTTTTTAAGGAGAAAGATAACAAGATAAAAGGACCCCCCCTACCTTTGCCAGGTATCAATGAAGACATTCAGGGGCACCTAAGGGAGGAAGATCTGGGTCAGGTCCCAGAGCTGATGAGTGGCAGGGCTGGATTTTGCTTGGGGAATCATTGTCCTGCATCATAGGACTGGCTTCTGCTGTGGTGTCCCAGGATTCATTTTCTGCCTGTTTGGAAATTCAGTCACATCTGAGCAGGAACTTGAGCTTGAGAACACAGCCAAAGAATGTCATCCTTGATGTGCAACTGACTGTGTCAGTGTTAGCACAATCAGAACAATAGGGGTGGCCTGCGATTTTTATGGTCAACTCTCTCTTGAGAGCCTAATGATTTCCAGCTGTGGTTTCTGAATACCCAGCTTCTGGGAAACCACAGATCGATGGAACCTGGGCTTTGAATTTGGCAGCACTTGACACTCAATTTTCAAAGGAGGGATGCTCAAAATAACTTGTCTTTGCAAAACAGAGGCACTTAGGAATCTTCTATGCACTGAGGATGGTCTGTGACTCATAATTGGAATTAGAAGAAAAAAAAAACTTCCCTCCTGAATAAGGATTAATTCTCCTCTCCATCCTTGCATTTCAATTCCTTCAAAGCCAATTTTAGTAACACTGACAATTTTACCTATGCCATTTAAAATTCTTTTCTCTTTCCAAGGAAGCTACCTTTTCAATTCTTATCATGAATAATCCCCTTCTGACATTTCAACAGCTTTTGAATATCACTAAACATTCATCATTTTCTAAACAACTGTTTTTCTTCTTGGTGTAACCTAACACATCACAGGGTTTGGTAGTTTTCATATTGATAAATTAAATGTGGAAGTGACAATACCTCACTAGTCCATTTTACATTCTTCAAATGTAAAATTGAAAGTAGGTATTTATTACAAATAGAGGTGTTTGGGTTTATTCTAGGGGGGATAGTCAGTCCCCAGTTTCTATCAGGAGGAAGAAGAGACTCAGTTTACAAGGAAGTCAAAGAATAACAGGCAGGGCCAAGTGGAAGTGAGGAGGTCAGCGGAGACACCAGTGCTGGAAAGATAGGAAGGATAGTGGCTGGGATTGGGTGGTAGCCATGGGATCAAAACAGAAGATCTGGGTGCACCAGGGCCGTACACGTCACAGGACCTACAAATGCAAAAGTGAGTTCCTTCTCGCGTGAAGCCATAGAATGTTCCAACTCAGTGGGAACTGGGACGCCCCCCCCCCCCATCTCTGGGCATACGAGAAGGAGCAGAAAATAGAGGGAGGAAAGAAAAAGAGAGAGAGACAGGGAGAGGAGAAGAGTGGGGGAAAGAATCAGAGACTGGGGAAGGAAAAGGACAGGGGAAGGGAAAGAGGAAGAGCCAAGGGAGAAAGTTGAGAGGGAGGTGGGTGGAGAGAATATCACAGAGTCCTAACTTCAGAAGGACCCAGAAGAGCAGTTACCCCAATCCTCTCCTTGAAGACAGAGAACTCAGGAGCTTTTTCAAGCTTAGGAGCTGCTCAAAGGTGACCTCCAAGTTAGGACTACATCTAGTGTGAATTTCACTGTAGCCCAATAATTCATATTTCCCAATGTTTTTTTTTCTGGTTTCCAGTGTTAGAATCAATTGTGAATATGCTATAGTTTAGTAGAATGTCCCTTTTATGGCCACAGGTTAAATTTTTGGCCCTCAGCTTGGCACTACTGGGAAGTGGTGGGAACCTTTAAGAGGTGGGGCCTACTGTGAGGTCTTCAGTCACTGGGGGCATGAGATTGTGTGACCCTGGCCTCTTCTTCTCACTCTTTTGCTTCCCTGGAACATACACAAGCTCAAGAAGAAGGAGGGGATTCGAAAGGAGGGATGTCAGAAGACAGGAGGAAAGGAGCTTGAGGGGAAAGAAGATCTGATAGAGTTTCAAGCCTAATCCTGGTTTGGGGCAACACCAAGAGGTGTTTCCATGTAGAATGAGGTAGGTCTTACTTGCCTCCACCTACGTGGACAGGGACCTCCGATTTACAACACCCAGAGATCAGAGAGTTGTACTCATTCATTTCTTCTGCTCATTTCTCGAATCAGAAAAGGGAGGTCCTGAGAAGTACAGTGACTATTGCCCTGATAAGAAGTCTAGTGGGTGAGGGTGAAACCCAGATCTTTAAGGCGGTGAAGACGTAGGCAGGAAGTGATTCAGAAACCAGCGGAGAACCACAGACAGAATCAGGAAGGGCACCTCGTGGTGGATGATCTGCCCTTACAAAGAGGGGGGCCTACTGGGATGACTTAGATCATTGGGGTCATGCTTGTGCAGGGGGTGGTGGGACCCTGATCTCTTCTTCTCATGCTTTTGCTTCCCAGGAGCATACATAAGCTAAAGAAGGAGGAGGGTATCTACAAGGGTGGGTGTCAGAGTGGCCTTGTTCTCCCTTTAATGAAAATTACTGGGATTTCAGAGAGCCAATTTGACATGCAGTTGTCATTATGAGAGAGTTCAAATGACTTGTGAAGCTCAAAGTTGTCATATTTTGATCCCTACTGCATCAGTGGGATTTTTTAAAGGTACAATTAAAATATAAATAAAATACATGTAACCACAGTACTCTCCCCAATACAATAGAATTTGTTCTCATCAGGGAATGGGGTCAACTTAATAGATCCCACCAACCTCCCTTCTGTGATACCATAAACTGGCTCCTGAGATTTCAGGTGCTGGAATCTTGGAAGGATTAAGTGGCCCCTTTAGTGTAAAGGCTGATGTGGCCACTGAGAGATCCTGGGAAAACAGAGGCCCTGCTCAAGTGGGAGGCCCTGCCTCCTGATCTAACCTGATGCTGTGGGAGGGGTCTTATCTGGACATGGCTCTTTTTCCTTAGACTGGAGATCTCCATAAAGTCAGGAATAGCCGCTATTCTATCCCAGACAGAATTTACTAAGTTTGATCATCTTCCAATAGTTTCAGCAAATCTACTTAATTAAAAAAATTCCCAGCTTCTTTCCAACATCTTGTATAGTGCGGAGGTCTATAAGGTGACTGCAGAGTTAATCTCATAGCTGTGACTCTGCCTCTGTCAATCCCTTCCCTCCCACCACAAAACCTGGGTACAGCATCTGCCCCTCCCCTATGCCTGTGGCACATTGTACCTGACTCATGGCTAAATAACTTAGTTATATAGCTTTTAGAACAGTCCTTTAGGACAGCCATATCAGTTTTAGTGTTTATTTGTGTTACTGTCACACATTGGCATAGTGGCCCTGGCTTTGGACAATGGAATCTGAAGTCAGGGCCACTTAGAATAGTTCTGCTTTTAAATTTATTTACTGGAATTGTTTTTTCTATCGGCATGTGTTTTGTTTCTGTCTTAGCATAATTTCATGGGTGCCCACTAGGAATTATTTTCGACACTGGTATCTGAATCCAGAACATTTCAAAGCTTCAAGTTTCTCCAGAATGTGAACGTTTCTTGAAAGTGTGAGGAAAGATTTCAGAAATAGGAAATATTGTTAAGCAACATCGAGTAGCAATTGAGTAAATCCTTTGTTAGGATAAAGAACTGAATGAATCATTTTTAAGATAAAAAAGGATCATAAAAATGAAATGGAATGTGACCCAAAATGGAAATCAGAAATGAAAATAAACCTTCAGGCTTCTCTATAGTTCACAAAGCAGAAGGAGAAAATAAAAACATTTTCCCCAAAGGCTGCTTAGCTCCATGTTGGGATGACCCTGCTATAGTTTAGACCTGGAATGTCCTCCAAAACAGCCCATGCATTAAAGGTTTGGTCCTCAGTGTGGCACTACTGGAAGGTGGTAGACCTGTTGAGAGTTGGTGTCCAGGGGTAGAACATTTAAGAGGTGAGTATTAAGTCATTGGTGGCGTGCCTCTGAAAAGGATTGTGAGGCAGTGGTCTCCTCATCTTTCTCTTTTGCTTCCTGACCCCCATGAGGTTGAGCAGCTTTCCTCCACCATGTATTCTCTGTCATGATGTGCTGCCTGTCTAAGGACAAAAAGCAGTGGGCCAATTGATCATGAAGTGATATCTCCAAAACTGTGAGCCACAATAAACCTTTATTTTTTTTATATATTGATTACCTCAGGCATTTTGTTACAGTAAAGAAAATTGACTAATAGATTTCTACATGAAACCTCATCAAGTTCCTACTTAGAAAGGGACAGGTTAACACATGACAATGAATAGTACTGAGTCACATCAGGTTTGACTTTGTAGTGTGATATTGGGCATGTCAGGAATCCATCTCAGAACTCTAACTTGAGTGGGCTGGCCACTATGTTTTCAGACTGGAGAGAACTGTGGTCATTCATCTGTGCTATACTTTTTTGCCAAAAGGAGAGCCATATCTACAGCAGATGAGAGGCAGCCATCACTCACAGGGAGGCAGAAAATGTGGTCAGTCAGACAAAAAGATCTGGGACAGGACTTTTACAGAGGCCTGATGAGCAGGTCAAGATCAATGTGGAGATGAGGGACCCTGTGGCTCAGATAAAGGACTAAGAACCTACTGAGTAATATGGAACCTCCTGAAATGGTTCAAAAAAGATCCGGTTGCAAGAACTACTATGGGTTGGCAAACAACTCTAGTAAGTGTAAGTCTGGAAAAAGGGAAACTATGAGGGCTGGGACTGGGGTAGCACCATGGATAGTTCTTCAGGGGATGGGTGCTTAAAACAATGTGTTAAGAAGGATTCTGAGGCTGTGACTATGCCAAGCAAGAAAATTTGCTATTGTTGAGTAATGATGCCTGCCATGGACATGTGACAGGGTATAGTGGAAAGTTTGCAATAGATTTTCCTGCCCTGATACAAGATGATTCTCGATCTATCAGAAGGTCTTTTGCATCTCAGCAAATTCGCAAACTGAGGACTTGGGCCTCTAAATACACAAAAGTATTCTCCTGTGTGCATATGATTCTTTCCATTAACCTCTTTCCTCTGAGGTCAGTTTTACTCTCCTGGCCGTGTCTGTCTGGAATCAAGGAGGTTCCTGAGAGCTGGACTTTTTAGCTGGAGACCTGATCCCACTTTCCCCATGAATGACCTGCAGATGTTGCTCCAGATGAACCTGAGTAACCATGACAACTTCTCCAATTCCTGAGTTCAACTGTAGACTGTTACTTTGAGAAAACTCTGTGTTACATTGACCTGGGGACTAGAGATCCGAGCGAACACATGGGTCACCTTGTATAAATATCATCTTGTAAAGACCCCAGTCTCCTTAAACATTATATTTTTCCTTTGTGTAAGGCTTTCTGTGACTTTCAGGAACCTGAGGGGGTGCCACCAGAGGCACCATGGGCATGCAGGCTTGGGATGTGTACTGCATACAGAATTCTTTTCTAACCATACCCCTGGTGTTTGGGGCTCAGACACCCATCATGTGAAGATTTCCATGCAGCTGATGTAAAGTGAGCTTACTCAGGGCCATCTGTTTCTAGGAAAAGTTTTATCTTTTAGCTCAGAGATCCTCTTGTCTCTTAGCCTCTAAAAACATTTTGAAATAGGACATGGATGATTTGCCACCATTTCTAAGAAGACTCTTTCTCCTCTTCCCTCTACAGTTACTCCTATCAATCCAAATGGGGAAATTCCCAGCAGTTACTTTCTTTTCCTATCATTTCCTTAATTAGCCTCTGGCTTCCAAATAGTTTATTTTTTGTAACCTCCCCTAGGTTAAAAAAAAAAGTGACAAATAATTGGATTTTCCCTGGTTCTTCAGTGTCCCCCTTCTATAGCATTATACTCTGGAGACCCTAACCCCATGTCTGGGGGCTAAGGACTAACCCACTGAAATTGCATGGGCTCTTGAGTACCTTCAGTTTAGCCCTGCCCTTGAACCATTTCTTTGCCTTTTCCTGCCTATTTTACCTGGAAGTGCCCAGTGGCTCTGTACTGATAACTGGAAGAGAAGCTGCTAAATATTCACCTTTAGATGCTAATGATAAAAGTGCAGTGTTGTGGTGTGAACTGATAAATATAATCAATAAGAGTGTAAGTTATAAGTTATAGATTAGTAAAAATATAGATTATAGATATAAGCTTTTGATAAGTGAGAAGACAATTATAAAGCAAGAACTGTCATAGACAGGCTTTAGACTCCATTTTGCTGCCTTCTAAAAAAAATTATTACAAAAGCTGTTTCTGACAAACGGAAATGAAAGCTGTTTTCTTATAAAAAAATTATCTTTCTGTACTTTGTACCCCACAAATTGTACTCTACTCAAGATGCAGCGGTGGTCATGGTGAGCTACATCCCGGGTTTGATTGCCCTCGTGGGTCTACATGACTTTGCAGTAGATTCTCGGCCCGCTGAACCCCGCCCAAATTCAGGATGCGACTGTCTAGCACCTGCTTGAACCCAGGACTGTGGTCAACTGAATTGCAAAGCTAATGCTTTTTTTTGCTTCTGTTTATCACTTGCTTGCTGACTGGAAAATTCCAGTCCTGCCTAGAAGCAACAGGTCCCACTTATTAATGTTTTCATTTCTATGATTGGCTAGCTTACACGATGATAAGCAAGTCACTGAGTTGTGGTTTTTGTGCTTATATTCTCTTTGGATGGACCAGGATGCTGCTGTCCTCCCACAGAGCTTGAGTCTCTGCAGTGGGTGACAGTCCCTGGCCTGGTAAATACAGCTCTCTTTTGATTTGAAATTCGGACTTAGAGTGCTTTTCTGGAGTGACTCCCCATAACATCAGTATTGCCCAAGACTTTGGATTTCCAAAAAGAACTTGAAGAAGAGATAAATGACTATGATGAGTTCTCCAGTTCAATGGCACTGGGGGGTACAAAGTTTTCCTCACTACCATCCAAGCACTCACGTAGAGGCTTTGGTTGCACCACATAGGTTTAGACTTTCAAGTCATAATATCTTCTGAGCAATTCCCTTGTGTCTGAACCTGGTCTGGGACCACTTTTTCTTTTAACAGTCTTACGCTTCCTGCAACGTAGGTGTCATATCCTTATTTTACAGAAAAAAATAAATAAATGGCCCACTTTAGTAAAATTAAATGACTTCTTCAAAGTCACACATACCTGTTAGGTATCCAACCGAGAATTTGCACCAAGATCTCTGAAGAAACCCAATGACAACTCTATCCTGCTATATATAATAGTGGCTCTGAAACTGGACCTGAGATCCTTCAATGCAGGTCTGTACCTTCTACTCTGTGTGCTATTCCCTCTCCAGCTCTCCTCCACCCTCCACAGTGGAGATGGACAGGAATTAAACTTTAATCATCTCTAATCCCTAATTCTGGGCACTTATTAGATCTTTGGTGAATGTTTGCTGAATCAAAGGTATTATCAAAGATAATTAGAAACTGGTTAGCATATGTATTTGTGTCTTGTGGCTCCTGTAATAAATTGCCACAAATCTGGTGACTTAACAAAGTAGAAATGTATTCTCTCTCAGAGTTCTAAAGACCAAAAGTCCCAAATCTGTTTTACTGGTCCAAAATCAAGGTGCTGGCAAGACTGTACTCTCCTTGAGGGCTCCAGGGGACAATCTGTTCCTTGCCTCTTCTGGCTCCTGATTGTAGCCATCCTTTTCTGCTTATGGCCACATTTCTCTAATCCCTCTAATCTCTGTCTTTTGTGGCCACCCAGCCTGCTCTTCTCTGCATCAAATCTTATTCTGTCTGCTTAATGATGCATGTGATTGCATTTGGGGCCTATGCAAATAATTCAGGATATTATCCCCATTTCAAAAATCCTTCATCACATCTGCATAAACTTTTCCATAAATAGTGACACAATTTTCAGATGTAGACATCTTAATGAACCTTTATGCAGTCTACTGCACATACAATTCCAGGATTTAGAAGCATTGGTTCGAGGCTGAGGATGCTGGGCGAGTCCCTTCATTTTACAGGTGAGGTCAGTGTTCAGGGTGGAGAATTTCACCTTTTCCACATGTAAAAATGCCTGCTGGTGAGCCTCCCTGGTCTCCAGTAGGAGCACTATTCCCAACTTCATAAGTGCATTCAAAATCTCTTTACCACTTCTGGATGACATATAACAGTGGCTCTAGCCTTCCTAGGCTTCCATTCTCTCATCTATGAATGTGATACTAAAAGTACCTGTCACCTCCGGTCACAAGACAGGTCCCACCCATGTCAAGCATCTGTGATTTGTCCTGGTATCTTTTAATATTAGATGCTGTGATTGCTCTCATTGTTTTCTAAGTCCCCTCCGTGCTTCTCAAAATTTTCCTAATTCGTGACTAATACTAGTAATGACCAATACTCATCAGTACCTTGGGCAGGTCAACATATGAGTGAAAGAGAAAGGTCAATGGAACTTTCTTTTGGGGTCACATTTATCTCTTGGTGACCTTTGACCTTTGACCTTACTCTATCAAAGCCACCCTGTCATACAAGATGTTTTCCTCCTTATTGGGAGCCAGATAGGCAGCAAACAGGGAAAGAAGTCTGCTTTCAACACTTCTAGGTGGTCTTACAGGAAAACATGGAACACTCATGGGCTTGAGAAAAGTGATGAGAGAAAGCTTCATTTGCTCTTTTGCACCCCTGAGCTGTCGCCTTGTGAGTTGTTTTCCTTCCATAGAACAGAATCGGAATTTTCTTCCATAATAGAAAGATAATCTGACATAAGTTTCTCCTTAAAAATAAGTTACTAAGAGGCAGTGACAGCCTTCCATGTTGACTTTTAGAACCCCTCCTCAACTACAGTCAGCATTTCCCTTGCTGTGCCCTTCACAAGGGCAATGAGAAATTCTTTCAAATGTCATGGGTATAACCCAGACAAGAAAATCTTCTGTGAGGCCATTAGCACGGCCTTTGTCCTGAGTCAAGGGCTCATATCAGAACTCCACACTGCCCACTCAGGGCAGTTACTGCTCCCCCCCCCCACCATTGTGATCTTAGGACCTTCAGCCCCCTTATGCCATCACTTGGCCTAGCAATGATTGGGTGTGTGTCTTTGTGTCTGGGGTAGGGTGGATCACTGTTCCTGGGTCCTTTGTAGTGTGTCCCTCTGTGTTGGATGGAACTTCTCCCTGTCTCAGGAAAGCTGGGCTCAGCATGTGATAGCCAGTGGAATGTGGGTAGAAGTGACTGAAGAAGAGATTTCAAATGTGGTCTCTGCTGTTTGGCTCAGACTCTTGGCTTCTGCCATCCCATAAGCAGCTTATCCCTAGGGTGGGTCCCCAAATGGAGCAGATCCAAACCCCAAAAGCAGTTTAATGGTGAGCTCAGCGGAACCCAATCAAACCAAGACAAGATGAGCCAAACCTCAGAGCTGGGAGTGAGTAAAAGGAAGTGTGACGTTCTAGTCACCGAGGAGTTGGGGTTCTTGGTGACACAGCAAAGCATGTCTAGTACAGTCTTTCACTAGACTATGATCACCTTAGGGAATAAGTACCACACCTAGTCAAGATGTCAGGACCAGAGTGGACAGTGAAACAGTTACCAAAGTACCGAAAGAGAATGGTCTTTATTTCAATTCATGTTCTCCTTTTCTCTAATGAATCCTCTGAGTTTGTGATAGGTGGAGCCGACAGAGCTGGGGAACTGAGAGTGGTCAATGCTTCAATGATGGCATAGGATCTGGTGTAGCTATCTATGTAACTTCACATTGTGGGGCCCATGCAGGGGTGCTGACTTCAGCCACACAGGCTCAGACCTTCCATTGGACCCCAAATCAGACCTTCGATTCCCATAGCCGATTCCAGTTCTATCTTGGAAGTAGGTTCAAAGGTGGTTCATCACCTGGGTGTGTTTTTCTTGTTACATGTGCTGGGACTCGTGTAAGTTGTAAGGGAGAGGGAACCAAACCAGGAACAAAGGAAACAGACTGGCTGTGGAAGGGCATTCTTTTCTTTTTGGTACTGGGAATTGAACTTAGGGGCTCTCTACCACTAAGCTATATCCCCAGTCCTTTTAATTTTTTTTTTTTAAAATTTTGAGATAAGGCCTCACTAAGTTGCTTAGGGCCTTACTAGATTACTCAGAGTGGCCTCAAGCTTGTGATACTCTCCCAAGTCACTAAAACTATATGTGTGCCCCAAACACCTGGTTGTTAAGGATATTCTCAGATGGGATTGGGGATTATGGATGGGGTAAAAATTATGGTGGTCAAGACCAGAGTAATTCCAGAGAGGTGGAAGGAATCACCTGTCTTAGGAAGGGGCAGGTAGATGAGTTGTGGCTTTCTGAATCACAGGAAATCCCTAGGTGCCTTCTGGGAGGGGCTGTATAAAGAAAAAAGACACCTTGTTCCATTTCTTGGGAAAGGGAGTTCAAAAGCTTGTTTGGAATAACAGTGGGTATAGTTCAAACTCAAAATCCAGAAGTCTATCAGCAAATCAGTTCTAGGAGAAGCCTAGGGAATGGACAAGCTAAGGGGCTCAGAAGGGCCCAGCAGTGGCCTGGCCAGCCATGGCACTTCCCAAATCTCCAGGACTTATCATTTTTCACTTTCCTTAAAGGTCCTAGAAAATTTACTTTTTCCAGGGCTGGAACAGGTTGGCCTCAGGTTTCCAGGGCCAGCATCAGCCCTTGTTGTCTGGGAATCCACTTACAGCTGTGTTTCCAGCGTTCACGGAGCCCCAAGAGCTGACACGTGTGAATGGGCTGGAGCATGTGCTGGCTGCTCCATTCCCCACCCGCAGCTCCCTCCCAGGTCTCTTTCCACTCTTGTCCTCTTCTGCACCTTCTCGGTCTTTCTCACAGCCCTTGCCATATTTAGTAATTCTACACTTCCCCAGCCTTCACTCGTCACTCAGTAAGTGCTGTGAGAGGGGACTGATGTTTGTTTTTGTCCCCATTGTAGCCCCAAATCCTGACACATGGTCTGCCTCAGGATGAATTGGAACAGTGAATAAAATCAAAAAGAAAACAATAAGAATGAAGAAAGAAGAATTAAGGTCAATCTACAAGAAACTAGGGCTATATTCCTGTTTTGCTAAAGCTAATGTCATTTGGTGAACAACTCCTTCTTGTGTGCCGGTCCCCATCTGCTGCCAGGAGACCATGATAGAATGAAAAGTCCTGCTCCTGAACCACCTTCCTTTGCCACCTTTTCCAGGCACAGCCTGTAATTACTCTATCCCAGCAGAGGTTTTATGTTTGCATTTGATACTGGGAATGATAACAACTTTATGGAACAATAAATAAAATAATGGCTATAAAGTACATTATTATATGATCAGAGATAAGCAAAGGCTAGCTGATTCTTCCTTCTTCTTAGATTTAATCAAGGTTTAGTTTCTTGCTTGCAAATACTAGAATTCAAATCCAAGCAAATTTAAACAGCAAGGGATTCTAACAGGCAGGCTCCTGAGGTGTCTCAGAGTCCAAGGAGCCTTTGGAAAGCTTGGTTTAGGAGGGGGACTAGGCAATTCTGGGGCCTAAGCAGTGGGGTTTTCTAAACCTCCTTGTAAGTGAATCACATGTGTTTGAAAAAGGAGAATTCTGACTGGTTCGTTGGCCAAGTGCATAGCCCTGCTTGATTGGTCTAGGGAGCAGGGGCTTTTAGAATGAATATGGACACTCATGAAAACAGAAGAAAGACCAATGAAGTAGAGAAAGGACACCAGGGAAAAGAAGGAGGACAGGGAAAGGGGAGGCCCTTATGTTATGTGCATGTTTGAATACGTCACAATAAAGCCTACCATTATGTATAATTGTAATGCACAAATAAAAGTTAACTGAAAGAAGTGAACATGGGAACCTAGATGACCCCTCCTATGGGAGAAGGTGACCATAGTTAAACAACTGGGACAGGTCATCAAGAGGTGACCTGTTTCATTTTACCCTTCTATGTTGCTTCTTCCACAAGACTATCCTCAAATTTCCAGCTGGTGATATTAATTGGGTCCTCTAGCAATATTTTACTCTTCACTTTGGGCATTTATGCCATTGATTGTAAGTTGGGATAATGCATACATCTGTTGCTTTCCTTCCCAACTTTTGCATCTCTCAAATGCAGGGGCCTTATCTGGTTTTTCTCTTGGGTTTCTACAATAAGCACAATGAGCAGTATATTTTAAGAATTATGTCTATGTATATATGATTTAGTTAGTGGTCATAAGTCTACACAAATCACAGAGTAAATGCTCCAAGATATGCAAAAATAAACTGTACTCCTTAGTGAGTTACTACCCTAATGACTAAGTTTCTGGCATTGAAGGTAATGACTGATATATTCATTCACTGAGGATTATGTTGCATCCCTCCTAATGCCAGATGCCAAGCTGAGCCAGGATCCTGCTTCCTTAATCTACTGACTTAGGTGTTGGCTCAAAGGGGTGGTCTTTGAGAGATGAAATCACATCCAACACATTAGACACAGCAGTCAAAATACAATTCTTATTCTACTTTCCCCAGTAATTTGATAAGTATTTCTTACTTTACTATAGTAATAGTAAGAGAAGAACTTGTTTTGGTGCAACCTTTAAAACAATTCATTCCTTGTATTTTACTCTGGACTTTAGATCAGTCGTATTGTCTCACAGCAAATTGTACAGTTGTACAGTTTTCCGAGATGCAAGCCAAATATTCAAAAGAATTGCTGGCTTGATAATTGAATGCCAGGAACTGAAAAGTCCATGAATCTTGTTTCATGAGACTTTGGATAGCAGCTATTTTTTTTTTCTGAGGGGCTATCATTTGACTTTAAATGAATATTTTATTGGATCTGTTGGAAATGTTTTTCTTTGAAAAACATTCATGGGTGTAGGCTCCTGCTGGTTTCCCTCCATTTCAGAGCCTAAGAGTTATGCTGGATTCAGCTTTTCTAATCCTGGGAAGAAACACTCTCAACTTTAAAATCAAGGCACAGTTTTTTTTTTCATCTTAAAAAAGAAACCTAATGGATATCCACTTTTTTGCTTAAATGAGGATCAGTAGAACTGAATTAAATCTTAACAATTTGACTGTGTGTTTTATGCAAAATTTATTCTATCATTATTAAAAACAACTTGGTCTTGAAGAACATGAAGTCAATAAGCTTGCTATTTCCCACCAGGTAAAGTGTCAGTTGTGTTCATTCTGTGTTCTGTGAACCTGCAGCCTTAGACTAGGAAATCAAGGATAGAATGTGTCAAAGCTCCACATAACTGTCCCAATGAAGATGAGTGTGTTTTTCCACATGTGTAACAAACAGGTAAAGTAAATTATTACTTTGGCTCTAGGATAAATGGTCCAATGGTTTTAAGCAGCAAGTCCTCCAAAATATTATACCATCAGCAATGGAATAAGTCGAAATTGCCTACCACCTGAAAAGATGCAATAGGATCAACATAACTTCTGTAATTTTCTGCTGCTCTCATTTGGATGTTTAATGTACCCCAAAGGTCCATACGTTAAAGGCTTGGTGCTCAGAGTAGTGCTATTAGGAGGAACTTTTCAGAGGTAGGGCCTAGTGGGGGGTCCTTATGTCATTTGGGACATGCCCTTGTAGGGGACTGTGAGACTCTAGTCCCTTCTTCCTCCTCTCTTTTGCTCCCTAGCCATGAGGTAAGTAGTTTTGCTCTGTCATGAGCTGCCCACTATGATGTGCTACCTCATTAAAGACCCAAATCAGAGAGATCAATCAATCAAAGGCTGGAACCTCCAAAACTATGATGCACAGACAATCAGTACTGAACAAGAAGAATGCAAACTCAACTGTGCATCCCCATGTTGTGGTTATAAACTCTCCATTTTCGTGACCAGACATGAAAATGGCAAGACACAGTGTGAAGCAAAAGTCACATATTTATCTGTTCTTCAGCAACATAAAAGATACTTTTAAAATAAACTTGGAAATAAACGTAGGGTAAACAAGGAATCCCTTCCCAAGAAGAGACCTACAGAAAACCTGGTATGAGTGGGTGGATGGAGGACAAGGAAGCAGTTGGAGGAGATGGGATATGTGTGTGGTTCACACAAGTGATCAAAAAAAACCACAGAACTGAGCCTGGGTATATGAGGCACTGAAGGATGGCCCTGCATGGCCAAAAACCTGTCTTGTGTTGGTAGGTGATGTGGAAAGAGATGGAATGTTTCTGGCCCCTATCTTCCTACACTTGCCTGAAAATATGAAGAAAATAAGAAATAGAGTCAAGAAATTAGGAAAAGACAGAATGATCAGAACACATCTTAAGAAAGAGGAAATTAGATGCAGATAAGGAAACCCGTCTGATGACAATGCATAATGCTGGAGGTCATGGGGCCAATAAGAAAAAAAGTATTCTTCCAAGGAAGGTCACAACCTCAAGGCAAACAGATAACTCTTGGCAGGAAACACAACCTCTGGGTTCTTTCAGAGTCTGAGCTGCCAAAACCTGAGATCACACTGCATGACAATGGGAGGCAGAGAGTCTGGGCTAAGCGAGGAAGCACAGTTATGCCATCGTTGTGGTTTGGATTGGTAATGTCTCCCAAAGCCTCATGTACTTGGAGACTTGGTCCCTGATGAAGCAATGCTCAGAAGTGAGGCTTTAAGTAATGACTGGATCACGAGGACTCTAACCTTAGCAGTGAATTAATCCACTTCATGGATTAATAATTTGAATGGATTTGCGGGTAGGTGGGACCTAGTTGGAGGAAGTAAGTCACTAAGAGTTTACCCTGGAAGGGTTTACCTTGTCTCTGCTCCCTTTCCCACTCACTACTACTACGATTACGACTACTGTTACTACTACTATTTTTCCTCCTTCTCTACTTGCTCCTCTTCCTGTTCTTCCTTCTCTCTCTCTCTCTCTCTCTCTCTCTCTCTCTCTCTCTCTCTCTCTCTCTCTTTCTCTGAATCTTTGCTGCAGAGAGCTGATTAGTTTTCCTCCACCACTTTTTTCTTCCATGATGTTCTGCCTCACCTTAAACCCAGAACAATGAATGGGACCAGCCAACCATGGACTGAAACCTCTGAAACCTTGAGCTCGTTCTGAAACCCCTCAGGTCCTTGCTTTCTGTGTGTAGGGATGTCCTGGTCTAAATGATGAAAAAGTAAGGTCTAAGCAAGAAACTGAAATCCAGTTTTCTTGCTCTGCATGAATGGCAGTCCTGTCATTCAGCAGTATGCCTGCTCCTGGGGATATATGTCGTCCGTCCAAAGGATGGCCTGGGAAACCATGATGGACACTCTGATAGAAGCAAGCCTATTTTTTAAATGCCACTAAGTTGGTTAATTTTGTATGCAGAGAAATAATTGTATGTATTTATCCAAAGGAGGAAGTTGATGTTCTAAACAATAGGTCCAGCACATAAAGCAACAGAAAAGCTCCAGACTGATAGAAAAGCCTCATTAGTGCCTGGAAGAGGAACTCACTGGGCAAACTGGAAGTTTAAGCATGTATTCCAATGTGTGATAGTCAAGTTATGCCCACTTGGACCATGTGTGCTCTGCTAAGCAGAAAAATGGAGGGAATAGTCCTGTGGGTTGAAATAAGACTCCTTTGTATTCTGTTCATAATCAAGGTCTCCATGGGGTTGGGAGTTGTGCCATTGTCTCTGGATACTGCCAAGTCCTGTGCAGAATTGTGGGAACATGCTCCTGACCCCAAAATGCTTCCATCTTCATAATACTCTGCAATATGTACTCTTTAAAGAAAGGGATAGAAGTCCCTCTAATTTGAAAGATGCAGAAAAGCACGGAGATTAAGTAAGATTAAAACTGGCTTGGGGTAAATAGTGCACATAAAGGAAGAATAAAATAAAAAGGCAAGGCAATTTATGAGCTGTCCAACAGCTGTAGCTCACTTTGATGAGCCAAAGGAATATGAACCAGTTATTAGAGAAAAATACCACACCAGCTTTCGTTAGCAAGAAGGAGGAGTTGGCTAAAACACAGAGGAAAGGAAATTCAAATGGACCCTCATTAGTGCTTGAGTCTGGTTTGTAGCATTTAAAGCTCTTTTGAGACCCAGAGGGAAAAAAAAATTAAAAGGGAAAGCGCAACATCAAATTGGGGTCATACAGAGCCATCATTTGCAATGATTTAAATGCACACTACATACAAAGTAAGCCTGAATGCAATTTTAAAAATTTACAAATGGTAATGCTTTGAGTGGAACTGAAAAGATATTGCATCATTGTCAAGATTTCAAGGACAACAGCTGTTTTTTTTAATCACTCCAAATAAGTTCACTGTTACCCATAAGCCAGATCCACATAAGACAGGATGTAAAAAATGTCAAAAATTATAAAGTAAAAGAGAGGTATACTAGTTAAGAATTAGGCCTGCATCAAAGAAAGAGAACCAATAGGAGTTTTATTACCTAAAAAATAGGGCATTTTTTGTTTATTTGTTTTGGGTTTTTATTTGTTTGTTTGTTTGAGCAGGTGATCCTGTGGAGTCAGATGACTTTGTTTTTCCCAAGTGGTCCTGGAACTCAGACACTGTGTAGTGGTCTTGCTCCATCATCCCCATGCTGTACCTTTGTCTTTATGTTTGAAGATGGTTCACCCCTTAGAGTGTCTGAATCCAGGCCATAATCAGGACCAGGAAGAGGAGAAGAGCATGCAGCTTCCTTTTAAATGCATAACCAGGGAGTTTCAGGTACAACCTCTCCTCCAACACTACTAGTTTCAATGTAGCCACATAGCTACACTGAGCTATCTAAGTCTAGAACTAGCTGGGAAAGTATATGCTAAGACTGATATAGAGGCAAAGGAAGAGGTAGCAAATGGGTGCTGGAAACAGCACTGGGCTTCCTTCCGATATCTTGCTCCACTAGCCCCTGAGCTGGTGCCTCTATCATATGTTCAAAACTGGCCCAGCATCAGCTCAGTTGCATCTCAGTTGCATCTTCTCCAGTGGGAGAAGGAAGAAGCATGTGTACTATGGGCAGTTTCTTTGAAGACGAGACTTGGGAGTTGTACAGGTTATTTCTGGTCAGTTTCATTAGCGAGAACAGTCTTACAGCCTTATCTAGCTGTAAGAGATACCAGGAAACGTCTGGGGCATGTCTGGGGCTGTTAAAGCTCTACAAAGAACAGGAATAAAGAAGAATAGATATGGGAAGACAAGTTGAAGTCTAGAATACAAGTATTAGAAAGCATAATTACTGAAAATCTGTTCAGCCTACTTATGATACTATCAAATAATTCTTAGATCCTCATGGATTTATGGTATTTGTAATTATAAAGATCTTTATTAATCAAATGTGCATACAGCTGGATTCCAAACTTGGAAACAGTTGGTGTGGTCTTAAGAAATGACGATGATTTTCGTTAGAAACAATTTGTCATTTAAATGGCATTTTTAAAGCAATTTTGTTTATGTTTGAGTGGCTTAATTGCAAAAGGGCAATGCAATTTCAGAATACAGTTTCCCAAACTGTGTTTTGCGTATGTCCTATGAAATAATTTTGGAGAACAGATGCATGATCTCTTCCCCTTGACAGTTCCACAGAACATATTGCACAGTAAAGCTCTTATAAATTCTGAAGGAAAATGACTTGATTAACTTTTTTAACCCCAAATATGCCAAACTTATTTGATCAGAGTCCCTTCTTACTTTTTTACCTTTCTGTGCAATTAGCATTTCATGGGACACATTTGCACAATCACTTTTTAACAGAGTAGATATCCTGAAAAAATGAGCACTATGCACAATTTATTAATCATTACCTGTCATGAGGAATACTGAATTGCAAAGAGTGAGAATTGGTTGTCTAACTTTGAGTTACCCAAACTCCTTAGATACCAGTTTTATACCATGATAAGAGGGAATTTAGCCAGATTACATCTAATTCTAGGTATTAGAGAATATGCCTCTTCTGTCTCTGTCACTGCGTACTGAATAGACCAACATGATCATGATTTTTGCTAACACAGTTTCTCGGGATAAGAACTGGGTCTGTCTTTCACAGTCAGTTGCCAGAGAAGACCCAGTGTCTTCTGGGTCTTCAGGAGACCCAGAAACAGACTAACCCACTTAAATCTAATGTATGAAATATGATATGTCAAGAGCTTTGTAATGTTGTGAACAACCAATAAAAAAAAATGAGTGTGCTCTGAATGAGTGAGTGAATGAAAGAATGGATGGATGAATGAAGGCGGTCCTAAAAGAAGAGGTAATATAACTACCCTTAGGGTAATGACATACGATTGATCTAATACAGAGGAGCTACTGAGCAAATAATGTCAGTTGATTTGCTCACCTAACCAGAAAGTGGCAGGAAGGGACAAGAACTCCAGGCACTTGCCCCAGTACCCTGTTCTTCCCTCCATACCACAACTTCTCATTCAGTGATGGACCTGAGCAATGTCATAGCCATGAATCAGGCTAGGAAACAATGGCTATATGTCAAATAATTTGCAAAGGCTAGTGTTCTACATTGCTATTGTATTGAAATTTAATGCTTATGAGAAATCTTCATCTTTTCATCTAGGGGAAATGTCCACTAAAATGTTAAGGGGAAAAAACAAAGATTCAGAATCTGTGGATAGAGCATATTGTTGAAGGTCCATTAAAAAAGTGTCTAGGACTGGGGATGTGGCTCAAGCGGTAGCGCGCTCACCTGGCATGCGTGCGGCCCGGGTTCGATCCTCAGCACCACGTACAAACAAAGATGTTTCATCCGCCGAGAACTAAAAAATAAATATTAAAAAAAATTCTCTCTCTCCTCTCTCACTCTCTCTTTTTTTTAAAAAAAGTGTCTAATGGAAGTGGAGGGTAGAAGAGTGGTCATCAGAGGCTAGGAAGTGTGGTGGGAAGGGAGGATAGACAAAGGTTGGTTACAGGGACAAATAGGAGGATTAAGTTCCAGTGTCCTGTGGTATAGTGGCGTGACCAGTTAACAATAATTTATTGTATATTTCAAAATTGTTAGAAGACTTTGAATGTTCCCAATACAAAAAAAAAATGTAAATGTCTGAGGTAGTGTATAGGCTAATTACCTTGATTTGATCATTGCACATTGTATACATGTAACAAAATATCACACTGTACTCCATCTGTTATTGTGTCAGTTAAATATTATTATGCATCAATTATTACAATTGACATGATTATGAGTCAAAGCAATTTGTATAAACATAGGCATGAGAAAAACTGAAAGGAAATCTACCGGTTCACTAATAATTTTCATTACTTTTGTAATTTTTATGGGAGTAGAGTTATGAGTGACATTATTATTATTACTTTTGTTGTTGTTCTTTTCAGTGAGTAACTTGGCCTTCAATGTTTATCAACATTGTCACATTTTCATTAACTGTTCACCTCTACTTCACTGGCCCAACAGCCCAATGGTACCCTTTGTACTCTGCCTAACTGTGTCACCAGCTGCAAGCCAACTTGTTCTAGGTGTCTCCATGCAGTAGAGCAGACCAAGGGAGGCACAGCTGGAAGTGCCTGTTGACTGCACTCTTGCAGCTGGATCACACATCTCAGCATTGATTGTAATGTGGGAGCCGGTGCCCCACAGCCCAAGTCCAGCTCCCCTCCGCACACGGTCAAGCTCCATTTTAGTCTCCTGGCCTCTCCCATAGTTACAGAAGAGCTGCACTTCCTCAGTTTGCAATACAGGCACATTGTTTCGAAAGTCATCAGCCCTTCCTAGAGAGCTTGCCTTGGCAACAGAGAAGTGGCACTGTTGTGCTGAGGTTTCCAGGTTTCAGTGAGCACCAATTTAATGGTGTCTTTTGTAATGCTAAAAACAGAGAGGATTTGCCAGGAAGCCATTGGAATGTTCCAGCACTTAAAAATGAGTTTTGAATTAGGCAGGGAACCACAGAAGCCTCTTAACTAAATAAAGGGAATGGTAAAAGGAACAATCGCCATCATTTTACTTATGCTTTGATGGAAGAATCAGAATATCCCAAAGTTAATCAATTTATACTCGCGCGCGCGCGCGCGCGCGCGCGCGTGTGTGTGTGTGTGTGTGTGTGTGTGTGTGTGTGTGTGTCTGTAAGTGCTTGTGTGCCTGTGTGGATGTGCACAGGCATAGGGACATTTCTGAGCTTCTCAGAGGATGGTCTGGGTTTTTGGTCCCTTCCCTAAGAGTCCATATGCATTTCAAAACGAACTAAATCTTAAATAAGGCTGCAAAATGTGTGGCTTATTTTCAGTGTTTACTTTGAAAGACACTTTAAACACACATGAGCTTTTTCTGGTAATGTGTATTGTCTCATTTGGACACAATATAGAAAGTCTAAAGCATGTGTCCTGCTGTGCCAAACAGTCCCAATCCCCATAAAGCCTCCTTCAGGCTTTTCTCCCACAGAGGCCTGTGAAGGAAGAGGGACCACAGAAGCGAGACAAGGGCAGGTGCTGGCCTAGGACAGACATTCCCAGACATTGAGAGCTGGGATGTGCTTGCTTCTTGGGGCATTTCCCACTCTGGGCTGACCCCCAGCTGCTAGAAGGAAAAAAACAGACAGAATCACAAGATATGGACACTGTGGGCTAGACTTCCCTGATCCATAGAGGCTGCAATTTTCCCCCTCAGCATGGGTAGATCCAAAGGCTAAACCTCCCACAGTACTGGAGCCAGCGGCTGGCCAAATTCAGACAGCCTGGGGAGCCCCATGCATGGGAGAAAGCTTTCCAAGTCACAAAGCGTGAGATTTGATTAGCCTTATCGAAGTTGCAGGACCACAACTGCAGCTCAACTTCTGCTCTGTGCCCAACCTTGCCTTTCCATCTGGAGGCCACTACTCTGCTAGATGCAAGAGTTGGATTGTGGATAACCGTTCAGGAGGCTCCCAGGGAGGATGGGCACCGGAGGAATCAGGGAACAGACCAAGCACAGAATGGGGGTTAAGGGCTCGGCCTGGTAGAGAAGACTCCACCGGCTGTCCCAGGAAGAGGAGGGGTGAGGGTAGGGAAGGGAGAGCAGGAAGCCAAGGCATGTCATCCACATACAAGAACCGAAGCAAGCAGGACTTGGAGTGAGACCAGGACTTGTGGTGGCAGGGATTTTCACACACTGAAGATAGGTGTTCCAGAATGGTGGACACATAGGGTCCTGAGCAGTTCAGGGGCTGTGGTGGATCCTTTTTGATACCCTGACCACAGCAGACCCAGGACCTAGTATCCCAGGAGAGGATATGCAAAGGCAAAGGAGGATAAGTTGTAAAGATACTTTTGACTCACAGGGACAAAGGACTGTATCCCTGTGTCCAGGCTGTTTTCCAGTGTTAGGTAGCTAGTCAGTCATAAATAGGGGTTGAGAGGTGGGGGCTAAGGTTAACCCCCCCACACCAGGCATAATTATATCCCTTCAAGAAAAACTTATTTCAAGATCATGTCACACCCTACCAGGTGGCCTTGACTGTCCATTATCATGAAATTATCACCATTCCCATCACTCTGGCAAAAAAAAAAAAATATCAAGATCCTTACAAAGCATGCTTTCTGAGGGCTACTCAAAGGATCATAAAATGATGAAGAGGGCAGGAAATGGAAGCCAAACAGGTGTGGGGGGTGGTTACTCAATTTCCTTAACTCCTGTTCTGTGATCACCATACCCTTCTGTCTACAGGAGGTCCATGCAATTCCCATGCTGTCAGTCAAAAGCCAAGAAGAAGAGGTGGACCTTGGTGGAATTTTCTAGAAACTTCCTTGGGAACCCCAATAGAACCAGAGGGCAGGAGGAGCACACAGTCCTTCTCCTCTGTGAGAAGGACTAAATCTAAATGAGTAAGTCAGTACCAATACAAACCTATGATCTAATCTACAGACCACATTCTCCCTTGAGAGTGTTGCTTTTTCCCTTTCCCTATTCCTTCTAATAACTCATGCCTGTTACTCTAAGTGACATGTCTGAAATCTTTCTGGTGTGATTGCAAGAATCAGGGCAGAGTGGGGGCCTTAGTACCCGGCAAAGTTTAACAGCAGGCAGTGCCCTGTAATACCAGCTCTGTGAAAAGGGCTATGCCTCCAGACACCTGACAGAACGTTTTCTTCATTGCTTCTTGTGCCCTCCCAGGAATGCCCCCTATTCACACTCACATGATCAGGCTACCTGGGCTACACTCAGCCTCATCAAATATGCCTTATCCTTAAGACCCCTGTGTCTTCCACTGAAAACACATGATAGATCTTGAAAGGCTAAGGTTCGTCGGCAGAGATTAAAATGCACACACACAGATAGCAGTGACAAAGATGAAGCACTTTACTGCAAGCTGGTTCTAGCTTATATAGAAAGTGAGAGTCAGTTATCTTAAACCAGGAAGCTCCCGGGGCCAATCATAGTAAAGGTCAGATCATCACCTACGGTGCATGCACGTCCACCCTGCATAAGATTCATGGGGGCCACGAGCTGTCCACGATCACGGAAGACCGGAGGACCAATTAGAAAATTTTCAAAACAACTTGTCATCCGCCCACTGGCAACTTGCCTGCCGCCATGTTGCATTAGGGGCTCCTTATCTGAAAGGCCCGGGGGGTTCTAGCCGCCCACTGGCAATTTGCCCACCGCCATGTTTGAAAGGCCCCGGGAGTTCTCAGGGAGACTCCCAACAGATCTCATCTCTGATTGTGGAATATAGCCCCAGGCCCAGTGGAATGCAGCCCACCCACTAGTCCCCTGGCAACTGGTGGAGTCAAGGCAGGTGGCAGCCAAAAGGCAATCTTTAGTGACAAGGGTCTGTGGCTTCACCTGGCCTGGACTTCAAACAGGTCCCTCCTTGGGCAACTGTGTCTGTGAGAAGGGACCTCTTTGCAGAGGCTGGAGCTCCCATGGACATCAGGAAGCACAACGCACTGGGATGGCTGAGAAGAGCCAAACTTCAAGAGGCCCCCTACCAGCTCCCCCAGGTCAGATAGAAGTGCTGCTCAGCGAACCGCAAGTTAACAATGCAATGCCATGTCAAAGTCCTTTCTGTACCGTGTACCGGGTAATAAGGACAAAATCAGAAGTGAAAGTTGGATCAGAAGGTGACCATCCATGGAAATATCACACTGTGCTCCATCAAAGTGTGCAACGATTATGTGTTGACTAAAAAGAAAAAAAGGAACAGTCTAGACACAACTTAAAAAAAAAAAACCTGTTTCAGACTTGAAGAACCTTTATAGGTAGAGTACAAAAAAGAGTACAAAGAATTCCCAGATGTATCTTTCACTCAGAAAGATAAAACTTTTTCCACCTTGTCTTGCTTTTCTCAGGGAATTGTCTTATTTTTCTCTCCTCAGCCCCTCCAGGAAAGCTGCTTGGGGCATGAATACCCATGTTCTTAGCAAAAGAGGGAGGCTAGAGCCTAACTTCCCATCTATCTTTCACTCACTCAGATGTGAGCATCTTTACTATTCTTTATTCTATCTTCTCCCCATGCCTCTAAATTCTTCAGTGAATGTCCCCTAAAACACAAACACTCTCTAACTTTAAAAAAAAATCTAAATTGGTAAGTCAGTACCAATACAAACCTATGATCTAATCTACAGACCATATTCAGATTTCATAATTGTCCCAATAATGTCCCTGATGGGAAAAGAAACCCTGGGTCCTGTTGCATTTTGCTGACATCTCTTTGGCCTTCTTTAACCTAGAATGACTCTTCACCTTGTTTCACATTTCATGGCCTGGCCATTTTTGATGATTCCAAGTCAGTTTCATAGAATGAGCCTTACTCTGGACAGGCTGTTTATAAACTTGTATCACAGGCCAATCCTCAGTGTCCTTAGCCAAAAGACACGGCCCTGTCTCTGAATGCCTTTCACTTAAATCTCAAGATGCGAGTTCTGCTTTGATAAACGAATAGGAACTGTACTTTTGGCAGGCCAGTAGTTCTGCAAATTCATCTTTGTTAAAGCAATGGCAGCCTTCCCCGCTCCTCTTGTTCTTCTCAGGGAATTGTTTCCTTTTTCTCTGCTCTGCCCCTCCAGGAAGGCTGCTTGGGGCATGAATACCCACATTCCCAACAAAAGAGGGATGCTACAGCCTAACTGCCCGTCTAGTGACAGGGAACATTCTGAATGACAAGAATGTATTTTTCTTCATGGAAAAAAAATAATAATAAAAAAAACAGGTACGTTGTGGCTCACCATCCCTTGAGGGGCCCCGGTTGGAGCACTGATGTTTATCAGAACCCCAGCGTTGTTGAAAGCTGGAACCACCACAGTCAAATCCCTTTAGAACCATTCATATTCTGTGGCCATCAAGTGATTTGCATAAATCTGGTTTGCATTGCTGTGAGGACGCTAAAGAAAAAATAAGAGGATAAAAATATTAGTCTGAGTCACTTGATTTCTTACAGAGGCTTTAGATTTGAGGTCATTTGGAGCTCAAACCATGAGCTCATCAAGCAAAGTCCCCAGGCCCTTTCATTTTCCTTTCTGCCCAGGAGGTCTTCTTAGCTCACGACCATACCTGCCCCCTGGCTGCCCATCCCTCCAAAAATCTAATTATACAAACGTGTTGATCATACCTCCTCTCCAGGAAATATGTCCATTTTAAAAATAAGTGCAGTAGCAGAATCGCAAAAACTGTATTCAAAGAATTAAGTGAACCACTGTTATAGTAATGGTTAAAAACAAAACAAAACAGGAAAGTCACTTTAATCAATGTAACTATGCCAGAAAGATATGGAGGAGCTGAGTACTCATCCCTGTCTTTGAGGGGTTGACAATGACCTTGAGGTTTTATAGAAAGGGATGAATGAGGGCAAGGGCTGGGGGTTTGCATAGCCAAAGGTTTCTCACAGCTGCCAAAGCAGATGATCTTGATTAGGAGTGGCCATGATTTGGGGATTGATCATATGGGTCTTTGTGGGCATCAGAAAGTTGTTATTGCCTACAAAGTAGCTCCAACTCATCATAAGATATTTATTAATCAGACCTATTCCTGGAATTCAAGGTAGCTCAGAGTAAAGGAGACAGATGCAAAATGATAGTAAATTTGTCAAGTCTGTTATCCTGCTTTTAGCCACCCATTGTTCACTTGCAGGCAAAAGTGAAGATTCTAAGCCCCTATTACAACCTTAAGTCTCCTATACCAGGTATGTCCCATCTTCTGTGATCATTCTGCCAGGACTCTATCTTCTGAGAAACAATAGGAAGAGTTGAGGCATATCAAGTTGTAGACATAGTGCAGCCTCTGTCTTCCACCGCCCCCTCCCTGGCAGCATCTCAAATGAATCCTTGCACTCTCTTCCTCCAAGCTATTTAGAGGTCTCAGGACCTATGTAGCCACTGCCATTCTTTGGAGCAGAAGCCTCTTTGCCATCTCTGACTTGAGAATTTAGTCCAGAAAAGCTTCATGGAAGAAGAGGCATGACTTGAGCTGCAAGAATAGGTGCAGGGCCCAAAGACATGGCTAGGTCCATTCAGGAAACCGTGGAGTCAACTATCATTCTTCTCTTTTCTCTCCTTCAATGTGAGATACAGCTATATGGAGATGAAGTTTAAAAAACTAAATTATTTGTTACTTAGAGTTCCATGTTCCAGCTTGCAGTGGTATCTTTGGAATGAAAGAAAATGGAATGGTAAAATGCTGCCTGGCCCCATCCACATCTACCTCCAGAATCTAAAAGGTCACCAGCAGACATATCTGTGTATGTCAAAGGCTCAGCAGGTCTCTTTTCCTGAGGTTCTCTCACCTGTGTGTGGTTGGCTCAGAGGGTGAATAAGGAGCATACCTCACATGAGCAATGCTCATACAAATGATGGGTGAAGACCCCGCCTTCCTTGGCCATCGGTGGGACAACTTTAAGGCACATCATACACAGTCTCCTGAGGGCCTGTGGGTTGAAGCCTCAGTTGCCTGAGATGATTAACAGCTCATCCTTCCCATTCCATCAGCCTTCCTCCTTTCCCTCCTCCACTCCCTCATACTGCCCCTGGTCACCTTCCAAATACAGTTCCTGCTGCCATGGTTGGCCTCAGGGCTCTTCAAATTGGGGAGCTCACACTAACCATGGTGCCTTGATCATGGGTAACAGTGATCTCCTTGTATTTCTTTTTTTTCTTCTATTAGCAAAGGTGAATGCAGCCCTGAGGATGGAGGCACATCTTTTCAGTCATAGGCCACTGCAGGGGTAGTGGATAAAGCAGACCCTGAGGCAGGGAAGAGATTGAATTTATTTCCCAGCTCCATTCACTCCCACGGACACCATTTTCCCCTATTCAACCTCTAAGTGTGAGGAGGGGCTGCCTAGTCCCTGCTCCTGAAGGACATTCCTGAGAAAGAAAAAGGCCAAGTCCTGCCCTGGAGCTAGCTCACTAGCTGATCTCCCTTGAACTGCCATGACCAGACAATTAGTGCTCAGTTGGAGCTGCTCTTACTCAAATTCTCAGCTCCTTGTCCAAATCTAAACAGCACAGTACTCACAGGAAGAACATGCTGGGATAGCTCTCCTCTGTCCCTGCCCCCTGCCTTTGCTATGGGGTAGAGCAAGCAGAGAGGTGCTCAGGAAATCCTCAAGAGAGGCTTTGATTAAAATGGGCCCAAGGTCAGGCAGCACTGAGAGGTTTAGGGTTGGGTTCTGTCTTTTAAAGATTCCTTATGAGTAATCGCAAAAACAAATCCTGTAGTGGTGGGGAATAAATGAGCTCCAAACACCCAGCTGAGGTATCTAAGACAGGGTTGAGTCATTTTATAGTTTCTTCCTGAGACTGTCCTAGAAGGTGGGAGGCATGATGGCACTACATTTTATTGGACATAAACATTACATTAAATTTATGGGTAGGAAAAAAAAACACTCCATTTTATTTTCAGCTTAATTAACCTTTACTGAAATGCCACAGTCCCTCAGGAATGGGGCTTCCTGAGGTGCCATGGATGGGAGGCACAGAGTTCCAAGCAGCTGAGCCCTCGGCTACAGCTCACTATTAAGGCAGAGTTAGGTGGATTTGCTCATGTGGATTCCTGGAGACTGAGATCAGAGCCTAGGTCATAGGCTCTGTGTGGTATGGGCTAGAGGACACCTTTCTCCTTTCTCACCAAGGCAGTTTACATCCTGATCAGGTGCCTTCCCTTGCTTTCCACTCTCCCATCAGAAAAAGGCTTGAAAGAGGAAAAAAATATGCAAAGCAGGCTACAAGGGCATCCTTTGAATCCACTGAAGGAAAAAAACTTGTTCTTTCCATATGATCTCCAAAAGGCGCAAGAGTGCAATCATCCACTCTCACTCATTGGATTCAGGGTGCTGGGGCCAGCACCCATGTGCTCACCCTCATGGCCAGTGATACTTTGCATTTCATAACCCTTATAAGAAATTGATTTGTCCTCACATCTAGTGTTCTGATTTGCCTACATTATCCTTTTTAAAGTGACTAAAAGAATTATTCCACATTAATTCTAATTTGACATTAATTGCAAATAATACTTTTGGTGAGAGGGTCATAATTCAGCTGACTTCTGGAGATTAGGAAAAGTTTTAATGCTATCAGGTCTAGGGAGAAAGCACTTTTGAGGGAGGAAGTGGTCAGTAATAGAAGATGGTACTGTGGGTGGCCTTGGATTCATAGGTGGGTTCTCACCTGTCCACCATAATGTGATCATTATTACCTACTTATCAGAAAACCAGTGGCTTGACATGTTGTCTATGAAAAAATTCCAAGAGAATTGATAAAATAATGTAAGAATAAGTGATTATAGTTAAGTTTGCAGGATATGAGGTTAATGTACAAAAGTCAATAGGTTTCTCATATACCAACAATAAACAAGTAGAAATTGGAATTAAAAACATAATATCATTGATATTAGTACCTCCAAATGAAATACTTAGGTATGAATCTAATAACTTTGATAAAAGAAATAAAAGATTAACTAAATGAAGAAATGTTCCATATTCATGGATAGGAAGACTCAACATTTTTAAGATGTCTGTTCTTCCCAAAATATTCTATAAATTAAATAAAATCTGAATATAAAGCTCAGCAAATTATTTTGTGGATATTGAAAAACTGATTCTAAACCCTATATGGAGAGTCAAAAGACCTGGAAGGACAGACACGTATTTTTTAATTGATTTTTTTAAAAAAAATAATAGCAGAATGCATTACAATTCTTATTACACATATATACCACCATTTTTCATATCTCTGTTTGTATAAAAAGTACATTGACACTCAATTCATGTCTTCATACATGTACTTTGGATAGTGATGTTCATCATATCCCACCATCCTTGCTAATACCCTGCCCCTCCCTTTCCCTCCCACCCCTCTGCCCTATCTAGAATTCATCTATTCCCCCCATGCTCCCCCTCCCTACCCCACTATGAGTCAGCCTCCTTATATCAGAGAAAACATTAGGCATTTGTTTTTTTGGGGATTGGCTAACTTCACTTAGCATTATCTTCTCCAATGCCATCCATTTACCTGCAAATGCCATGATTCTCTTTTATTGCTGAGTAAAATTCCATTGTGTACATATACCACATTTTTATTTATCCATTCATTCACTGAAGGGCATCTAGTTGGCTCCACAGTTTAGTTATTGTGAATTCTGCTGCTATAAACATCGATGTGGCTATGTCCCTATAGTATGCCATTTTTAAGTCCTTTGGGTATAGTCTGAGGAGAGGGATAGCTGGGTCAAATGGTGGTTCTATTCCCAGGTTTCCAAGTAATCTCCATTCTGCTTTCTATATTGGCTGCACCAATTTGCAGTCCCACCAGCAATGTATGAGTGTACATTTTCCCCACATCCTCGCCAACATTTATTGTTGTGTGTCTTCATAATAGCTGCCATTCTGACTGGACTGAGATGATATCTTAGAGTAGTTTTGATTTGCATTTCTCTAATTGCTAGAGATGATGAACATTTTTTTCATATATTTGTTGATTGATTGTATATCCTCTTCTGGGAAGTGTCTGGCAGACACAATATTGAGGGAGCATAAGAGCATGGAAGGAGTGACACTGTGCAACTTCATGACTTACAACAAAGCTACAGTAATTAAGATGGTGATACTGGTTAACAAAAAATAAATAAACAAACAAAAAACCACAAAGAGATAAATAGAACAGAACAGAGTACTCAGAAATAAACCCATGTAAATATAGCCAATTGATCTTTAACAAAGGAGCAAAGGCAACATAACAGAGAAAGATGGTCTTTTCAACAAATGGTGCAGGAACAACTGGACAAACCTTTAGGGTTCTTCCCTGCTTAGAAAGTTTGATTCCATTTCCAAAACCGACTCTGTCCATCTTTCATGGTGAACTCTTACATAAAGTCTGTCTCAACAATGCCACAAATAATCTTTGAACAATGCTTTTCTTTCCTCTTGATATCCCTCCCTTCCATCTCTTCTACAGGAAACACTAGTTCAGCATCTGGTATGGCCAAGTACTGTGTTAGATATATAGAGACATTAGCAGAGGCATGTGTGAGTCCTGCCCTTGTACAATTTGGATTCCAACTGGAAAAGAAGTAACATCTAATCTGACATTAAATATATATCCCACAGAGAAGTAGAGTTGTAAACTGGTCATTTGGATGAAGGAAAAGAGCCAGGTCATATGAGGTAAAAAAAAAAAAGAATATGACTCAATCTGAAAAAATTATTTTTTTTATTAAGGTACACAGTGTTCTTGGAGATGGAGGCAGATCTTGCTGGGCCTGCAGGACCAAGTTAAGGGGCAGCATCTTGACATGAAGTATAGTAGAAAGATATTGTGTGATTTAAAGAAGGGACTTTGCAAGCTTTATGTGTGTTTTGAAACAGTGTTGTCATGGACTGGGTTCCCAAAAAGCAGAATGGGGAGAATGTATGTGAGATGTTTATAAAGATTCTTAGAACTTGAGATCAACACGTGAAGGAGGACAGGATGATGACAGGATTGGGCAGAGAGAGGAGCTGAACTATAGTGCAGTCTCAGAGACAGCCTTAACAGACTCCGTGGTGGGCTCTGGACTTGGAACAATCCTTCAAAATTGTCCTTTGGACCTGTTCTGGGCCCAAAGTGTTACCAACAAATATATTTCTCAATAAAACAAACAAAAGAAAGAAAGAGAGAGAGAGAGAGAGAGAGAGAGAGAGAGAGAGAGAGAGAGAGAGAGAGAGAAAGAAAGAAAGAAAGAAAGAAAGAAAGAAAGAAAGAAAGAAAGAAAGAAAGAAAGAAAGAAAGAAAAAGAAAGAGAAAGAAAGACCAGAGCTCAAGTGTGCACCAGCTACTCAGAAGCCTGTAGCATGAGAATTGCAAGTTCAAGGCCAGTCTGGGCAACTTAGTAAGATCTTGTATCTCAGTGATAAAGCACCCCTGGGTTCAATCCCCTGTAACCCTCCCAACACACACACACACACACACACACACACACACACACACACACACAAACACACACACAGCAAGATCAGAAGAGGTTCTGGGGAGGGAATGTTGTTTATCCCCAAGTGACTGGTGGACTATTTCAGGCCCTATAACTTGGAGGGATGGACAGTATGGCAGCACTGGGAATAGGGAAATTGAAACAGAAGTAGGTAGTTCCCACCTATATGCCCACAGTCTCTTGCTACCATGAAAATGGTTTCCTACTACAAGAATCAAGCTTTCTACCTGCTGACTTTCTCTGGCTGCAAGTAGGCTAACCCATGTGTGTGATGGGCTGAGGACTGGGTTAATGCCCCCAGGAAATTCTTTAAGCAATTGTGTGTGGGCATCATGGTTAAATACTTAGGTCCCTGTTCTTTGGTGGGACATCTCTAGAGCTTGTTGCAAACAACTTGACCCTGAGTCCTCAGAGGAAGTAAACTCCAGTTGTCCGCAATGAAAACTTACCTGACTCCCATCTTCTCTGTATCACTTCCCCTCTCTTGCAGATACGTCTTGGAATTGCTCCCAAGGAAACCAAAAACCTCTCTGGGAGAGCCCAGCCTAAGACACAGGCCCAGCACACTGTCTCTCTTACCTTTACGTGACGTGAAAATGTCACCTTGACACTTTTCATGCAGTAAACCTTCCCTGTCTCATCCACTTCCCATCCACAGATGCTTGCTTTGCCAACTACTGTTCAACTACCCCAAACTATCAAGCACACTTCCTTCGGGAAAGCATACGCCTTAATCTTAACTCTGTTTGTTCTAAATTATTTACTAAATTGTAAAACTCACAGAAGGTAAATAGTGGTGGTGCCTGCTCCTCCTCTTTAAAAAAATGCACCTATGGGTGAAGCCATTTGACTACATTCTGAGACACAATAAAATGCAAGAGGATACGTTATTCTATCAATGTGAAACAGCTTAATTACTTACTGAACAGCACAGTTCCAAACATAATTTACCTAAATTGAAAAGAATAAACAGCAGATTTTGAATAGTCAGAATTTGCAAGAGTACATAAGCAAGTAGCTCCCACTCGGAGGCTTAAAATGGTGTCCATGAGAAATTCAGCACTGTAGCTCCAGGTTCAGAACCCCAGAGCCCTTCTAAATGTTTGGTAATTGCTTTAAATGAAAGATCTGCCTGAGACAGGCTGGTGGGACTGGAATTCTGTCACCCTTGTCAACCGAGATACCATGCCAACATCAGGGCTTCCTTGTGATGTGAGTTGCATGCAGATCCTTGTCAGGATTAAAAATTACAACTAGGTGGGAGGTTAAAGGTGCTGGGATCATTTACCCTTGTGAAAAGAAGGCTGATCCCATAGTGTGTTCCAATAGGAAAAGTCCCATGTCCAGATGGTGAACAGCTGTTTCTTTTCCTGAGACAAGGTAGTCATGGGGATTAAGTGTAAATGAAGACTGTCCGGACGGGAAACTCTACTGCCAGTGGAGTGAGAAAGCCCAAGGGAGTCTGTAATCTTTCCATAGAGATGTAAGTTGATGAATAAGACTTAGTTGTTTAACTTTGAGGCTGTGATTAATAGATCATTCTCTGGGACAGACCACGTCATTTTGTGAAAGGTTGTTGTACTATCTTGAAAAATACTCATTAAGTGTTGCAGGGTATATGCATTGTCAAATTCAGGAAATTTGCGCTACTGTGAATGCGGTTGAAGCTGTAACTGAAGAATCCAATTCTTTTTCCTCTTTTGTTTCTGAATTGCACCTTCTTTCTATTTTTAGCACTCCCCTCATATTATTGATGCCTGTGTTTTTAAATATCTGTAATAGTCCTTCTTCTGTCTTTGTGATTTCTTGGACATATAGACATTAAGACCTTAACAAAGCCAGGCATCCTTGTGGGACACCTGGGTCTCTAAGTACTCTCAATTGATTTTTTTGGTACTAAAGACTGAACTTAGGTGTGCTCTGCCACTCTGCCAACTGCGTCCTGAACCCTTTTTTTGTTTTGAGACTGAGTCTTGCTAAACTGCCCAGGCTGTCCTTGAACTTGTGGTCATCTTCCCTCAGCTTCCCCAGTAGATGGGATTACAGTTGCATGCCACCATGAGCTAAAACTTTTTCTTTTTTTCGTGCTGGGGGTTGAACGTCCCCATGCTATGCAAATGTCATACGACTGAGCTACATCCCCAGTTCCCTGACAGATACTTCTTAATGATTCTCACTTTATAATAAAGAGTGAAAACAAAGTATACCAAAATTTTACTAAAAGCACATTTATGACTTGTGAATTGTATCCGTTTTCAATCCTAGCACTATAGCCAGATAGCAACCACACTTGAATTGCATAACTTTAGACATCCTTTGCTACCTAGGAGCCCAATAACAAATGGTGTAAAACAAGGTATTCATGCCTGCCATATAGCATTCCGAGAATTAATTGAGATAATGAACAAAATCCACTCCATCTAGTACTGGTGAGCTCATTTTAATTTTATTCTCATAAAATGAATTAAAAGGGAATCTTGAATTTATAAAATGGGGTTGATTATTGCAGAATACATCAGACAGCAGAGAAAGGAGTGTTTGGGGACAATTTCCTACCCATCTCCTGACTCTGTCAGATGAGTATCTGCTAGACTTGACTGAAGCTAGGCATGTGGTGTCTTTTTCATTTTGCTGTTAATATTTTTCTTTCTTTTTTTATTGGTTGTTCAAAGCATTACAAAGCTCTTGACATATCATATTTCATATATTAGATTCAAGTGGGTTATGAACTCCCATTTTTACCCCAAATACAGATTGCAGAATCACATCGGTTACACATCCACATTTTTACATAATGCCCTATTAGTAACTGTTGTATTCTGCTACCTTTCCTATCCCCTACTATCCCCCCTCCCCTCCCCTCCCATCTTCTCTCTCTACCCCATCTACTGTAATTCATTTCTCTCCTTGTTTATTTTCCCATTCCCCTCACAACCTCTTATATGTAATTTTGTATAACAATGAGGGTCTCCTTCCATTTCCATGCAATTTCCCTTTTTTCTCCCTTTCCCTCCCACCTCATGTCTCTGTTTAATGTTAATTTTTTCCTCCTGCTCTTCCTCCCTGCTCTGTTCTTAGTTGCTCTCATTATATCAAAGAAGACATTTGGCATTTGTTTTTTAGGGATTGGCTAGCTTCACTTAGCATAATCTGCTCTAGTGCCATCCATTTCCCTGCAAATTCCATGATTTTGTCATTTTTAGTGCTGGGTAATACTCCATGGTGTACAGATGCCACATTTTTTTATCCATTAATCTATTGAAGGGCATCTGGGTTGGTTCCACAGTCCAGCCATTGTGAATTGTGCTGCTATGAATATCGATGTGGCAGTATCCCTGTAGTACGCTCTTTTAAGGTCTTCAGGGAATAGTCCGAGAAGGGCAATAGCTGGGTCAAATGGTGACTCCATTCCCAGCTTTCCCAGGAATCTCCATACTGCTTTCCAAATTGGCTGCACCAATTTGCAGTCCCACCAGCAATGTACAAGTGTACCCTTTTCCCCACATCCTCGCCAGCACTTGTTGTTGATTGACTTCATAATGGCTGCCAATCTTACTGGAGTGAGATGGTATCTTAGGGTGGTTTTGATTTGCATTTCTCTGACTGCTAGAGATGGTGAGCATTTTTTCATGTACTTGTTGATTGATTGTATGTCCTCCTCTGAGAAGTGTCTGTTCAGGTCCTTGGCCCATTTGTTGATTGGGTTATTTGTTATCTTATTGTCTAATTTTTTGAGTTCTTTGTATACTCTGGATATTGGGGCTCTATCTGAAGTGTGAGGAGTAAAAATTTGTTCCCAGGATATAGGCTCCCTATTTACCTCTCTTATTGTTTCTCTTGCTGAGAAAAAACTTTTTAGTTTGAGTAAGTCCAATTTGTTGATTCTTCTTATTAACTCTTGTGCTACGGGTGTCCTATTAAGGAATTTGGAGCCCGACCCCACAATATGTAGATCGGAGCCAACTTTTTCTTCTATCAGATGCAGAGTCTCTGATTTGCTATCAAGCTCCTTGATCCATTTTGAGTTAACTTTTATGCATGGCGAGAGGAGGGGATTCAGTTTCATTTTGTTGCATAGGGATTTCCAGTTTTCCCAGCACCATTTGTTGAAGATATTATCCTTCCTCCATTGCATGCTTTGCTGTTAATATTTTTCAACAGCTATAGAAGATACTGTCCTACTCTAATGTAAAATTTTCAATAAAATGGAAAGAAAAGAATGAAAAGCTGAAGAAATCATTGTTTTTTTGCTGCTCAAAAGCAAAACTATAAATTGATTTTAGAAAGGAAAAGGGCAGAAAACAAAAAGAAAGCTTTAGTGAGGAAGAAGAAGGAGGAAGAGGAGGAGAAGAAACAGGGAAAATGGTCTAGCAGGACAGATGAGCTCATCAGTCTCGCTATGATAAAGACATAACATTCTGCAGTTTCACTGGATCAAAATGTGACATTATAGTTCCTATCTTGAAACCACATTCTTTATTAAGCCATTCATTCACTTTCTCATTGAAACCAATGTTATTTTTCCTTTCAATAAAATCATTTTGTTTTTATTTTTGCCAGAATACAAGGCTTCAAAGAAAACCTATTGAACTTTTAAAAAAAAAATTTCTTCTGAAACCTGTTAGCAAATAAAAGTATGACACAGAAATTGCCTATAATTCTGATTGTAAGAGAGTTTCCTAGAAGGGACATCTGTACTAAGCTTTCTTACCAGCTCTTGGAATTGTGAAATACTCTAACCACAGAAAGAGAACTGAAAATTCAACTGTCTGGGCTACAATCTATATTTTCCAAGCTTCAGATGTTTTAACAGATCTGCCTTATCAGACCAGCACAGGCAGACCAATAATGTCATAATGCAATCTACTAGAAGGCAAAATTAACAAAAAAAGTGCTGAATTGGTACATTGTAAATGATGTTTTTATCCTACTAGCCTTGGGCTACTTTTTTTTTTCAGTGTTTATTAACATAGCTAAATAAAAAATGCTTTTTTTCTTGAAGGCAGTGCAGAGATAATGTTCTTTTTGGTGAAGTGCCCACAGCAATCGTGGTATAAATTTAGGGAAGAACTAAGTCATTTTTTTCCCACATGTGGAGTCCCAGTACCTGATTATCAGCAAATACTATTTCTAGTTGATAGTATATGAGCCTAAGACTACTCTTAACATTGGATTCTAGAGACGATGGCAATTCCTAAATATTTCAACATTAATCTATCCCTTGGCTTTCCTAACAAACAATGGTACACTCCATGACAGCCACTCTAATACAAAAGGCTAACAAAATGATCACCATCCTATTATAAATATCAAGATCAATACTGAAATAACTCAAAATCTTACTTGACACGATTTGAGTCTTTCTTGATAGAAAACTCAAGGACTGCATTTCAAGAAGCAGCAGGGTTTTGTTTACGCCTAAGATTTTGCCCACCCTCAGCTAGAAAGCAAGAGCCTATTTTTCCTTTCCTTATTTGTCCTTCCACTGTGATTTTCTCTGGAGCTCTGCTCTTCTGGCTTTAAAAAAAACCACATTATATAGTTGGTCCTTCCTATGGTGAGACTAAACTGCAAACACAAAACACACAGGATAAACTGGAAGATTAATTTCTTTCAAGAAAGCTCAGCTAAAGTATCAAGTCTTTTCATTGGAGCAACCTTTAAAAATCAAATAAGCAATTTATAAAAGCCAGAAACCACACTCAAAAGGGTCAGCCTTTTCTTTTGTTTTTAATAGAAACTGACCTAGAGCTGGCAGAGGGAAACATTCAAAGGACTCTCTTTATTCAGAAGAATATCACTTCTTGTCTTTATGTCAACACTTGTTACCTACTTTTCCAAGCCTTCATGAAATGATGCAAAATGTCCTTTCCAAAAGCAATCTTCAGCACATTCATTATCTGTTTACCAAATTACCCATAGACCAAACAAAGTGTTTTTGGATAAAGACACATTTCTTGTTTTGAATTACCCAGAAATGGAAAATATTGCCTTGTAAATGTGACATAGGGTCCATTTTGTGCTGCTCATTGTGTGGTCAGTATTTCTTCTAATAGCTTGTGAATGGTGTCATCACGCATTGGTGTGGATAGACCTATAGCAATGAGCACTTGCAAATGACGCAGTGAAGAACTGGGAGCGCAGCCTTGTGTTAGGAAAGCTGCTAACTCTTCTTTCTGTGCTTTGTGAATTAGAATCTTGACTTTCTGTTAGAATTTCAGGTACATAATAAAGTTGAGCGGAAAACATGGACAAAACAATGACTAGGAATAAACATCCACCATGCCAAAAATATAATTACTCCTTATTCTTAGTCAACCATAGTTGAATCTGTGAAATGTCAGTGGGGCTCTAGCCTGGGACATTTCCCAAATATATGAGCCCATAAAGAACTGTGTTGGAGACCAATTGTGTGTCCCTAAAAAGATGTTGATTTCTTAACCACTAGGACCTCAGAAGATAACCCTATTTGGAAATAGGATCTTTACAAAGGTAATCAAGTTACAATGAGTCAGTAAGGTGGGTTCAAATCCAATGAGAAATGTTGTCCTTATAAAATGGGGAAGTTTGGACATATAGATAGACACACACAGATGACAATGGGAAGGCACACAGGGGGAAAAAAGGTCATAAAACTGATATGTTGTATCTATAAGTCAAGGAATCCCAGTGTTTGCCAGTAAATATCAGAAGATGCAAGAGGCAAGGAAGATACCCGCTTAGAACCATCAGAGAAAATATAGCCTGGCCAACACTTTGATTTCGACTCCAGCCCTACAGAAGCATCAGAGAGTACATTTCTGTTTCTTAGCCTAGATCTAATTTTTGTTACTTGTCACAGCAGCCATAGGAAAATCATAGAGGCAGGTGTCACTGTGTATCTCTCACCTCTTAAAGGGTCTGTGCTACCAAATCCAGAATAGCAGTGAGTACTCAGAGCAACCTCAAAGGGACAAAGAGGCCACAGGAGAAAGGCTCAGTATGTCTTTGGGGGGAAGGACACAGTCCAAGCTCCTTGGCACAGTGCCCAGCCATAGACCAAGTGGGCAGGAGACCTCCAGCTTACTTGACACCAGCTAGAGCATCAATCTCCTTCCCAGAAATCTTCTGGTTGAGTCATGTGTCCCAATTTTCTATGCTCCAGGAATTAGCACTCTTAGGCTTGCTTTAAGCCCCTGGATGATTTATTACATTTTGGAATGATTTCCTAAAGTGTCATAAGACTCATGTTACACACACACATACACACACACACACACTTATATATAGGCAGTGTGTTGGGGTAGACATACATGGGAATTGGAGCCAGAAGACTTTTTCTCCAGTGCTAGGCCATTCCTTGTAATAAACTGTGTTACCATAGGGAAGATACTTAGTATCTACTGGTTCCTACTTTGTAAGTGGGAGAAATACTTCCTCCAGTTTTTGATTTAAATGGAATTATGCATATTAAACCAGCATTGCACTATTTTTTTTTAAGGAATCAGACCTGTATGGTACAACAAGTTGTACTAACTTGTAGTAAAGAAATCTTGTTTCATGTTCTTTGCACAATGTATTAACAGAATTATCTCATCTTGCTAATAAATGTAAGCTATAATATTAGAGAATTAGTGAGATATGTGTGAGAGCAGTTTGGAAACTATAGTAAGTGTAAGTAAATAAAACATGAGGTGTGTCTGTATATAGCTACTATGGTAGTATAAGTTTCAATACACTCAATTTCACTAACATTTAGTATTCACTAAAATTTTGGTTTCAAAGTAAAAAAGACATAACTTTTCTAGAAGAGATGGCAGCATATCTGGAAGGATTTTGGAGACTAGTTAGAATATATTTTGTAGCCCTTAAAGTTAGGTAGTTATTTTTGCTGGTCCTTTTGTAAGCATGTGCAATTGAAGGGACTTTAGAAAAATTTTGTTTTTTGGTATTAAACTCCCATTAGGTCAAAATTAATGAGCATTTAGCAGTCTTAGCTGTTTCCAGCATTTTTCATTTCCTTTAGGATTTATGTGGTGCCTATCAAATAAAGTATACTTGACATCTGGGCTAGTAAAAGAGAACCTCCTTTATTAGTATCCTGTGTTTTTGAAGAAACACACACACACACACACACACACACACACACGTTAATAATGACAGAATATCTCAGTCTCCTTTTCTACCCTTCTATCATAAGGCTTGGGTCTGCAACTAGCAGATCTAACAGATGGACTCTGTAGGCCAATAAATCTATGGCCGCCATCTGCATTTATCTTGGGAAGCAGGGAAAACACACTGGGGCCTTAGCTGGTGTTATGTGTAATATATCAATTACAATGTCCTGACTTTGTCTAGGAATAGAGGATTTTAGTGCTTTGCTACAGAAATTTAGAGAATTCAGATACAAGTCAACAAACATTGTTCTATTTTTTTCTTCACTCCTTGTTAAGACATCCAAGAAGACACAAAAATTCTTGATATATATCTTCCTAACAATATGGCATTAAAATAAGGCAAAAACTGATAGAACTGCAAGGAGAAATAGACAAAGCCAATATCATAGGTGAGGACTTCAACATCCCTATACAAGTAATGGCAGATCTAGAATGCAGAAAATAATCGAGTAAGTACTTAGTGGTCCTGAAAAGCACCATCAATAAATCTGTGACCTCCCTGTAGCAGGCAGATGAAAGGAAGAACACAATGACTTGGAATTGACTACTTTATGATATAACTCATCAGCAATGTTTAAGTTTTAAGAAAGTTAGAAGAATGTACTTCAACTTAATAATGACCACAAGAGCCAATGTTATACTCAATGAAGTGCTGGAAGGTTTTCCTCTAACTTCAGGAATAAGACAAAAATGTTCATTCTCAACATTTCTAGTCAACATAATATTGATAATCCTAGCCAGCACAATTAAACAAGAAAATAAATAAAAGACTTACAATCAGAAAATAAATGATAAAATTCTGTTTGCTGATGGCATGATTTTATACGCAGAACACTCTAAAAACCCCACTAAAAAAAATTCTGTTAGAACTAACAAACAAAATTCCATAAAGTTTCAAGATAGAAAAATCTACATACAAAATTAATAATAATAATAAACTCTCCAAAAAAGAAATAAAGATAATGATCCTATTTACAATAGCATGAAAATCTTAGGAATAAATTTAACCAAAGAAGTGAAAGATCAACACACTGAAAACTATAAAATATTGCTGAAAGAAACAGAAAAAATTATAAATAAACAGAAATACGTTCTGTGTCCATGGATAAGAAGAATTAACTTTGATAAAATGTACTTATTACAGAAAGTGATCTATGGATTAAATGTAATCCATATGAAAATTCTAATGAAATTTTTCACAGAAATAGAAAAAATAATCCTAAAATTATTGTGTGAACAGAAAAGGCCTCAAATGACCAAAGAAATTCTAGGCAAGAACAAAGTCACAGGCATCATACTTTCTCGATTTTAAATTGTATCACAAAGCTATAGTAAGCAAAATATTATTGTATTATTAAAAAAAACAGACTCATAGACTAAAGGACTGGAATATAAAGCCCTAAAATAGACTTATGCATATATGGTCTATTAGTTTATCACAAAGATACCAGTATTACCCAACAGGAAAACAATTTATTTAATAATCAATTTATTCAAAATCAATTTATTCAATATCAATTTATTAAAAATAGATATCCACATGCATAAGAATGAAATTTAAACTTTACATGAAAAGCTACTAAAATGGATTATGATCTTAAATATTGAGACATGAAATCATAAAACTTCTAGCAAAAACAGAGAAAAGGCTGAAATATTGGTTTTGGCAATGATTTCTTAGATTTTATTTCAAAAGCACAGAGGAAAAAAACAAGTAATACAATTCCAAACTAAACACTTTTTACACATCAATGAACACCATCAGAATAATGAAAAGGCAGTCTACAGATTGTGAAAAAAAGGTCTACGAACTATACATCCAACATGAAATTAATATCCAAATACATAAGGAATCCATAGAACTCAGTAGCACAGGAACAAATAACCCAAATGAAAATATGCAAAGGATCTGGATAAGCATTTTTGATAAAGAAGAATACAAATGGCCCATGGGTATATGAAAAGATGTTTTAACATAACTGAAAATGCAAATGCAAATGAAAACCCGTAATGAGCTATCATCTCGCCTTTGTTATAATGGCTATTATCTGAAACTCAAAAGATAATGAATGTTCCTACAAAATTAAAAATTAAAAATAGAACTTCTATATGATTCAACAACCTCACATCTGGTCATATATCCAAAGAAAATGAGGTCAGTATGTCAAAGAGATACCTACATCTTTCATGTTTATTGTAGCACTATATACAATGATGAAGATCTGAAAACAAACCAATAATCTATTGACAGGTGAATTGATTAAGAAGATGTGGTGTATACATATATACACAATGGAATATTATTTGACTTAAAAAAAAGAAAAAGAAAACCCTGTCACTTGTGACAGTATGGAGGATCCTGGAAGACTTATGCTAAGTAAAATAAGCAACGCACAGAATGACACAATGCATTGTCTCCCTTGCAAATGGCATCTAAAAGAAAAGTGAATCTCTTGCAACAGACAGTACAATGGTGCTTACCATGGATGAGGGGTGGGGGTTGTTGGTTAAAGGACACAACATTTTAGCTATTGGATGAATAACTACCAGTGGCTTAATGAATAGTATGGTGACTAAAATTAATGAGACTGGATTGTATTCTTGAAATTTGCTAAGAATGTAGAACTCAAGTATTCTAAGCATGTGTGTGTGTGTGTGCGCGCACACACACGTTAACTATGTGAAGTGGTAGATATGACAGCTTGATTGTGGTAATCATGTCACAATGCATACATATATCAAATCACTACATCTTAAATTAACGAATTTTTATTTGACAATCATACCTTGATAAACCTGGGGTGGGAAGAGGGAGAAGGTGAAAATAGGAAGAAAACATCACAGTTCTTTCCAAGGGTAATGATAGGCCTATACCCAGACCCAAGCTACTACTGGCCTGCAGATTTTTGAAGTGGGATGACGTTACCTTTGTGGCTTCAGTTTGTTTAATCATCTTAATGAGGCTTAGTTTGTGTGCGGATTTTCAGAGCACTCAAATGTATCCTCAGCATCTGCCATCATGGGTGTATCCAGGGGGGATAATTGCTTATAATTTGGAATGATGAGGTCATTTCCTTCACTCTGAAATACTCATTAAATGGAATTATTGCACGGAGCAGCAAATACTATTAAAAACTCATAACATTATTCCTAATACCTGACAACAGATATCACAGAGTAAAGGACAAAAAGGTTCAATTAAATGCAAGTTAGACAAAGGCTTGGGGATTGTTTAGGGCTTAGAAGCCATAAACAAGGTGATGGTCATGTTTAGAAAATTATTTAGTTGAAATTTTACTTGGCGTTGGGTAGTGTATAGCATATAAAAAGGGACCCTGAAATTGCAGAAAATCACTTGGCCTAGTCTTTGAGTATTTTGCCCTTCATAGAACAGTTCTCCAGCCCTGTCCTCCTGCCAGTGCTCACTTGTCCTGAATCCCCATCTGGGAGGGAGCTGGCCTCATTCTGCTATTCACTCTGTGAACACAGACATCATTGCTTCCCCAGATTCCTACAGGTGCCCGAGTCATCCCTCAGGACGGAGAGAGTGCCTAGTGTTCAAGCAAGGAACAGGCCTTACTACAACAGACACTTAATTTTTCTATCCTAAAAAGCAAAATACTCTTTGGAGAAGACATATGGGCCAGAGCCATCCCAATCAGTGAGACTTGAGATGAGTATAGACGAATTTTGAAACAGAAGGTTAGATAGTATTGGGCAATGCCCTCAAAGTTGGGAGTGTGCAGTTGCCACTTTCAGACACCTAAACTAAAATGATTGTTCCTTGATAGTCATGGAGAATTGGTTCCAGGGTCCTCCCAAAACACCCAAATCGATGTTTTGTGCTCAAGCTCCCTATATCAGATGCTATAGTATTTGCATAAAACTTGTGCATATCCTCTTATATTCTTTAAACCATCTCTAGATTATAATAATACCTATACTATGTAAAAGCTATGTAAATAGTTGGTATATTGTATTTTTTATGGGGTAATAACAAAAAAAGAAGGTCAATACATGTTTGATACTGATGTAGTTTTTAAAAATTATTTTTAATCTGGCCAGGCTCAGCAGTGCATGTCTACAATCCCTGCTACTCAGGAGGCTGATGCAGGGAGATATTAAGTTTGAAGCCAGCCTCAGCAACTTAATGAGACCCTGTCTCAAAATAGAAAAATAAAAAAGGCTGGGGATATAACATGGTGGTAAAGCATTTCTGGCTTCAATTTCCAGTATCAACTGTTTTTTTTTCAATTTTTTTCATGAATGTGGATCCTATGGAGATTTCAAAGATTGCTTTACAAAAACATTACATTTTTGAGACATTCTGGAGAAGATAAAGAACCTGGTGTTAGAGATGTTTATGAAGAGATCTTTTCATGCTCCCCTTAAACTATAGCCATATGGCCCTGAATGAATTCTTGGGTATCTGTTCCAGAGAAATGAAAATGTATTCACAGAGAAACTTGTATGCAAATGTTTTATTCATGATATACCCACACTCAAAATTATCCCAAAGGGGCAAATGGATAACAAACCATGATACATCTATCCTATGGAGTACTGCCCAGCAATAAAAAATATATAAAGTATTTACATACACAACAACTTGATAAACCTTTACCAAATTATGCAGAGTAAAAAACACTATCTTGAAAAATCATTTATGGTGTGATTTTTCATATTTTACTTCACAAGTGGTATGTAATACCATTTGTGAAATAAAATTGTAGAGATGGAGAAGAGGTTAGTCATTACCAGTGAAGGTGAGAGCCCAAGGTTTGGGGTGGCTGTAAAGATGGGGCATAAAGAGGGAGGTATAGGGGTGGTAGAGTTGAGAGTCTTGCTTGTGATGATGGTTATGTGCAGCTACACATGTGATGGAACTGCATAGCATTAAAATGCACATAACACACACAACATAACATAAACATGTGAAGCTTGCATACGCACCTAACACACATTGCAGAACACTCATATACATACAGCATGTACACTCACAAAAGACAACATACACGTAACACAACATACACACATAACATACACACAACACACAGACACATAACACATGGAAAAAACACAAAAGAATGCATGTAAAACTGGTTAAATCTAAATAAGCCCTATGGACTGTAACCATGTCAGTTTTCTGGAGTGGATTTTGTGGTTCAGTTGCTTAAGTTTTTACTGGTGGGGAAGCTGGGAAAGTGAGTGCAGGACCACCCACCCTATATAATTCTTTGCACGTACTTATGAATATATATTTGGTACAAAATAAAATAAAAATTATAATGTGAAATTTGAGAGGGAAGGAAAAGCAGTAACATCCATATAGTAGACGATATTTTACATAAATATGAGACTTTAAACATGTATCTGTAATGTAACTAATGATATAAAATGTGACAAGTCTATATTTGACTGTTTATTCACATTCACAAAATTGAAGGGGGCTTTCAGTAGACCTGCATCCACTACACACTTACGAATCTCTTCCAAATCTTGCCATCATTACACTGAGGGTTTTTATCCCTTCTATTTCTTATCTACTTGGTTATCATTACTGGTGACAGAGAGAGGAGGAGGAGGAGGAGGAGGAGGAGGAGGAGGAGGAGGGGAGAGAATATGAATGAATAAGATCCAAACCCCACACTCCCCAATTCCTTAATTATTTCATTCAACAAATATTTTATAGTGTTTCTGCTATGAACTTTCCAGCATCCTGGACTGCAAGGACAAGATGGAGAATAATACAAATGAAACAAGTAAAACTTGCTCCCTAAAGCAAGAGATAAATAGTAAACTAATCATTACATCTCTATGATGGGAAAGGCAGATTTTTCAGAAGAGTTCCCTGGGAAAGTGGAACTGGGAGCTGACTCTTAGAGATATGCAGAATTTAGTGGGCCAAGAGGTTTGGTTAGGATAGGGTGGGTGTTCCAGGTAAACGATGCAAAGGCCCTGTGGCAGGAGATGGTGAGTATAGTGGAAGGGGACAGATTTAGGAGTCACTGGGGAGGCAAAGGTAAACAAATGTAGCAATGGATGGCAGGTGGGCATTGGAGGAGAAAGAGATGTCAAGGAGAGGTCTCAGGTTAGAACTCTAGGGCTGATCCAAGCACCTCTGGGCTTCCACTGTTCTCCACCCTATTCCTAATCCCGCACAATCAATGTGCAAAGTACAAAAGCCTCCAAAGAAATTGAACACACAGAGTGTATCTGGCCAGTGCATGCAATGCAAGGAAGACCCTGGGAAACTTAAGGGTTAGCGTTCATAGCAAGGCACAGAAAAACCCTCCCTCAACCCTGTGCTCCAGAAATAGAAGGGCTAAAATATCACAGTGTGGTGACAGCAAAATTTGGAAGAGATCCCTAAGTATGTAGAGGATGCAGGTCTCCTGAAAGCCCCTTAGCATCTGGCCCTTGTTGGAATGTTGTACAAATCTGAAATGTGTTGATGGCTTGGCCCTTAGCACCTTGGCTCTTGGGTATGTTTTTGTAGATGACTGCATACGTAGGCAGCATTTCAAAACCACAGGAGTATGTATAGATCACTACTTTCATGCCCTGCTCTTAGCATTTATATGTAGGCTAGTAGGACAGGCTTTATAGGAGGGTAGGACGAGGCCATGATGGGCAACCCACTGGCTGAGAACAGCCTGGGTGCCTTCAGCTCATATGCTATGCCTAGCAAGCTCATACTTATACCATTTTGGAGTTTCTGAGAGAGACTAAATTAGGCTTCTTCATTCTCAAGGAATAACCACCTTGAGCTTTCTTAAGTTAAAGGGGAAATTTGTGTCTCAAAATCTGAGAACATGGCTGATAAAGGAACAAAACTAAGCACATAGCAACCAAGATGACCTTTCTTGGGTATCTCATTTTTTCTTTTTTTATCTTAGTGACCTTGCTGGGTATAAAATATGACAAATATCACTTCCATTGACGAGACTTTCCAAGATTGGGAATCTGAGCCCAAACCTGGGCTTCCCAGCTCAGAGGGTATGAAAATTATCATGAAATAAAAACATAAAGCTGTTAAGCCCCACTCATGGGTGATAGTGAGGGGTTATGGGCCAATGGCAAGCTGTGCAAACATCCCAACAGGCACCTACAGCATGACTTCACCTTAGGAATGAAGGGTCAGAACTGAATGATTAATAGGAGCAGGATAGGAATTTCCATGTGAGGACTGCACTTTCATATTACACACCATCTGGTTTGTTTTATTGTACACCTTGGGCACATTATCTATGGTACAAGACTGGAAGTCCTTGCAGTAAGAAATGATGTCATCTGTTGTTCTGATAAATGCTAAATATTCTACTGGGGCTCAAAAATAAGCAACAGTGACATCACCCCCATGGCTTTTTCATTACCGACACTAGTGTGGAAGCTATATTCTTTGTGTTTTATGTAATCCCCCAATAATGAGAACAAGGTACAACCTAGTTGGAAAGCCCTTGTTTTGCTGCTAGGGAATAGGCTACAATACAGAGCAACGAGGCATAATCAGAGGGACTCATGTGAGTTTGCTTTTTACAAGTAGAGAAGAGCCTGCCTTCTTCAGCCCTCCTTCTGTTTTCTGTGCCTGTAAATTAGAGTTTATGCACCTAACAGAGGTTGTGGCCACCCGTGTCCCTTCTTTGAAGAGACCCAATTCAGTTCTTAACCTAGAAAAGTAACAGGGAGCCAACAGAAGTCCAAATGAAGTCTGAATTATCAACTCCTTAATGGTATGGCATCAGACCATGGTGGCTGAGACTCAGAGACTCAAGAGTCAATTTTTTTTTCTCACATGTAGAAGGTAAAGAGAATAAAGAAATTAAAAGGGGGATCTCATGAAAAAAAGAAGGAAGATTAGCTGAGTAGAGTTGGGAGAACAAGGGAGAGGAGAAGAGGAGGGAAAGGGGAACAACTAAGGAATGAAGTTGAGTAATAAATTATACTCGGAGCATGTACAGATATACCACAATGCAATCCAATTTTATATGTAACTATTATGCATCAAATAAAAAATAAATTAATAGAGGGAAGATCAATAGAGTAGAGGAAAGGATCAGGGGAGAAAGGAGGAGAGAAAAGAGGAGAGTACAGGGATGTAAACAGAGAAAACTATGTAACATTCACTTATGAGTATGTCAAGATTAACTCCAAATTTTATATATATATATATAAAAGTTAAAAAGGAAGGACATGGCAAGGCTATTCATGAAGCTTAAAGCTGGAAGGAAGAAAGGGAAGTCACACCAATGTGTGGACCATGATCTGCACCTGTCCATACAGGCCTCCTTTGTTCCAAAGACAATCCCTCTAGCTCAGCATGAAACTGATGTTATGAAGCAGCAGGAAACTACTGAACCATTTAATTTAAGAGGTCTGAACATAGGTATATTTCTTGCAATTGTGTGAGGAGAGAAATCAACAACATGCAAACCAGAGGCAGACTGTTGATGTTCTCGATTTTTTTAACTTAACCCTTGTGACACACAAAAGACCAGGCAAGTCTTGCTTCTTGAGAGCAGAGGGAGCCAGGCTGAATCCTGAGATGAACAGGAAGGGGTCATGCTGTGATGTGAACTGCTGTGGACTTGTATTTCTGAGGCTCATTAGGGAGGAGCCACATTTCCTGAAACAGCCATCCCCAAGATGACCCAGAGGAAAAGGATATGATCAATATCCTCTTTGACAAGGCTGGGACCCTCCCCTCCACTCACGCCCATTTTTCTAGCTCAGAGAAAAAGAGTGGGTATTCCAGCCTCTGCTGGCAATCTAGGATAAGCAATCAACAGAGGTAAATGGAGACTAATTTGCTAGTTTATATGTTACCTTTAGAGAGAATTTTGGGATTTACAAAGTAGGTGTTCAAAATTATATCTTAAGGCAAATGTACTCTGGTTCTGATGCTCTTCATGGGTAAATTTAAGAAATTTCCCTCAATTACTGTTTTTTACCCCTGAGACAAATATACTATTAAAAAAAATAGCAGAAAGGAAAAGAGGTGACAGGTCCAGATCACCACTGAAGGAACGTGGATCCATTATTTCTTTGGATTCACATGGATAATTAAGGATTGATAGTGCTCCAGTGTTTTGTTCATTTCTTCAACAGCTGCTGGTCATTGACAAGTAGCAAATTAACAGTATTTGCTAATATCATTTGTCCTTCCTATAAGATTTAAACCCTGTTCTCTTTGGGGATATCCACTCTATTTAGAGAGTTCTAATGAACCCAGGAATTAGCTTTAGGCACATGATTATTTTTTTCAAATGTCCATTTATTCGTGCTCCCCTAAGGACTCACTCTCTGATATCTGCTGCACATCCTCTAATGAGGGCCAAACCCATTAATTAGGCCAGTGCCACAGCCCTGGAGAGGTAGTGATCCTACTGGACACTGGCCTATAGATGGATGTTCACCACAGTGTACACTTGCACCAATTGCAGCGACATGGGTTGGCCTCGCCAGTTTCCTTTAGGTCAATTACACTTTGATTTTCAACTTTGCTGTAGGAATTATAACCTTGAGTTGGAAACAGCTCCATCTATGACTATAAATATTCTACCCCCTGGGATTTCTAAGGAAATACACATCCATGCTGAAGGCCCCAAGTCTGAATTGCCCCTAAGAAACGTGGAACCACAGCCCTGCCTTCAAACATTGTAATAATAAGAACGCTTCCTGGAATCTGAGATGATCAGACCCCAGCAATGTCTCTTCCTGAAAAGCCAAAGACCCAGAGAGACAGCGCTGCCAGAATAGGGCCTCGCGACTCCAGGGCTCCAAGTTCCTTTTCCACAATTCAGTTTCCTGACGCCTGTATGCAGTCCAGACACAAGAAATGGATATTGTCCTCTCCTAATTAGACAAAATCCCGGACATGAATAGACCTTGGAAAATGAGATTCTGCTCTGTTTTTGTCCAGTCCTGACACAAGGATCCTTCCTAAGGTAAGGAAAAAACAAGTCATATGTTCTTTACCTTGGAGTATTGTGAAATAACAAAACCTTAAATAGAGCATTGTTGATCTTATACTACGGAAAGAAAATCATTATGTTTCCCAAATATGAATACACACCCTTACTCCCCCACAACACATGCATTCTTTGTGTTCCCAAAATTGATATGCATTTTACAGTTTGAATTTAAAGTCATGCTCCTTTCCTCTAGAAACAGTCAAAAAATATTTTTTTTCTATTAAGTTGACTCTTTATCTGCTGTACAACAGTGTCTGAATTAGGAAAATGTGCCATGTGTCTCCACTATGAAGTTAATTTTTTTTTTTTTTTTTTATTGATTGTTCAAAACATTACAGAGCTCAAGACATATCATCTTTCATACATTTGACTCAATTGGGTTTTGTACTCCCCAAATACATAATACAGACTCACTTCTGTTACATACTCACATTTTTACATAATGGCTTATTAGTGACTGTTGTATTCTGCTACCTTTCCTATCCCCTACTATCCCCCCTCCCCTCCCCTCCCCTCCCATCTTCCCTCTCTACCATGAAGTTAATTTAAACATAAATTTGTTCAATAACTGCAAGAGGTCACTCTGATGGGTACTGTCACAGGTATTTATTTCTTCCTAGACAAGGGAATGCTTCTGTCCATGTTCCTTTATTTTTGTTTTTGTTTTTGTTCTTCCAAGAAGCTCGTATACTTCTTAGCTCACCTGGTATGATATTTATTGTATGGTTATATCACTGTTTCAAGGTTCTTATTATAATTTGCAAAAAGTCCTTATTCTTTGGAGGGGGATTTGTTTCCTCCTAATGCTTTACAAAATGCCGGCTGCCTATAAATATATCTAGAATTGACTTCTTGGACCTGAAAAGCCTAAGCTTTTGAAATTATTTTATCATGATTCTGGCTATGAATGAGGCATTTTCATGTCTTTTGACAGAAAGAGGCACAAACTGGCTGGACCCCGGCAGGAATGAGCATGTCATGTTATTCCCTATGTAGTCCATTTACCACTTCTTCTTTGCCTTTCTGCTGCCCGAGATCACCTCTGGGCTGTACAGCTGCTCTGGAGATATTTATTATGTACTCATTTTTCTTTAAGTGTCACTTGGCAACATACCCATTTTTTTTTGCATTTATATAATATTACCTTTGTTTGCCACTGTGCTGGACATCACGGAGATCATCAGTATGATCCTTGACATAAGGTTTTGTTCTGTTTGTTTGTTTATAAAAACTCTAATCTCATGGGTCATGTATTTCTTCCCTAAGAGCATGTGACATGCACAAGAGTTTCTCAGGTGTGAAAGTTGTCAGTACTAGAATGGAGCCACTCCCATCAGACTCTAGAAAAAGTAGAGCCAAGAGGTCCTGAAGGGACAATGCTCATTCATAATTTTCCTGATAACAAGACCTATCCTAAGTGACTCTGCCAGTCCTGACTACAACTTTGCAAATACATTTGCTAAACCACAACTGTTCAGCTAAGATTTTTTCTATGAATTCATTTCCCTAGTAACAGCCAGTCCTGCCAATAGCACATGCAGACTCTTGCAATGAGCTTCTGTGATCAAATTTTTGTTGTTGTTTCAAAACAACTTATGTGGAGTTCTCTGTTTTGCCTGTAAATGCTTCCCCTTGTGATAGCCTCCTTAGAGATGCTTACGGTCTGTCACAGCATGCATATCCCAGATTTATAAATCTTAATTCATTCCCCAATAAACTCATTATTGTTTACAGAATTCTCTTAGGTACCTGGGTTCAATACAGGGCATAATAAAAAAACAAAGGAAGAAGCTGTGATTCTCCTAACACTAATTGGTGCCTTGTCCTTTGCTCAACCAAGTACTCAGACCTAGCTGTTGAATGTGTTGGCAGCTGATAGCTTACAGCTGCTTACTTTTCAAGAGAACTGCCTTCGGCCAGTGACTAACCCTTGCCCTGAAATACCTGGAAGGGTATGTAGTCAGTGAGTGTCCAAGACAGGAACAAGGGACTGGTTTCCTTTCCCTGAGGTGGTTCAACCCTGCAGTATATTGTCATTCTTCCTGTGGGAACAAACTGAGACTAGACCCCAGCCAACACCTGATCTTCACCTGTATCTTTCCCCTGTCCTGCCTCACTTCTTTCCTGTCTCTTCTCCTAAGAATGTTCCTTCAACAATAACCTAGGGAAGAATTCTTACCTCAGGCCCTGTATTTAGGGAAGTGGCTTATGAAAAATGCTTTATCACCTTAAAGACGGGAGGGAGGACATGCAAGAGGATTGTGATAGTTAATTGTGGGTGTCAACTTGACTGGATTGAGGGATGCCTCAAGAATTGGTAAAGCACACTTCTGAGTATGGCTGTGAGGGTCTTTCCAGAGAAGATTGGCATGTGAGTTGGCAAACTGAGTAGGAAGACGTGCCCTGATTGTAGATGGGACCAGTCAATAGCTGGGGGGCGAGTGGGGGGGGGGATAAAAAGCACCAGAAGAGGGAAACTCAATTTCTTTCTCTTGCTCTCTCCAGGTCTTCCTTCTTAATCAGGTGCGTTTTCTGCTCTTTCTGCTGCTCTAAGACCTCATAATAGGAGTTCTTAAGCCTTTGGACTCAAACTTGCACCAGTGGTTGTGTCTTTGGCCTTGGCCTGAAGACCCTTGTTCTGAAGATTCCAACTTCTGGACTAAGCTGTTACTGTATTTATTGTTTGGCTCTCCAGCCTATAGATGACCATTGTGGAACTTCTCAGCTTCCATGATTATGTAACCCAATCTAATAAATCTCCTCTTATATGAATATATATTTATTGGTTCGGTTTCTCTGAAAAAACCTTGGCTAATAAAATTACCCTTTAGGCAAGGATGTAAGGAACAAAAAGCAGGATCAGGTTCAAAGCATTTTTGTGGAAAAGAAACAAAAATACCACCCCTGTGAGAGCTTCCCAACTTCAGCAATGCCACCCCTGATCTCCTTCTATCACAAACACCACACCAAGCAGCCCCCAAACAGATACCAAGGAAAATGAGCACAAGCTGCATTAGTAGCCCTTCCTCTGGAGGGTGGAATCAGAAGACTGACACATATCCAGATGATGAGGCCATCTCAGGATGAGGCCTCCTCCAGGGGGAGGTTAGCATCCAAGGGGAAAGGCATCCAAGAGTAAAGTATACAGTAACTAGAGTTAGGTGTCTCATGGGTTTATATCACATGATTCTAGAAATTCATGTCCAAAGACAGCAAGAGGAGAGGATACTTTCTTACACTGTATCTTAATAGGGATGAATTCCATGCTCTGAAATCAGGGTTTGGGTAAACAGACTCACTCCAGCTTCAGAGGGCTAAATCCACACTCAAGTCACACCAGATTATAGGCTGAAAGCCAGAAATAATGTCCAGATTATAGTGACTCAAGAGACATCCAGGTAGCGGTCAGACATCAGGACAGTCAATTTGAACAGTAAAAAAAAAAAAAAAAGAATCCTACAGTGCAGGAACCTGAGCTGGCTTGTTGCCCAAGGCTGAGCTGTGTTACACCAAGCTGTTCTGGCACACAGGTTTCCATTTCAGGTATGACACTTGATCTCAAAACAATACAAGTCATGTAGTAGCCAACTGTATATCCGCTGATTTCACTGCACAAAACAAATAGAGATGGAAACGTTTTTCTTTTCAACAGAACTAGTCTCCCAAGTTCTAAAAACACAATAATTAGTTTCCTGGTATGATGTGTCAACATCCTAAACTAAGATGTGTCAGACCCATCTTGTCAGTCTGTTTCTCTATGCTTTCCTTTCTCAGCAAGAGATAGATGGATGGATGGAAGCATGCATGCATGCATAAGGTAGGCAGAAACAAAGAAATATTGGATGACCTGGAGACAAAAGGCAGGATAGATCCATATGGATGGGTAGGTGGCTAAATAGGGAAAAAAAAGATGTGGAGTGATGGCAGGCATACTTATTTACATATACATAGTTGGAGGACAAATGGTGTCTTTGCCTCATAGGGAAAGCATTCCTGAAAATGAAACCAACATTTAAAAAACAAAAACAAAAATAAAACAGAGATCAGCAGCGAGTGGGGCAGATACCTGAGACATCCCATGGACTATTGAATGCATTATAATATAGTGGCAACAAATTTAAAACAAAGATTGGTATCAAAGTTTGCTATAGTGCTATACAGTCTATGAATGTGTCTGCCTGGGTATGTACTTGGACATCTGTCTACTGAAAGGGTAAAGTTTCTAAGCTACAAAGCCTGAGTTAAAATGTAAAGGACTAGGTATTGTAAAGTTTCTGAACTGCACACAGAACTTGAAATTTCTGAGGCAATTAAGACAATGCCCAGTACTGACCATTTAGTTGTTAAATAACCTAGGACCCTGTGCAGCTTGGCACGTGGGCATTCAGGGCCCAAACCAATCAGTTTAAATGTATCCCCCTCTTTAGGAGTGACCTATCACCCCCGCCCGACCTATTCCCGCCAATGAATGGACTAATCGTGTTTGAGAGTTGTTGTTCAATTTTCCCGTGCCTCATGATGATTTGCTCTGATGTATGCAAAGCCCCACCCTCCCCAAAAAAGTGTACTTAAGCACTGCTCAATCCCTGCTTGGGGCTCTGGGCTGCTCTCCCTTCTTGAGTGAGCACGGAGCCCCAGCATGCTGGATCTGCAATAAACCCCTTTTGCTGTTGCATGAGCCCGTCTCTTGGTGGTCTCTTCCTCCGACGTTCGCGGGACCCTTACACTACTTAGACCAAAAGACTTTATTTTCCATTGTCTTAGGCCTCCATGTGTCAAGTTAAGGGAATTGAATTTATTTGTTTTTGCAGTGCTGTAGATAGAACCCAAGGTCTCATGCAAGTAAGGTAGAAAGGGTCAAATTTAATATTTCAAATGGCATTTAGTCCTTTTGAATTGAGTTTTTACTCACTGTTCTCTCATTATTCTTTTAAAATTTAGGTTTTGGTTCTGATTTAATTTTATTATAAGTTGATACAATCCCTGGTCAATTATCTTAAATTCCCACCTCTCACTGCTCAGTAATTTTATATTTATTAAATACTTTCATGTACAGAGAATGTAATGATTATATAATGATGGATAATGTTGAAGATGTTTAATTTGTGATTTCTTGTCTTCAGAAGAATAATCCTTCTGGTCTGCCACGTGAAGCGCTTGGAAACCATCACTCCTGTTCTCACAATGAGAAAGAAAGCTGAACAAACTAAAAATTAACTCCCTTCTTTGATTTATCTGAGCATTGATGTAACAGGACTGCTGCCCCCAAAATGTAGAGAAAACAGACACAAAGGATCAGAGATTACTAGGAGAAGAAACTGCTTCTGGAGCCAGCAACTGGTCAGAAACCATGAAGAGCAATTAACTAATTGTTGTAGATTGTTTTCTTCTAGAGTCCCACTCTTAATGGGACCCATATTTTCATGAGTGTATCTCCAGGAGCCCTTCAAGTTCACAAGGTGGAGATCAGAGAAACTTTCCTATGCCTCTACCAGGGGGTAAAAAAGTAACCCTCTTGAAATAAACCCAGAGCATTATTTTCTCCTTAACAAAGATATCCCCTGCAAGGAAAGCTGTTTAGCCAGAGCCTTATTCAACTTGGGTTAAGGGAAATACCCAACTTCAGCCTCTTCTGGACTTACTATCTTACTGGAGGGGAGAAAATTCTGAGAAGTATTTGTGCAGGTCATAATCCAGGAGCACAGACCTATTAAAAATCCAGACCTCATCATTGGATTACAGAATGCTTCCTCTCCTGACAGTTTAGTATCCCATCAATGGGGCTCAGCATAGCAATGGAGTACGACAACTGAAAGAACTGTAATACAGGAGAACATGTTTTTTAAAAAAATATATCTTTAGGAGAACTAAAAGACAACAGGGGAGATAAAAAAACAGTCTTCACGGGGTATTTTAGCTTATGATACCTACAACTATAGCAAGCAAAAATATAGCCTAACTTCTAGCCAGATAAATAAGCAACAAAACCAAATACCACTCTAAACTGGGGAGTGAAATTGACCAAATTATGCTATGTGCATATATGAAAATATCACAATGGGTTCTATTTTTTATATAAACATAATGCACAACTTAAAAATAAATAAATAAACAGAAAGAAGATCAATAGAATAGAAAAAGGGGCATGGAGAACGGGAAGGAAAGGGGAAGTAGTGGGGACTGAAGTGAAGCAAACTATCTTATCATTAATATGATAATCACTAATATGTCAAAATGAACCTGACTTTATGTAAAATTATAATGGACTAATAAAACTCAAAAATCAAATATCACACTAAAGTACTGTTTATTTCCATTCCTTTTACTTAATACATCATGTTCACTCTTAATCACAAGGCATACTAAAACACAAAACCAAATAGCACTGAAGAGACACTGGGTGTATTTCTGGGTTCTCTTCTCTGTTCTGTTGATCTGTTTATCTAATGTTTCACCAGTATCATATTGTCTTGATAATTGCAGCTTCATAGTAAATCTTAAAATCAGTCCTCTCTTTTTCTCTGCTTCAATATCATGTTTGCTATTTAGAATTTTTGTCTTTCCACATAAACTTTAAAATAAGTTTGTTGAATGCCAGGTGTGGTGGCACATGCCTGTGATCTCAGAGGCTAGGGAGGCTGAGGCAGGAAAATTGCGAGTTCAAAGCCAGCCTCAGCATATTAGCTAAGCCCTAAGGAGCTTGGCAAGACTTTGTTTCTAAATAAAATACAAAAAAAAGGGATGGAGATGTGGCTATGTGGTTAAGTGTCCATGGGTTCAATCCCTAGTATCAAAATTTTTTAAAAAAGAATAAGTTTGCTGATATCCACCAAGTGGTTTTATGGGAGTTTGATTTAGATTGTGTCAAAACTATAATTCAATTTGCAAAGAAAAGCATCTAAACAATATTGAGTTTTTCTATCTTATCTCCTTATTTATTTAGATGCCCTATGATTTATTTCATCAATATTTTGTGTCTTTTATATATAGATCTTTTACATTCATTTTGAATTAAATATTTATGAATGAAATATTAGAGATTATAGGATAAAAAAATCTTCCAAAAAATTTCTTTAATAAAAGTGAATTTCCTGGGTTGGGGCTTGTTTGTCATTCATGAGGTCCTGGGCTCAATCTCTGGCACCACACAATGATAAAGTGAATTTCCTAAAGAGTTAATATTCTGAGAGTTTGTGAGTATGTTGAAGAGTAAATGGTAGAGCTCAGGGAATTTTTACAACAGTGTGTAATATCACCATGGTGGATATATAAAATGCATTTTGCAAATCCAATAGGACAATACAACACAAAGAATAAATCATAATGTAAGTCAGGAACTTTATTTAATGCTAAAGTTTTATCTCACCAATTTTAACAGCTAAATATCACACTAATGCAAGATGTCAACAATCACAGAAATTGTGAGGGAGTGTATATGGAGAAATTTTCTGTACTTTCTGCTCATTTTTTAAAAATTGTTTTTAAAATTAGAGTTTTAAAATTTTAAAATTACCCTGTCTTTTTAATAGCTTCTTTTGAAAATTGGGTTTTATCCTGACATTATTTAAATTTTGATAAAGAACCCCACTACTACACAATCCTGTCTTTGTTAAAATCACTTCTTGTTTCATAAATTGCAATAACAAAACAACAAATCATGAAAGTCGAATGAGAAAAAATAGAGATTAACTCTTATTTTTCAGGTCAACTCCCATCGAACAAATGTAACACAAAATAAATGAACATAATTTATGCAGCAACTTATGTTATTCATAGCTCCAAGTCCACAGAAAGTGTGACTTACTTTTTAAGTTAATATGCTCCTCAGAATCTGTGCACTGAATTTTAACTGATGACCTACTTATTATTGCTTTAAATTGGGTTCAACAGACTTTCTTACATGGATACCTTTCAGGAATCAACACTCTTGTCCTACTCCAACACCCTGGGCATGCATGCTGAGTGGTTGTAGCTATCAACAATGTAAGAAGTGGGACTGTCTACTCATAGCCATTGAAGGTGGTTAGCAGTGGAATCCCAGTAGGCACTCCCTGTGGCTCTGGTGTTACAAGAGGACTCTGTATTAGTCAGGGTTCTCTAGAGGAACAGAATCAACAGGAAGTATAATTATAAAAAGGAGAGTTATTAGGTTGGCTTAGGTGACCAGAAGCTGGATAGTCCGCAATGGCCATCTAAAGGCTGGAGAATGCTGGAAGAACCAGTAGTTGCACAGTCCAAGAGGCTAAAGACCCAGAACAAGAAGGATCAACAGTGCTACCCTAGTATGAGACAGAAGCCTTCAGGAGAATCACTGGCAGAGTCTGCTTTGGAAGAGTGAAGAAACGAGAGTCCAATATTTTCAGAGGTCACAGCAGCAATCAAGAACTTGCTCCAGAAGAACTGAGTTTGCATCTGTTGCTGCTTCCTTGTTCTTCCAACTTTTATTTCATCCAAGCCATTATCCTATTGGATGAAGCTGCCCGTGCTTAGGGAGGGTCTCCACTTCAGTTGGCTATCCCACGTGCCAATCATTCCTAGACACACCCATAAGCCTCTTAATCCTCAGTATCTCTTAATCCAATCAAGTTGACAATTCAAATTGACCATTACAGACTCAAAGCTGACACTAATGTCATTTACTTGTGTCCTCAAGTTCAAGACAGTGCTTCCTACTGAAGAAGGAAAGAAGCAGTGTGATTATATCTAAGCTTTTTTCCCACACCCACCCAAAAGTCTCAAAAAGCGTTGAATTGATCAGAATGTTCAGTTCATTGAGTGTCATCGTTGATCCATGCAATGCCCTTATCTTACTTCTATCTATTGATGGATTCATTAATTCATTTATTGCTTTGCACCTTACCTCTGTAGTACATACATACTAGCATGTTTAACATATGTTCTTGCTTATATACATATGCTTGAACAAGTGTATTTTTCCCTTTTTAAATTTTAGAATAGCTTTAGATTTACAGAAAAGCCATGAAGATAGTAGAGAATCCATTCTGCCGACTGTGTCCTCTATTATTAGCACTCTACATTAGAATGATACATTTCTCTCAACTAGTGAATCAATATTAATACATTATTGTTCATGAAACTCTGTATTCATTTAAATTTCATTGGTTTTACCTTAATGTCCTTTTTTTCTGTCTCACAACTCCATCTAGGCACCATGTTATAGTTAAATCATCCTCATTCTTTTGCTTCCTCTGTTCTGTGGCAGTTTCTCAGAACTTCCTTATTCATATTGACTTTGATGTAGGATCAAGCATTTCCCTGAATTTGGGTTTATCTAATATTTTTCTCATGGCTGGATAAGGGTTGTGAGTTCAGGGGAAAAACCAAGGGATGTTAGCAGGAATTGATCTTTCAACACTCTACTCATAAAATCCTTGTTTCACTCCATAAACTTTGACCTATTGTTTTAAAACTCTAAGTCCCCCAAAGAAAGAATACTCCAACCAGGAGCCTTATTGAATTGGAAGTTGACATTTAGATCTCTTTTATTTAAACTAGTGGTTCCTTTTACTGGCTGAAATGAGGATCTAAGTTATCAACAGGAAAAGAGTTGCTGTTTATTTTCACGATTCCTTAGTAATGAACAATGAAAAAGGAATCTCCAGGGATAGGATATAAATTGTCTTCATATTGATGATACAGGACAGAGGAGAAGGACATTGGCCTTTTCCAGAAAAGCCTAAGAGGAAGTAATTGTCTAAAACCAAGGACTTGCAAGAACACATTGAAGTGATGCTAATTAAGAACATAATCTCTAATCCAAAAGCACCATGAATTCTCCCACTGAGTTCTTTGGACTATTGTGGTCCAAAAGGAATATAGCCATAAAAGTTACTAAAGTAGATAATTACATTTTCAGCTTGATTTCAGGATAGCTTTTACTAATTACTAAGGGCTAGTATCTTTAAACTTGAGGAATGTCCTTGGTTGGAGAGAACAGAGGCACAAATTGTCTTCATTTCCCTGTTGGGTTTGTCAATTTACAAAGAAACCTTGAGGTAAAGGAAAAGGTTAATGAGGATGTGAAATATATCACAGCATTTGTTTATTTAGATGAGATGATTATTTTCAGCAGTATCAGAAGAACAGATGCAAGGTCCTTTGGATATCTGGTCCTCCAAGGGGAATAGTTTAAAGTTGTCCTTGGATATGTGTCAAATCTGCTGAACCTCTGTTAATAGAGTAGATATACAAGGTTCTTGTTTGAAGAGATGATTGACCTTGAAAGTCTGTCCACCTCCAACAATGACCTCAAGCTACAATTGGTGAATTGTAAGAAACACAAAAATACCTAGGTGTTTTTATAGGTTTTCAGATCAGTTTTCCTAAATTACTAAATTAATAACACCATAAATCAAGAATTCTTTTGGAATCTTGGCCACTTCTAACAAACAAGAGAAAGGCCACAGGAAAAGCAACGCAGGTTATCATCAAATGACCTCAATCCATCAATTATAAAGGAGTTATAAGGATGGCTATAATATATTTGAAGATGAATATTTGCAGATTGGTAAACCATACAACTATTTTAAGTATGTTTTCATATGAAATCTTTCAACAAAGAGAAGAAAGCCAACAGGATAGCAAGTTCCAGGGGCCTCAAGGAGTCTAGGGCTGGGTCTCTAACCAGGTGCTTGAAGTCTTAGTACAATGTCCAATACAGAAGTGTCTTTGCATTTGATGACCCGCGTCCCAAGGTTTTCTTTACCTTTGCGAAAGACTTGTGAGCCTAGAAAGAGGTAATGAGTATCAAAAGCAAATATCAGTCAGAACTGATCAGAACATGAGGCTATGGAATACCTAGAATTTAGAAGTTCTGGGTATTTTTGATCAATTCCAACAGTAGATCCTGGAGTACCTCTTGGGTTACAGACTGGCCACAATACACATTCCTACAGCGTGTACTCCTCAGCTTGCCAGTGCTGAGCCACCTGCTACCATCCCTGGTGAGTGACTGCATTGACTGCTCTTTGTGTTCAATGGTCTTTGGAGATCAGGTCTCACAACAGTGGAGATCACCACGACTTTTGGAGAGACCCACCTTTGTGTTGGAGCTTCTCTTGGAGATTTCAAAAGAATTTATTTTGTCGAGACAAAAGATCTTATGGGGCAGGGGAAATGTGATGGGGTGATATTGATGTGCTCTCTCATGACCCTTCAATCCTTTTTTTTTTTCACTTCCAACCCCAAAGTCTCCTTCATTCCCTTCCCATTCCCAGTATACACATGCACATGCACATACATACATCTAGAGAACCATATAGAAATCACTCACTCTAGATATAAAAAACAAATGATCTTTGACTTTTAAGTTGAAAATCTCACTCTGGGCTGAGGAAGCAGGAACATACCCTAACTATTTAAACTAACCTAGAGAACAACCTAATGTCTCCGTGTCTACAACATCTGAGTCCATGAGGCCCAGAGAGTTCATGAGGCCCCTCAGTATCTGGTTACTCCCGCCTATACCTTATTGAGTGATTTTCCTTCCCTTCACATTTTCTCTTACCTCAGGTCTCTCACAAATGATTCCCCAAAGTGAAGTCTCCTCCCAGCTCCAGCCCTTTAAACACCCCATTCCTTAGGCTCACAACCCAACCAGATAGCTATGCTTTCTCTTTGGCTTCTGCCTTGTCCTCAGCTCACCTCCCTGTGCACATTAAAAATCATTTGACCTAAAGCCAATAAAGTGCTCCAACCTACTTCCCTAGACACAGGCCTGCCACAATACACTCTATCTTCTGAGCTTGGCTGGTCATTTGTAGTGTTACACCCATGACTCCCAGTGAGGGATGTTAGCATCCAAGGCTGCTGAAAATGAGAAGTGAAATGGTTTCATTCTGTCACGTTGCCAGATGAGAAGCTAAAATACCACTTCTTCGTTGTTTTCCATCTAAGCAAATCTGCCAGAATTTTCTGGGGTCTGGGATAAGAGTGATGCACAGTCCTTTGTAATTGGCATCCACAAGACAAATTTGAGGAGCCCCAGTGGCACTAAGCAGGAACAACCAAGCCATTCCCTTCATGGGGAAGCTGGCTCTGACACAGACATCACACCCTCCAGCCTTATTCCATTGTGCGGCATACAAAGGAATGCATAACACATCAGATCCCTGTTCCTTTGGGAAGACTAAAATTGAGTATAAAACAGTAATAGCAAGTATTGGGGACAGATCTTAGGGGAAAGCAAATTTCTACCTCCAGAGATTGCCACTCATTTCTCCTACCCTCCATCCTACTCCATAAAACAAAACAAAACATAGTGAAAAATGGACTTTTCTAAACTCCCATGTTTAAAATACTTACACTGCTTTGCAGCACTAACAGATCACAAGTCTCAAAACATCAGGGTCACCTTCTTTGTCAGGTGGCCCTGGGTGTTAGAAGCCTCTTTAATGCTAAACTCACCCCTGCTGTGCTTTCTGGTTTGTTCCTGTTTTGTATTCTGAAACTGCACAGAGCACATAGACACCCTTTGGTACATGACAGCCTTTCTAGTAACTGAATTTTTTATAATTCCCATGAATATTACCTTTTCTGAGAAAAAGATTTTCTCTTTTCCTTCGTCATTATTTGTGTGAACTGCTTCTTAGATTGGTCCCTTCCTTATTTTGCCAACCTGCTTCTCAAATTCTGCTCCTCATCCCACCCATGACTTTCAGTTACCGCTTCAGCAAGATAAAACCCTATGGACAATTCTTTCCCTGAGCAGGACCATCTCCCCTCTTGAAACACACAGTCGCCTTAGCAGCTGCAGAGCAGCATGTTAAGCTTTTTGGTCTACTCAGGTCTGAAGATCCCCTCATACCCATGTTCTCCATTCTCTGCTTGTACAGCTTCTTTGAGACTTTAAAAACACAAATGGAAATTTATCTGCGTTGCACTTCATCTTTTTGGTTTGAATTTCTTTTCCCGGTGCAAGGAATTCATTACAAGCTTTGAATCTGTCTTTGATTATATTTTCTGTTTTCCCCATTACGGAGGAGACTTTTAAAAATGAGGACACCTTGAAATACTAGATGTATGAATGCAACCCCAAACAGGCCTAGAGTACAGACATTACATACAGCTGTAGAAACAGAAGCAGAGTAGCAGCAAAAGTTATTTTTGTCCTTCCTTTTATCATCACACTAAAGGACATCCTGAATGTGATGGACCATAGACTACATCAATGCAGATGTCAATGACGTGGCCTCAGGCCATGGGGGGCACAAGCTAATCCATAAACACCCCAATCTCTTTGCCCCTTAGTGAGACCACCCATGTTTCTACATTATCTTCCCTAATGGTCCTGATCCCAGGTGTCCAAAATCACAACTGACCAGTAACACTGCCTTCTCTCTCTGTCTGCCTCCCCACTCCACTCCCAGTACTCCCTGAAACCACCTCCAAATAAACCACATGCATCCCCATGCCCACCTTAGGGATGGCTTCTAAATTGAGAACTAGACTCTTAAGTATAAGGAGTGATACAGGAGTGATGCCACTAAATGTCAGGAAACTCCAAAGAAAAAAATGGACTCTTAAATTCTAATATCTATTGCATTTTAGGACAATCACAGAAAATTCTCTCCTTGAATCATTGATTTAATTTAGTGGAAAGCTTGAGTTACAGAATTTATCTCAGGAGATGCAGCCTCACTGCTTTTGGGGATATACAGCTTCTGGGACTCCATCCGTAACACAGCAGCAATCATCCTCCCAGGGAACAATCACAAGTGGGTAAGAATAATCAGTAAACAGTCAATTGTCTATGAATCATGCAACTCCAATGCCTGAAAGATGGTTGTTTTCTGATGTCAATTTTGCCATCTTCTTAAATAAATCCACGTGCTTTCTCACTTAGACAAATCCAATGCAACCTTCCTCCACAATATCAAAAATTTAATTGTGGTGTCTGATTTATGGATGCTTTTCTCTGTTAGTATTTGGAACACAGACAGCATGGCAATACTGAATCTGAGTTAGTTTGGGTGGTTTCCATTAGGATCGTACATATCATTCACTGCTAATGAGTCTGAGGTCCACAGGTTCCCTGAGATCCTTGCCAGAGCTGGGCAGGCTGATGTGAAGGTCGTGAAGCTGACAGGGAACAATGTTCCTCATGTCACCCCATGGACAGAAGTTGAGCTGGCTGCTTTTTGGCATTGGGGAAAATCAGACATGCATGTTTCACAGCCCTCCAGGTCTGTCAGCAGCTCATTAGTAGTTCTCTCCTGCAACACTCCCCTTTCTGAATAGCACAGATTCCTCTCGACATCCTGTAGTTCAATAATACTTGACTTTATCCCTTACTCCTAAGCAGTTAGATTTTTTTTGGATGGTCCTGGATGGGTGGTGATGGCTTTAACATTGTTCTCATTTCCCAGGCCTCTTGAATTTTGAGTTAAATGTTAATCTGAAAATATCCTGGTGAGCAGCATGATTACTTGACCTTTTAGATTTTGTCCTAATTCCAACCAGGACACACTGGGGAACACAAAGATGAAAAATAACAGGAGAGGAAGAGCTGCTTGGTATTTCTTCTTTCTTTTCCATTTTAAGTATTGAAAGGTAAGATTTAAATGTAGGGGAAATTTTGTATTTAGGTCTTTTTTTTTCTTTTAATCAGGACCAGTTGTTCAAGAGATTCAAGGATAAAAAGTGCTAATCTCTAAAAGACATGTGTCTCACAAATTGATCAAGCTCATTTTGGATGCAATAGAAATCGGGAACTGCCTCTAGAACAGGAATAAATCAGTTTATCCTTTTTTAAAGAAAGAGGTCCAATACACTTTTTTTTATAATTAAATATCATCAAGCCATGATTTAAATAACATCATTATTATAAAGTGTAGAAAAGATTAATTATGCCCAAAATGGCTTCTTTCCTTCCTTCCTTCCTTCCTTCCTTCCTTCCTTCCTTCCTTCCTTCCTTCCTTCCTTCCTTCCTTCCTTCCTTCCTTCCTTCTTTCCTTCCTTTCTTCCATACCGGGGATTGAACTCAGGGGCACTCAACCACTGAGCCACATCACCAGCCATATTTTGTATTTCATTTAGAGACAGGGTCTCACTGAGTTGCTCAGTGCCTCACCATTGCTGAGGCTGGCTTTGAACTCATGATCCTCCTTTTTCAGCCTCCCAAGCTGCTGGGATTAAAAACATGCGCCATCACACCCAGCAGCTTCTGTTTTCCTTATCTTGACTTCACCACTCCATTAACCCATGTTATGGCCCAGGAGACACCTCCTCCTGGTTGGCAGCAGTACTGTTGAAATCCCTGCACATTTTTATTATGCTGAAGTTCTTCTAAGTGGAAGAAAGAGACCGAGCCTCATCCACTCAGCTCTGAATGCTCAGCTCTTATCTGCAGAAGTCTGCCATTTTCCTACCTTCACGTATATTTGCTATCTGGTTCAAGAATATTCAGCTCTGCTCTAGAAAATAAGAGAGATGATCCAATAAGGATGAGAGACAAGTGCAGAAGCAGGTGGCCTGGGCATCATGAACTACTAATTGGGTTGAGCATGTGCACTGCTATACATGGGTAGGATGGCATAGAAAAGCCAAAGATATACACAGCTATTCACGAGACCTCCAAATGACCACTCCCTGGTGACACCATGTGTCCCTCTTTAACACAGAGAGGGGTGTGTCCTCAGACACAATTGCCCCAGCATCCCTCAGATGGAGAAACTAAGTGTTGGGTTCAGGTACCTCCATCCACTGAATCCCAACTCTGGTTCTCATCACCACTCCATCAGTAAGGAAGGAAAGCTGCTGGGGACATTAGAAATGAAGCATGAGGAAGTGGGTCCTTCTGGCCCACTGGCACTCTAGGTACATAATTGACCCCATATCTTCCCCACTCCTTCTTACTGTTTTTTAAAATTAATTAATTAATTTGTTCTAATTAGGTATATGTGACAGCAGAATACATTTTCATTCATTCATTGTGCAGTCATACATGTACCTAGGGTAATGATGTCCATCTCATTCCATCATCTTTCCTGCCCCTTTACCCCCTCAGCCTTCTTACTGTTTTTAAAGTCCATTCAGTTTATGAGCTCTGGGATAGCTGCCTTGAAGTTACTTGGAGATGATTATTGTATCAAGGGAATTTCCAAAGTGACAGAGGTGGTGACATGTCCCTAGGCTATGAGGCCTGTTAGAGTCCTATACTGTCCCATGATTCATACAGGAACTAAAAGGTATAGGGGCCTAAGACAGAATTCAAGCTAGAAAGGAAAGGCACTGACCTTTTATTCTCTGATCCTCCATGATTTCATTCCATACAAATGTCCATGAAACAATGTGAAGTGAAAAGAAAAATCACAACTTGTATAGACATTATGACTTTATTTTCTAGAATCATTTACATCATAGATAAGTTTTCATATTTATGTATGCATTTATATATTTCCTGAGCAAGTGCTATGACATCAGAATTGAATTTATATAAGCGCATTTTTCTTTTAGAATATTCATTGTCCTAAATCAACATGTATCAATGAAAGATGCTAGAAAAAGCGCATGAACATAGTAACAATGGTTGGTGAAGTTATTGATAAGATTTTGTTTTCTTACTTATTTTTTTTTCTTTATTTTTAAAAATTTCCAAAAGCTAGCAAGAATTGTTTTATGATTTAACAAAACACTGCGTGTCACTTCAAAGGGACTAGTTGCTTCCATAGCACAGATCTTCACAGAAACTCTAAGGAAGGTGAGTAGCCAATCTCACTCACACAATGGGGAGATCCGATCCTTTAAAATCAAAAGACAGCTCTCAGCCATCCTTATAACACCCCATTCAAAATAGCATCCTTTCCAGGATTCATCATTCTTGTCACTTTCTAACCCACACTGTTAAAGCTTCATCCTGGGTTTCATAAACTGACTTCCAGACCACTCACGTATAATCGAATCAAGCCTTTATTGAAGCACACGGGTGGCGGCTGACCAGAACATAAAGCTGTTCCCCTGATCAGCCCCAAACAATTGCAAGGGCACTTCTTATAAGCCTGAAAACCGCAAAAGGGATTTTCGGGGGGGTCTAGCCAATGCAAGCAAGCCAGGTTACAGAAGCGGGAGAGTGCAGTCAAGCGGAGGGAAGCCTAACCAATCACAGTTAGCCCAGTCACCCCAGTTACAGAAACAGAGCCCCGTTACCCTAGTTACAGAAACAACGCCCCATTAGGTAGTTCCGTGTTCTTAAAGGTTTCTATAGCAAAAGGAAAAGAACATTTTGCTCCAGTCATGACTCTTCTACTTGGCATGGTTGTTTTACAGGATGAAGTCATAAAACAAAATGGAGTCACATTTGCTCCTACTACCACAACACCCCACAAGTTCTGGTTCCTACATATGGAGATCAGAACTAGATCCATACGATAAGAGATATTTTGCATTGGGCTCAGGTCTCCTTCAATATTTAAATAGTATTTAGAGTACTAAAAAATTCAACCAAATTATGTCAGCACCAGGCTATGGTTAGCCATTATCCAAGTTCACACCTTACATGGCAGCCCAGTTTTAAAAAGGCTGTTTGTGCCAAAGAAGATAAATGGGATGATTCCTAGGGCTCATTGGTAGTTGGAGAGTGGTTTCAGGATGTACCATATCTGTCCACCCCACACATTTGCACATAGTTTCAATTATTGCTTGTCACAACCTCAAAACTTAGTGGTTTAAAACAGGATCAGTCATTTTATTCTCTCTCATTGTCTCTGTGGATCTGAAATTTGGAAAGTGCTGGGAAGGCAATTCTGGCTGGGGGCGGGCAGCGGGGGTCTCTCATCTAGTTAAATTCATTTTGTGACTGAAGTTGGAAGAAATTGGTGGATAGGGAAAGAACAGCTGGGGAGCTGGCAAGCCAGCTCTCTGTATGTATCATTTCGGGGCTGCTGTATGTGATCTCTCCACAGGGAATGATTTGGGCTCCTTGCAAGCATGATAGCCGCAGGGCAATCAGATAGCTCACATGATATCCCAGGGATCCAGTCTTGATTGTCCAACAGCAACATGAAAGCTAAGACATAGTGTTGGAAGTCGCAGTACTTTAATCACCTTTGCTATACTCCAATAGTCAAAATAGTCACCAAAGACTTTTTCAGTTTGAAGTACAGGGGAGACCTAGACCCCACAACTTTGTGGATCAATGGGAGCTATTATTGTGGGCCTGCCTGAGAAACATAGGTACTGTGCTGTCATCAGTAACACCTACCCTTTCTCTACTCCTACTCATTCTTTGAGGCCCAGATACTTAGAAAGTCCTATGAGTCAACTTTCTTGAGGTTACTCTTTAGGTTTAAGAGCATCTTGTTCTAAACCCTACCTATCCCTTTCTTTGCGCTCTCATTACACACTTGCCTCTTATACTAAAAGACTTGGCAAGGCCTCCCCAGAAATTCTGTAAGCTCCCTGAGAGTTGGGGCCTTGCAACATTCATATTCTCTTCTCTATGTAAGCTATCCAAAATGCTTCTAAAATGGAATTTTAAAGAATTCTTAAGATAGGAAATATCAATGATACTAATAATTAGAGACAAATTCAGGACATGACGTTACATCCATGTGGAAGGATCAGGAAATCGAGGAAGGACAGAGACAAAAGGACTCACAATGGTGATTTCTGCAAATACAAATTAGTAATGCTTTGTAATCTTCCATTTTACAACTTCTTGGCTTTTCGGTAATAAACTATCTTTATTATTTATTTAAAAAATAATGAACTTAAAAAGTAAAATATTTCATTGTGCAAGCCCAGAATAGATTAAACCAAGACAGGCTGTATCTACAAAGTATTGTTTTTCAAGACTCACTTCCATCTCCGTAAGCCATACCATACCAGACTGGATCTTTCACTCCTCCCCACTCTCCTCCGGATGCCATAGGCATGACAGAGACAGAAAGTGTTCTCTTGGAGCTCTGCCTTTGCAAAGCTGCCAACCTGAGATTTGTGATATGGAAACCATGCTTAGTTTCACTCTGCCATTCCACCCACTGCATGCATTTCTTCTCTCATCTGAAGCCCAAAGTTTCTAGCTGTGTCTTAAAGTAAAAGAGGTAAAATCCAAATTCCTGGTACACCTGTCCACTGTAGGCACTTGACGGCTGCTTACCAAATGATTTCTGAGTTCATGCTGATTCCTTTCCCCCTTGCACTGCACCACAGTGTTGCAGCCTAATCAGTACTTACATAGACACTGAGATCAAAGAATCCGTGTTTTTACATTGATATACATGAAGTGTTCCAGGACACCACATTTAGGTTCATTGGGTTTAACAGCTGTAACTTGATACCGTTGGCCCTCTGTGTCTGTGGGTTCTGTATCCATGGAGTCAATCAACTGCAACTTACATCTGTACTGAATATGTTCAGATTTTTTTTCCTTGGCATCATTCCCTAAATAATATAATTCAACAACTGTTTAAAAATTATTTACATTGTATCAGTTGTTATAATCTAAAGATGACTTTAAAGTGTATGGGAGGATATGTGCAAGTTATATATGCAAATACTCCACCATTTTATATTGGGAACTTGCCCATCTGTGGATTTTGTTATCTGTGGTGGTCCTGGAACCAATCAGTCTCCCACTGATACTGAGACATGATTATGATCATTGCTTAGCATTGGCAAGACTTGAGGAAAATAGATCAGCAGCAGTTGCACTTAAGCCACATTTTTCAGGGCATTTGGGGAAAATTATTCTAACAGAAATAATAAAGGAAACTATCCTCACCAGCCCCATCCTGTCCCTGTTCAGTTTTCACCCTAGCACCCATAGCATAGAAAAATGGGCAAGGTCTCCAAGCGAATTCATTTCTGTTCTCTTTTTTTTTTCTTCTTTCCCTTATATAATTCTATCTCTGCATCATTTCTTCTCTAGGTAAGGGCCATGTTCTGCTTTTATAACTACAGTGAGTTTGAAGACTGAATGCAGCAGTCTTGGAAAATTCCCTATATAGGAATCAGAAATGCTGGGCCACACCTTAATAGACCTTGTGAATGAAGTAGGGCAATTGTTTGGCCCTTCCCTGCTGCCTCTCTAGGTAACATCCATTTTTTGTCTGTTGGAATGCATTCTTTATTTGAGAAGGCAGTCATTATTATTTTACTTATAGTTTCTCTGAGGCTGGGGATATAGCTCACTTGGTAGAGTGCTTACCTAGAATGCACAAGACCCTGGGTTCAATCCCCAGCACCACTACCAAAAAAATAAATAAAATTAAAAATTATAGTTTCCCTGGAAGGCAGCCCTGAGACACAGATTAGAAGATAAGCAGTTTATTTGGGAGGTGGTGGCACAAAGTACTGGTAGGAAGTGAAGAAGAGACACTGGGAAGGGAAAGTGGCCCAGGACTGGAGTGTTCATTACCAAACAGGACAACACGGTAGGGAGCCAGAACTTGATCTTGTTAGGGAAATCTGGGAGCTAGGTAAACACATACCTTGGAGCTCTCCCACCTGAGAGGAAAGGGGACTCAGGTATTTATTCACCACCTTCAGCAGGCATCAGTTTGAGGGCAGCTCCCCAAAGAGAATCTACTCTTCAACACTTCCTGCTCGTCACACTTGGGCACAGAAAACTGTGGTGGCCAGTGGAAGCAGTCACCAAAAAAGCACAGGTGCTGATAGTGGAAAGGTAGACCTCTGTCTCTGGGTCTTAGTTTCCTCTTCTGTGAAGGAACAATGAACAGGTTGAGCTCCCAAGCTACCAAGTGGGTAGGAGAGATGATAGTGGCAATAGAGTCAGCCTCAGCCTGTGGAGCAAGCTGACTGTAAACTCCCGTCCGCTACCTCCTTACCTATTAAACAACTAGAGCCAGAAGGCTTTGTCTCTTTGAAAATAGAAGTGATTACACTTGTCTAACACTTCTTTTCAATAGCTTTTTTGATGTATAATTGAAGTAATTAAAAACTGCATGCATTTAATGTTATAAAATCTGATGACTTTGGTGACATCAGACACCCATGAAACCATCACCACCACAAGGTATTTCTCATACTTGATCGTCTTTCTTTCTTCCTCCCTTATTTAAAAGAATTTTCTTAATTTTTTTGCAGAATGAATAGCCTGTTTGCAGCTGTCCAAAGGGTGATATGAAACCAATCCTAGGTGTTTCAGTCTGTCAAGCTGTGATTGCCTTAGCTGTGACCTCATTGCTGTATAAAAACCCTTTTTGACATTTGTTCTTTTCCTGATTTTTAATCAAATAAATTAGAAATTGATTGCTAAGATTTCCCACCCATTTCCAAAGCAAAGCAAGGAAGATAGTTTGCCTTTTATAAATTAAAGAAAATAAACTAAAAGAAAGGTGAGGCAGAGGGTAAGAAAACCCAGACTTAGACTTCTTCCCTCTAAGGCAAAATTTTAAGTTTTGGGAAAGCATGGTTGATATTGAAGACACAGATCAGAATTTAATGAGACAATTTGAAATTCCCTCAAATAAAACAACCCAAAATCTTTAGCTGTTTTCTTCTTTGATGTTGTATTTACTTCATCTTTCAATTGTCTTCTAAAATAATTTAGATTGTTTGAAAGGAAATGAAAATCTTCAGTATTTGTTTTTTTCTTTCATGTTTTTGAGAAGCAATATGAGTGAAAAGGCTCTTTGCTATAAGCAGTGAATATTATTGATTAAAAATTGAGGAATATTTTCCTGTTTGAAATCTGGCAATATTGACATTTAGATAAAAAGAGTTTTCACAAGGATGATAAGGACATTCTATTTATGGAATTCTAGATCATGGACTTGGCTTCATTCTCTATTTCTCCCACTCACCATGTATATTCATCTTCTTCCTATCTTAAATGTGAATGTACATAGTTCTAGTTAACTGATTTTCATGATAAATTACAGCGCACAAAGGAAACCATATTAAACAGCCTTTATAATAAAAATCCAGATGAAGAAAATTTAATTCTTCCTTGATGATCCAGAAATGTTCCTAATTAAGGCCAGCAACTAGGCAAATGGGTTGCAAAAATATTTGGTTATTTAAATAGATGACTCAGTCCCTGGATGTTATTTCTGGCTGATGGATCATTAAAGAACCATAGATAGCATATTGTCTCCATTTGGGTGCCCTAAAAGATTAAGCATTGTTTGTGCATATATGACCTTGAACTACATATCCTCTTTAAGGTCCAAAATCTTTTCCTCTAATTTTTTATAGTAGTTATCAGTGAAAGGTTTCATGCATATTTGCAGCAAAGCATAACATCCTCATGATTTGCTGTAGAACAAAATAGCAACAGAAGCAAAAAGAACCTTAGTAAATCTGTAACACAGAGGTATGATTCTTTCCTGTATCTGTCTTGGTGAGTAGGAGGCTCTTTGATCCTGACATTATTTTCAAACCCATAGAATCAATGACTTGTCCAAATCAGTGAGACCTCATGAATCAGATCTTCTCAATTACTAATTCCTCCATTATTATTCAGCTCTACCTTCTCTTCACATCCTTAGCCCAAGTTCCAAAGTAAAAATATCTTTGCATATGTTTCTTATCTGCTCAAAAAGTGGCATAGATTCTGCCTGTATCATGGAAAGCTCTATGGCTTGGAGAACATCAGCTCAATGTCAAACTGCATGAAGGGCTCTCATGGGGATTGAATGTCATGATACCTGAAACAGCACTTAAAATGAGTATTACTTATATTTGCTTTCTCCTAGGTACACTCTGGGAAAGGGATGTGGGAGTATATACAGGAGCTGATCCCAGGAAACATTAGTGGAGGCGTGGGCAAGTGTAAGAGGGAAAGGAATCAATACAGGATGTATTAGTGAGCTGGCTGTATCTGTGGACAACAGGGGCTCAGCTCTAGTGGGAATCTCTAATAAATTAGGTAGAATATGCTTCAGAGTTGACCCATCCAATGTTTGAGGAAATTATATTTTTACTTTCCAATCCCTGTCCATCAGTGATTGAGAGCTAATTCCCAGGGCACTAACTCCTTAGCACATCTAGCTTGATTGAAATCTGTTCTTAAAGGTCTGAGTACATCTATGAGCTGAGCATACCTGAGCAAGTCCTCAGGCAGAGCCCCAGGTGCCTGCAGGGGAAGCAGTGGTTGTGCATGGGAAGCCTTATGTCTAGGGCTTCTGTTGTGTGTTTGGATGAACACTGAATCATCTAGAGAGCTCTTGAACATAGCCTGCAGAGCCTCTTCCTTAGAAGTCATAGCCCAGCAAGTCTCAGGGAGGCACTAAGAGATTGTACTTGTCACAACTTCCAGGTAACCATGATGCTGCTGGTCCAGGGACCAATTTTGAGAACCACTCATGCCTGGTAGATAATAGTGGGGCCTCAATGGTGTCTGCTATAGTGAGCATGCTAGTAACATCTTCAGAGCCAGTGAGTAATGATTGTAAATGTGGATGAAACTCAGCAGGAGGGAAATGATGGAACAAGAAGGAAGAGGGAAGTAAATGGATGCAGTGTCTCTTTGCTCTCTGCTCTTATGAATATGATTTCTTAGACAAGCAGATGAGCTATAAGTTTCTATTCCTGAATATCATCTTCATTTTTAAAGAAGAATATCATTCAGTTTTTGAAGTTATGGTAGACATGGCATATACAGTGGGGCTCAAATTTTTCCTATAGTTTCATGTGTGAGGAACAACTGTCCCAAGTGGGATACACTCCTATGGGTGTGTCCAAATTTTGACAAAATCTGTCCAATTTTGTGAAATGATAAAGCAATTTAATTATTTGTGATCTCCATATTTTTCATAGTTAGAGTAAAAAAAAACTCTGTGAAATTTCCTCAGGAAGAAAAGAAATTGGTCATTGTTTATTCTGTTGATTCCACCTTCCTCACCTGCTCAAGCAAGCCTAAAGTCCAGGCTTGAGACATCAGTGACAACACATGACGCCTTGGGTTTCTGTTAGTAGGACTCCATGGAACAACTGGATAAATGGCTTGTATGCCAGGCCCCCAGCTCTGAACTGTGAGATGACCTTGACTCATGCTGTGTGAGTCTGTGCAATTTACTTCGATCTTGGATGCTGCAACCTAATCATCACTGTGTCTTTATCTCATGCAACTCTGCCACACCTGGCCCAGGTATGGAGATCTCTGACAGGAGTCTAGACAAAAATGGTTGTTTTTTTTTTTTAAGTGCGTTTTCCTTCAGTATATAAGGCAGGCTAGGAAGGCCTATTGAATTTTGGAAATCTCTCTCATGTACCACCAAGTGTTTCTTGATGATGCCCTTTGTGAGTGGAACAGGTCAAGAAAGTTGTACTTCCATCTGTTATTGGTAGATATTTTTTAACTAGGAGCCATGACAGTCTACCTCCTTCCTGTAAGAATGATGTAAGGCTCTTTTTCTGGTCTCTGTATCCCTTAAACATATTCTTGGCACTTGTCAACATGGTGGTTGGGCAGAGAGCAGTGTTGTTATAACATTGTCTAAAATTAGCTTGAATTTTAATCAAGGAAATAACTTCCAAGCATTGGCACTTTTGTGTTAGTTGTAATGTTTTTGGCACACTTCCCATCTGATTGGGATGCACAGGTGTGTAAGGAGATCCATGCCCAGAGCCGCTGGCCTAAATCTGTGTCAAGAGCCAGTCTTTCATCGAGAATTCTTCAGGTCTCTATTCAGTAATATGATTTTCAAATTGCTATTAGTAATCCAAGATCATGGCATGTTAAAGGCACACAAAAGTTTAAAAATTTATATTCCAATCTCTTCATGAAAACAATGAGCAAACAAAAGTCTTTCTGTGTTAGGGACCTTCCTGAGAGACACAGCTAATTAGCAGGAGCAGCAGTTCCAAGCTCCCCTGCCTCCCACATGACTGCAACTCTCCAGCCTCAAAATCTCAGGCTCATTTTTGACTTTTGACTCCCTTTCTTCAGTCATTCCACATCCTGCATCATATCTGTCTTGCCTAGTCCCTCCACTGTCACTGTCTTTCCAACATCCATCACCTCCTGTATTTTTACAATTACCACCCAGCTGGTCTCTGATGCAACCCTTTCTGCATTCTGCCTCCAGACTAAACTTTCCCCAAGCATGATTATTTATTCTTCTCTTGTAAAAGGAGTCTGTCTTAAGATTTAGAGGTAGATAGTTAAAAGGCAACTCTCATAAATTCTTTGTAGGTCTTACCCTTCACCCCCTGACATACACACACTCTGTTCTCCCCATTCCCATACTTGTTGTGGCCTCCTATCACCATCCCTAAGGCTCCATATAAAGCTGTGTCTGGTTCAGGAAGGAGCTTCATCTGCATGTAGGTCAGGCAAGAAGTACCAGGGATTCATGCTGGTGGGAGCTTTGCCCAACTGGTGACTCATGGGAGTTGGGGAAATAGCTTCCACTTTCCCAGCCCTCTGCAGAAATGCTCTGTGCTTCTCTCTAAAGTCTCTGGTGAGAATGAACCCTGTCTTTGCAAAGGGATAACCAGTCTGTTTAACAAACCCCATATTCTCCCTTTTTCTTCCCACCCTCTAACTGGTATTTCCTGGGATCACCTTCCAAATAAACTGTTAGCACTTGAATTCTTGTCTCAGAATCTGCTTCTGCTAGAACTTATCTGAGACAGAGAGGAATAGAAAGGACCTATGGTTCTGGCCTTGGGAACATTCAGGAAAATTGTCTCAGAGGATTAGAACCAAGATGAAATTTGAGAGGTGGGGAGAAACCACTCTCCTAAAGCAATGCAAGTGGTTGAAGGTAGTACAGGAACCAGGTTAAAGATGGCAGGTCTGAGAGGGGGCAATAAGCATGGCTTGTATGAGAGAAAATAGAAGAATTTCCTAGAAGAAAGTCTTCTAGAATGTTGCTACAACACAAGGAGGGAGGGAAACACAGGGAAGAGATGGAAGAAAACTGAGGAGGGGTGAGCAGCGATTGTCACCTAAGATGCATGGGAGCTGTGGTCCTCATAGTGAAGGTAATGGAAAACCATAGCTTCATGTAGATGGAAATGAAAATCATCATGTTGACATTTTTAAAAGATTTTTGTCTACAGATTGGATCACGGATTGCAGTGGGGCCAGACTGCAGACTATGAAACTCATTAAAAAGTTGTGATTAGCTCCTCGGGAGAGAAATGATGAAAGTATCTTTGGGAATAAAATATGTGGAAGGAAAAAGCAAAAGACTTGTCAATGTGGGAAAAGGAAAACCCAGGTACCCTAAAACTGAGGCTCAAAAAATTAGGTGGGCAATGCTTCTACTGACTGAATAGTCAATGTAGCAGAGGAAAAGGTTGGGGCGGGGGGAGAAGGTGGTCCATTCTGGGACTTGTTATATTGGACCTGATGGATGACATACAGGTAGAAGTGTTAGGTTACATATGGGGTGGGCTGGATTTGGAAATAGTCTCATATAGATGCTTAATGAAGACAGAATGAGGACAGAATATTTCTGGGAAACATAGGATTATTTGGGCAGAGAGGGAGAAGGTAAAACTGCTGCGAGAAACACAAGAACGACATTTTAACGGGAGGACGGGAACCAACAAAACATGACAAGTGAGAATGGGCGGAAGAGTGTTACAGGAAATAGGAAATAAAAATGCCACTAAGGACAACAGAAGACAACTTAATATGAGTGGTATCCAATGCCACCAACAGGAAGTGGAGCTAAAGACTGAAAAGTTTTTGTTGGATTTCAAGGTGAAGAGGTCTTTCACGACTGGGGAAGAAGTTTCCATTGCGAGTTTGTAGTGACTCAAGATGGCTGCCAAGTGACTGAGGAGTGAGTGTCAAGTGAGTGAGACAGGGGCAGACACGTCTTTCTAAAAGTTTGTGAAGCCACTGAAAGGTGATGGACTAACAAAAGGATATGTTGACTTTTTAGAGTTCAGAAGTTAATTCTGTGTGATGTCAAAGACCATAACAGGAACATGGAAGTGTGCTGTAGTAAAAGATATGGAGCATGGTGCTTTAACTTTCTAGAGGCACACAAAATAGATGATTCTAAATTTTTAAGTCTATCCAGAAGAGAAGCATTGACTTATCTGGGAGTCATAGGCATAGAGATGGTCATGATTCTGGAGAGTGAGTTGAGTGAAAGGAAGCACTCTGGTCTAAGAAGCTACCATCTTGGGTGTAAGAATACAGGGGAATATGAAAAGTATCTATTACATCTATTCAAAATTATCACCAGTGCCAGATATCATGCTGAGTTTGGAGGTGATGTAAGGAGAGAATGGGGAAAGAAATCTTTGCAGATATTGATGATAGAGAGGAGCCAGAAAAAGTCACAGGGAAGACATGAACATATTCTAAATGAAAGGAGAGTGATCTGTGTTGCATAGACCCAAAGAAATCCAAAAATGTTCACTGCCCTTTCTTCCCTCTTGACCTCACCTGTATAGTCCTCCATGTTTTTTTTCCACTCTCAGTTTTTCATCCTCCAATACTGACTACAACTCTAACTTCTGCCCAAGAGAGAGACCATGAATTTGAATCATGAGGTCTGCAAAGATGTCCAAGTTCTCAATCACCAACATGCTTGCATTTGGTTATTCTCTTACTGTATCTTTCTATTTAGCAACTCCTAGCAACCCTCAGTATGTACAAACCTATGGAGACCAATTCTCTAAATTTATATTTTCATATTTTTTCTGACAACTGTTTCTTTCTATAAGTATCAACACCACAAACACTAGACACTACTATTTTACAGTAGTAACTACTATTTTAACTTAAATCATCATAGAAAGTAGAGCTCCTGCAGGTTATGCCAGGGGAGGGAATAAGGGCAGGTAGTCAAAGTGGGATGCATCTTAAGGGTGACTGGTGTACAGTAGTTTCTTTCCCATTTATTCAGTTAATGGGAACTATTTTCAAATCAACTTCTGTCCACAGAGAAATCTGTTAGTTGACCATCACTGGGTTTCTAGGTCTCCTATGTTTTCTGATTTCCTGACAAAGTCACACTACCTACATTTGCATGACCTTTATTTTAATTTTATATTACAACATTTAAAAACTGGATTTCCCAAAATGTGTCCATAGTCACTAGAGCTGCTGTTATACTTCTGAGCTCAGGAAAAGCTTGGCAGTGCATGATGCAAATATATTTGCATTGTCTAAGAAACTGTCCTCTTAAATGGCAGGAATGCAGAATAATTGGCTTAGCAGAATTTATTTATTCAAACATTTCTATTGTTGCCAGACATTGTGCTCAGTCTTGGGGATACAGACAGAATATATATGGATCCAATCTTTCTCTTTCTTCAAGGAAACTCTCACTGGCAGGTTTGAGGGAAGTTACTAAAATGTTATCCACTTATTAACAATTAAACTCATAATTCTAAATAAGAAATAAACAATAAGATAAATACATTTTGGCATAAAATAATTCATGTTTTTTGATAAATTCACAGTTCTAAAATTACTGAGTACATATTTGGTGCAAAAAAAAAAACCTGCTCAGATTCTTTGGGATTAAAAAACTGGTAAACTATCTTAATCACCAAGGAACATATAGTAAAAATAATTCAAAATAAAAATAAATTAGATTTCATTATGTAAGAATATGAAAAACACCTTTGGTTGTCTCTGTTGCATTCAGCAATGAAAATACCCCCCCTTATATCCCAAAGTTTATTCCAAAATGATCTGTGGTTGCCTGAAATCATAAATAGCAATGAGCCCTGTAAGTACTAAATTTCTTCCTATACATACCTATGATACAGGATAATTCATAAATTAAGTGCAGTAAGAGATTAACAATAACTAACAATAAATTGGACAATTATAACAATATGCTGTAATAAAATTATCAGCATTGTTACTCTTGCACTTTGAGGTCATTATTCCTTGAACACAAGTGCTGCAATGCTGTGACAGTAGATCTGATCACAGATGGCTACCGAGTAAGTCATGGGAGGGTAGTATATACCGTCTGGACAAAGGGATGATTCATATCCTGGTGGACAAAATGGGGTGGCATGAGTTTTCATGATGATACTCAAAATGATGCACAATTTAAAACATATGAGTTATTTGCATTTGGAATTTTCCAACCATTTTACTCATTGATGGTTGACCATGGTTAATAGAAACTGCAGAAAGTGAAACTACAGATGAAAGGTGACTGCCATGTTTATCTAGAATAATTCATTACATCATATATATAATATATATACATATATACACACACACATATATATGTATATATATTTATATATGTACACACATGTGTGTATATATGCAACATATTGTATTAAAATATAAATTCACATATTATATGAAGATATAACAACTGCTAACTTTGTGACCCCACATTGCATTTAATAATCAATAAGCTTTTTATTTTGGAATAATTTGGGATTTACAGAAAAATCATAAAGTTAATAAACAATTTCTGGCATACCCCTCTCCTAATAGTAACATCATACATTAACTGTGGTGCATTTTTAAACCTAAGAACTTAACATTGGCATGCTACTATTAACTAAATTCTATAAATACTGCATAAAGTTATCTTAATTCCACCAGGAACCAATATAGGATCTCCCATTAGATTCATTGGTTCTAACTCCTTGGTCACAACTACTTCTCAGTCTTTCCTTGTTTGTCATGAACTTACCAATTTTAAGGAGCATTTGTCAGGTGTTTCACAGATTGGATCTCAATTTGGTTTTTGTAATGTTTTGTTAATGATTAGACTGGAATTATGGAATGAGAGAAGAATGACACAGGTATAGTGGCCTTTCTTATTACATCATATAACAGGAGACATGATATCAACATGACTTACTGCTGGTGTGGTTAAATTTAATGATTTGATTCAGACTTATTCTTCCAAAAGTTTAGGTGCTGAAAACTTTATCCTCAAATTTGTATGTCAATGGTAATTGGAGGTAAGACCTTTGTAAGTTAATTATGGTTAGATGAGATCATGTGGGTAGGGTTCATATGGTAACATTAGTACCATATGAAGACCCATATGAAAACTCAGAAGAAGAAGACCCAAGCTGGCACACTTGCTCTGTCTCCCCATGCGATGTTCTCCACCATGTTATGATGTAGTAAGAGAGACTTCTCCGGATGCCAGCATCACACTCTTGGACTTCCCAGCCTCCAGAACCATGAACTAAATAAACTTGTATTCCTATAAAAACCACTCAGGCCCTGGTATTTTGTCATAGCAACAGTACACAGACTAACACAGGTGGTGTCTTCCAGGTTTTTTTTACTGCAATTATTATTTTCCCTTTTTATTCTCTGCTCTTTGGAAGTTAGTCATAAATAAGACTACTTTGAGCGAAGGAGGAAATTAATCTCCACCTCTTAGAGAAACAAATCACTTCTCATGTTTTTGGAATTCTTCAATAATGAAGCTTTGTCTCTTCTTCTCATTTATTCAATCATTTATTTATATTACTATAAACTCAAGTGTATTTATTTTATGCTTAGGGTGATAATCCAACACTATGTTATTTATAAAGTTTTATCTAGACCTGGATGAGGAACTACTTAGTCTGTCTGTGGGGCAGTTGGGAAGGTTTATGTTTTGGGTATAATGTTATCAGACAGAGAAGGAAAGAAAAATAGGAATTCTAGTGAATGGGAACCATGCCTAAATACTTAGTGCAGATTTCCAATTTGCTGTCTTTCTTTCTTTTTTTTTTAGAAGTTGAGTTTTATTTTCAATGTTGATCTTTTATTAAAGAGCACAAGATGTGCAATTATGTCTGGTTCTATATTTAATTGTGATTTGTATAAATTATAATTAAGAAAGGTGCCTTCAGTAAGGTTAGATAACTTGTTTAGGTCCAAAAGCTTGTTGGGGATAGACTGCAGGAGCATGTATGTGATGCCTTTATATCCAGTATCTAAGCAAAAGGGCATCCAACTAGCAGGTATAACACATACCACTCTGCACTCTAGAAAAGGCTGTCTTTAACCTATCTTTGAATTTTTTTGTATTCTTCAATTCAAGTATTCACATGTTTAGTTTCTTCTGTCAAAAAGCCATCTGAATTGCACTGTGTGCCCTTGGCTCACTAAGTTCCACATGTGTACAATGTGCATGTGTGTTGATGTTCATGTCTTGCTGCTCCTCAGGATCCTTGAAATCAAACACTAAACTCATTTTCTTCCTGCTTCCCTTTTCCAACACTTTATCTCGGTCAATGATGCCTTGGTCAGAGAACTCTGCACATCAGTTTCTCAAGCAAGAAACCTGGCATGTTTTATATTACTCTCTACACTTTCTTCCATATGATGTATCATGAAACATTTTATTAAACATTGCTCACATCTATCTCTGCCTCTCCATCACTACAGCCCTGGGTAAATCTCTCAATATCTTTAATTTGCATTCCTGTATTGAGTCATAAACCAAAGGTCTTCAGTTTTTCTATTTCCACCCCAACTCCACACACATACCTCACAGCACAGATACCAGATGATCCAACTAAATCCAAAGTCCATCAAGCCACTCTATTCTAAGAAATCTCTGGTGGCTTTCTACTGCCCATCACATAAAAAATTGAAGCAACACTACCTTGCACTAAATGCCTTCTGTTTTCTTGCTTGTGGTTTTCCCTATATACCTTTTCTTTTTCTTTTCTCAACATAAATTAATTTGCTTTCTTCCCAGATCATTTGAGAATATATTAAAGCTTCCTGTATCTCCTTGCCTCTAAGCTCTTTGCTCTTCTTGGAATTTCCATCTTTCTTGAAAAAACCTACCAACTCTCTAACACGGTGCCATTCACAGAGTGTCCTGCCAACCAGCATCATCAACACTATATATGGGAGCTTGATGGAAATACAGAACATCGAGTGATACCCAAGACCAATGATTTAGAATCCGTGTTTTAACAGCATCACCAGATGATTCACATACATCTTAAAGATTGAGGAGTGCCACACTAAGATATCTCGGTTATCAACCTTCCCTGAAAGTTTCCTGTGATCTTCTTCTCCCTGTTATCAGGCACCTGCCTCCTTGCTCTGCCTACTTGATGTTGCATAGGAATCATTTTTTCATAGGAGAACTTAAGGGAAAGAGAGATGCCTTATGCTCATCATTGTAGCCTCTGAGTCTACACAAAGGCTTACTTTCTTTCCTACCATAAACAGATAACAAACACCTGTGTAAGCCAGTCACAGTACAAGTGATGAGGGTGCCAATGATGGATGAATTATGTAAGCCCTATATGCAGTTTGGGATGGAGACCATGTAGACAATGTTCATCAGTCAGAAACAAATATTTAAGGGTAATCTTCACAAGGAATCTGAAACAGGGTGCTAGAAGCTGAAGGAGTAGATAAGCATTTACAGGGACACACTGTTCAAGACCACAGTTCACACAGGTAGGTATAGAACAGACAAGACCAAAGAGGGTATTTTATGATTGTATGACCCCATCATCAAATAGCTGGGACTACACCTATAGATGACTTTCACCTTGGGGAGAGAACTTAAGAGTTATGGTTAATAATTACCTGTTGTTTGATTCTCATTTTCAGAACCCCTGGCCCATGAGTTCTCATCCTTGGAGGTACATTGATTCTTGGACACTCTGGCATGACATACTGGCAATAAAATTTATGTTCCCACAATCAGAACAAGTGCACAAGGGAACTGTTGCTTGTAGAATTGAGTAGGATGCCAACTAACCTGCAGCAAATGACATGACCATAAACACCAGAGAGCAGAAACAGAAAGAAAACTGATTTTACAGTATTACTTTAAAGGAAACACACATTGGATATTGTACCATCTACAAAAAGTAGTGTAAATAGTAAGTTTTTTTTCATCAAATGTTGTCAAGACAACTCTAGCTATTTCTAGGTTTGCTATCTTTGGAATGATCACACAGCCAAGCTACCTGGGCAGGGTATCTAACAAATCAAGAGTGAAAAGAATCCTCTCTCTCTTTTCTCCTTCTTCAGGATGCTCCACACTTTTCAGCAGCTTCCCAGCTACCAGACATCAGGGAGTGGCTGCTTATGGGAAGAGAGAAGCCACTTGGCATAATGAAATCCCTTAGGCAGACCCCTCTGCAATCTTTTGATCCAAGTACCTGGAGAGAGTCACTTACACTGTGGGGGGGGGGGGGGGCACTCCTGCTAATTTCCCAAGATGATGGAGTCAAGACTGAGGTAACAGCATAGACCAGGATGCTATTGTGAGCAAAGATCTCATGAGAAGAGCAAAATATTTTGCTTTTTAAATTTGGAAAGACAGAAACTTTCAGACAATGGTGATCTCTTATGAAGGCAATTGAAGCAGGGCCCCCAAGCTCAGGGCATCTGTTATTTATAGTTTGGTCTGGTGGGCAGAATCCTACCTGAATCCCACTTATGGGGCTCTCCAAACCTCCCAATTGGAAGCTCCATTTTCAAACTGGGAGAACAGGGTACAGAAGAAAAGGAAAGACAAAGTACTAACGAATGAACTAGAAGCCAGAGGAGGGATGGAGCAACAAGAAAATTGGAGGAAATGGTGATTTTGACTCAGAGAAGTCAAACTAAATTTTATTGAAACTTTATAAGAAAAAAAAAATCTGTGCATACTAGACAGCCATATGAGAAAGAATGTAGTTCTAGGTTGTTTTAAGATCCACTTTTTTTTCAGTCGACCATAACAACCTAAGAAAAAGTAGGCTGGCATTTCTTAGCCCAAACTGGTAAAATGAACCAGCCACAATGACATTTTTCCAGACAGCATGATCATGAATCATTCCTTTCTCTAAGGACCTGATTAATGTCACTATAAGGGCCTCTAATTTCCTTCCACATTTATCATTTGGAAATAAAAACTGTTTATTTACTATGCATGCCAAAGGGTAGATTAAATCAACAAAGAAAATTTTAAGATTAACAACTGCAATTTACTCATCAAATGGAGGGATTGCATCATTTGGCTGGGCTATTCTTCACAGGGAAGATGTGGCATTGGTATTTTGCCAGCAAGAGCAGGCTGGGGCCAGTCTAAAGTCAGTGTTTGGGGGCTGGTGGGTCCTGGTCAGGGTGGTGGACTAAGAAACTCCCTTCTGGCTCTTCTTCTGCCACCAAAGAAGAAAATAAGAAAGGAGGCTCTCATTACTGTCTCCAAGTTAAAGAATGTTTTAAGTACATTGCTGTAGCAAAGGGAGCTACAAAAAGAAATGGCAAAAACAGTGTGATAGAATCCGTAGAAACTATCTGCATTTCTTAAATCAAGACATGGAAAGTTTAGTATGACATGTATAAGGAAAATTTTTAGAAAATCTAAAAATACAACACAAATTCTATAGATTACCAGAGGGCCGAAACACATGCGCGCGCGTGGCACACACACACACACACACACACACACACACACCACTAAAAAGTACAGAAAAAGGAAGGGAAAAGAAGAAGAAAGAACAGAACAGAAAAGAAAGGAAAGGCTATTCACAATGTATATTGAAAAAAAAATAAAAATCTCAAAGCTAATAATAAGCAAAAGTTAAAGTATAATGGTTGATCACCACATTAAGATGCTGCTGCTGGGCCACTGGCCCTAGGACCATACTTTGAGAACATGGTGTGGAGAATTGAAATAAAATAACTAATAAAACTTAACGGGTGGATATCTATTAGAATGCATCTCTAATGACAGAAAATGAACTATTTACCACAGAAGACTCCTTGTGAATCCACAGAAAATTCCTGAGGAAATTGAAAAAGTAGAAATAATTTGGAATTAAACTCTTATCCTAAACAATGAAAGTGAAAATTATTAGAATGAATCTTTTTTTTTTGTATTGGGGATTGAACCAGGGTTGCTTGGCCACTTGACCACATCCCCAGCCCTTTTATATATTTTATTTAGAGGTGGTCTTGCTGGTTTGTTTAGGCCCTCATTCAATTTTTGAGGCTTAATCCACCTGCTTCAGCCTCCTGAGCTGCTGGTCTAGATAAGCTAGACCCAATCATTTGGAAGCATTACATATAAAAATGGATGGGTTTGCTAAACTTAAAGAACATTTATAGCCTGAAATAGCTACTACATGAAAAAAGATTAATAAATAATAATCCAACCAAAACTGAAAATAAAGGTGAAAACAATCATGTCTGTATATACAATATGTAATAAATAATAATATTTTTCAAGAAACTCAACTTGGGAGATGCACTTTCTACTCTGAACTTTTCTCTGCTTTCTGATTTCTTTTTGTATATATAGAATTTTCTGAAAAATCACATCAATGAGGTTAATTTGGGTGGTAAAATTGAGGACTTGTTTTTGCTTCCGTTTTTTGATGTATTTCATCAAATATTAACTTTTTATGCATAAAGAAAAGATAGATAGTATCTCTTTCTCTTTGGTCTTGCTCTGTTGCCTTGAATTCACGTTTTTCTGCCTCAGCTTCTCAAGTCTCTGTGATTGCATCCAGGAACCATTGCACCCAGATTTGTTTGTTTAAGTATTGTTAGTTTAAATTGAAGAAAAATAAAATATCTTCCCACAAATAATTCAATATTTAGAGCTCATGTGAAAAGATGGGTAAATTCTACAATGAATCTGGTCAAATCTTGAGACACAGTTGGTTTTTCTTGAACCCGTTACCAGGCATGCCCTCTTTCCTGAGGGCTGCAAAATATTGTCTTGTTGAGTCATATCATTGAGTAAGTGAACTTTCTGATGAACAGCTAATTTTCCAAACAGCTGAATGAAACTTGTATGCTAGTTCCAGTTCGGCCTAATGCCGCAGCCCGGCTGGCTGGGCAAAATAACGGGGGTGGGGGGGGGGAACAGGGGGTGACGAATAACTTGTGTACGTTGATACAGCAGGAGTAGGAGCCGTTTATTGTAGGACAATAGAGATATTTATACATTTCACACAGCTTATTTTAATTAGCATAAACTAGATATATCAGTCAACCAATAAGGAATCTCCACACTTAATGGCTTGCTTTTGTTACTTCTCAAACCACTCCCTCTGGCAATTTGCCAGGCACCATCCAGACTTGTTTACGAACTCTAACATTTCTCTGGCAAAATACCAGGTGTTATTTTGACTTGTTTACAGACTCTAACATTTCCCCCTTTTGTTTAATTTAAATAAGGACCATAGTGGTTTTTACAGAAACACCATAAATAACCTGCTACAAACAGAAAGAAAGGATACAAAATGCCACAATACCAAGCCAATTGATGGCTCCATGCAAGAAGCCCTTGGAAAAATTATACCAGCAATAACACCCGTAGCAAAGATACTGAGTTACAATTTGTTGTAGATTACAGTTTGTTGTCTCAGTCCAGGTAAAGCAGTGTCTCAACAGATTAACTCACAGTCCAGATAAATCACAATCCAGGTCTGCAGGCAGCTAGCTTAAATCACAGTCCAGGTAAGTTCTGCAGGCAGCTAGCTTCAAGTCTCGTCTGTTTCTCAGCAACCCTCGAAATTCTTTCACCTTCGTTTTCACCGGCACTGGGATGAAGGCAGGAACTCTGGATGGCTAAAGAAAATCCTGTAGTATTCCACTAAGAAAACAACCTTCTGAAGAATTTAGTACATTATCTCAAGGTTTTTTACATTTGAAATAGGCCTTAATAGTGCTCATTACTCATTAGCTTCCAGGTGTGGGAGAGCCATTGTAGCTTAGTTATTGCCATTGAAAATGACCAAACATCAGGGACGCCGGTAGCCTCTTTTGCGGGCTGTAGTGGCCCCGGGCAGCCCCAGATGGCCCTGGTGAGTGTCCCAGACTCAAATTGCTTCCGGGCACAGGGAGCAAGAGCCTGTGAGACTGTGCCTCCAGGTCAGGTCTAAATTTGGGCTCGAGGCAGTGGAAGAGCCGGCTGCCGCAGCTTGGAAAGTCCTTGCAGCACCATGACCGGCTTACGCACATGGCAGCTGCGCAACAATTCACACACCCTCTGGTGACGAAAAGTATTCAGTAATAGTCTTTTGTTGCAACTTTTTTTTTTTGATAATCCTTTTTTTTCTGAACTTTCTTTTTCTTTCTGACTGGAGTTCCTGGGCTCTTATCAACACATGCCCTAATTATTCTTGGTTCCACTGGGGTGCAGCTTTCCCTTATCAATTTACTTCTCACCCCTTCCATATTTTCATCACAAAGACAATACAATACACTTAAACAAAACAAGACACAAACATACTGTATCAATCTTTTCTGTTTTCTCAAAATGGCCATTTTTCCTCTCGCCCTATCTGCCTAGGGACGATAGATTGCTCCTGTCCTATCTATAGACGGGCAGCTTTTTTTCGTCACTTACCCCCGAGTGTCCCGGGGCTCCCCATACAGGCCACCATCTGCTGCAGCCCATCTGGCTGGGCAAAATAACCGGGGGGTGACGAATAACTTGTGTAGATTGATACAGCAGGAGTAGGAGCCTTTATTGTAGGACAGGAGCGGTATTTATACATTCTACACAGCTTATCTTAATTAGCATAAACTAGATACATCAGTCAACCAATAAGGAATCTCCACACTTAATGGCTCGATTTTGTTACTTCTCAAACCACTCCCTCTGGCAATTTGCCAGGCACCATCCAGACTTGTTTACGAACTCTTAACATTTCTCTGGAAAAATACCAGGTGTTATTTTGACTTGTCTACAGACTCTAACAGCCTAACATTTCAAAATGCTAATGATGTATGCTTTAATATGTCTTAGTCTGTTTTTTGTTGCTATCATTGAATACCTGAATCCAGGTAGTTTATAAAGAATGGTGGTTTATTTACCTCATCATTCCAGAGGCTGGGAATCCAAGAACCTAGTCCTAGTTTCTGGTGAAGTCCTTCTTGCTGTATCACAACATGGCAGAGGGCATCACAGGGTCAGAGAGAGCAAGCTTCCAGCACGGGCTTTCTTCCTCTTCTTATAAAGTCATAAAATACCATCATGGGTACACCACCCCCATGACCTCATCTAACTCTAATTACTTCCCAAAAGCCCCATCTCCCAACACCATAACATATTAACATAGTGGTAATGGCTGAGAGAAAGAAAGGAGAAAATTTTAAAGGTAAGCAGGAGGCAGGAAGTAGGAAGCAGAGGAAAGCAGAGCCCAAGATAATTATTTATTTAATGATTTGTTTTATTATTATCCAGATTAAAGAAAACTCTGGAAAAAAAATGACCTCTTCAAAATCTCTAGGAAGGAAAAGGTTTATCTTATGGTCCTGCCAGCCCCAATTCTTCCAATGAGGACCCAAAGGGACCCACCATAAAACTCTAAGTTAACTGTGGTCTCAGAGTGAAAGCAGCAGTAGTGAGGGTCCAGAGACGGGACACTAAGTCTGCAAGATTCTCCAGGACAGACAGGAAGTATTGAGGCCAGACCTATTTCTAAAGCACAGGCACATTTCATTACACCTGGGAAGGAAGGGGTCAAGATTTCCACATCCTTTCTTGGTCTGTCTTCTCTGGGAATTCTCATGTTTCTTCATCTTCTAAGTGGTGAAACTTTCCTCAAAACCTACCCTTATTTCCACTCCCATTTAAAAGACTCTCCCTATCTGGCTAAGTGCCAGGAACATTCCACTATTGAACAGCTCTGTGAGGGACACCCTCCATTATCCTCACTTTACAGATGAAGAATCTGAGGTCAGCAAGGTTACTTACTGTGTCCTAACAGTGACCTGAATCCCCATCTGTCTGGACTCCAACACCAGTGCAGCCAAGAACTACATAGTCTTCCTCTCCTCCCCCTTCCCCTCTCCTTTCTCTTCTTGTATGTTAACTTTTTTTTTCCTTTTTGTTTAAGGTCTTAAAAATCTGTATACTTTTTAAATGTTTTTTATTTGTTCTAATTAGTTAAAATGACAGCAGAATGCATTTCAACTCTTGTACAAAAATATCATTTTCCTTTTGCCTTTTGCTCCTGGCAATGAAGTATGTGGGGAGTGCTGAAGGGCTTTGGTTTTTCTTTGTCTCTTGCTCTTTTCAAGGAAGCAGTCAAGTTTATATGACTCACAAAGTAGCCTCCCATCATCACCTTCCACCATTCGACTAAATTTTTCCTTCCTCTTGACATTGCTATCTGGAGTAGAAGGTGAAGGCTTTCCTCAGAGAAAAGCCAGCTGTTAACAGACGCGAGGGCCCACAGGCTGTCCTTGGATAGCCTGTCGTGTCCCAGCATTCAGTTCTCAAGATTGAAATGTCTCCAAGAATGGCAGACTCCTAGGTCAGAGATAAGGCTCCCTAGTTACACATGTTGCAAACTGGAAATCGTTTGCCTTCATGGTGCCTTTGAATTTTTCATGTTGATTTGACCACTTAAGTCCAAGAGCTCTAAGATGACTTTCCACCATCTTTGTTTGTCTTTCTGGCTAATCAGAAGGCAATTGCAAGAAGTATTTAGTAAACCAAGAAATCCAATCAGAGCAGCCCGTGGTCTCTAGGAGCTCTCTCTTCTAGACATTCTGGTAGTTCACCAATGCCCTCTAGGAAGGCAATGTGAGAGATTCAGCCATTAGACTAAAGAAATGCTCATCCTCCAGAAACTGAGATAACAGAATACAGGGTTGAAGATCCCCAATATCTAACCAATATTTCCAGTTGAGAAAACCCTCATGCCCATGTCCTAAAACTCTTTCCCCTCAAAAAATGCTAAAACTGTATGTCTCCATAGGAGAAAGTGTCTCCATAGGATCCTGATTCAATCACATGTGACTAATGCAAAGCTTGACAAAGAACAAACTGATGGTCAAGAAGCCACTTTCAGAGGTGGCCTTTTCCTGTTGCCCCACATTATCTACCTAAAGGAGGACAAAAGTGAGACTGGACACCAAACTCCTCCCCTGACTTAACCCTTTTCATTAGCAAGGTTCTTACCCCTTTCTGTCACCAACAAAGCACAGAGAATGACCAGAAGACTGTGCAGTGGCTATAAGTAGATGGGCCACTTGTCGATGGTCAAGCAAGCCCTCTTGCCCATCCATCATGCCCTTAAAGAATGGCTCTCAACTTTCCTTCACTTCCTCCCTCCACAAGCCTGGTTGAAAGACACTCACTTCTCTCCTGATTATCTTTCTAGTCAAGTCCCTAGTTTTACTGAGTCCACTTTTGACCTTCTTTAATCAACTCTCTCCCCACTAAGACTTTTTTTCTGATTGATATTGCTAGTCTGTTACTACTCTACTCAGGAATAATTTTTGACCTCTCCACTTGCAAACCTTACACACTCTGCATTATTTTCCACTGTTCCTTCAAATACCTCTTCCACATACCTTCAGAATAGCTATAAAGTGTTGTTGTTGTTGTTTTCAACATGTTCTTTCATTCTTCTTCCTGGTCTATTCTACCCCACTGCTTTCTCTGAAATTTTATTTTTTTCTTTTTAAATTTATTTACTATAATTCTCCATGATAGATTTTTTTTTTTTTGTTACACATCTGTACATAACATAGTTTGGCTAATTCCATTCCCCATACCTCCCAATTCCCTCTACTCTACTGGTCTCTACTGGTTGGTCTCCCTTCTATTTTCATGAGATCATGCCCCCCCACCCCATTTTCCTTTTTTCTCTATAGCTTCCACATGTGAAAGAAAACATATGACCCGGAGTCTGGCCTATTTCTTATACCATAATGCTCTCAAGTTCCATCCATTTTCCTGCAAAAGAAATAAGACAGCACATCAAGGCAGGAATATGTGGTTCCACTCAGCTCAAGGCCTGGGAGCAAAAAAGAGGAGAAAGAAGGAGCAAGGCCCTACAGTCACCTTTGAGGGCATAACCCCCATGACCTAAGGACCTCCCCCAAGTCACCTCCTCCTCGGTTACACAGCCTCCCCATGATCCCACCCTGAGGATCAAGCCTTTAATACATGGACTTTCAAGGACATTCAAGATCCAACTATAGCAGTTAGTCTTTCTACACATGTCTTTTTTTTTCCTGTTCCAGAATCTGATCCAGAATCCCATCTTACATGCAATTTTTCTATTTCCTTCATCTCCCTCAAGCTGTGATGGTTCCTGGATCTTCTGTCATGCCCTTGATATGTATCATGAGTACTCACCAGTTATTACATGGAATGTTCCACAGTTTGGGTTTGACTGAGGTTCTGTGAAGCTGTTTGCAATTATTTCTCTCTGTGGCCTCACAGCTAAAGGAGAGACTGACCACTTTCAGACCTCTCTTCCCAGAGTACCTCAGAGAAGAAAGACTATGTTAGGTTTTCATGTATCACTTTGACATTCAATATCTGCCAATCAGATCACTGAGTGAATTAATAAATAATGAGCAAGATTGGGGAAAATCATCAGAACTTTAGGCAACTTTAGAAAACAAAAATTTTAAACAGGAAACTGCGGAAAGAGATCCCTTTCTTTTGAAAAAAAAAAAAAGGCTCTTGAAGACCAAGATAGTGATTGTCATGTTTCAGTCTCTCAGAAAAACGAACCACCAAGAAGATTTCCTCAGGGTTTCATCAGTAACAATTAGTAGAATTTACAATAACTTGAATGGCTTTTATTTAAAAATCAGTGTATGTTCTTAGGTCGGATATTTTAATAATCATCATTCCAGCACTTGAGCATCTACCAACATGCTTTCTCACAGGAAAGGCGAGATGTAGCACACTGTTAAATTAGTGTTTCTCAATATACATAGGCCTTTCTGCAGGAATATCAGTTGACCATTGTACATACATTGTGCAACAGATGGCGACACTCAGGCATGAAGAATAGGAAGTCAGATTGCTTCACCTCAACCCCCAAAGAATGAATGCTATGCAGTGAAGATTCTTCCTCCAAGAGGCATGCTTAATTTTTATTTTGCAGTCAAAAGTTTATGCAGAAAAGAACATGATGAGAGAAAACAGGGATTTTATACAACAGTCTATTGAGAGAATGTGAGATATCTACTAAACGTATTTATTAAGTGCCTACATATGCAAGAGGATTGTGAAAGGGCAGGGTCACCAGTGTAATCCATGTTTACTTAGGGGAATGTAATGATTCCCAAAACACCTCGATCCTTCATGGCTACTCTTCAATCCCAAACTATCCTTACTTTTCACAGCTCGCCTAGCACAAACTTTCCCTAGTCTTACATCAGATTCTCTATGCTCTGAGCTATATCATGTCAGCTCCATTATTTGAGCTCTCTCTAGAAATATGTCCATGGAATTGGGATTTACTTGAGTGCCTTGTCTTTTATAAAGCTTGACTTTCAAAGTGGCTAATGGCTATTACATCCATTATGTCACTCCATTTTTTATTATTGTTTTGGAAGATCCAAGGGAAAGATATGTCTAAGAGATTAAATGCTTGAGGAAAAGTTGACTTTCTTGATAAAGTAGTCTGATTTTTACTTAAATAAGAAAAACTGCACAACTCATTTCCCTTTTGTATCGTATAAAATTGAGAGTTATATTTCAGTTCAATAGGACAGATAACTAGAGGACTCTCTCCTGGTACAATTTCTCTTTACCACCAAAAATAAAGGACTAGGAGGTTTAAAATTTTAGTTGGCATGTGTCTCAGTGGTTATGTATTCCTGAGTTCAATCCCTGGTTTAGTAGTTATTGACATCGAGTGGTTTTTAGTCTTTGGGGGAAGTAGTTAGCAGGAATAAATTGTAAAAAATAAATAAATACTTCCTATTAGTCATGAAGAGAAGAAAGAAAGAAGAATCAGACTCAAAGTTGCTCTTTGATGTCGGCAGAACAGAGAGTATTTTGAAAATCCCTTTCAAAAGAATCTGAGCAAACCAGCTTTGTCTGAACTCAGATGAGAACTATGCTATAAATTGTAACTGCTGTAAAAACTGGAGAGAAACATCAGAATTAGGACCTGGATTTTCACATCAAGACTTTCTTTTCTGAAGGATTACGTGAAATATTTACTTGAAGATATAGCCCAACAGTCTGGTGAGAATCAAGTATAAATTCATAATTTACTCAGCAAAAGAAGCAGTCATTTGCTTCAAACTTAGAAATTAAAAAGTGTGGGGGTGAGGGTTAAATATCATAAAGATATAGGAAAAATCGGGTAGAAGATTGAGAGACAGGGAGGAGGGACAAGAAAGGGGAAGAAATAAGGAATGAACATGACAAAATTATGCTATGTGGCATGTGTAAATAGCCCCCAGTGAGTTCTACTGCTATGTATAGCAATAAAGAACCCATCAAAAATAAACAAAAAGCCAGGTGTGGTGGCACATGCTTACAATTCCAGCAGCTCATGAGGCTGAGGAAGGAGGATGGCAAATTCAAAATCAGCCTCAGCAATTTAGCAAGGCCCTAAGCAACTTAACAAGATCCTGTCTCAAACCAAAAATTTTAAAAAGGCTGGGCATGTGTCTCAGCGATTACGTATTCCTGAGTAATCCCTGGTACCAAGCAAATAAATACATGAAAGGAAGGTCAACAAAGTAGAAGAAAGAGAATAGGAGGAAGTAGGAGGGGGAGAAAGCTGGGGTCTGGGGACTGAAATGGAATAAATTCCTTACACGTATGATTTTGTCAAAAATAACCCAACTATTTTGAATAACTATAATATATAAATAAAAGAAAAAAAAAGACATTTCACACCACACACACACACACACACACACACACACACACACTTGGTTGGTCATTGTCTATCACAAGAAACCTCTAGAAAATTAAAATCCCACCAGTGGAGGAAAGAAGGAATTTCTGGTGCAGAAACTGACGATAGTATTGCTTTACACTTAAGTTTGTCAAAATCAAGCTGAAAAATAGACTAGCAGGGAATGCTGCATGCTTATAAACTAAGAAATGTCACTTTGTCTAAATTCTGACGAAATCTAATTCACTAGAGATTTGCAGCTCACTAGGAGGTTTCCCCCGCCCCTTGGAAAAGTTGCAAAACATCCAAATGTCCTGTTGTTTCAGAAATGGTCTTCCAGGCACTAATAGGGAATGAGTTTACTATTCTGACTTGAGGCTCACAGATACTGAAAACTTTACAGAAGCCTACGAGAGACTCACACATTCCCGAGTCTTCACGTCAGTGAAATTTTATGAGTTTGCAACCTTTTAAGCTCAGGGAGATGGCCCACCTGTTTGCAAGGACCACTGATAAAATTTATTAGAACAATAACAAATGCTTACATATAACCAAAATATAAACATTACTATAGACAAATAGCTCAAGTTTACAAATATGTAGGAATAAGTTTCATTTTCTTCCAGATCTCCCAGATGTATTTCCTGAAAAGGCATTTTTAAAAAAATTTCAAACAACACATCTGCATGTCCAATAAGAGTGGATTCATGGACAGCCAGGCCACTGCCCCGATGTGCTGTGGGAATGTCTTGTCATTTCACTATTGGATTTCTGACAAATATCCATAGTCATGTGGAGGGTGTTCCTCTCTGGCTTCTAAGATACATCATAAGAAATAGATTTTGAATTTATTTTATGATTTTTCAGAATTATTTTCTAAATGTACTGTTTTTCCTCTCAATGAGTTACAGCAATAGTTAAAAAACATGCTGGCCCTGAAATCAACCCTATTTGTAAAAGTTTGATTCTTTTAATATAGTACTGGATTTAAAGTATGTTATTTATTATTTTGTATTATATTATCACTGTATTATTATACATATGTATATTATTATTATTACTTTGTATTCATATATGAAATTGACTTTTAAAAAAAATTTTTAACAGCTTCTCAAGCTTCACTATCAGTTCATAGCTTCATAAAATACATAGTTCTGGAGCAGTTTGTTATGTACAGGAATTATTTATCCCTCGAAAATGAAGCAAAACTCTTCTATAAACCATCTATACATAGAACTTTTAGAAAAGATAGATTTTTGACAAACTTTTCAGTCTCTGCTATAGTGTTTGTTCTATTCATTTTTAAAACTGTCCTTGGTGAATTTGGATAATTTGTGATATTCTAAGAAGCATCAAATTCATCTGGATGTTTTGGAAGAAATTTATACAGAGCACTCTGTTTAAGAAAACCTTTGTGTCTTTCCTTGTTTCTTGACTCCTCTGCAGGGTTGGACACAGTGGCATTTTGTGTTTTTCCTAAACAGATGTATAAGAAATTGATTTATTTATTGGTTTTCTTTCTTGAAGCAGAACGTGGTTTTATTTATTTATCCTACTTCTTGCTTATATGAGTATTTTTGTTTAAATTTAAATTAGTTAACGAATACTTTGGTGTTTATAAATTCTTTCCTCCAACTTCCTTTGCTTCAATTTGTTGTACATTTTCTACATTCTTGAGTAACTTTGAGTGTCTATATTTTTAAACATCTTTCGCCATTGATGAAAACATTTAAGGCTGGTTTTATGAGCTCTAATTTTCATTGTCTGTAACTTCCAAAGAAGCCATTCTAGCTGTTATTTCCAGTTTGACCTAAGGACTGTTTTTAAATCATGATTTTAAATCTCAGGTAATTAGATTGGTGATAGGGGGAAAGAATATTGTTTTAATTTCTAATTGCACCAGTCAGGGTTCTCTGGAGACCCAGAACCAAAAGACCTAAGAATAAAGAAAGCTGAAGTGGTAAGTTCCCTTCTGAGTCCAAAGACCTGAGGACCTGGAGAGCGAATGGTAGAAGACCCTGAGGTCAAGAGCAGACCAATATTCCAGCTTGAGCAGTCAGGCAAAGAGAAACAGAGGGCAGACTGTCCATTCTTCTGACTGGAGAGTGCTCACCCATCTTGGGTAGGGCCATGTGCTCTTCTCAGTGGGCCAACTCAAATACTGTGACCAAAAGACCTGATAAGAAGAGTTAGAGGAGGAAAAGTTTGTCTGGTGCTCAGTTTCAGAGGTCTCAGTGCACAAATGAATGACTCTGATGCTCTGGGTCTAAGGTAAGGCAGAACATGGTGCTGGAAAAGTGTGCAGGAGAAAAGCAGCTCAGGACAGACAATCAGGAAGATTGAGAGAGAGACTCCATTCAACAAGGACAGAATATAAACCCCAAGTGCACACCCCAGTGACCTCTAGCCACACCCTTCCTGCCTACAGTTGCCACCCAGTTCATCCATTCAAATGGTTGGGTGCATTGATTAAATAAAGGCTCTCCTAACCCCATCATTTCATACATGAGCTTTAGGGGGACGCCTCATATCTAAACATGACCCTTTCCCCAAAAACCCTCACAGACTCAGGATAATGTTTAAACACATATCTGGGCTTCTGTGACCCATTCAAGTTGACCCTTAAAATTAACCAGCACACTTTCTTTCTAATCACACTGTAATTAGAAAACACAGACTTCTACTTTGACGGGATTTATTTGACTCTAAAACAATCAATTTTTGCTAAAATTACTTGAGTATTTGTAAAATGTGTATTCTCAGTCAAAATGTGTGTGATCAGTAAAAATGCTAAATAGAGTTATTAAGTGAAGTGTGCTTGTGCAATTCTTAAAATGCTTTGCATTTTTATTAATATTCAGTAAAATATTTACTTACAACTAAAAGGAATTTGTTAAATACTGTGCTTGAATCATGTTTTTATGGAATTCTTCTTATATTTTATTGCTCATTGCTGCGGATGCTTCCCAGGCATTTATTATACATGTGCATATTCATACACATTCCTGAGCATTGTATTTTCTCCGTAAGTTTACTTTTGACTTGAAATGACTCCTCATGAAATATCAATATTGGTGCTGCTACTTTGTTTTTGTGGTATTTTCTTTGTCCTTTGTTCAATTTCTTATTAGTCAATTGTCTTTCATTATAATGCTATACCTGAAACTAGCACTTTATAAAGAAAAATTATTTAGCTCACAATTTTTTTTAAAGAGAGAGTGAGAGAGGAGAGAGAGAGAGAGAGAGAGAGAGAGAGAGAGAGAGAGAGAGAGAATTTTTAATATTTATTTTTTTTAGTTCTCGGCGGACACAACATCTTTGTTGGTATGTGGTGCTGAGGATCGGATCCAGGCCACATGCATGCCAGGTGAGCGCGCTACCGCTTGAGCCACATCCCCAGCCCTTAGCTCACAATTTTGAAGGTTAAAAATACAAACTATGTGGTATCATCTCTGACTGTGTCACATCATACCAGATGACATCAATGAGGGAACATGTGCAAGAGGGAGTGAACACATGGCAAGACACAGAGTGATTTGGGGATCAGATTCATTTTATCATAGCCACTCTCTCTTGAGAATCAACCAGAGTACCAAGAGAACTATCTTAACTCCTTCCAAGGGCAATGACTTGAATGACCTCCTACCAGGCTCTACCTCTTAAAGATCCCACCATCCCCCAACAGGACTACATTGGTACCAGGCTTCCAATAAATGAACCCTTGGGTGACATAACACATTCAATCTAAACTATTAGCAGTTTAAAATGTTTTTTTCATTTAAAAAAATTAATGGGTACACCAGGCACAGTGGCACACACCTGTAATGCCAGCAACTCGGGCGTCTGAGGCAAGAGGATAGCAAGTTTGAGGCCAGTCACAGCAACTTAGAAAAACCCTC